>NW_026902369.1:0-743237 GCF_027409185.1 Cynocephalus volans | reverse complement strand
GTTTTATCCGTTTTAAAACGGTTAATCTGGTTCTATCTGGTTTAAACCGCTTCAATCCGTTTTTATCCGGTTTAAACCAGTTCTATCCTGTTCTATCCGGTTTAAACCGTTTTAAACCAGTTCATTCCGGATTTATCCGATTTAAACCGGTTTAAACTGGTTCAATCCAGTTTTATCCGGTTTAAACCGGTTTAAGCCGGTTCAATCTGGTTGTATCCGGTTTAAACAGGTTTAATCTGGTTCAATCCGGTTTTATCCGGTTTAAACCGTCTTAAACCGGTTCAATCCGGTTTTATCCAGTTTAAAACGTTTCTATCTGGTTCTATCCGGTTGAAACCGTTTTAAACCGGTTCAATCCGGTTTTATCCGGTTTAAACCGGTTCAATCCAGTTCTAACTGATTTAAACCGGTTTAAACTTGTTCAATCCGTTTTTACGCAGATTGAACCAGTTTAATCGGATCAATCCGGTTTTATCCGGTTTAAACCGGTTTAAACTGGTTCAATCCGGTTTTATCTGGTTTAAACCGGTTCTATACGGTTTAAACCAGTTTGAACCGGTTCGATCCGGTTTTATCCGGTTTAAACCGGTTCAATCCGGTTTTATCCGGTTTAAACCAGTTCATTCCGGTTTTATCCTGTTTAAACCAGTTTGAACCGGTTCAATCTGATTTTATCCGGTTTAAACTGGTTTAAGCGGTACAATCCGGTTTTATCCGGTTTAAACCGGTTCTATCTGCTTCTATCCGGTTTGAAGCGGTTCTATCTGGTTTTATCCGGTTTTAAACCGGTTGAATCTGGTTTTATCTGGTTTAAACCGGTTTCAACCGGTTCAATCCGGTTTTATCCGGTTTAAACCAGTTTAAACCGGATCAATCCGGTTTTATCCGGTTTAAACTGGTTCAATCTGGTTTTATCCGTTTTAAACCGCTTTAAACCGGTCCAGTCCGGATTTATCCGTTTTAAACCGGTTTAAACCGGTTCAATCCGGTTTTATCTGGTTTAAACCAGTTCTATCCGGTTCTATCCTGTTTAAACCGGTTTAAACCAGTTCAATCCGGTTTTATCCGGTTTTAAACAGGGTGTATCCGGTTCAATCCGGTTTAAACCGGTTCTATCCGGTTTTATCCGGTTTAAACCGGTTCAATCTGGTTTTATCCGGTTTAAACCGGTTTAAACCGGTTCAATCGGTTTTATCCAGTTTAAACCGGTTCTATCCGGTTTAAACCAGTTTAGGCAGGTTCAATACGGTTTTATCAGTTTTAAACCGGTTTAAACTGCTTCAATCCGTTTTTATCCGGTTTAAACCGGTTTCAACAAGTTCAATCCGGTTTTCTCCGGGTTAAACCGGTTTAAGCCTGTTCAATCCGGTTTTCTCCAGTTATAACCGGCTTAAACCATTTCAATCCGGTTTTCTCCAGTTTAAACCGGTTTAAGCTGGTTTAATCCGGTTTCCTCCGCTTTTAACCGGCTTAAACTAGTTCAATCCGCTTTTATCCAGTTTAAACCGTTTCTATCTGGTTCTATCCGGTTGAAACCGGTTTAAACCGGTTCAATCCGGTTGTATCCGGTGTAAACCGGTTCATTCCGGTTTCATCCAGTTTGAACCAGTTTAAACCAGTTTAAACCAGTTCAATCCAGTTTTATCCGGTTTAAACCGGTTCTATCCGGTTCAATCCGGTTTAAACTGGTTTAAACCGGTTCTATCCAGTTCAATCCGGTTTAAACCGGTTTAAACCGGTTCTATCCGGTTTTATCCAGTTTAAACCGGTTCAATCTGGTTTTATCCGGTTCAAACCGTTTTAAACAGGTTCAATCGGTTTTATCCAGTTTAAACCGGTTCAATCCGGTTGAAACCAGTTTAAGCCGGATCAATCTGGTTTTATCAGTTTTAAACCGGTTCAAACCGCTTCAATCCGTTTTTATCCAGTTTAAACCAGTTCTATCCGGTTCTATCCGGTTTAAAACGTTTTAAACCAGTTCATTCCGGATTTATCCGATTTAAACCGGTGTAAACTGGTTCAATCAAGTTTTATCCGGTTTAAACCGGTTTAAGCCGGTTCAATCTGGTTTTATCCGGTTTAAACCGGGTTAAACTGTTTCAATCCGGTTTTATCCGGTTTAAACCAGTTTAAAAGGGATCAATCCAGTTTTATCAGGTTTAAACCGGTTTAAACTTGTTCAATCCGTTTTTACGCAGATTGAACCAGTTTAATCCAGATCAATCCGGTTTTATCCGGTTTAAACCGGTTTAAACTGGTTCAATCCGGTTTTATCCGGTTTAAACCGGTTCTATCCGGTTTAAACCAGTTTGAACCGGTTCTATACGGTTTTATCCAGTTCAAACCGGTTCAATCTGGTTTTATCCAGTTTAAACCGGTTTAAACTGGTTCAATCGGTTTTATCCAGTTTAAACCGTTTCTATCCGGTTTAAACAAGTTTAGGCCGGTTCAATACGGTTTTATCAGTTTAAACCGGTTTAAACTGCTTCAATCCGTTTTTATCCGGTTTAAACTGGTTTCAACCGGTTCAATCCGTTTTTCTCCGGTTTAAACCGGTTTGAGCAGGTTCAATCCGGTTTTCTCCGGTTTTAACCGGCTTGAACCATTTCAATCCGGTTTTCTCCAGTTTAAACCGGTTTAAGCCGGTTTAATCCGGTTTCCTCCGGTTTTAACCGGCTTAAACCAGTTCAATCCGCTTTTATCCAGTTTAAACCGGTTCTATCCGGTTCTATCTGGTTTAAACCGGTTCCATCTGGTTTTATCCGGTTTACACCGGTTCCATCTGGTTTTATCCGGTTTAAACCGGTTTAAACCGGTTCAATCGTTTTTATCCAGTTTAAACCGGTTCTATCCGGTTTAAACCAGTTTAAGCCGGTTGAATCCGGTTTTATCCGTTTTAAACCGGTTTAAGCTGCTTCAATCCGTTTTTATCCAGTTTAAACTGGTTTCAACCGGATCAATCCGTTTTTCTCCGGTTTAAACCGGTTTAAGCCGGTTCAATCCGGTTTTCTCTGGTTTTAACCGGCTTAAACCGGTTCAATCCGGTTTTCTCCAGTTTAAACCAGTTTAAGCTGGTTCAATCCGGTTTTCTCCGGTTTTAACCGGCTTAATCCGGTTCAATCCGCTTTTATCCAGTTTAAACCGGTTCTATCTGGTTCTATCCGGTTGAAACCGGTTTAAACCGGTTCAATCCGGTTTTATCCGGTATAAACCGGTTCATTCCGGTTTCATCCAGTTTGAACCGGTTTAAACCAGTTTAAACCAGCTCAATCCGGTTTTATCCATTTTAAACCGGTTCTTTCCAGTTCAATCCGATTTCAACCGGTTTAAACCGGTTCTATCCGGTTTTATCCGGTTTAAACCAGTTCAATCTGGTTTTATCAGCTTTAAACCGGTTTAAACCGGTTCAATCGGGTTTATCCAGTTTAAACCGGTTCTATCCGGTTTAAACCAGTTTAAGCCGGATCAATGCGGTTTTATCAGTTTTAAACCGGTTTAAACCGCCTCAATCCGTTTGTATCCGGTTTAAACTGGTTTTAAACCGGTTCAATCCGGTTTTATCCGGTTTAAACCGGTTCTAGCCGGTTCTATCCGGTTTAAACCGGTTTAAACCAGTTCATTCCGGAATTATCCGATATAAACCGGTTTAAACCTGTTCAATCCCGTTTTATCAGGTATAAACCGGTTTAAGCCGGTTCAATCCGGTTTTATCCAGTTTAAGCCGGTTCAATCCGGTTCTATCCGGTTAAAACCGGTTCAATCCGGTTCAATCCGTTTTTATCTTGTTTAAACCGGTTTAAACCGGTTCAATCCGGCTTTATCCATTTTAAAACGTTTCTATCTGGTTCTATCCGGTTGAATCCGTTTTAAACCGGTTCAACCCAGTTTTATTCGGTTTATACCAGTTCAATCCGGTTTTATCCGGTTTGAACCGGTTTAAACCGGTTCAAACCGGTTCAATCCGGTTTTATCCTGTTTAAACCGGTTCAAACCCTTTCAATCAGGTTTTATCCGGTTTAAACCGGTTCTATCCGGTTTTATCTGGTTTAAACCGGTTTAAACCGGTTCAATCCGGTTTTATCCGGTTTAAACCAGTTTAAACCGGATCAATCCGGTTTTATCCGGTTTAAACCGGTTTAAACTGGTTCAATCCGGTTTTATCCGGTTTAAACCGTTTCAATCTGGTTTTATCCGTTTTAAACCTCTTTAAACCGGTTCAGTCCGGATTTATCCGTTTTAAACCGGTTTAAACCGGTTCAATCCGGTTTTATCTGGTTTAAACCAGTTCTATCCGGTTCTATCCTGTTTAAACCGGTTTAAAGCAGTTCAATCCGGTTTTATCTGGTTTAAACCGGTTCTATCCGGTTCAATCCGGTTAAAACCGGTTCTATCCGGTTTTATCCAGTTTAAACCGGTTCAATCTGGTTTTATCCGGTTTAAACCGGTTCAATCGGTTTTATCCAGTTTAAACCGGTTCTATCCGGTTTAAACCAGTTTAGGCTGGTTCAACACGGTTTTATCAGTTTTAAACCGGTTTAAACTGCTTCAATCCGTTTTTATCCGGTTTAAACCGGTTTCAACCGGTTCAATCCGGTTTTCTCCAGTTTAAACCGGTTTAAGCTGGTTTAATCTGGTTTCCTCCGGTTTTAACCGGCTTAAACTAGTTCAATCCGCTTTTATCCAGTTTAAACCGTATCTATCTGGTTCTATCTGGTTGAAACCGGTTTAAACCAGTTCAATCCGGTTGTATCCGGTTTAAACCGGTTCATTCCGGTTTCATCCAGTTTGAACCAGTTTAAACCAGTTTAAACCAGTTCAATCCGGTTTTATCCGGTTTAAACCGGTTCTATCCGGTTCAATCCGGTTTAAACTGGTTTAAACCGGTTCTATCCAGTTCAATCCGGTTTAAACCGGTTTAAACTGGTTCTATCCGGTTTTATCCGGTTTAAAATGGTTTAAACCTGTTCAATCGGTTTTATCCAGTTTAAACCGGTTCAATCGGTTTTATCCAATTTAAACCGGTTCTATCCGGTTTAAACCAGTTTAAGCCGGATCAATCCGGTTTTATCAGTTTTAAACCGGTTTAAACCGCTTCAATCCGTTTTTATCCGGTTTAAACCTGTTTAAACCGGTTCAATCCGGTTTTATCTGGTTTAAACCATTTCTATCCGGGTCTATCCGGTTTAAACTGGTTTAAACCAGTTCATTCCGGATTTATTCAGTTTAAAAATGTTGAAACCGGTTCAATCCAGTTTTATCCGGTTCAAACCGGTTCAATCCGGTTTTATCCGGTTTAGACCGTTTCTATCTGGTTCTATCCTGTTTAAACCAGTTTAAACCAGTTCGTTCCGGATTTATCCGGTTTAAACCGATTTAAACCGGTTCAATCCAGTTTCATCTGGTTCAAACCGGATCAAACCAGTTCAATCCGGTTTAAACCGTTTCTATCCGGTTCAATCTGGTTTAAACCGGTTTAAACCAGTTCATTCCGGATTTATCCGGTTTAAACCGGTTCAATCCGGTTTTATCTGGTTTAAACCGGTTCAATCCGGTTTTATCCGGTTTGAACCGGTTTAAACCGGTTCAAACCGGTTCAATCCAGTTTTATCCTGTTTAAACCGGTTCAAACCTATTCAATCAGGTTTTATCCGGTTTAAACCGGTTCTATCCGGTTTTATCTGGTTTAAACCGGGTTAAACTGGTTCAATCCGGTTTTATCCGGTTTAAACCAGTTTAAACCGAATCAATCCAGTTTTATCAGGTTTAAACCGGTTTAAACTGGTTCAATCCGGTTTTATCCAGTTTAAACCATTTCAATCTGGTTTTATCCGTTTTAAACCGCTTTAAACCGGTTCAATCCTGTTTTATCTGGTTTAAACCGGTTCTATCCGATTCTATCCTGTTTAAACCAGTTCAATCCGGTTTTCTCCAGTTTAAACCGGATCTATCCGGTTCAATCCGGTTTAAACCGGTTCTATCTGGTTTTATCCGGTTCAAACCGGTTCAATCTGGTTTTATCCAGTTTAAACCGGTTTAAACTGGTTCAATCGGTTTTATCCAGTTTAAACCGTTTCTATCCGGTTTAAACAAGTTTAGGCCGGTTCAATACGGTTTTATCAGTTTAAACCGGTTTAAACTGCTTCAATCCGTTTTTATCCGGTTTAAACTGGTTTCAACCGGTTCAATCCGTTTTTCTCCGGTTTAAACCGGTTTGAGCCGGTTCAATCCGGTTTTCTCCGGTTTTAACCGGCTTGAACCATTTCAATCCGGTTTTCTCCAGTTTAAACCGGTTTAAGCCGGTTTAATCCGGTTTCCTCCGGTTTTAACCGGCTTAAACCAGTTCAATCCGCTTTTATCCAGTTTAAACCGGTTCTATCCGGTTCTATCCGGTTTAAACCGGTTCCATCTGGTTTTATCCGGTTTACACCGGTTCCATCTGGTTTTATCCGGTTTTAAACCGGTTTAAACCGGTTCAATCGTTTTTATCCAGTTTAAACCGGTTCTATCCGGTTTAAACCAGTTTAAGCCGGTTGAATCCGGTTTTATCCGTTTTAAACCGGTTTAAGCTGCTTCAATCCGTTTTTATCCAGTTTAAACTGGTTTCAACCGGATCAATCCGTTTTTCTCCGGTTTAAAGCGGTTTAAGCCGGTTCAATCCGGTTTTCTCTGGTTTTAACCGGCTTAAACCGGTTCAATCCGGTTTTCTCCAGTTTAAACCAGTTTAAGCTGGTTCAATCCGGTTTTCTCCGGTTTTAACCGGCTTAATCCGGTTCAATCCGCTTTTATCCAGTTTAAACCGGTTCTATCTGGTTCTATCCGGTTGAAACCGGTTTAAACCGGTTCAATCCGGTTTTATCCGGTATAAACCGGTTCATTCCGGTTTCATCCGGTTTGAACCGGTTTAAACCAGTTTAAACCAGCTCAATCCGGTTTTATCCATTTTAAACCGGTTCTTTCCAGTTCAATCCGGTTTCAACCGGTTTAAACCGGTTCTATCCGGTTTTATCCGGTTTAAACGAGTTCAATCTGGTTTTATCAGCTTTAAACCGGTTTAAACCGGTTCAATCGGTTTTATCCAGTTTAAACCGGTTCTATCCGTTTCAATCCGGCTTAAACCGGTTCTATCCGGTTTTATCCGGTTTAAACCGGTTTAAGCCGGTTCAATCGGTTTTTTGCAGTTTAAACCGGTTCTATCCGGTTATAACCAGTTTAAGCCAGTCCAATATGGTTTTATCAGTTTTAATCCGGTTTAAACTGCTTCAATCCGTTTTTATCCGGTTTAAACCAGTTTCAACCGGTTCAATCCGGTTTTCTCCGGTTTGAACCGGTTTAAGCCGGTCCAATCCGGTTTTCTCCGGTTTTAACCGGCTTAAACCAGTTCAATCCGGTTTTCTGCAGTTTAAACCAGTTTAAGCCACTTCAATCCGGTTTTCTACGGTTTTAACCGGCTAAAACCAGTTCAATCTGCTTTTATCCAGTTTAAACCGGTTCTATCTGGTTCTATCCGGTTGAAACCGCTTTAAACCGGTTCAATCCGGTTTTATCCGGTTTAAATCTGTTCATTCCAGTTTCATCCGGTTTGAAACTGTTTAAACCAGTTTAAACCAGTTCAATCCGGTTTCATCCGCTTTGAACCGGTTCTATCCGGTTCAATCCGGTTTAAACTGGTTTAAACTGGTTCTATCCAGTTCAATCCGGTTTAAACCGGTTTATACCGGTTCTATCTGGTTTTATCCGGTTTAAACCGGTTCAATCTGGTTTTATCTGGTTTAAACTGGTTTAAACAGGTTCAATTGGTTTTATCCAGTTTAAACCGGTTCTATCCGGTTTAAACAAGTTTAAGCCGGATCAATCCGGTTTTATCAGTTTTAAACAGGTTTTAACCGCTTCAATCTGATTTTATCCGGTTTAAACCGGTTCATTCTGGTTTCATCCGGTTTGAACCAGTTTGAACCGGTTTGAACCATTTCAATCCGGTTTTATCCGGTTTAAACCGGTTCTATCCGGGTCAATCCGGTTTAAACCGGTTCTGTCCAGTTCAATCCGGTTTAAACCGGTTTAAACCGGTTCTATCCGGTTTTATACGGTTTAAAATGGTTTAAACCGGTTCAATCGGTTTTATCCAGTTTAAACCGGTTCAATCGGTTTTATCCAATTTAAACTGGTTCTATCCGGTTTAAACCAGTTTAAGCCGGATCAATCCGGTTTTATCAGTTTTAAACCGGTTTAAATCGCTTCAATCCGTTTTTATCCGGTTTAAACCTGTTTAAACCGGTTCAATCCGGTTTTATCTGGTTTAAACCATTTCTATCCGGGTCTATCCGGTTTAAACTGGTTTAAACCAGTTCATTCCGGATTTATTCAGTTTAAAAATGTTGAAACCGGTTCAATCCAGTTTTATCCGGTTCAAACCGGTTCAATCCGGTTTTATCCGGTTTAGACCGGTTCTATCTGGTTCTATCCTGTTTAAACCAGTTTAAACCAGTTCATTCCGGATTTATCCGGTTTAAACCGGTTTAAACCGGTTCAATCCAGTTTCATCTGGTTCAAACCGGATCAAACCAGTTCAATCCGGTTTAAACCGTTTCTATCCGGTTCAATCTGGTTTAAACCGGTTTAAACCAGTTCATTCCGGATTTATCCGGTTTAAACCGGTTCAATCCAGTTTCATCTGGTTCAAACCGGATCAAACCAGTTCAATCCGGTTTAAACCATTTCTATCCGGTTCAATCTGGTTTAAACCAGTTTAAACCAGTTCATTCCGGATTTATCCGGTTTAAACCGGTTCAATCCGGATTTATCCGGTTTAAACCGGTTCAATCCGGTTTTATCCGGTTTAAACTGGTTCAATCCGGTTTTATCCAGTTTAAACCATTTCAATCTGGTTTTATCCGTTTTAAACCGCTTTAAACCGGTTCAATCCTGTTTTATCTGGTTTAAACCGGTTCTATCCGATTCTATCCTGTTTAAACCAGTTCAATCCGGTTTTCTCCAGTTTAAACCGGATCTATCCGGTTCAATCCGGTTTAAACCGGTTCTATCCGGTTTTATCCGGTTCAAACCGGTTCAATCTGGTTTTATCCAGTTTAAACCGGTTTAAACTGGTTCAATCGGTTTTATCCAGTTTAAACCGTTTCTATCCGGTTTAAACAAGTTTAGGCCGGTTCAATACGGTTTTATCAGTTTAAACCGGTTTAAACTGCTTCAATCCGTTTTTATCCGGTTTAAACTGGTTTCAACCGGTTCAATCCGTTTTTCTCCGGTTTAAACCGGTTTGAGCCGGTTCAATCCGGTTTTCTCCGGTTTTAACCGGCTTGAACCATTTCAATCCGGTTTTCTCCAGTTTAAACCGGTTTAAGCCGGTTTAATCCGGTTTCCTCCGGTTTTAACCGGCTTAAACCAGTTCAATCCGCTTTTATCCAGTTTAAACCGGTTCTATCCGGTTCTATCCGGTTTAAACCGGTTCCATCTGGTTTTATCCGGTTTACACCGGTTCCATCTGGTTTTATCCGGTTTAAACCGGTTTAAACCGGTTCAATCGTTTTTATCCAGTTTAAACCGGTTCTATCCGGTTTAAACCAGTTTAAGCCGGTTGAATCCGGTTTTATCCGTTTTAAACCGGTTTAAGCTGCTTCAATCCGTTTTTATCCAGTTTAAACTGGTTTCAACCGGATCAATCCGTTTTTCTCCGGTTTAAACCGGTTTAAGCCGGTTCAATCCGGTTTTCTCTGGTTTTAACCGGCTTAAACCGGTTCAATCCGGTTTTCTCCAGTTTAAACCAGTTTAAGCTGGTTCAATCCGGTTTTCTCCGGTTTTAACCGGCTTAATCCGGTTCAATCCGCTTTTATCCAGTTTAAACCGGTTCTATCTGGTTCTATCCGGTTGAAACCGGTTTAAACCGGTTCAATCCGGTTTTATCCGGTATAAACCGGTTCATTCCGGTTTCATCCGGTTTGAACCGGTTTAAACCAGTTTAAACCAGCTCAATCCGGTTTTATCCATTTTAAACCGGTTCTTTCCAGTTCAATCCGGTTTCAACCGGTTTAAACCGGTTCTATCCGGTTCAATCCGGTTTAAACTGGTTTAAACCGGTTCTATCCAGTTCAATCCGGTTTAAACCGGTTTAAACTGGTTCTATCCGGTTTTATCCGGTTTAAAATGGTTTAAACCTGTTCAATCGGTTTTATCCAGTTTAAACCGGTTCAATCGGTTTTATCCAATTTAAACCGGTTCTATCCGGTTTAAACCAGTTTAAGCCGGATCAATCCGGTTTTATCAGTTTTAAACCGGTTTAAACCGCTTCAATCCGTTTTTATCCGGTTTAAACCTGTTTAAACCGGTTCAATCCGGTTTTATCTGGTTTAAACCATTTCTATCCGGGTCTATCCGGTTTAAACTGGTTTAAACCAGTTCATTCCGGATTTATTCAGTTTAAAAAGGTTGAAACCGGTTCAATCCAGTTTTATCCGGTTCAAACCGGTTCAATCCGGTTTTATCCGGTTTAGACCGGTTCTATCTGGTTCTATCCTGTTTAAACCAGTTTAAACCAGTTCATTCCGGATTTATCCGGTTTAAACCGGTTTAAACCGGTTCAATCCAGTTTCATCTGGTTCAAACCGGATCAAACCAGTTCAATCCGGTTTAAACCGTTTCTATCCGGTTCAATCTGGTTTAAACCGGTTTAAACCAGTTCATTCCGGATTTATCCGGTTTAAACCGGTTCAATCCGGTTTTATCCGGTTTAAACCGGTTCAATCCGGTTTTATCCGGTTTGAACCGAAACCGGTTCAAACCGGTTCAATCCAGTTTTATCCTGTTTAAACCGGTTCAAACCTATTCAATCAGGTTTTATCCGGTTTAAACCGGTTCTATCCGGTTTTATCTGGTTTAAACCGGGTTAAACTGGTTCAATCCGGTTTTATCCGGTTTAAACCAGTTTAAACCGAATCAATCCAGTTTTATCAGGTTTAAACCGGTTTAAACTGGTTCAATCCGGTTTTATCCAGTTTAAACCATTTCAATCTGGTTTTATCCGTTTTAAACCGCTTTAAACCGGTTCAATCCTGTTTTATCTGGTTTAAACCGGTTCTATCCGATTCTATCCTGTTTAAACCAGTTCAATCCGGTTTTCTCCAGTTTAAACCGGATCTATCCGGTTCAATCCGGTTTAAACCGGTTCTATCTGGTTTTATCCGGTTCAAACCGGTTCAATCTGGTTTTATCCAGTTTAAACCGGTTTAAACTGGTTCAATCGGTTTTATCCAGTTTAAACCGTTTCTATCCGGTTTAAACAAGTTTAGGCCGGTTCAATACGGTTTTATCAGTTTAAACCGGTTTAAACTGCTTCAATCCGTTTTTATCCGGTTTAAACTGGTTTCAACCGGTTCAATCCGTTTTTCTCCGGTTTAAACCGGTTTGAGCCGGTTCAATCCGGTTTTCTCCGGTTTTAACCGGCTTGAACCATTTCAATCCGGTTTTCTCCAGTTTAAACCGGTTTAAGCCGGTTTAATCCGGTTTCCTCCGGTTTTAACCGGCTTAAACCAGTTCAATCCGCTTTTATCCAGTTTAAACCGGTTCTATCCGGTTCTATCCGGTTTAAACCGGTTCCATCTGGTTTTATCCGGTTTACACCGGTTCCATCTGGTTTTATCCGGTTTAAACCGGTTTAAACCGGTTCAATCGTTTTTATCCAGTTTAAACTGGTTCTATCCGGTTTAAACCAGTTTAAGCCGGTTGAATCCGGTTTTATCCGTTTTAAACCGGTTTAAGCTGCTTCAATCCGTTTTTATCCAGTTTAAACTGGTTTCAACCGGATCAATCCGTTTTTCTCCGGTTTAAAGCGGTTTAAGCCGGTTCAATCCGGTTTTCTCTGGTTTTAACCGGCTTAAACCGGTTCAATCCGGTTTTCTCCAGTTTAAACCAGTTTAAGCTGGTTCAATCCGGTTTTCTCCGGTTTTAACCGGCTTAATCCGGTTCAATCCGCTTTTATCCAGTTTAAACCGGTTCTATCTGGTTCTATCCGGTTGAAACCGGTTTAAACCGGTTC
The DNA here is from genome assembly GCF_027409185.1 of Cynocephalus volans. NCBI lineage: Eukaryota > Metazoa > Chordata > Mammalia > Dermoptera > Cynocephalidae > Cynocephalus > Cynocephalus volans. The sequence continues at coordinate 731,191 of NW_026902369.1, read as the reverse complement.
AATCCGGTTTTATCCGGTATAAACCGGTTCATTCCGGTTTCATCCGGTTTGAACCGGTTTAAACCAGTTTAAACCAGCTCAATCCGGTTTTATCCATTTTAAACCGGTTCTTTCCAGTTCAATCCGGTTTCAACCGGTTTAAACCGGTTCTATCCGGTTTTATCCGGTTTAAACGAGTTCAATCTGGTTTTATCAGCTTTAAACCGGTTTAAACCGGTTCAATCGGTTTTATCCAGTTTAAACCGGTTCTATCCGTTTCAATCCGGCTTAAACCAGTTCTATCCGGTTTTATCCGGTTTAAACCGGTTTAAGCCGGTTCAATCGGTTTTTTGCAGTTTAAACCGGTTCTATCCGGTTATAACCAGTTTAAGCCAGTCCAATATGGTTTTATCAGTTTTAATCCGGTTTAAACTGCTTCAATCCGTTTTTATCCGGTTTAAACCAGTTTCAACCGGTTCAATCCGGTTTTCTCCGTTTTGAACCGGTTTAAGCCGGTCCAATCCGGTTTTCTCCGGTTTTAACCGGCTTAAACCAGTTCAATCCGGTTTTCTCCAGTTTAAACCAGTTTAAGCCACTTCAATCCGGTTTTCTATGGTTTTAACCGGCTAAAACCAGTTCAATCTGCTTTTATCCAGTTTAAACCGGTTCTATCTGGTTCTATCCGGTTGAAACCGCTTTAAACCGGTTCAATCCGGTTTTATCCGGTTTAAATCTGTTCATTCCAGTTTCATCCGGTTTGAAACTGTTTAAACCAGTTTAAACCAGTTCAATCCGGTTTCATCCGCTTTGAACCGGTTCTATCCGGTTCAATCCGGTTTAAACTGGTTTAAACTGGTTCTATCCAGTTCAATCCGGTTTAAACCGGTTTATACCGGTTCTATCTGGTTTTATCCGGTTTAAACCGGTTCAATCTGGTTTTATCTGGTTTAAACTGGTTTAAACAGGTTCAATTGGTTTTATCCAGTTTAAACCGGTTCTATCCGGTTTAAACAAGTTTAAGCCGGATCAATCCGGTTTTATCAGTTTTAAACAGGTTTTAACCGCTTCAATCTGATTTTATCCGGTTTAAACCGGTTCATTCTGGTTTCATCCGGTTTGAACCAGTTTGAACCGGTTTGAACCATTTCAATCCGGTTTTATCCGGTTTAAACCGGTTCTATCCGGGTCAATCCGGTTTAAACCGGTTCTGTCCAGTTCAATCCGGTTTAAACCGGTTTAAACCGGTTCTATCCGGTTTTATACGGTTTAAAATGGTTTAAACCGGTTCAATCGGTTTTATCCAGTTTAAACCGGTTCAATCGGTTTTATCCAATTTAAACTGGTTCTATCCGGTTTAAACCAGTTTAAGCCGGATCAATCCGGTTTTATCAGTTTTAAACCGGTTTAAATCGCTTCAATCCGTTTTTATCCGGTTTAAACCTGTTTAAACCGGTTCAATCCGGTTTTATCTGGTTTAAACCATTTCTATCCGGGTCTATCCGGTTTAAACTGGTTTAAACCAGTTCATTCCGGATTTATTCAGTTTAAAAAGGTTGAAACCGGTTCAATCCAGTTTTATCCGGTTCAAACCGGTTCAATCCGGTTTTATCCGGTTTAGACCGGTTCTATCTGGTTCTATCCTGTTTAAACCAGTTTAAACCAGTTCATTCCGGATTTATCCGGTTTAAACCGGTTTAAACCGGTTCAATCCAGTTTCATCTGGTTCAAACCGGATCAAACCAGTTCAATCCGGTTTAAACCGTTTCTATCCGGTTCAATCTGGTTTAAACCGGTTTAAACCAGTTCATTCCGGATTTATCCGGTTTAAACCGGTTCAATCCAGTTTCATCTGGTTCAAACCGGATCAAACCAGTTCAATCCGGTTTAAACCATTTCTATCCGGTTCAATCTGGTTTAAACCAGTTTAAACCAGTTCATTCCGGATTTATCCGGTTTAAACCGGTTCAATCCGGTTTTATCCGGTTTAAACCGGTTCAATCCGGTTTTATCCGGTTTGAACCGGTTTAAACCGGTTCAAACCGGTTCAATCCAGTTTTATCCTGTTTAAACCGGTTCAAACCTATTCAATCAGGTTTTATCCGGTTTAAACCGGTTCTATCCGGTTTTATCTGGTTTAAACCGGGTTAAACTGGTTCAATCCGGTTTTATCCGGTTTAAACCAGTTTAAACCGAATCAATCCAGTTTTATCAGGTTTAAACCGGTTTAAACTGGTTCAATCCGGTTTTATCCAGTTTAAACCATTTCAATCTGGTTTTATCCGTTTTAAACCGCTTTAAACCGGTTCAATCCTGTTTTATCTGGTTTAAACCGGTTCTATCCGATTCTATCCTGTTTAAACCAGTTCAATCCGGTTTTCTCCAGTTTAAACCGGATCTATCCGGTTCAATCCGGTTTAAACCGGTTCTATCCGGTTTTATCCGGTTCAAACCGGTTCAATCTGGTTTTATCCAGTTTAAACCGGTTTAAACTGGTTCAATCGGTTTTATCCAGTTTAAACCGTTTCTATCCGGTTTAAACAAGTTTAGGCCGGTTCAATACGGTTTTATCAGTTTAAACCGGTTTAAACTGCTTCAATCCGTTTTTATCCGGTTTAAACTGGTTTCAACCGGTTCAATCCGTTTTTCTCCGGTTTAAACCGGTTTGAGCCGGTTCAATCCGGTTTTCTCCGGTTTTAACCGGCTTGAACCATTTCAATCCGGTTTTCTCCAGTTTAAACCGGTTTAAGCCGGTTTAATCCGGTTTCCTCCGGTTTTAACCGGCTTAAACCAGTTCAATCCGCTTTTATCCAGTTTAAACCGGTTCTATCCGGTTCTATCCGGTTTAAACCGGTTCCATCTGGTTTTATCCGGTTTACACCGGTTCCATCTGGTTTTATCCGGTTTAAACCGGTTTAAACCGGTTCAATCGTTTTTATCCAGTTTAAACCGGTTCTATCCGGTTTAAACCAGTTTAAGCCGGTTGAATCCGGTTTTATCCGTTTTAAACCGGTTTAAGCTGCTTCAATCCGTTTTTATCCAGTTTAAACTGGTTTCAACCGGATCAATCCGTTTTTCTCCGGTTTAAACCGGTTTAAGCCGGTTCAATCCGGTTTTCTCTGGTTTTAACCGGCTTAAACCGGTTCAATCCGGTTTTCTCCAGTTTAAACCAGTTTAAGCTGGTTCAATCCGGTTTTCTCCGGTTTTAACCGGCTTAATCCGGTTCAATCCGCTTTTATCCAGTTTAAACCGGTTCTATCTGGTTCTATCCGGTTGAAACCGGTTTAAACCGGTTCAATCCGGTTTTATCCGGTATAAACCGGTTCATTCCGGTTTCATCCGGTTTGAACCGGTTTAAACCAGTTTAAACCAGCTCAATCCGGTTTTATCCATTTTAAACCGGTTCTTTCCAGTTCAATCCGGTTTCAACCGGTTTAAACCGGTTCTATCCGGTTTTATCCGGTTTAAACGAGTTCAATCTGGTTTTATCAGCTTTAAACCGGTTTAAACCGGTTCAATCGGTTTTATCCAGTTTAAACCGGTTCTATCCGTTTCAATCCGGCTTAAACCGGTTCTATCCGGTTTTATCCGGTTTAAACCGGTTTAAGCCGGTTCAATCGGTTTTTTGCAGTTTAAACCGGTTCTATCCGGTTATAACCAGTTTAAGCCAGTCCAATATGGTTTTATCAGTTTTAATCCGGTTTAAACTGCTTCAATCCGTTTTTATCCGGTTTAAACCAGTTTCAACCGGTTCAATCCGGTTTTCTCCGGTTTGAACCGGTTTAAGCCGGTCCAATCCGGTTTTCTCCGTTTTTAACCGGCTTAAACCAGTTCAATCCGGTTTTCTCCAGTTTAAACCAGTTTAAGCCACTTCAATCCGGTTTTCTACGGTTTTAACCGGCTAAAACCAGTTCAATCTGCTTTTATCCAGTTTAAACCGGTTCTATCTGGTTCTATCCGGTTGAAACCGCTTTAAACCGGTTCAATCCGGTTTTATCCGGTTTAAATCTGTTCATTCCAGTTTCATCCGGTTTGAAACTGTTTAAACCAGTTTAAACCAGTTCAATCCGGTTTCATCCGTTTGAACCGGTTCTATCCGGTTCAATCCGGTTTAAACTGGTTTAAACTGGTTCTATCCAGTTCAATCCGGTTTAAACCGGTTTATACCGGTTCTATCTGGTTTTATCCGGTTTAAACCGGTTCAATCTGGTTTTATCTGGTTTAAACTGGTTTAAACAGGTTCAATTGGTTTTATCCAGTTTAAACCGGTTCTATCCGGTTTAAACAAGTTTAAGCCGGATCAATCCGGTTTTATCAGTTTTAAACAGGTTTTAACCGCTTCAATCTGATTTTATCCGGTTTAAACCGGTTCATTCTGGTTTCATCCGGTTTGAACCAGTTTGAACCGGTTTGAACCATTTCAATCCGGTTTTATCCGGTTTAAACCGGTTCTATCCGGGTCAATCCGGTTTAAACCGGTTCTGTCCAGTTCAATCCGGTTTAAACCGGTTTAAACCGGTTCTATCCGGTTTTATACGGTTTAAAATGGTTTAAACCGGTTCAATCGGTTTTATCCAGTTTAAACCGGTTCAATCGGTTTTATCCAATTTAAACTGGTTCTATCCGGTTTAAACCAGTTTAAGCCGGATCAATCCGGTTTTATCAGTTTTAAACCGGTTTAAATCGCTTCAATCCGTTTTTATCCGGTTTAAACCTGTTTAAACCGGTTCAATCCGGTTTTATCTGGTTTAAACCATTTCTATCCGGGTCTATCCGGTTTAAACTGGTTTAAACCAGTTCATTCCGGATTTATTCAGTTTAAAAAGGTTGAAACCGGTTCAATCCAGTTTTATCCGGTTCAAACCGGTTCAATCCGGTTTTATCCGGTTTAGACCGGTTCTATCTGGTTCTATCCTGTTTAAACCAGTTTAAACCAGTTCATTCCGGATTTATCCGGTTTAAACCGGTTTAAACCGGTTCAATCCAGTTTCATCTGGTTCAAACCGGATCAAACCAGTTCAATCCGGTTTAAACCGTTTCTATCCGGTTCAATCTGGTTTAAACCGGTTTAAACCAGTTCATTCCGGATTTATCCGGTTTAAACCGGTTCAATCCAGTTTCATCTGGTTCAAACCGGATCAAACCAGTTCAATCCGGTTTAAACCATTTCTATCCGGTTCAATCTGGTTTAAACCAGTTTAAACCAGTTCATTCCGGATTTATCCGGTTTAAACCGGTTCAATCCGGTTTTATCCGGTTTAAACCGGTTCAATCCGGTTTTATCCGGTTTGAACCGGTTTAAACCGGTTCAAACCGGTTCAATCCAGTTTTATCCTGTTTAAACCGGTTCAAACCTATTCAATCAGGTTTTATCCGGTTTAAACCGGTTCTATCCGGTTTTATCTGGTTTAAACCGGGTTAAACTGGTTCAATCCGGTTTTATCCGGTTTAAACCAGTTTAAACCGAATCAATCCAGTTTTATCAGGTTTAAACCGGTTTAAACTGGTTCAATCCGGTTTTATCCAGTTTAAACCATTTCAATCTGGTTTTATCCGTTTTAAACCGCTTTAAACCGGTTCAATCCTGTTTTATCTGGTTTAAACCGGTTCTATCCGATTCTATCCTGTTTAAACCAGTTCAATCCGGTTTTCTCCAGTTTAAACCGGATCTATCCGGTTCAATCCGGTTTAAACCGGTTCTATCCGGTTTTATCCGGTTCAAACCGGTTCAATCTGGTTTTATCCAGTTTAAACCGGTTTAAACTGGTTCAATCGGTTTTATCCAGTTTAAACCGTTTCTATCCGGTTTAAACAAGTTTAGGCCGGTTCAATACGGTTTTATCAGTTTAAACCGGTTTAAACTGCTTCAATCCGTTTTTATCCGGTTTAAACTGGTTTCAACCGGTTCAATCCGTTTTTCTCCGGTTTAAACCGGTTTGAGCTGGTTCAATCCGGTTTTCTCCGGTTTTAACCGGCTTGAACCATTTCAATCCGGTTTTCTCCAGTTTAAACCGGTTTAAGCCGGTTTAATCCGGTTTCCTCCGGTTTTAACCGGCTTAAACCAGTTCAATCCGCTTTTATCCAGTTTAAACCGGTTCTATCCGGTTCTATCCGGTTTAAACCGGTTCCATCTGGTTTTATCCGGTTTACACCGGTTCCATCTGGTTTTATCCGGTTTAAACCGGTTTAAACCGGTTCAATCGTTTTTATCCAGTTTAAACCGGTTCTATCCGGTTTAAACCAGTTTAAGCCGGTTGAATCCGGTTTTATCCGTTTTAAACCGGTTTAAGCTGCTTCAATCCGTTTTTATCCAGTTTAAACTGGTTTCAACCGGATCAATCCGTTTTTCTCCGGTTTAAACCGGTTTAAGCCGGTTCAATCCGGTTTTCTCTGGTTTTAACCGGCTTAAACCGGTTCAATCCGGTTTTCTCCAGTTTAAACCAGTTTAAGCTGGTTCAATCCGGTTTTCTCCGGTTTTAACCGGCTTAATCCGGTTCAATCCGCTTTTATCCAGTTTAAACCGGTTCTATCTGGTTCTATCCGGTTGAAACCGGTTTAAACCGGTTCAATCCGGTTTTATCCGGTATAAACCGGTTCATTCCGGTTTCATCCGGTTTGAACCGGTTTAAACCAGTTTAAACCAGCTCAATCCGGTTTTATCCATTTTAAACCGGTTCTTTCCAGTTCAATCCGGTTTCAACCGGTTTAAACCGGTTCTATCCAGTTTTATCTGGTTTAAACCAGTTCAATCTGGTTTTATCAGCTTTAAACCGGTTTAAACCGGTTCAATCGGGTTTATCCAGTTTAAACCGGTTCTATCCGGTTTAAACCAGTTTAAGCCGGATCAATGCGGTTTTATCAGTTTTAAACCGGTTTAAACCGCCTCAATCCGTTTGTATCCGGTTTAAACTGGTTTAAACCGGTTCAATCCGGTTTTATCCGGTTTAAACCGGTTCTAGCCGGTTCTATCCGGTTTAAACCGGTTTAAACCAGTTCATTCCGGAATTATCCGATATAAACCGGTTTAAACCTGTTCAATCCCGTTTTATCAGGTATAAACCGGTTTAAGCCGGTTCAATCCGGTTTTATCCAGTTTAAGCCGGTTCAATCCGTTTTTATTTGTTTAAACCGGTTTAAACCGGTTCAATCCGGCTTTATCCATTTTAAAACGTTTCTATCTGGTTCTATCCGGTTGAATCCGTTTTAAACCGGTTCAACCCAGTTTTATTCGGTTCAAACCGGTTCAATCCGGTTTTATCCTGTTTAAACCGGTTCAAACCCTTTCAATCAGGTTTTATCCGGTTTAAACCGGTTCTATCCGGTTTTATCTGGTTTAAACCGGTTTAAACTGGTTCAATCCGGTTTTATCCGGTTTAAACCAGTTTAAACCGGATCAATCCGGTTTTATCCGGTTTAAACCGGTTTAAACTGGTTCAATCCGTTTTTATCCGGTTTAAACCGTTTCAATCTGGTTTTATCCGTTTTAAACCTCTTTAAACCGGTTCAGTCCGGATTTATCCGTTTTAAACCGGTTTAAACCGGTTCAATCCGGCTTTATCTGGTTTAAACCAGTTCTATCCGGTTCTATCCTGTTTAAACCGGTTTAAAGCAGTTCAATCCGGTTTTATCCGGTTTAAACCGGTTCTATCCGGTTCAATCTGGTTTAAACCGGTTCTATCCAGTTTTATCCGGTTTAAACCGGTTCAATCTGGTTTTATCCGGTTTAAACCGGTTCAATCGGTTTTATCCAGTTTAAACCGGTTCTATCCGGTTTAAACCAGTTTAGGCTGGTTCAACACGGTTTTATCAGTTTTAAACCGGTTTAAACTGCTTCAATCCGTTTTTATCCGGTTTAAACCGGTTTCAACCGGTTCAATCCGGTTTTCTCCGGTTTAAACCGGTTTAAGCCAGTTCAATCCGGTTTTCTCCAGTTATAACCGGCTTAAACCATTTCAATCCGGTTTTCTCCAGTTTAAACCGGTTTAAGCTGGTTTAATCCGGTTTCCTCCGGTTTTAACCGGCTTAAACTAGTTCAATCCGCTTTTATCCAGTTTAAACCGTATCTATCTGGTTCTATCTGGTTGAAACCGGTTTAAACCAGTTCAACCCGGTTGTATCCGGTTTAAACCGGTTCATTCCGGTTTCATCCAGTTTGAACCAGTTTAAACCAGTTTAAACCAGTTCAATCCGGTTTTATCCGGTTTAAACCGGTTCTATCCGGTTCAATCCAGTTTAAACTGGTTTAAACCGGTTCTATCCAGTTCAATCCGGTTTAAACCGGTTTAAACCAGTTCAATCCGGTATTATCCGGTTTAAACCGGTTCTATCCGGTTCAATCCGGTTTAAACCGGTTTAAACCAGTTCAATCCAGTTTTATCCGGTTTAAACCGGTTTAATCTGGTTTTGTCCGGATTAAACCGGTTTAAACCGGTTCTATCCGTTTCTATCCGGTTTAAACCGGTTTAAACCGATTCAATCCGGTTTTATCCGGTTTAAACCGGTTCAATCTGGTTTTATCCGTTTTAAACTGCTTGAAACCGGTTCAGTCCGGTTTTATCCGTTTTAAAACGGTTTAAACAGGTTCAATCTGGTTTTATCTGGTTTAAACCGCTTCAATCCGTTTTTATCCGGTTTAAACCAGTTCTATCCTGTTCTATCCGGTTTAAACCATTTTAAACCAGTTCATTCCGGATTTATCCGATTTAAACCGGTTTAAACTGGTTCAATCCAGTTTTATCCGGTTTAAACTGTTTAAGCCGGTTCAATCTGGTTGTATCCGGTTTAAACAGGTTTAATCTGGTTCAATCCGGTTTTATCCGGTTTAAACCGTCTTAAACCGGTTCAATCCGGTTTTATCCAGTTTAAAACGTTTCTATCTGGTTCTATCCGGTTGAAACCGTTTTAAACCGGTTCAATCCGGTTTTATCCGGTTTAAACCGGTTCAATCCAGTTCTAACTGATTTAAACCGGTTTAAACTTGTTCAATCCGTTTTTACGCAGATTGAACCAGTTTAATCCGGATCAATCCGGTTTTATCCGGTTTAAACCGGTTTAAACTGGTTCAATCCGGTTTTATCCGGTTTAAACCGGTTCTATCCGGTTTAAACCAGTTTGAACCGGTTCGATCCGGTTTTATCCGGTTTAAACCGGTTCAATCCGGTTTTATCCGGTTTAAACCAGTTCATTCCGGTTTTATCCTGTTTAAACCAGTTTGAAGCGGTTCAATCTGGTTTTATCCGGTTTAAACTGGTTTAAGCGGTACAATCCGGTTTTATTCGGTTTAAACCGGTTCTATCCGCTTCTATCCGGTTTGAAGCGGTTCTATCTGGTTTTATCCGGTTTAAACCGGTTGAAACTGGTTTTATCTGGTTTAAACCGGTTTCAACCGGTTCAATCCGGTTTTATCCGGTTTAAACCAGTTTAAACCGGATCAATCCGGTTTTATCCGGTTTAAACTGGTTCAATCTGGTTTTATCCGTTTTAAACCGCTTTAAACCGGTTCAGTCCGGATTTATCCGTTTTAAACCGGTTTAAACCGGTTCAATCCGGTTTTATCTGGTTTAAACCAGTTCTATCCGGTTCTATCCTGTTTAAACCGGTTTAAACCAGTTCAATCCGGTTTTATCCGGTTTAAACCGGTTCAATCGGTTTTATCCAGTTTAAACCGGTTCTATCCGGTTTAAACCAGTTTAGGCAGGTTCAATACGGTTTTATCAGTTTTAAACCGGTTTAAACTGCTTCAATCCGTTTTTATCCGGTTTAAACCGGTTTCAACAAGTTCAATCCGGTTTTCTCCGGGTTAAACCGGTTTAAGCCAGTTCAATCCGGTTTTCTCCAGTTATAACCGGCTTAAACCATTTCAATCCGGTTTTCTCCAGTTTAAACCGGTTTAAGCTGGTTTAATCCGGTTTCCTCCGCTTTTAACCGGCTTAAAGTATTTCAATCCGCTTTTATCCCGTTTAAACCGTTTCTATCTGGTTCTATCCGGTTGAAACCGGTTTAAACCGGTTCAATCCGGTTGTATCCGGTTTAAACCGGTTCATTCCGGTTTCATCCAGTTTGAACCAGTTTAAACCAGTTTAAACCAGTTCAATCCAGTTTTATCCGGTTTAAACCGGTTCTATCCGGTTCAATCCGGTTTAAACTGGTTTAAACCGGTTCTATCCAGTTCAATCCGGTTTAAACCGGTTTAAACCGGTTCTATCCGGTTTTATCCAGTTTAAACCGGTTCAATCTGGTTTTATCCGGTTCAAACCGTTTTAAACAGGTTCAATCGGTTTTATCCAGTTTAAACCGGTTCAATCCGGTTGAAACCAGTTTAAGCCGGATCAATCTGGTTTTATCAGTTTTAAACCGGTTCAAACCGCTTCAATCCGTTTTTATCCAGTTTAAACCAGTTCTATCCGGTTCTATCCGGTTTAAAACGTTTTAAACCAGTTCATTCCGGATTTATCCGATTTAAACCGGTGTAAACTGGTTCAATCAAGTTTTATCCGGTTTAAACCGGTTTAAGCCGGTTCAATCTGGTTTTATCCGGTTTAAACCGGGTTAAACTGTTTCAATCCGGTTTTATCCGGTTTAAACCAGTTTAAAAGGGATCAATCCAGTTTTATCAGGTTTAAACCGGTTTAAACTTGTTCAATCCGTTTTTACGCAGATTGAACCAGTTTAATCCAGATCAATCCGGTTTTATCCGGTTTAAACCGGTTTAAACTGGTTCAATCCGGTTTTATCCGGTTTAAACCGGTTCTATCCGGTTTAAACCAGTTTGAACCGGTTCTATACGGTTTTATCCGGTTCAAACCGGTTCAATCTGGTTTTATCCAGTTTAAACCGGTTTAAACTGGTTCAATCGGTTTTATCCAGTTTAAACCGTTTCTATCCGGTTTAAACAAGTTTAGGCCGATTCAATACGGTTTTATCAGTTTAAACCGGTTTAAACTGCTTCAATCCGTTTTTATCCGGTTTAAACTGGTTTCAACCGGTTCAATCCGTTTTTCTCCGGTTTAAACCGGTTTGAGCCGGTTCAATCCGGTTTTCTCCGGTTTTAACCGGCTTGAACCATTTCAATCCGGTTTTCTCCAGTTTAAACCGGTTTAAGCCGGTTTAATCCGGTTTCCTCCGGTTTTAACCGGCTTAAACCAGTTCAATCCGCTTTTATCCAGTTTAAACCGGTTCTATCCGGTTCTATCCGGTTTAAACCGGTTCCATCTGGTTTTATCCGGTTTACACCGGTTCCATCTGGTTTTATCCGGTTTAAACCGGTTTAAACCGGTTCAATCGTTTTTATCCAGTTTAAACCGGTTCTATCCGGTTTAAACCAGTTTAAGCCGGTTGAATCCGGTTTTATCCGTTTTAAACCGGTTTAAGCTGCTTCAATCCGTTTTTATCCAGTTTAAACTGGTTTCAACCGGATCAATCCGTTTTTCTCCGGTTTAAACCGGTTTAAGCCGGTTCAATCCGGTTTTCTCTGGTTTTAACCGGCTTAAACCGGTTCAATCCGGTTTTCTCCAGTTTAAACCAGTTTAAGCTGGTTCAATCCGGTTTTCTCCGGTTTTAACTGGCTTAATCCGGTTCAATCCGGTTTTATCCGGTATAAACCGGTTCATTCCGGTTTCATCCGGTTTGAACCGGTTTAAACCAGTTTAAACCAGCTCAATCCGGTTTTATCCATTTTAAACCGGTTCTTTCCAGTTCAATCCGGTTTCAACCAGTTTAAACCGGTTCTATCCGGTTTTATCCGGTTTAAACCAGTTCAATCTGGTTTTATCAGCTTTAAACCGGTTTAAACCGGTTCAATCGGGTTTATCCAGTTTAAACCGGTTCTATCCGGTTTAAACCAGTTTAAGCCGGATCAATGCGGTTTTATCAGTTTTAAACCGGTTTAAACCGCCTCAATCCGTTTGTATCCGGTTTAAACTGGTTTAAACCGGTTCAATCCGGTTTTATCCGGTTTAAACCGGTTCTAGCCGGTTCTATCCGGTTTAAACCGGTTTAAACCAGTTCATTCCGGAATTATCCGATATAAACCGGTTTAAACCTGTTCAATCCCGTTTTATCAGGTATAAACCGGTTTAAGCCGGTTCAATCCGGTTTTATCCAGTTTAAGCCGGTTCAATCCGGTTCTATCCGGTTAAAACCGGTTCAATCCGGTTCAATCCGTTTTTATCTTGTTTAAACCGGTTTAAACCGGTTCAATCCGGCTTTATCCATTTTAAAACGTTTCTATCTGGTTCTATCCGGTTGAATTCGTTTTAAACCGGTTCAACCCAGTTTTATTCGGTTCAAACCGGTTCAATCCGGTTTTATCCTGTTTAAACCGGTTCAAACCCTTTCAATCAGGTTTTATCCGGTTTAAACCGGTTCTATCCGGTTTTATCTGGTTTAAACCGGTTTAAACTGGTTCAATCCGGTTTTATCCGGTTTAAACCAGTTTAAACCGGATCAATCCGGTTTTATCCGGTTTAAACCGGTTTAAACTGGTTCAATCCGGTTTTATCCGGTTTAAACCGTTTCAATCTGGTTTTATCCGTTTTAAACCTCTTTAAACCGGTTCAGTCCGGATTTATCCGTTTTAAACCGGTTTAAACCGGTTCAATCCGGTTTTATCTGGTTTAAACCAGTTCTATCCGGTTCTATCCTGTTTAAACCGGTTTAAAGCAGTTCAATCCGGTTTTATCCGGTTTAAACCGGTTCTATCCGGTTCAATCCGGTTTAAACCGGTTCTATCCGGTTTTATCCGGTTTAAACCGGTTCAATCTGGTTTTATCCGGTTTAAACCGGTTCAATCGGTTTTATCCAGTTTAAACCGGTTCTATCCGGTTTAAACCAGTTTAGGCTGGTTCAACACGGTTTTATCAGTTTTAAACCGGTTTAAACTGCTTCAATCCGTTTTTATCCGGTTTAAACCGGTTTCAACCGGTTCAATCCGGTTTTCTCCGGTTTAAACCGGTTTAAGCCAGTTCAATCCGGTTTTCTCCAGTTATAACCGGCTTAAACCATTTCAATCCGGTTTTCTCCAGTTTAAACCGGTTTAAGCTGGTTTAATCCGGTTTCCTCCGGTTTTAACCGGCTTAAACTAGTTCAATCCGCTTTTATCCAGTTTAAACCGTATCTATCTGGTTCTATCTGGTTGAAACCGGTTTAAACCAGTTCAATCCGGTTGTATCCGGTTTAAACCGGTTCATTCCGGTTTCATCCAGTTTGAACCAGTTTAAACCAGTTTAAACCAGTTCAATCCGGTTTTATCCGGTTTAAACCGGTTCTATCCGGTTCAATCCAGTTTAAACTGGTTTAAACCGGTTCTATCCAGTTCAATCCGGTTTAAACCGGTTTAAACCAGTTCAATCCGGTATTATCCGGTTTAAACCGGTTCTATCCGGTTCAATCCGGTTTAAACCGGTTTAAACCAGTTCAATCCAGTTTTATCCGGTTTAAACCGGTTTAATCTGGTTTTGTCCGGATTAAACCGGTTTAAACCGGTTCTATCCGTTTCTATCTGGTTTAAACCGGTTTAAACCGATTCAATCCGGTTTTATCCGGTTTAAACCGGTTCAATCTGGTTTTATCCGTTTTAAACTGCTTGAAACCGGTTCAGTCCGGTTTTATCCGTTTTAAAACGGTTTAAACAGGTTCAATCTGGTTTTATCTGGTTTAAACCGCTTCAATCCGTTTTTATCCGGTTTAAACCAGTTCTATCCTGTTCTATCCGGTTTAAACCATTTTAAACCAGTTCATTCCGGATTTATCCGATTTAAACCGGTTTAAACTGGTTCAATCCAGTTTTATCCGGTTTAAACCGGTTTAAGCCGGTTCAATCTGGTTGTATCCGGTTTAAACAGGTTTAATCTGGTTCAATCCGGTTTTATCCGGTTTAAACCGTCTTAAACCGGTTCAATCCGGTTTTATCCAGTTTAAAACGTTTCTATCTGGTTCTATCCGGTTGAAACCGTTTTAAACCGGTTCAATCCGGTTTTATCCGGTTTAAACCGGTTCAATCCAGTTCTAACTGATTTAAACCGGTTTAAACTTGTTCAATCCGTTTTTACGCAGATTGAACCAGTTTAATCCGGATCAATCCGGTTTTATCCGGTTTAAACCGGTTTAAACTGGTTCAATCCGGTTTTATCCGGTTTAAACCAGTTCTATCCGGTTTAAACCAGTTTGAACCGGTTCGATCCGGTTTTATCCGGTTTAAACCGGTTCAATCCGGTTTTATCCGGTTTAAACCAGTTCATTCCGGTTTTATCCTGTTTAAACCAGTTTGAACCGGTTCAATCTGGTTTTATCCGGTTTAAACTGGTTTAAGCGGTACAATCCGGTTTTATTCGGTTTAAACCGGTTCTATCCGCTTCTATCCGGTTTGAAGCGGTTCTATCTGGTTTTATCCGGTTTAAACCGGTTGAATCTGGTTTTATCTGGTTTAAACCGGTTTCAACCGGTTCAATCCGGTTTTATCCGGTTTAAACCAGTTTAAACCGGATCAATCCGGTTTTATCCGGTTTAAACTGGTTCAATCTGGTTTTATCCGTTTTAAACCGCTTTAAACCGGTTCAGTCCGGATTTATCCGTTTTAAACCGGTTTAAACCGGTTCAATCCGGTTTTATCTGGTTTAAACCAGTTCTATCCGGTTCTATCCTGTTTAAACCGGTTTAAACCAGTTCAATCCGGTTTTATCCGGTTTAAACCGGGTGTATCCGGTTCAATCCGGTTTAAACCGGTTCTATCCGGTTTTATCCGGTTTAAACCGGTTCAATCTGGTTTTATCCGGTTTAAACCGGTTCAATCGGTTTTATCCAGTTTAAACCGGTTCTATCCGGTTTAAACCAGTTTAGGCAGGTTCAATACGGTTTTATCAGTTTTAAACCGGTTTAAACTGCTTCAATCCGTTTTTATCCGGTTTAAACCGGTTTCAACAAGTTCAATCCGGTTTTCTCCGGGTTAAACCGGTTTAAGCCAGTTCAATCCGGTTTTCTCCAGTTTAAACCGGTTTAAGCTGGTTTAATCCGGTTTCCTCCGCTTTTAACCAGCTTAAAGTATTTCAATCCGCTTTTATCCCGTTTAAACCGTTTCTATCTGGTTCTATCCGGTTGAAACCGGTTTAAACCGGTTCAATCCGGTTGTATCCGGTTTAAACCGGTTCATTCCGGTTTCATCCAGTTTGAACCAGTTTAAACCAGTTTAAACCAGTTCAATCCAGTTTTATCCGGTTTAAACCGGTTCTATCCGGTTCAATCCGGTTTAAACTGGTTTAAACCGGTTCTATCCAGTTCAATCCGGTTTAAACCGGTTTAAACCGGTTCTATCCGGTTTTATCCAGTTTAAACCGGTTCAATCTGGTTTTATCCGGTTCAAACCGTTTTAAACAGGTTCAATCGGTTTTATCCAGTTTAAACCGGTTCAATCCGGTTGAAACCAGTTTAAGCCGGATCAATCTGGTTTTATCAGTTTTAAACCGGTTCAAACCGCTTCAATCCGTTTTTATCCAGTTTAAACCAGTTCTATCCGGTTCTATCCGGTTTAAAACGTTTTAAACCAGTTCATTCCGGATTTATCCGATTTAAACCGGTGTAAACTGGTTCAATCAAGTTTTATCCGGTTTAAACCGGTTTAAGCTGGTTCAATCTGGTTTTATCCGGTTTAAACCGGGTTAAACTGTTTCAATCCGGTTTTATCCGGTTTAAACCAGTTTAAAAGGGATCAATCCAGTTTTATCAGGTTTAAACCGGTTTAAACTTGTTCAATCCGTTTTTACGCAGATTGAACCAGTTTAATCCAGATCAATCCGGTTTTATCCGGTTTAAACCGGTTTAAACTGGTTCAATCCGGTTTTATCCGGTTTAAACCGGTTCTATCCGGTTTAAACCAGTTTGAACCGGTTCTATACGGTTTTATCCGGTTTAAACCGGTTCAATCTTGTTTTATCCGGTTTAAACCGTTTGAAACCAGTTCAATCCGGTTTTGTCCGGTTTAGACCAGTTCAATCCGGTTTTATCCGGTTTACACCGGTTCTATGCTGTTTATACCAATTTAAGCCTGTTCAATCGGGTTTTATCCAGTTTAGACCTGTTTAAGCCGGTTCATTCCGGTTTTATCCAGCTTAAACCGGTTTAAACCCTTTCAATCCGTTTTTATCCGGTTTCAACCGGTTTACACCGGTTCAATCCGGTTTTATCCGGTTTATACCGTTTCTATCCGGTTCTAACCGTTTTAAACCGGTTTAAACCAGTTCATTCCGGTTTTATCCGGTTTCAAGCGGTTTGAACCGGTTCAATCCGGTTTTATCCGGTTTCAACCGGTTTGAACCGGTTCAATCCGGTTTTATCCGGTTTAAACCGGTTTAAGCCGGTTCAATCCGGTTTTATCCGGTTTAAAACGGTTCAATCTGGTTTGATCCGGTTTAAACCAGTTTGAACCTGTTCAATCCGGTTTTATCCGGTTTAAACGGGTTCTATCCGGTTCTATCCGTTTGAAACCGGTTTAAACTGGTTCAATCCGGTTTTATCCGGTTTAAACTGGTTCAATCCGGTTTTATCCTGTTTAAACCAGTTTAAACCGGTTCAATCCGGTTTTATCCGGTTTAAACGGGTTTAAACCGGTTCTATCCGGTTTTATCCGGTTTAAACCGGTTTAAACTTGTTCAATCCGGTTTTATCCGGTTTAAACCGGTTCTACCCGGTTTAAACCGGTTTAAACCGCTTCTATCCGGTTTAAACCGGTGCAATCCGGTTTTATCCGGTTTAAACGGGTTTAAACCGGTTCTATCTGGTTGAAACCGGTTTAAACAGCTTCAATCCGGTTTTATACGGTTTAAACCGGTTTAAACCGGTTCAATCCGGTTTTATCCGTTTTATACCGTTTCTATCCAGTTCTATCCGTTTTAAACCGGTTTAAACCAGTTCATTCCGGTTTTATCCGGTTTAAACCGGTTTAAACCCTTTCAATCCGTTTTTATCCGGTTTCAACCGGTTTACACCTGTTCAATCCGGTTTTATCCGGTTTATACCGTTTCTATCCAGTTCTATCCATTTTAAACTGGTTTGAAACGGTTCAATCCGGTTTTATCCGGTTTAAACCAGTTCATTCCGGTTTTATCCGGTTAAAACCGGTTTGAAACGGTTCAATCCGGTTTTATCTGGTTTAAACCGGTTCAATCCTGTTTTATCCAGTTTAAACCGGTTCTATCCGGTTCTATCCTGTTGAAACCAGTTTAAACCAGTTCAATCCGGTTTTATCTGGTTTAAACCGGTTCAATCTGGTTTTATTCGGTTTAAACCGGTTTTATCCGGTTTAGACCAGTTTAAACCAGTTCTATCCGGTTTTAATCGGATTAAACCGGTTCAATCTGGTTTTATCCGTTTTAAACCGCTTTAAAACGGTTTAATTCGGTTTTATCCGGTTTAAACCAGTTTGAACCGTTTCAATCCGGTTTTATCCGGTTTAAACCGGTTTAAACCGGTTCTATCCGGTTTTATCTAGTTTAAACCGGTTCTATCCGGTTCTATCCTGTTTAAATTGGTTTAAACCGGTTCTATCCTGTTCTATCCTGTTTTAACCGGTTAAACCAGTTCAATCCCGTTTTATCCAGTTTAAACTGGTTCTATTCATTTCCATCTGGTTTAAAAGGGTTTAAACTGGTTCAATCCGGTTTTATACGTTTTAAACCAGTTCAATCTGATTTTATCCGATTTAAACTGGTTCAATTTGGTTTTATCCGGTTTAAACCATTTTGAACCGGTTCAATCCGGTTTTATCCGGTTTAAACCGGTTTAAACCAGGTCAATCCGGTTTTAT
This sequence comes from Cynocephalus volans, assembly GCF_027409185.1. NCBI lineage: Eukaryota > Metazoa > Chordata > Mammalia > Dermoptera > Cynocephalidae > Cynocephalus > Cynocephalus volans. The sequence goes on along the minus strand of NW_026902369.1, from coordinate 713,421 downwards.
CCGGTTTAAACCTCTTCAATCCGGTTTTCTCCAGTTTAAACCGGTTTAAAACCTTTCAATCCGTTTTTTTCCGGTTTCAACCGGTTTACACCTGTTCAATCCGGTTTTATCCGGTTTATACCGTTTCTATCCAGTTCCATCCGTTTTAAACCGGTTTAAACCAGTTCAATCCGGTTTTATCCGGTTTAAACCGGTTTAAGCCGGTTCAATCCGGTTTTATCCGGTTTAAACCGGTTCTATCTGGTTCTATCCGGTTGAAACCAGTTTGAACCGGTTCAATCCGGTTTTATCCGGTTTAAACCGGTTTTATCCGGTTTAGACCAGTTTAAACCAGTTCAATCCGGTTTTAATCGGCTTAAACCGGTTCAATCTGGTTTTATCCAGTTTAAACCGCTTTAAAACGGCTTAATCCGGTTTTTTCCCGTTTAAACCAGTTTGAACCGGTTCAATCCGATTTAAACCGGTTTTAGCCGGTTCAATCCGGTTTTATCCAGTTTAAACCGGTTCTATCCGGTTCTATCCGGTTGAAACCAGTTTAAACCGGTTCAATCCGGTTTTATCCAGTTTAAACCAGTTCTATCCGGTTTAAACCAGTTTAATCCAGTTCAATCCGGTTTTATCCGTTTTATACCGGTCCTATCGGGTTTAAACAGGTTTAGGCCGTTTCATTCCGGTTTTATCAGTTTTAAACCGGTTTAAACTGCTTCAATCCGTTTATATCCGGTTTAAACCGGTAACAACCGGTTCAATCCGGTTTTCTACAGTTTAAACCGGTTTAAGCCGGTTCCATCCTGTTTTCTCCGGTTTTAACCGGCTTTAACCAGTTCAATCCGCTTTTATCCAGTTTAAACCAGTACAATCCGGTTTTATCTGGTTTAAACCGGTTCAATCTGGTTTTATCCGGTTTAAACCGGTTTTATCCGGTTTAGACCAGTTTAAACCAGTTCAATCCGGTTTTAATCGGATTAAACCGGTTCAATCTGGTTTTATCCATTTTAAACCGCTTTAAAACGGTTTAATCCGGTTTTATCCGGTTTAAACCAGTTTGAACCGTTTCAATCCAGTTTTATCCGGTATAAACCGGTTTAAGCCGGTTCAATCCGGTTTTATCCGGTTTAAACCGGTTCAATCTGGTTTCATCCGGTTTAAACCAGTTTGAACCGGTTCAATCCGGTTTTATCCAGTTTAAACCGGTTCTATCCTGTTCTATCCGGTTCAAACCAGTTTAAACCGGTTCAATCCGGTTTTATCCGGTTTAAACCGGTTTTATCCGGTTTAGAACAGTATAACCCATTTCAATCCGGTTTTAATCGGCTTAAACCGGTTCAATCTGGTTTTATCCAGTTTAAACCGCTTTAAAACGGTTTAATCCGGTTTTATCCCGTTTAAACCAGTTTGAACCGGTTCAATCCGGTTTAAACCGGTTTAAGCCGGTTCAATCCGGTTTTATCCAGTTTAAACCGGTTCTATCCGGTTCTATCCGGTTGAAACCAGTTTAAACCGGTTCAATCCGGTTTTATCCGGTTTAAAAAGGTTCAATCCGGTTTTATCCGGTTTAAACCAGTTCATTCCAGTTTTATCCGGTTAAAACCGGTTTGAAAGTGTTCAATCCGGTTTTATCCGGCTAAAACTGGTTCAGTCCGGTTTTATCCGATTTAAACCAGTTCATTCCGGTTTTATCCGGTTTAAACTGGTTTGAACCGTTTAAATCCGGTTTTATCCGGTTTAAACCAGTTCACTCCGGTTCTATCCGGTTTAAACTGGTTTACACCGGTTCAATCCGGTTTTATCCGGTTTATACCGTTTCTATTCGGTTCTATCCGTTTTAATCCGGTTTAAACCAGTTCATTCCGGTTTTATCCGGTTTCAACCGGTTTGAACCGGTTCAATCCGGTTTTATCCGGTTTCAACCGGTTTGAACCGGTTCAATCCGGTTTTATCCGGTTTAAACCGGTTTAAGCCGGTTCAATCCGGTTTTATCCGGTTTAAACCGGTTCAATCTGGTTTGATCCGGTTTAAACCAGTTTGAACCTGTTCAATCCGGTTTTATCCGGTTTAAACGGGTTCTATCCGGTTCTATCCGGTTGAAACCGGTTTAAACTGGTTCAATCCGGTTTTATCCGGTTTAAACTGGTTCAATCCGGTTTTATCCTGTTTAAACCAGTTTAAACCGGTTCAATCCGGTTTTATCCGGTTTAAACGGGTTTAAACCGGTTCTATCCCGTTTTATCCAGTTTAAACCGGTTGAAACTTGTTCAATCCGGTTTTATCCGGTTTAAACCGGTTCTATCCGGTTTAAACCGGTTAAAACCGCTTCTATCCGGTTTAAACCGGTTTAAACCGGTGCAATCCGGTTTTATCCGGTTTAAACGGGTTTAAACCGGTTCTATCCGGTTGAAACCGGTTTAAACAGCTTCAATCCGGTTTTATACGGTTTAAACCGGTTTAAACCGGTTCAATCCGGTTTTATCCGTTTTATACCGTTTCTATCCAGTTCTATCCGTTTTAAACCGGTTTAAACCAGTTCATTCCGGTTTTATCTGGTTTAAACCGGTTTAAACCCTTTCAATCCGTTTTTATCCGGTTTCAACCGGTTTACACCTGTTCAATCCGGTTTTATCCGGTTTATACCGTTTCTATCCAGTTCTATCCGTTTTAAACAGGTTTGAAACGGTTCAATCCGGTTTTATCCGGTTTAAACCAGTTCATTCCGGTTTTATCCGGTTAAAACCGGTTTGAAACGGTTCAATCCGGTTTTATCTGGTTTAAACCGGTTCAATCCTGTTTTATCCAGTTTAAACCGGTTCTATCCGGTTCTATCCTGTTGAAACCAGTTTAAACCAGTTCAATCCGGTTTTATCTGGTTTAAACCGGTTCAATCTGGTTTTATCCCGTTTAAACCGGTTTTATCCGGTTTAGACCAGTTTAAACCAGTTCAATCCGGTTTTAATCGGATTAAACCCGTTCAATCTGGTTTTATCCGTTTTAAACCGCTTTAAAACGGTTTAATTCGGTTTTATCCGGTTTAAACCAGTTTGAACCGTTTCAATCCGGTTTTATACGGTTTAAACCGGTTTAAACCGGTTCTATCCGGTTTTATCTAGTTTAAACCGGTTCTATCCGGTTCTATCCTGTTTAAATTGGTTTAAACCGGTTCTATCCTGTTCTATCCTGTTTGAACCGGTTAAACCAGTTCAATCCGGTTTTATCCAGTTTAAACTGGTTCTATTCATTTCCATCTGGTTTAAAAGGGTTTAAACTGGTTCAATCCGGTTTTATACGTTTTAAACCAGTTCAATCTGATTTTATCCGATTTAAACTGGTTCAATTTGGTTTTATCCGGTTTAAACCGGTTTGAACCGGTTCAATCCGGTTTTATCCGGTTTAAACCGGTTTAAACCAGGTCAATCCGGTTTTATCCGGTTTAAACCTCTTCAATCCGGTTTTCTCCAGTTTAAACCGGTTTAAACCAGGTCAATCCGGTTTTATCCGGTTTAAACCGGTTCTATCCGGTTCTATCCGGTTGAAACCAGTTTAAACCGGTTCAATCCGGTTTTATCCGGTTTAAACCGGTTTTATCCGGTTTAGACCAGTTTAACCCAGTTCAATCCGGTTTTAATCGGCTTAAACCGGTTCAATCTTTTTTTATCCAGTTTAAACCGCTTTAAAACGGTTTAATCCGGTTTTATCCCGTTTAAACCAGTTTGAACCGGTTCAATCCGGTTTAAACCAGTTTAAGCCGGTTCAGTCCGGTTTTATCCAGTTTAAACCGGTTCTATCCGGTTCTATCTGGTTGAAACCAGTTTAAACCGGTTCAATCCGGTTTTATCCGGTTTAAACCGGTTCAATCCCGTTTTATCCGGTTTAAACCAGTTCATTCCAGTTTTATCCGGTTAAAACCGGTTTGAAACGGTTCAATCCGGTTTTATCTGGCTTAAACTGGTTCAGTCCGGTTTTATCCGATTTAAACCAGTTCATTCCGGTTTTTCCGGTTTAAACTGGTTTGAACCGTTTAAATCCGGTTTTATCCGGTTTAAACCAGATCACTCCGGTTTTATCCGGTTTAAACCGGTTTGTACCGGTTCAATCCGGTTTTATCCGGTTTAAACCGGTTTAAGCTGGTTCAATCCGGTTTTATCCAGTTTAAACCGGTTCTATCCGGTTCTATCCGGTTGAAACCGGTTTAAACCAGTTCAATCCGGTTTTATCCGGTTTAAACTGTTTCAGTCCGGTTTTATCCGGTTTAAACCAGTTCATTCCGGTTTTATCCGGTTTAAACCGGTTCACTCCAGTTTTATCCGGTTTAAACCGGTTTGTACCGGTTCAATCTGGTTTTATCCGGTTAAAACCGGTTTGAAACGGTTCAATCCGGTTTTATCCGGTTTAAACCGGTTTAAGCTGGTTTAATCCGGTTTTATCCAGTTTAAACCGGTTCAATCCGGTTTTATCCGGTTTAAACCGGTTCTATCCGGTTCTATCCGGTTGAAACCAGTTTAAACCGGTTCAATCCGGTTTTATCCGGTTTAAACCGGTTTTATCCGTTTTAGACCAGTTTAAACCAGTTCAATCCGGTTTTAATCGGCTTAAACCGGTTCAATCTGGTTTTATCCAGTTTAAACCGCTTTAAAACGGTTTAATCTAGTTTTTTCCCGTTTAAACCAGTTTGAACCCGTTCAATCCGGTTTAAACCGGTTTTAGCCGGTTCAATCCAGTTTTATCCAGTTTAAACCGGTTCTATCCGGTTCTATCCGGTTGAAACCAGTTTAAACCGGTTCAATCCGGTTTTATCCAGTTTAAACCAGTTCTATCCGGTTTAAACCAGTTTAATCCAGTTCAATCCGGTTTTATCCGTTTTATACCGGTCCTATCGGGTTTAAACAGGTTTAGGCCGGTTCATTCCGGTTTTATCAGTTTTAAACCGGTTTAAACTGCTTCAATCCGTTTATATCCGGTTTAAACCGGTAACAAACGGTTCAATCCGGTTTTCTCCGGTTTAAACCGGTTTAAGCCGGTTCCATCCTGTTTTCTCCGGTTTTAACCGGCTTTAACCAGTTCAATCCGCTTTTATCCAGTTTAAACCATTACAATCCGGTTTTATCTGGTTTAAACCGGTTCAGTCTGGTTTTATCCGGTTTAAACCGGTTTTATCCGGTTTAGACCAGTTTAAACCAGTTCAATCCGGTTTTAATCGGATTAAACCGGTTCAATCTGGTTTTATCCGTTTTAAACCTCTTTAAAACGGTTTAATCCGGTTTTATCCGGTTTAAACCAGTTTGAACCGTTTCAATCCAGTTTTATCCGGTTTAAACCGGTTTAAGCCGGTTCAATCCGGTTTTATCCGGTTTAAACCGGTTCAATCTGGTTTCATCCGGTTTAAACCAGTTTGAACCGGTTCAATCCGGTTTTATCCAGTTTAAACCGGTTCTATCCGGTTCTATCCGGTTGAAACCAGTTTAAACCGGTTCAATCCGGTTTTATCCGGTTTAAACCAGTTCAATCCGGTTTTATCCGGTTTAAACCAGTTCATTCCAGTTTTATCCGGTTAAAACCGTTTTGAAAGTGTTCAATCCGGTTTTATCAGGCTTAAACTGGTTCAGTCCGGTTTTATCCGATTTAAACCAGTTCATTCCGGTTTTATCCGGTTTAAACTGGTTTGAACCGTTTAAATCCGGTTTTATCCGGTTTAAACCAGTTCACTCCGGTTTTATCCGGTTTAAACTGGTTTGTACCGGTTCAATCCGGTTTTATCCGGTTTAAACAGGTTTAAGCTGGTTCAATCCGGTTTTATCCAGTTTAAACCGGTTCTATCCGGTTCTATCCGGTTGAAACCGGTTTAAACCAGTTCAATCCGGATTTATCCGGTTTAAACTGGTTCAGTCCGGTTTTATCCGGTTTAAACCAGTTCATTCCGGTTTTATCCGGTTTAAACCAGTTCACTCCGGTTTTATCCGGTTTAAACCGGTTTGTACCGGTTCAATCCGGTTTTATCCGGTTTAAACCGGTTTGTACCGGTTCAATCCGGTTTTATCCGGTTTAAACCGGTTTAAGCTGGTTCAATCCGGTTTTATCCAGTTTAAACCGGTTCAATCCGGTTTTATCCAGTTTGAACCGGTTCTATCCGGTTCTATCCGGTTGAAACCAGTTTAAACCGGTTCAATCCGGTTTTATCCGGTTTAAACCGGTTTTATCCGGTTTAGACCAGTTTAAACCAGTTCAATCCGGTTTTAATCGGCTTAAACCGGTTCAATCTGGTTTTATCCAGTTTAAACCGCTTTAAAACGGTTTAATCCGGTTTTATCCCGTTTAAACCGGTTTGAACCGGTTCAATCCGGTTTAAACCGGTTTAAGCCGGTTCAATCCGGTTTTATCCAGTTTAAACCAGTTCTATCCGGTTTAAACCAGTTTAATCCAGTTCAATCCGGGTTTATCCGGTTTATACCGGTCCTATCGGGTTTAAACAGGTTTAGGCCGGTTCATTCCGGTTTTATCAGTTTTAAACCGGTTTAAACTGCTTCAATCCGTTTATATTCGATTTAAACCGGTAACAACCGGTTCAATCCGGTTTTCTCCGGTTTAAACCGGTTTAAGCCAGTTCCATCCTGTTATCTCCGGTTTAAACCGGTTTAAACCAGTTCAATCCGGTTTTAAACGGTTTAAACTGGTTCTATCCAGTTCAATCTGGTTTAAACTGGTTTAAACCGGTTCTATCCGTTTTTATCCGGTTTAAACCGGTACAATCCGGTTTTCTCCGGTTTAAACCGGTTTGAGCCGGTTCCATCCTGTTTTCTCCGGTTTTAACCGGCTTTAACCAGTTCAATCCGCTTTTATCCAGTTTAAACCGGTTCTATCTGGTTCTATCTGGTTGAAACCGGTTTAAACCGGTTCAATCCGGTTTTAAACGGTTTAATCCGGTTCTATCCGGTTCAATCTGGTTTAAACCGGTTTAAACCGGTTCTATCCGGTTTTATCCAGTTTAAACCGGTTCTATCCGGTTCTATCCGGTTGAAACCAGTTTAAACCGTTTCAATCCAGTTTTATCCAGTTTAAACCAGTTCTATCCGGTTCTATCCGGTTGAAACCAGTTTAAACCGGTTCAATCGGTTTTATCCAGTTTAAATCCGTTCTATCCGGTTTATACCAGTTTAATCCAGTTCAATCCGGTTTTATCCGGTTTATACCAGTCCTATCGGGTTTAAACAGGTTTAGGCCGGTTCATTCCTGTTTTATCAGTTTTAAACCGGTTTAAACTGCTTCAATCCGTTTATATCCGGTTTAAACAGGTTACAACCGGTTCAATCCGGTTTTCTCCGGTTTAAACCGGTTTAAGCCGGTTCTATCCTGTTTTCTCCGGTTTTAACCGGCTTTAACCAGTTCAATCCGCTTTTATCCAGTTTAAACCGGTTCTATCTGGTTCTATCCGGTTGAAACCGGTTTAAACCGGTTCTATCCGTTTTTATCCGGTTTAAACCGGTACAATCTGGTTTTATCCGGTTTAAACCGGTTTAAACCGGTTCAATCCGTTTTTTCCGGTTTAAACCGGTTTAAACCAGTTCATTCCGGTTTTATCTGGTTTAAACCGGTTCAATCCTGTTTTATCCAGTTTAAACCGGTTCTATCTGGTTCTATCCGGTTGAAACCAGTTTAAACCAGTTCAATCAGGTTTTATCTGGTTTAAACCGGTTCAATCTGGTTTTATCCGGTTTAAACCGGTTTTATCCGGTTTAGACCAGTTTAAACCAGTTCAATCCGGTTTTAATCGGAGTAAACCGGTTCAATCTGGTTTTATCCGTTTTAAACCGCTTTAAAACGGTTTAATCCGGTTTTATCCGGTTTAAACCAGTTTGAACCGTTTCAATCCAGTTTTATCCGGTTTAAACCGGTTTAAGCCGTTTCAATCCAGCTTTATCCGGTTTAAACTGGTTCAATCTGGTTTCATCCGGTTGAAACCAGTTTAAACCGGTTCAATCCGGTTTTATCCGGTTTAAACCGGTTTTATTCGGTTTAGAACAGTTTAACCCAGTTCAATCCGGTTTTAATCAGCTTAAACCGGTTCAATCTGGTTTTATCCAGTTTAAACCGCTTTGAAACGGTTTAATCCGGTTTTATCCCGTTTAAACCAGTTTGAACCGGTTCAATCCGGTTTAAACCGGTTTAAGCCGGTTCAATCCGGTTTTATCCAGTTTAAACCGGTTCTATCCGGTTCTATCCGGTTGAAACCACTTTAAACCGGTTCAATCCGGTTTTATCCGGTTCAAACTGGTTCAATCCGGTTTTATCCGATTTAAACCAGTTCATTCCAGTTTTATCCGGTTAAAACCGGTTTTAAAGTGTTCAATCCGGTTTTATCCGGCTTAAACTGGTTCAGTCCGGTTTTATCCGATTTAAACCAGTTCATTCCGGTTTTATCCGGTTTAAACTGGTTTGAACCGTTTAAATCCGGTTTTATGCGGTTTAAACCAGTTCACTCCGGTTTTATCCGGTTTAAACTGGTTTGTACAGGTTCAATCCGGTTTTATCCGGTTTAAACCGGTTCAATCTGGTTTTATCCGGTTTAAACCGGTTTTATCCGGTTTAGACCAGTTTAAACCAGTTCAATCCACTTTTAATCGGATTAAACCGGTTCAATCTGGTTTTATCCGATTTAAACCGCTTTAAAACAGTTTAATCCGGTTTTATCCGGTTTAAACCAGTTTGAACCGTTTCAATCCAGTTTTATCCGGTTTAAACCGGTTTAAGCCGGTTCAATCCGGTTTTATCCGGTTTAAACCGGTTCAATCTGGTTTCATCCGGTTTAAACCAGTTTGAACCGGTTCAATCCGATTTTATCCAGTTTAAACCGGTTCTATCCGGTTCTATCCGGTTCAAACCAGTTTAAACCGGTTCAATCCGGTTTTATCCGGTTTAAACCGGTTTTATCCGGTTTAGAACAGTTTAACCCAGTTCAATCCGGTTTTAATCGGCTTAAACCGGTTCAATCTGGTTTTATCCAGTTTAAACCGCTTTAAAACGGTTTAATCCGGTTTTATCCCGTTTAAACCAGTTTGAACCGGTTCAATCCGGTTTAAACCGGTTTAAGCCGGTTCAATCCGGTTTGATCCAGTTTAAACCGGTTCTATCCGGTTCTATCCGGTTGAAACCAGTTTAAACCGGTTCAATCCGGTTTTATCCGGTTTAAACCAGTTCAATCCGGTTTTATCCGGTTTAAACCAGGTCATTCCAGTTTTATCCGGTTAAAACCGGTTTGAAAGTGTTCAATCCGGTTTTATCCGGCTTAAACTGGTTCAGTCCGGTTTTATCCGATTTAAACCAGTTCATTCCGTTTTTATCCGGTTTAAACTGGTTTGAACCGTTTAAATCCGGTTTTATCCGATTTAAACCAGTTCACTCCGGTTTTATCCGGTTTAAACTGGTTTGTACCGGTTCAATCCGGTTTTATCCGGTTTAAACAGGTTTAAGCTGGTTCAATCCGGTTTTATCCAGTTTAAACCGGTTCTATCCGGTTCTATCCGGTTGAAACTGGTTTAAACCAGTTCAATCCGGTTTTATCCGGTTTAAACTGGTTCAGTCCGGTTTTATCCGGTTTAAACCAGTTCATTCCGGTTTTATCTGGTTTAAACCAGTTCACTCCGGTTTTATCCGGTTTAAACCGGTTTGTACCGGTTCAATCCGGTTTTATCCGGTTTAAACCGGTTTGTACCGGTTCAATCCGGTTTTATCCGGTTTAAACCGGTTTAAGCTGGTTCAATCCGGTTTTATCCAGTTTAAACCGGTTCAATCCGGTTTTATCCGGTTTAAACCGGTTCTATCCGGTTCTATCCGGTTTTATCCAGTTTAAACCGGTTCAATCCGGTTTTATCCGGTTTAAACCGGTTCTATCCGGTTCTATCCGGTTTAAACCGGTTTAAGCCGGTTCAATCCGGTTTTATCCAGTTTAAACCAGTTCTATCCGGTTTAAACCAGTTTAATCCAGTTCAATCCGGGTTTATCCGGTTTATACCGGTCCTATCGGGTTTAAACAGGTTTAGGCCAGTTCATTCCGGTTTTATCAGTTTTAAACCGGTTTAAACTGCTTCAATCCGTTTATATTCGGTTTAATCCGGTAACAACCGGTTCAATCCGGTTTTCTCCGGTTTAAACCGGTTTAAGCCAGTTCCATCCTGTTATCTCCGGTTTAAACCGGTTTAAACCAGTTCAATCCGGTTTTAAACGGTTTAAACTGGTTCTATCCAGTTCAATCTGGTTTAAACTGGTTTAACCCGGTTCTATCCGTTTTTATCCGGTTTAAACCGGTACAATCCGGTTTTCTCCGGTTTAAACCGGTTTGAGCCGGTTCCATCCTGTTTTCTCCGGTTTTAACCGGCTTTAACCAGTTCAATCCGCTTTTATCCAGTTTAAACCGGTTCTATCTGGTTCTATCTGGTTGAAACCGGTTTAAACCGGTTCAATCCGGTTTTAAACAGTTTAATCCGGTTCTATCCGGTTCAATCTGGTTTAAACCGGTTTAAACCGGTTCTATCCGGTTTTATCCAGTTTAAACCGGTTCTATCCGGTTCTATCCGGTTGAAACCAGTTTAAACCGTTTCAATCCAGTTTTATCCAGTTTAAACCGGTTCTATCCGGTTCTATCCGGTTCAATCCAGTTTAAACCGGTTCAATCCGGTTTTATCCGGTTTAAACCGGTTTTATCCGGTTTAGACCAGTTTAACCCAGTTCAATCCGGTTTCAATCGGCTTAAACCGGTTCAATCTGGTTTTATCCAGCTTAAACCGCTATAAAACGGTTTAATCCGGTTTTATCCCGTTTAAACCTGTTTGAACCGGTTCAATCCGGTTTAAACCGGTTTAAGCCGGTTCAATCCTGTTTTATCCAGTTTAAACCGGTTCTACCCTGTTCTATTCGGTTGAAACCAGTTTAAACCGGTTCAATCCGGTTTTATCCGGATTAAACCGGTTCAATCCGGTTTTATCCAGTTGAAACCAGTTCATTCCAGTTTTATCCGGTTAAAACCGGTTTGAAACGGTTCAATCCGGTTTTTTCCGGCTTAAACTGGTTCAGTCCGGTTTTATCCGATTTAAACCAGTTCATTCCGGTTTTATCCGGTTTAAACTGGTTTGAACCGTTTAAATCCGGTTTTATCCGGTTTACACCAGTTCACTCCGGTTTTATCCGGTTTAAACCGGTTTGTACCGGTACAATCCGGTTTTATCCGGTTTAAACCGGTTTAAGCTGGTTCAATCCGGTTTTATCCAGTTTAAACCGGTTCGATCCGGTTCTATCCGGTTGAAACCGGTTTAAACCAGTTCAATCCGATTTTATCCGGTTTAAACTGGTTCAGTCCGGTTTTATCCGGTTTAAACCAGTTCATTCCGGTTTTATCCGGTTTAAAACGGTTCAATCCGGTTTTATCCGGTTTAAACCGGTTTGTACCGGTTCAATCCGGTTTTATCCGGTTTAAACCGGTTTGTACCGGTTCAATCCGGTTTTATCCGGTTTAAACCGGTTTGTACCGGTTCAATCCGGTTTTATCCGGTTTAAACCGGTTTAAGCTGGTTCAATCCGGTTTTATCCAGTTTAAACTGGTTCAATCCGGTTTTATCCGGTTTAAACCGGTTCTATCCGGTTCTATCCAGTTGAAACCAGTTTAAACCGGTTCAATCCGGTTTTATCCTGTTTAAACCGCTTTAAAACGGTTTAATCCGGTTTTTTCCCGTTTAAGCCAGTTTGAACCGGTACAATCCGGTTTAAACCGGTTTAAGCCGGTTCAATCCGGTTTTATCCAGTTTAAACCGGTTCTATCCGGTTCTATCCGGTTGAAACCAGTTTAAACCGGTTCAATCCGGTTTTATCCAGTTTAAACCAGTTCTATCCGGTTTAAACCAGTTTAATCCAGTTCAATCCGGTTTTATCCGGTTTAAACCGGTTTGTACAGGTTCAGTCCGGTTTTATCCGGTTTAAACCAGTTCATTCCGGTTTTATCCGGTTTAAACCAGTTCACTCCGGTTTTATCCGGTTTAAACCGGTTTGTACCGGTTCAATCCGGTTTTATCCGGTTTAAACCGGTTTGTACAGGTTCAATCCGGTTTTATCCGGTTTAAACCGGTTTAAGCTGGTTCAATCCGGTTTTATCCAGTTTAAACCGGTTCTATCCGGTTCTATCCGGTTGAAACCAGTTTAAACTGGTTCAATCCGGTTTTATCCGGCTTAAACTGGTTTTATCCGGTTTAGACCAGTTTAAACCAGTTCAATCCGGTTTTAATCGGCTTAAACCGGTTCAATCTGGTGTTATCCAGTTTAAACCGCTTTAAAACGGTTTAATCCGGTTTTATCCCGTTTAAACCAGTTTGAACCGGTTCAATCCGGTTTAAACCGGTTTAAGCCGGTTCAATCCGGTTTTATCCAGTTTAAACCGGTTCTATCCGGTTCTATCCCGTTGAAACCAGTTTAAAACGGTTCAATCCGGTTTTATCCAGTTTAAACCGGTTCTATCCGGTTCTATCCGGTTGAAACCAGTTTAAACCGGTTCAATCGGTTTTATCCAGTTTAAATCAGTTCTATCCGGTTTAAACCAGTTTAATCCAGTTCAATCCGGTTTTATCCGGTTTATACCGGTCCTATCGGGTTTAAACAGGTTTAGGCCGGTTCATTCCTGTTTTATCAGTTTTAAACCGGTTTAAACTGCTTCAATCCGTTTATATCCGGTTTAAAGCGGTTACAACCAGTTCAATCCGGTTTTCTCCGGTTTAAACTGGTTTAAGCCGGTTCTATCCTGTTTTCTCCGGTTTTAACCGGCTTTAACCAGTTCAATCCGCTTTTATCCAGTTTAAACCGGTTCTATCTGGTTCTATCTGGTTGAAACCGGTTTAAACCGGTTCTATCCGTTTTTATCCAGTTTAAACTGGTACAATCTGGTTTTATCCGGTTTAAACCGGTTTAAACCGGTTCAATCAGTTTTAGCCAGTTTAAACCGGTTCAATCCGTTTTTTCCGGTTTAAACCGGTTTAAACCAGTTCATTCCGGTTTTATCCGGTTTAAACCGGTTCAATCCGGTTTAAACCGTTTCAATCTGGTTTTATCCGGTTTGAACCGTTTTAAACCGCTTCAATCTGGTTTTATCCGGTTTAAACCGGTTCTATCCGGTTCTATCCGGTTGAAACCGGTTTAAACCGGTTCAATCTGGTTTTATCCGGTTTAAACCGGTTTTAACCGATTCAATCCGGTTTATCCAGTATAAACTGATTTAATCCGCTTCAATCCGGTTTTATCCAGGTTAAACTGATTTAAACCGGTTCAGTCCGGTTTTATCCAGTTTCAACCAGTTATATCCGGTTCTATCCGGTTTAAACCGGTTTAAACCGGTTTAATCCGGTTTTATCCGGCTTAAACCGGTTCAATCTGGTATTATCCGGATTAAACTGGTTCAATTTGGTTTTATCCCGTTTAAACCGGTTTTATCCGGTTTAAACCGGTATAAACCAGTTCAATCCGGTTTTATCCTGTTTAAACCGGTTTAAACCGGATCATTCCGGTTTTATCCGGTTTCAACCGGTTTTACCCAGTTCTTTACGGTTTAAACCGGTTTAAACCTGTTCAATCCGATTTCATTCGGTTTAAACCAATTCAACCCAGTTTTATCCGGTTTTAACTGGTTTAAGCTGGTTCAATCCGGTTTTATCCGGTTTAAACCGGTTCAATCTTGTTTTATCCGGTTTAAACCGTTTGAAACCAGTTCAATCCGGTTTTGTCCGGTTTAGACCAGTTCAATCCGGTTTTATCCGGTTTACACCGGTTCTATGCTGTTTATACCAATTTAAGCCTGTTCAATCGGGTTTTATCCAGTTTAGACCTGTTTAAGCCGGTTCATTCCGGTTTTATCCAGCTTAAACCGGTTTAAACCCTTTCAATCCGTTTTTATCCGGTTTCAACCGGTTTACACCGGTTCAATCCGGTTTTATCCGGTTTATACCGTTTCTATCCGGTTCTATCCGATTTAAACCGGTTTAAACCAGTTCATTCCGGTTTTATCCGGTTTCAACCGGTTTGAACCGGTTCAATCTGGTTTTATCCGGTTTCAACCGGTTTGAACCGGTTCAATTCAGTTTTATCCGGTTTAAACTGGTTTAAGCCGGTTCAATCCGGTTTTATCCGGTTTAAACCGGTTCAATCTGGTTTGATCCGGTTTAAACCAGTTTGAACCTGTTCAATCCGGTTTTATCCGGTTTAAACGGGTTTAAACCGGTTCTATCCGGTTTTATCCGGTTTAAACCGGTTTAAACTTGTTCAATCCGGTTTTATCCGGTTTAAACTGGTTCTATCCGGTTTAAACCGTTTTAAACCGCTTCTATCCGGTTTAAACCGGTTTAAACCGGTGCAATCTGGTTTTATCCGGTTTAAACGGGTTTAAACCGGTTCTATCCGGTTGAAAGCGGTTTAAACAGCTTCAATCCGGTTTTATCCGGTTTAAACCGGTTTAAACCGGTTAAATCCGGTTTTATCCGGTTTAAACCGGTTTAAACCGGTTAAATCCGGTTTTATCCGGTTTATACCGTTTCTATCCAGTTCTATCCGTTTTAAACCGGTTTAAACCAGTTCATTCCGGTTTTATCCGGTTTAAACCGGTTTAAACCCTTTCAATCCGTTTTTATCCGGTTTCAACCGGTTTACACCTGTTCAATCCGATTTTATCCGGTTTATACCGTTTCTATCCAGTTCTATCCGTTTTAAACAGGTTTGAAACGGTTCAATCCGGTTTTATCCGGTTTAAACCAGTTCATTCCGGTTTTATCTGGTTTAAACCAGTTCACTCCGGTTTTATCCGGTTTAAACCGGTTTGTACCGGTTCAATCCGGTTTTATCCGGTTTAAACCGGTTTGTACCGGTTCAATCCGGTTTTATCCGGTTTAAACCGGTTTAAGCTGGTTCAATCCGGTTTTATCCAGTTTAAACCGGTTCAATCCGGTTTTATCCGGTTTAAACCGGTTCTATCCGGTTCTATCCGGTTTTATCCAGTTTAAACCGGTTCAATCCGGTTTTATCCGGTTTAAACCGGTTCTATCCGGTTCTATCCGGTTTAAACCGGTTTAAGCCGGTTCAATCCGGTTTTATCCAGTTTAAACCAGTTCTATCCGGTTTAAACCAGTTTAATCCAGTTCAATCCGGGTTTATCCGGTTTATACCGGTCCTATCGGGTTTAAACAGGTTTAGGCCAGTTCATTCCGGTTTTATCAGTTTTAAACCGGTTTAAACTGCTTCAATCCGTTTATATTCGGTTTAATCCGGTAACAACCGGTTCAATCCGGTTTTCTCCGGTTTAAACCGGTTTAAGCCAGTTCCATCCTGTTATCTCCGGTTTAAACCGGTTTAAACCAGTTCAATCCGGTTTTAAACGGTTTAAACTGGTTCTATCCAGTTCAATCTGGTTTAAACTGGTTTAACCCGGTTCTATCCGTTTTTATCCGGTTTAAACCGGTACAATCCGGTTTTCTCCGGTTTAAACCGGTTTGAGCCGGTTCCATCCTGTTTTCTCCGGTTTTAACCGGCTTTAACCAGTTCAATCCGCTTTTATCCAGTTTAAACCGGTTCTATCTGGTTCTATCTGGTTGAAACCGGTTTAAACCGGTTCAATCCGGTTTTAAACGGTTTAATCCGGTTCTATCCGGTTCAATCTGGTTTAAACCGGTTTAAACCGGTTCTATCCGGTTTTATCCAGTTTAAACCGGTTCTATCCGGTTCTATCCGGTTGAAACCAGTTTAAACCGTTTCAATCCAGTTTTATCCAGTTTAAACCGGTTCTATCCGGTTCTATCCGGTTCAAACCAGTTTAAACCGGTTCAATCCGGTTTTATCCGGTTTAAACCGGTTTTATCCGGTTTAGACCAGTTTAACCCAGTTCAATCCGGTTTCAATCGGCTTAAACCGGTTCAATCTGGTTTTATCCAGTTTAAACCGCTATAAAACGGTTTAATCCGGTTTTATCCCGTTTAAACCTGTTTGAACCGGTTCAATCCGGTTTAAACCGGTTTAAGCCGGTTCAATCCTGTTTTATCCAGTTTAAACCGGTTCTACCCTGTTCTATTCGGTTGAAACCAGTTTAAACCGGTTCAATCCGGTTTTATCCGGTTTAAACCGGTTCAATCCGGTTTTATCCGGTTGAAACCAGTTCATTCCAGTTTTATCCGGTTAAAACCGGTTTGAAACGGTTCAATCCGGTTTTTTCCGGCTTAAACTGGTTCAGTCCGGTTTTATCCGATTTAAACCAGTTCATTCCGGTTTTATCCGGTTTAAACTGGTTTGAACCGTTTAAATCCGGTTTTATCCGGTTTACACCAGTTCACTCCGGTTTTATCCGGTTTAAACCGGTTTGTACCGGTACAATCCGGTTTTATCCGGTTTAAACCGGTTTAAGCTGGTTCAATCCGGTTTTATCCAGTTTAAACCGGTTCGATCCGGTTCTATCCGGTTGAAACCGGTTTAAACCAGTTCAATCCGATTTTATCCGGTTTAAACTGGTTCAGTCCGGTTTTATCCGGTTTAAACCAGTTCATTCCGGTTTTATCCGGTTTAAAACGGTTCAATCCGGTTTTATCCGGTTTAAACCGGTTTGTACCGGTTCAATCCGGTTTTATCCGGTTTAAACCGGTTTGTACCGGTTCAATCCGGTTTTATCCGGTTTAAACCGGTTTGTACCGGTTCAATCCGGTTTTATCCGGTTTAAACCGGTTTAAGCTGGTTCAATCCGGTTTTATCCAGTTTAAACCGGTTCAATCCGGTTTTATCCGGTTTAAACCGGTTCTATCCGGTTCTATCCAGTTGAAACCAGTTTAAACCGGTTCAATCCGGTTTTATCCTGTTTAAACCGGTTTTATCCGGTTTAGACCAGTTTAAACCAGTTCAATCCGGTTTTAATCGGCTTAAACCGGTTCAATCTGGTTTTATCCAGTTTAAACCGCTTTAAAACGGTTTAATCCGGTTTTTTCCCGTTTAAGCCAGTTTGAACCGGTACAATCCGGTTTAAACCGGTTTAAGCCGGTTCAATCCGGTTTTATCCAGTTTAAACCGGTTCTATCCGGTTCTATCCGGTTGAAACCAGTTTAAACCGGTTCAATCCGGTTTTATCCAGTTTAAACCAGTTCTATCCGGTTTAAACCAGTTTAATCCAGTTCAATCCGGTTTTATCCGGTTTAAACCGGTTTGTACAGGTTCAGTCCGGTTTTATCCGGTTTAAACCAGTTCATTCCGGTTTTATCCGGTTTAAACCAGTTCACTCCGGTTTTATCCGGTTTAAACCGGTTTGTACCGGTTCAATCCGGTTTTATCCGGTTTAAAACGGTTTGTACAGGTTCAATCCGGTTTTATCCGGTTTAAACCGGTTTAAGCTGGTTCAATCCGGTTTTATCCAGTTTAAACCGGTTCTATCCGGTTCTATCCGGTTGAAACCAGTTTAAACTGGTTCAATACGGTTTTATCCGGTTTAAACTGGTTTTATCCGGTTTAGACCAGTTTAAACCAGTTCAATCCGGTTTTAATCGGCTTAAACCGGTTCAATCTGGTGTTATCCAGTTTAAACCGCTTTAAAACGGTTTAATCCGGTTTTATCCCGTTTAAACCAGTTTGAACCGGTTCAATCCGGTTTAAACCGGTTTAAGCCGGTTCAATCCGGTTTTATCCAGTTTAAACCGGTTCTATCCGGTTCTATCCCGTTGAAACCAGTTTAAAACGGTTCAATCCGGTTTTATCCAGTTTAAACCGGTTCTATCCGGTTCTATCCGGTTGAAACCAGTTTAAACCGGTTCAATCGGTTTTATCCAGTTTAAATCAGTTCTATCCGGTTTAAACCAGTTTAATCCAGTTCAATCCGGTTTTATCCGGTTTATACCGGTCCTATCGGGTTTAAACAGGTTTAGGCCGGTTCATTCCTGTTTTATCAGTTTTAAACCGGTTTAAACTGCTTCAATCCGTTTATATCCGGTTTAAAGCGGTTACAACCAGTTCAATCCGGTTTTCTCCGGTTTAAACTGGTTTAAGCCGGTTCTATCCTGTTTTCTCCGGTTTTAACCGGCTTTAACCAGTTCAATCCGCTTTTATCCAGTTTAAACCGGTTCTATCTGGTTCTATCCGGTTGAAACCGGTTTAAACCGGTTCTATCCGTTTTTATCCAGTTTAAACCGGTACAATCTGGTTTTATCCGGTTTAAACCGGTTTAAACCGGTTCAATCAGTTTTAGCCAGTTTAAACCGGTTCAATCCGTTTTTTCCGGTTTAAACCGGTTTAAACCAGTTCATTCCGGTTTTATCCGGTTTAAACCGGTTCAATCCGGTTTAAACCGTTTCAATCTGGTTTTATCCGGTTTGAACCGTTTTAAACCGCTTCAATCTGGTTTTATCCGGTTTAAACCGGTTCTATCCGGTTCTATCCGGTTGAAACCGGTTTAAACCGGTTCAATCTGGTTTTATCCGGTTTAAACCGGTTTTAACCGATTCAATCCGGTTTATCCAGTATAAACTGATTTAATCCGCTTCAATCCGGTTTTATCCAGGTTAAACTGATTTAAACCGGTTCAGTCCGGTTTTATCCAGTTTCAACCAGTTATATCCGGTTCTATCCGGTTTAAACCGGTTTAAACCGGTTTAATCCGGTTTTATCCGGCTTAAACCGGTTCAATCTGGTATTATCCGGATTAAACTGGTTCAATTTGGTTTTATCCCGTTTAAACCGGTTTTATCCGGTTTAAACCGGTATAAACCAGTTCAATCCGGTTTTATCCGGTTTAAACCGGATCATTCCGGTTTTATCCGGTTTCAACCGGTTTTACCCAGTTCTTTACGGTTTAAACCGGTTTAAACCTGTTCAATCCGATTTCATTCGGTTTAAACCAATTCAACCCAGTTTTATCCGGTTTTAACTGGTTTAAGCTGGTTCAATCCGGTTTTATCCGGTTTAAACCGGTTCAATCTTGTTTTATCCGGTTTAAACCGTTTGAAACCAGTTCAATCCGGTTTTGTCCGGTTTAGACCAGTTCAATCCGGTTTTATCCGGTTTACACCGGTTCTATGCTGTTTATACCAATTTAAGCCTGTTCAATCGGGTTTTATCCAGTTTAGACCTGTTTAAGCCGGTTCATTCCGGTTTTATCCAGCTTAAACCGGTTTAAACCCTTTCAATCCGTTTTTATCCGGTTTCAACCGGTTTACACCGGTTCAATCCGGTTTTATCCGGTTTATACCGTTTCTATCCGGTTCTATCCGATTTAAACCGGTTTAAACCAGTTCATTCCGGTTTTATCCGGTTTCAACCGGTTTGAACCGGTTCAATCTGGTTTTATCCGGTTTCAACCGGTTTGTACCGGTTCAATAAGGTTTTATCCGGTTTAAACCGGTTTGTACCGGTTCAATCCGGTTTTATCCGGTTTAAACCGGTTTAAGCTGGTTCAATCCGGTTTTATCCAGTTTAAACCGGTTCAATCCGGTTTTATCCGGTTTAAACCGGTTCTATCCGGTTCTATCCAGTTGAAACCAGTTTAAACCGGTTCAATCCGGTTTTATCCGGTTTAAACCGGTTTTATCCGGTTTAGACCAGTTTAAACCAGTTCAATCCGGTTTTAATCGGCTTAAACCGGTTCAATCTGGTTTTATCCAGTTTAAACCGCTTTAAAACGGTTTAATCCGGTTTTTTCCCGTTTAAGCCAGTTTGAACCGGTTCAATCCGGTTTAAACCGGTTTAAGCCGGTTCAATCCGGTTTTATCCAGTTTAAACCGGTTCTATCCGGTTCTATCCGGTTGAAACCAGTTTAAACCGGTTCAATCCGGTTTTATCCAGTTTAAACCAGTTCTATCCGGTTTAAACCAGTTTAATCCAGTTCAATCCGGTTTTATCCGGTTTAAACCGGTTTGTACAGGTTCAGTCCGGTTTTATCCGGTTTAAACCAGTTCATTCCGGTTTTATTCGGTTTAAACCAGTTCACTCCGGTTTTATCCGGTTTAAACCGGTTTGTACCGGTTCAATCCGGTTTTATCCGGTTTAAACCGGTTTGTACAGGTTCAATCCGGTTTTATCCGGTTTAAACCGGTTTAAGCTGGTTCAATCCGGTTTTATCCAGTTTAAACCGGTTCTATCCGGTTCAATCAGGTTGAAACCAGTTTAAACCGGTTCAATCCGGTTTTATCCGGTTTAAACCGGTTCTATCCGGTTCTATCCGGTTGAAACCAGTTTAAACTGGTTCAATCCGGTTTTATCCGGTTTAAACTGGTTTTATCCGGTTTAGACCAGTTTAAACCAGTTCAATCCGGTTTTAATCGGCTTAAACCGGTTCAATCTGGTGTTATCCAGTTTAAACCGCTTTAAAACGGTTTAATCCGGTTTTATCCCGTTTAAACCAGTTTGAACCGGTTCAATCCGGTTTAAACCGGTTTAAGCCGGTTCAATCCGGTTTTATCCAGTTTAAACCGGTTCTATCCGGTTCTATCCCGTTGAAACCAGTTTAAAACGGTTCAATCCGGTTTTATCCAGTTTAAACCGGTTCTATCCGGTTCTATCCAGTTGAAACCAGTTTAAACCGGTTCAATCGGTTTTATCCAGTTTAAATCAGTTCTATCCGGTTTAAACCAGTTTAATCCAGTTCAATCCGGTTTTATCCGGTTTATACCGGTCCTATCGGGTTTAAACAGGTTTAGGCCGGTTCATTCCTGTTTTATCAGTTTTAAACCGGTTTAAACTGCTTCAATCCGTTTATATCCGGTTTAAAGCGGTTACAACCAGTTCAATCCGGTTTTCTCCGGTTTAAACTGGTTTAAGCCGGTTCTATCCTGTTTTCTCCGGTTTTAACCGGCTTTAACCAGTTCAATCCGCTTTTATCCAGTTTAAACCGGTTCTATCTGGTTCTATCCGGTTGAAACCGGTTTAAACCGGTTCTATCCGTTTTTATCCAGTTTAAACCGGTACAATCTGGTTTTATCCGGTTTAAACCGGTTTAAACCGGTTCAATCAGTTTTAGCCAGTTTAAACCGGTTCAATCCGTTTTTTCCGGTTTAAACCGGTTTAAACCAGTTCATTCCGGTTTTATCCGGTTTAAACCGGTTCAATCCGGTTTAAACCGTTTCAATCTGGTTTTATCCGGTTTGAACCGGTTTAAACCGCTTCAATCTGGTTTTATCCGGTTTAAACCGGTTCTATCCGGTTCTATCCGGTTGAAACCGGTTTAAACCGGTTCAATCTGGTTTTATCCGGTTTAAACCGGTTTTAACCGATTCAATCCGGTTTATCCAGTATAAACTGATTTAATCTGCTTCAATCCGGTTTTATCCAGGTTAAACTGATTTAAACCGGTTCAGTCCGGTTTTATCCAGTTTCAACCAGTTATATCCGGTTCTATCCGGTTTAAACCGGTTTAAACCGGTTTAATCCGGTTTTATCCGGCTTAAACCGGTTCAATCTGGTATTATCCGGATTAAACTGGTTCAATTTGGTTTTATCCCGTTTAAACCGGTTTTATCCGGTTTAAACCGGTATAAACCAGTTCAATCCGGTTTTATCCGGTTTAAACCGGATCATTCCGGTTTTATCCGGTTTCAACCGGTTTTACCCAGTTCTTTACGGTTTAAACCGGTTTAAACCTGTTCAATCCGATTTCATTCGGTTTAAACCAATTCAACCCAGTTTTATCCGGTTTTAACTGGTTTAAGCTGGTTCAATCCGGTTTTATCCGGTTTAAACCGGTTCAATCTTGTTTTATCCGGTTTAAACCGTTTGAAACCAGTTCAATCCGGTTTTGTCCGGTTTAGACCAGTTCAATCCGGTTTTATCCGGTTTACACCGGTTCTATGCTGTTTATACCAATTTAAGCCTGTTCAATCGGGTTTTATCCAGTTTAGACCTGTTTAAGCCGGTTCATTCCTGTTTTATCCAGCTTAAACCGGTTTAAACCCTTTCAATCCGTTTTTATCCGGTTTCAACCGGTTTACACCGGTTCAATCCGGTTTTATCCGGTTTATACCGTTTCTATCCGGTTCTATCCGATTTAAACCGGTTTAAACCAGTTCATTCCGGTTTTATCCGGTTTCAACCGGTTTGAACCGGTTCAATCTGGTTTTATCCGGTTTCAACCGGTTTGAACCGGTTCAATTCAGTTTTATCCGGTTTAAACTGGTTTAAGCCGGTTCAATCCGGTTTTATCCGGTTTAAACCGGTTCAATCTGGTTTGATCCGGTTTAAACCAGTTTGAACCTGTTCAATCCGGTTTTATCCGGTTTAAACGGGTTTAAACCGGTTCTATCCGGTTTTATCCGGTTTAAACCGGTTTAAACTTGTTCAATCCGGTTTTATCCGGTTTAAACTGGTTCTATCCGGTTTAAACCGTTTTAAACCGCTTCTATCCGGTTTAAACCGGTTTAAACCGGTGCAATCTGGTTTTATCCGGTTTAAACGGGTTTAAACCGGTTCTATCCGGTTGAAAGCGGTTTAAACAGCTTCAATCCGGTTTTATCCGGTTTAAACCGGTTTAAACCGGTTAAATCCGGTTTTATCCGGTTTAAACCGGTTTAAACCGGTTAAATCCGGTTTTATCCGGTTTAAACCGGTTTAAACCGGTTAAATCCGGTTTTATCCGGTTTATACCGTTTCTATCCAGTTCTATCCGTTTTAAACCGGTTTAAACCAGTTCATTCCGGTTTTATCCGGTTTAAACCGGTTTAAACCCTTTCAATCCGTTTTTATCCGGTTTCAACCGGTTTACACCTGTTCAATCCGATATTATCCGGTTTATACCGTTTCTATCCAGTTCTATCCGTTTTAAACAGGTTTGAAACGGTTCAATCCGGTTTTATCCGGTTTAAACTGGTTCATTCCGGTTTTATCCGGTTAAAACCGGTTTGAAACGTTTCCATCCGGTTTTATCTGGTTTAAACCGGTTCAATCCTGTTTTATCCAGTTTAAACCGGTTCTATCCGGTTCTATCTGGTTGAAACCAGTTTAAACCAGTTCAATCCGGTTTTATCTGGTTTAAACCGGTTCAATCTGGTTTTATCCGGTTTAAACCGGTTTTATCCGGTTTAGACCAGTTTAAACCAGTTCAATCCGGTTTTAATCGGATTAAACCGGTTCAATCTGGTTTTATCCGTTTTAAACCGCTTTAAAACGGTTTAATCCGTTTTTATCCGGTTTAAACCAGTTTGAACCGTTTCAATCCGGTTTTATCCGGTTTAAACCGGTTTAAACCAGTTCTATCCGGTATTATCTAGTTTAAACCAGTTCTATCCGGTTCTGTCCTGTTTAAATCGGTTTAAACCGGTTCTATCCTGTTCTATCCTGTTTTAACCGGTTAAACCAGTTCAATCCGGTTTTATCCAGTTTAAACTGGTTCTATTCGTTTCCATCTGGTTTAAAAGGGTTTAAACTGGTTCAATCCGGTTTTATACGTTTTAAACCAGTTCAATCTGATTTTATCCGATTTATACTGGTTCAATTTGGTTTTATCCGGTTTAAACCGGTTTGAACCGGTTCAATCCGGTTTTATCCGGTTTAAACCGGTTTAAACCAGGTCAATCCGGTTTTATCCGGTTTAAACCTCTTCAATCCGGTTTTCTCCAGTTTAAACCGGTTTAAACCCTTTCAATCCGTTTTTATCCGGTTTCAACCGGTTTACACCTGTTCAATCCGGTTTTATCCGGTTTATACCGTTTCTATCCAGTTCTATCCGTTTTAAGCCGGTTTAAACCAGTTCATTCCGGTTTTATCCGGTTTAAACCGGTTTGAACCGGTTCAATCCGGTTTTATGCGGTTTAAACCGGTTCTATCCGGTTCTATCCGGTTGAAACCATTTTAAACCGGTTCAATCCGGTTTTATCCGGTTTAAACCGGTTTTATCCGGTTTAGACCAGTTTAACCCAGTTCAATCCGGTTTCAATCGGCTTAAACCGGTTCAATCTGGTTTTATCCAGTTTAAACCGCTTTAAAACGGTTTAATCCGGTTTTATCCCGTTTAACCCTGTTTGAACCGGTTCAATCCGGTTTAAACCGGTTTAAGCCGGTTCAATCCGGTTTTATCCAGTTTAAACCGGTTCTACCCTGTTCTATTCGGTTGAAACCAGTTTAAACCGGTTCAATCCGGTTTTATCCGGTTTAAACCGGTTCAATCCGGTTTTATCCGGTTGAATCCAGTTCATTCCAGTTTTATCCGGTTAAAACCGGTTTGAAACGTTTCAATCCGGTTTTATCCGGCTTAAACTGGTTCAGTCCGGTTTTATCCGATTTAAACCAGTTCATTCCGGTTTTATCTGGTTTAAACTGGTTTGAACCGTTTAAATCCGTTTTTATCCGGTTTACACCAGTTCACTCCGGTTTTATCCGGTTTAAACCGGTTTGTACCGGTTCAATCCGGTTTTATCCGGTTTAAACCGGTTTAAGCTGGTTCAATCCGGTTTTTTCCAGTTTAAACCGGTTCGATCCGGTTCTATCCGGTTGAAACCGGTTTAAACCAGTTCAATCCGGTTTTATCCGGTTTAAACTGGTTCAGTCCGGTTTTATCCGGTTTAAACCAGTTCATTCCGGTTTTATCCGGTTTATAACGGTTCAATCCGGTTTTATCCGGTTTAAACCGGTTTGTACCGGTTCAATCCGGTTTTATCCGGTTTAAACCGGTTTGTACCGGTTCAATCCGGTTTTATCCGGTTTAAACCGGTTTAAGCTGGTTCAATC
This sequence comes from Cynocephalus volans, assembly GCF_027409185.1. Taxonomy (NCBI): domain Eukaryota; kingdom Metazoa; phylum Chordata; class Mammalia; order Dermoptera; family Cynocephalidae; genus Cynocephalus; species Cynocephalus volans. The sequence goes on along the minus strand of NW_026902369.1, from coordinate 688,737 downwards.
CGGTTTTATCCAGTTTAAACCGGTTCAATCCGGTTTTATCCGGTTTAAACCGGTTCTATCCGGTTCTATCCAGTTGAAACCAGTTTAAACCGGTTCAATCCGGTTTTATCCGGTTTAAACCGGTTTTATCCGGTTTAGACCAGTTTAAACCAGTTCAATCCGGTTTTAATCGGCTTAAACCGGTTCAATCTGGTTTTATCCAGTTTAAACCGCTTTAAAACGGTTTAATCCGGTTTTTTCCCGTTTAAGCCAGTTTGAACCGGTTCAATCCGGTTTAAACCGTTTTAAGCCGGTTCAATCCGGTTTTATCCAGTTTAAACCGGTTCTATCCGGTTCTATCCGGTTGAAACCAGTTTAAACCGGTTCAATCCGGTTTTATCCAGTTTAAACCAGTTCTATCCGGTTTAAACCAGTTTAATCCAGTTCAATCCGGTTTTATCCGGTTTAAACCGGTTTGTACAGGTTCAGTCCGGTTTTATCCGGTTTAAACCAGTTCATTCCGGTTTTATCCCGTTTAAACCAGTTCACTCCGGTTTTATCCGGTTTAAACCGGTTTGTACCGGTTCAATCCGGTTTTATCCGGTTTAAACCGGTTTGTACAGGTTCAATCCGGTTTTATCCGGTTTAAACCGGTTTAAGCTGGTTCAATCCGGTTTCATCCAGTTTAAACCGGTTCTATCCGGTTCTATCCAGTTGAAACCAGTTTAAACCGGTTCAATACGGTTTTATCCGGTTTAAACCGGTTCTATCCGGTTCTATCCGGTTGAAACCAGTTTAAACTGGTTCAATCCGGTTTTATCCGGTTTAAACTGGTTTTATCCGGTTTAGACCAGTTTAAACCAGTTCAATCCGGTTTTAATCGGCTTAAACCGGTTCAATCTGGTGTTATCCAGTTTAAACCGCTTTAAAACGGTTTAATCCGGTTTTATCCCGTTTAAACCAGTTTGAACCGGTTCAATCCGGTTTAAACCGGTTTAAGCCGGTTCAATCCGGTTTTATCCAGTTTAAACCGGTTCTATCTGGTTCTATCCCGTTGAAACCAGTTTAAACCGGTTCAATCCTGTTTTATCCAGTTTAATCCGGTTCTATCCGGTTCTATCCGGTTGAAACCAGTTTAAACCGGTTCAATCGGTTTTATCCAGTTTAAATCAGTTCTATCCGGTTTAAACCAGTTTAATCCAGTTCAATCCGGTTTTATCCGGTTTATACCGGTCCTATCGGGTTTAAACAGGTTTAGGCCAGTTCATTCCTGTTTTATCAGTTTTAAACCGGTTTAAACTGCTTCAATCCGTTTATATCCGGTTTAAACCGGTTACAACCAGTTCAATCCGGTTTTCTCCGGTTTAAACTGGTTTAAGCCGGTTCTATCCTGTTTTCTCCGGTTTTAACCGGCTTTAACCAGTTCAATCCGCTTTTATCCAGTTTAAACCGGTTCTATCTGGTTCTATCCGGTTGAAACCGGTTTAAACCAGTTCAATCCGGTTTTATCCGGTTTAAACCGGTTCAATCTGGTTTCATCCGGTTTAAACCAGTTTGAACCGGTTCAATCCGGTTTTATCCAGTTTAAACCGGATCTATCCTGTTCTATCCGGTTCAAACCAGTTTAAACCGGTTCAATCCGGTTTTATCCGGTTTAAACCGGTTTTATCCGGTTTAGAACATTATAACCCATTTCAATCCGGTTTTAATCGGCTTAAACCGGTTCAATCTGGTTTTATCCAGTTTAAACCGCTTTAAAACGGTTTAATCCGGTTTTATCCCGTTTAAACCAGTTTGAACCGGTTCAATCCGGTTTTATCCGGTTTAAACGGGTTTAAACCGTTTAAATCCGGTTTTATCCGGTTTAAACCAGTTCACTCCGGTTTTATCCGGTTTAAACTGGTTTACACCGGTTCAATCCGGTTTTATCCGGTTTATACCGTTTCTATTCGGTTCTATCCGTTTTAAACCGGTTTAAACCAGTTCATTCCGGTTTTATCCGGTTTCAACCGGTTTGAACCGGTTCAATCCGGTTTTATCCGGTTTCAACCGGTTTTAACCGGTTCAATCCGGTTTTATCCGGTTTAAACCGGTTTAAGCCGGTTCTATCCGGTTTTATCCGGTTTAAACCGGTTCAATCTGGTTTGATCCGGTTTAAACCAGTTTGAACCTGTTCAATCCGGTTTTATCCGGTTTAAACTGGTTCAATCCGGTTTTATCCGGTTTAAACTGGTTCAATCCGGTTTTATCCTGTTTAAACCAGTTTAAACCGGTTCAATCCGGTTTTATCCGGTTTAAACGGGTTTAAACCGGTTCTATCCCGTTTTATCCGGTTTAAACCGGTTGAAACTTGTTCAATCCGGTTTTATCCGGTTTAAACCGGTTCTATCCGGTTTAAACCGGTTTAAACCGGTGCAATCCGGTTTTATCCGGTTTAAACAGGTTTAAACCGGTTCTATCCGGTTGAAACCGGTTTAAACAGCTTCAATCCGGTTTTATACGGTTTAAACCGGTTTAAACCGGTTCAATCCGGTTTTATCCGTTTTATACCGTTTCTATCCAGTTCTATCCGTTTTAAACCGGTTTAAACCAGTTCATTCCGGTTTTATCTGGTTTAAACCGGTTTAAACCCTTTCAATCCGTTTTTATCCGGTTTCAACCGGTTTACACCTGTTCAATCCGGTTTTATCCGGTTTATACCGTTTCTATCCAGTTCTATCCGTTTTAAACAGGTTTGAAACGGTTCAATCCGGTTTTATCCGGTTTAAACCAGTTCATTCCGGTTTTATCCGGTTTAAACCGGTTTGAACCGGTTCAATCCGGTTTTATCCGGTTTAAACCGGTTTAAGCCGGTTCAATCCGGTTTTATCCGGTTTAAACCGGTTCTATCCGGTTCTATCCGGTTGAAACCAGTTTAAACCGGTTCAATCCGGTTTTATCCGGTTTAAACCGGTTTTATCCGGTTTAGACCAGTTTAACCCAGTTCAATCCGGTTTTAATCGGCTTAAACCGGTTCAATCTTTTTTTATCCAGTTTAAACCGCTTTAAAACGGTTTAATCCGGTTTTATCCCGTTTAAACCAGTTTGAACCGGTTCAATCCGGTTTAAACAAGTTTAAGCCGGTTCAGTCCGGTTTTATCCAGTTTAAACCGGTTCTATCCGGTTCTATCTGGTTGAAACCAGTTTAAACCGGTTCAATCCGGTTTTATCCGGTTTAAACCGGTTCAATCCGGTTTTATCCGGTTTAAACCAGTTCATTCCAGTTTTATCCGGTTAAAACCGGTTTGAAACGGTTCAATCCGGTTTTATCTGGCTTAAACTGGTTCAGTCCGGTTTTATCCGATTTAAACCAGTTCATTCCGGTTTTTCCGGTTTAAACTGGTTTGAACTGTTTAAATCCGGTTTTATCCGGTTTAAACCAGATCACTCCGGTTTTATCCGGTTTAAACCGGTTTGTACCGGTTCAATCCGGTTTTATCCGGTTTAAACCGGTTTAAGCTGGTTCAATCCGGTTTTATCCAGTTTAAACCGGTTCTATCCGGTTCTATCCGGTTGAAACCGGTTTAAACCAGTTCAATCCGGTTTTATCCGGTTTAAACTGTTTCAGTCCGGTTTTATCCGGTTTAAACCAGTTCATTCCGGTTTTATCCGGTTTAAACCGGTTCACTCCAGTTTTATCCGGTTTAAACCGGTTTGTACCGGTTCAATCTGGTTTTATCCGGTTAAAACCGGTTTGAAACGGTTCAATCCGGTTTTATCCGGTTTAAACCGGTTTAAGCTGTTTTAATCCGGTTTTATCCAGTTTAAACCGGTTCAATCCGGTTTTATCCGGTTTAAACCGGTTCTATCCGGTTCTATCCGGTTGAAACCAGTTTAAACCGGTTCAATCCGGTTTTATCCGGTTTAAACCGGTTTTATCCGTTTTAGACCAGTTTAAACCAGTTCAATCCGGTTTTAATCGGCTTAAACCGGTTCAATCTGGTGTTATCCAGTTTAAACCGCTTTAAAACGGTTTAATCTAGTTTTTTCCCGTTTAAACCAGTTTGAACCCGTTCAATCCGGTTTAAACCGGTTTTAGCCGGTTCAATCCAGTTTTATCCAGTTTAAACCGGTTCTATCCGGTTCTATCCGGTTGAAACCAGTTTAAACCGGTTCAATCCGGTTTTATCCAGTTTAAACCAGTTCTATCCGGTTTAAACCAGTTTAATCCAGTTCAATCCGGTTTTATCCGTTTTATACCGGTCCTATCGGGTTTAAACAGGTTTAGGCCGGTTCATTCCGGTTTTATCAGTTTTAAACCGGTTTAAACTGCTTCAATCCGTTTATATCCGGTTTAAACCAGTAACAAACGGTTCAATCCGGTTTTCTCCGGTTTAAACCGGTTTAAGCCGGTTCCATCCTGTTTTCTCCGGTTTTAACCGGCTTTAACCAGTTCAATCCGCTTTTATCCAGTTTAAACCATTACAATCCGGTTTTATCTGGTTTAAACCGGTTCAATCTGGTTTTATCCGGTTTAAACCGGTTTTATCCGGTTTAGACCAGTTTAAACCAGTTCAATCCGGTTTTAATCGGATTAAACCGGTTCAATCTGGTTTTATCCGTTTTAAACCGCTTTAAAACGGTTTAATCCGGTTTTATCCGGTTTAAACCAGTTTGAACCGTTTCAATCCAGTTTTATCCGGTTTAAACCGGTTTAAGCCGGTTCAATCCGGTTTTATCCGGTTTAAACCGGTTCAATCTGGTTTCATCCGGTTTAAACCAGTTTGAACCGGTTCAATCCGGTTTTATCCAGTTTAAACCGGTTCTATCCGGTTCTATCCGGTTGAAACCAGTTTAAACCGGTTCAATCCGGTTTTATCCGGTTTAAACCAGTTCAATCCGGTTTTATCCGGTTTAAACCAGTTCATTCCAGTTTTATCCGGTTAAAACCGTTTTGAAAGTGTTCACTCCGGTTTTATCAGGCTTAAACTGGTTCAGTCCGGTTTTATCCGATTTAAACCAGTTCATTCCGGTTTTATCCGGTTTAAACTGGTTTGAACCGTTTAAATCCGGTTTTATCCGGTTTAAACCAGTTCACTCCGGTTTTATCCGGTTTAAACTGGTTTGTACCGGTTCAATCCGGTTTTATCCGGTTTAAACAGGTTTAAGCTGGTTCAATCCGGTTTTATCCAGTTTAAACCGGTTCTATCCGGTTCTATCCGGTTGAAACCGGTTTAAACCAGTTCAATCCGGATTTATCCGGTTTAAACTGGTTCAGTCCGGTTTTATCCGGTTTAAACCGGTTTGTACCGGTTCAATCCGGTTTTATCCGGTTTAAACCGGTTTAAGCTGGTTCAATCCGGTTTTATCCAGTTTAAACCGGTTCAATCCGGTTTTATCCAGTTTGAACCGGTTCTATCCGGTTCTATCCGGTTGAAACCAGTTTAAACCGGTTCAATCCGGTTTTATCCGGTTTAAACCGGTTTTATCCGGTTTAGACCAGTTTAAACCAGTTCAATCCGGTTTTAATCGGCTTAAACCGGTTCAATCTGGTTTTATCCAGTTTAAACCGCTTTAAAACGGTTTAATCCGGTTTTATCCCGTTTAAACCGGTTTGAACCGGTTCAATCCGGTTTAAACCGGTTTAAGCCGGTTCAATCCGGTTTTATCCAGTTTAAACCAGTTCTATCCGGTTTAAACCAGTTTAATCCAGTTCAATCCGGGTTTATCCGGTTTATACCGGTCCTATCGGGTTTAAACAGGTTTAGGCCGGTTCATTCCGGTTTTATCAGTTTTAAACCGGTTTAAACTGCTTCAATCCGTTTATATTCGATTTAAACCGGTAACAACCGGTTCAATCCGGTTTTCTCCGGTTTAAACCGGTTTAAGCCAGTTCCATCCTGTTATCTCCGGTTTAAACCGGTTTAAACCAGTTCAATCCGGTTTTAAACGGTTTAAACTGGTTCTATCCAGTTCAATCTGGTTTAAACTGGTTTAAACCGGTTCTATCCGTTTTTATCCGGTTTAAACCGGTACAATCCGGTTTTCTCCGGTTTAAACCGGCTTTAACCAGTTCAATCCGCTTTTATCCAGTTTAAACCGGTTCTATCTGGTTCTATCTGGTTGAAACCGGTTTAAACCGGTTCAATCCGGTTTTAAACGGTTTAATCCGGTTCTATCCGGTTCAATCTGGTTTAAACCGGTTTAAACCGGTTCTATCCGGTTTTATCCAGTTTAAACCGGTTCTATCCAGTTCTATCCGGTTGAAACCAGTTTAAACCGTTTCAATCCAGTTTTATCCAGTTTAAACCAGTTCTATCCGGTTCTATCCGGTTGAAACCAGTTTATACCGGTTCAATCGGTTTTATCCAGTTTAAATCCGTTCTATCCGGTTTATACCAGTTTAATCCAGTTCAATCCGGTTTTATCCGGTTTATACCAGTCCTATCGGGTTTAAACAGGTTTAGGCCGGTTCATTCCTGTTTTATCAGTTTTAAACCGGTTTAAACTGCTTCAATCCGTTTATATCCGGTTTAAACAGGTTACAACCGGTTCAATCCGGTTTTCTCCGGTTTAAACCGGTTTAAGCCGGTTCTATCCTGTTTTCTCCGGTTTTAACCGGCTTTAACCAGTTCAATCCGCTTTTATCCAGTTTAAACCGGTTCTATCTGGTTCTATCCGGTTGAAACCGGTTTAAACCGGTTCTATCCGTTTTTATCCGGTTTAAACCGGTACAATCTGGTTTTATCCGGTTTAAACCGGTTTAAACCGGTTCAATCCGTTTTTTCCGGTTTAAACCGGTTTAAACCAGTTCATTCCGGTTTTATCTGGTTTAAACCGGTTCAATCCTGTTTTATCCAGTTTAAACCGGTTCTATCTGGTTCTATCCGGTTGAAACCAGTTTAAACCAGTTCAATCAGGTTTTATCTGGTTTAAACCGGTTCAATCTGGTTTTATCCGGTTTAAACCGGTTTTATCCGGTTTAGACCAGTTTAAACCAGTTCAATCCGGTTTTAATCGGATTAAACCGGTTCAATCTGGTTTTATCCGTTTTAAACCGCTTTAAAACGGTTTAATCCGGTTTTATCCGGTTTAAACCAGTTTGAACCGTTTCAATCCAGTTTTATCCGGTTTAAACCGGTTTAAGCCATTTCAATCCAGTTTTATCCGGTTTAAACTGGTTTAAGCTGGTTCAATCCGGTTTTATCCAGTTTAAACCGGTTCAATCCGGTTTTATCCAGTTTGAACCGGTTCTATCCGGTTCTATCCGGTTGAAACCAGTTTAAACCGGTTCAATCCGGTTTTATCCGGTTTAAACCGGTTTAAGCTGGTTCAATCCGGTTTTATCCAGTTTAAACCGGTTCAATCCGGTTTTATCCAGTTTGAACCGGTTCTATCCGGTTCTATCCGGTTGAAACCAGTTTAAAACCGGTTCAATCCGGTTTTATCCGGTTTAAACCGGTTTTATCCGGTTTAGACCAGTTTAAACCAGTTCAATCCGGTTTTAATCGGCTTAAACCGGTTCAATCTGGTTTTATCCAGTTTAAACCGCTTTAAAACGGTTTAATCCGGTTTTATCCCGTTTAAACCGGTTTGAACCGGTTCAATCCGGTTTAAACCGGTTTAAGCCGGTTCAATCCGGTTTTATCCAGTTTAAACCAGTTCTATCCGGTTTAAACCAGTTTAATCCAGTTCAATCCGGGTTTATCCGGTTTATACCGGTCCTATCGGGTTTAAACAGGTTTAGGCCGGTTCATTCCGGTTTTATCAGTTTTAAACCGGTTTAAACTGCTTCAATCCGTTTATATTCGGTTTAAACCGGTAACAACCGGTTCAATCCGGTTTTCTCCGGTTTAAACGGGTTTAAACCGGTTCTATCCGGTTGAAACCGGTTTAAACAGCTTCAATCCGGTTTTCTCCGGTTTAAACCGGTTTAAACCGGTTCAATCCGGTTTTCTCCGGTTTATACCGTTTCTACCCAGTTCTATCCGTTTTAAACCGGTTTAAACCAGTTCATTCCGGTTTTATCCGGTTTAAACCGGTTTAAACCCTTTCAATCCGTTTTTATCCGGTTTCAACCGGTTTACACCTGTTCAATCCGGTTTTTTCCGGTTTATACCGTTTCTATCCAGTTCTATCCGTTTTAAACAGGTTTGAAACGGTTCAATCCGGTTTTATCCAGTTTAAACCGGTTCAGTCCGGTTTTATCCGGTTTAAACCGGTTCATTCCGGTTTTATCCGGTTAAAACCGGTTTGAAACGGTTCAATCCGGTTTTATCTGGTTTAAACCGGTTAAATCCTGTTTTATCCAGTTTAAACCGGTTCTATCCGGTTCTATCCGGTTGAAACCAGTTTAAACCAGTTCAATCCGGTTTTATCTGGTTTAAACCGGTTCAATCTGGTTTTATCCGGTTTAAACCGGTTTTATCCGGTTTAGACCAGTTTAAACCAGTTCAATCCGGTTTTAATCGGTTTAAACCGGTACAATCTGGTTTTATCCGGTTTAAACCACTTTAAACCGGTTCAATCAGTTTTAACCAGTTTAAACCGGTTCAATCCGTTTTTTCCGGTTTAAACCGGTTTAAACCAGTTCATTCCGGTTTTATCCGGTTTAAACCGGTTCAATCCGGTTTAAACCGTTTCAATCTTGTTTTATCCGGTTTGAACCGGTTTAAACCGCTTCAATCCGGTTTTATCCGGTTTAAACCGGTTCTATCCGGTTCTATCCGGTTGAAACCGGTTTAAACCGGTTCAATCTGGTTTTATCCGGTTTAAACCGGTTTTAACCGATTCAGTCCGGTTTATCCAGTATAAACTGATTTAATCCGCTTCAATCGGGTTTTATCCAGGTTAAACTGATTTAAACCGGTTCAGTCCGGTTTTATCCAGTTTCAACCAGTTATATCCGGTTCTATCCGGTTTAAACCGGTTTAAACCGGTTTAATCTGGTTTTATCCGGCTTAAACCGGTTCAATCTGGTATTATCCGGATTGAACTGGTTCAATTTGGTTTTATCCCGTTTAAACCGGTTTTATCCGGTTTAAACCGGTATAAACCAGTTCAATCCGGTTTTATCCTGTTTAAACCGGTTTAAACCGGATCATTCCGGTTTTATCCGGTTTCAACCGGTTTTACCCAGTTCTATACGGTTTAAACCGGTTTAAACCTGTTCAATCCGATTTCATTCGGTTTAAACCAATTCAACCCAGTTTTATCCGGTTTAAACCGGTTTAAGCTGGTTCAATCCGGTTTTATCCGGTTTAAACCGGTTCAATCTTGTTTTATCCGGTTTAAACCGTTTGAAACCAGTTCAATCCGGTTTTGTCCGGTTTAGACCAGTTCAATCCGGTTTTATCCGGTTTACACCGGTTCTATGCTGTTTATACCAATTTAAGCCTGTTCAATCGGGTTTTATCCAGTTTAGACCTGTTTAAGCCGGTTCATTCCAGATTTATCCAGCTTAAACCGGTTTAAACCCTTTCAATCCGTTTTTATCCGGTTTCAACCGGTTTACACCGGTTCAATCCGGTTTTATCCGGTTTATACCGTTTCTATCCGGTTCTATCCGGTTTAAACCAGTTTAATCCAGTTCAATCCGGTTTTATCCGTTTTATACCGGTCCTATCGGGTTTAAACAGGTTTAGGCCGGTTCATTCCGGTTTTATCAGTTTTAAACCGGTTTAAACTGCTTCAATCCGTTTATATCCGGTTTAAACCGGTAACAACCGGTTCAATCCGGTTTTCTCCGGTTTAAACCGGTTTAAGCCGGTTCCATCCTGTTTTCTCCGGTTTTAACCGGCTTTAACCAGTTCAATCCGCTTTTATCCAGTTTAAACCAGTACAATCCGGTTTTATCTGGTTTAAACCGGTTCAATCTGGTTTTATCCGGTTTAAACCGGTTTTATCCGGTTTAGACCAGTTTAAACCAGTTCAATCCACTTTTAATCGGATTAAACCGGTTCAATCTGGTTTTATCCGATTTAAACCGCTTTAAAACGGTTTAATCCGGTTTTATCCGGTTTAAACCAGTTTGAACCGTTTCAATCCAGTTTTATCCGGTTTAAACCGGTTTAAGCCGGTTCAATCCGGTTTTATCCGGTTTAAACCGGTTCAATCTGGTTTCATCCGGTTTAAACCAGTTTGAACCGGTTCAATCCGGTTTTATCCAGTTTAAACCGGTTCTATCCGGTTCTATCCGGTTCAAACCAGTTTAAACCGGTTCAATCCGGTTTTATCCGGTTTAAACCGGTTTTATCCGGTTTAGAACAGTTTAACCCAGTTCAATCCGGTTTTAATCGGCTTAAACCGGTTCAATCTGGTTTTATCCAGTTTAAACCGCTTTAAAACGGTTTAATCCGGTTTTATCCCGTTTAAACCAGTTTGAACCGGTTCAATCCGGTTTAAACCGGTTTAAGCCGGTTCAATCCGGTTTGATCCAGTTTAAACCGGTTCTATCCGGTTCTATCCGGTTGAAACCAGTTTCAACCGGTTCAATCCGGTTTTATCCGGTTTAAACCAGTTCAATCCGGTTTTATCCGGTTTAAACCAGTTCATTCCAGTTTTATCCGGTTAAAACCGGTTTGAAAGTGTTCAATCCGGTTTTATCCGGCTTAAACTGGTTCAGTCCGGTTTTATCCGATTTAATCCAGTTCATTCCGGTTTTATCCGGTTTAAACTGGTTTGAACCGTTTAAATCCGGTTTTATCCGATTTAAACCAGTTCACTCCGGTTTTATCCGGTTTAAACTGGTTTGTACCGGTTCAATCCGGTTTTATCCGGTTTAAACAGGTTTAAGCTGGTTCAATCCGGTTTTATCCAGTTTAAACCGGTTCTATCCGGTTCTATCCGGTTGAAACTGGTTTAAACCAGTTCAATCCGGTTTTATCCGGTTTAAACTGGTTCAGTCCGGTTTTATCCGGTTTAAACCAGTTCATTCCGGTTTTATCCGGTTTAAACCAGTTCACTCCGGTTTTATCCGGTTTAAACCGGTTTGTACCGGTTCAATCCGGTTTTATCCGGTTTAAACCGGTTTGTACCGGTTCAATCCGGTTTTATCCGGTTTAAACCGGTTTAAGCTGGTTCAATCCGGTTTTATCCAGTTTAAACCGGTTCAATCCGGTTTTATCCGGTTTAAAACGGTTCTATCCGGTTCTATCCGGTTTTATCCAGTTTAAACCGGTTCAATCCGGTTTTATCCGGTTTAAACCGGTTCTATCCGGTTCTATCCGGTTTAAACCGGTTTAAGCCGGTTCAATCCGGTTTTATCCAGTTTAAACCAGTTCTATCCGGTTTAAACCAGTTTAATCCAGTTCAATCCGGGTTTATCCGGTTTATACCGGTCCTATCGGGTTTAAACAGGTTTAGGCCAGTTCATTCCGGTTTTATCAGTTTTAAACCGGTTTAAACTGCTTCAATCCGTTTATATTCGGTTTAATCCGGTAACAACCGGTTCAATCCGGTTTTCTCCGGTTTAAACCGGTTTAAGCCAGTTCCATCCTGTTATCTCCGGTTTAAACCGGTTTAAACCAGTTCAATCCGGTTTTAAACGGTTTAAACTGGTTCTATCCAGTTCAATCTGGTTTAAACTGGTTTAACCCGGTTCTATCCGTTTTTATCCGGTTTAAACCGGTACAATCCGGTTTTCTCCGGTTTAAACCGGTTTGAGCCGGTTCCATCCTGTTTTCTCCGGTTTTAACCGGCTTTAACCAGTTCAATCCGCTTTTATCCAGTTTAAACCGGTTCTATCTGGTTCTATCTGGTTGAAACCGGTTTAAACCGGTTCAATCCGGTTTTAAACGGTTTAATCCGGTTCTATCCGGTTCAATCTGGTTTTAACCGGTTTAAACCGGTTCTATCCGGTTTTATCCAGTTTAAACCGGTTCTATCCGGTTCTATCCGGTTGAAACCAGTTTAAACCGTTTCAATCCAGTTTTATCCAGTTTAAACCGGTTCTATCCGGTTCTATCCGGTTGAAACCAGTTTAAACCGGTTCAATCGGTTTTATCCAGTTTAAATCAGTTCTATCCGGTTTAAACCAGTTTAATCCAGTTCAATCCGGTTTTATCCGGTTTAAACCGGTTTAAACCCTTTCAATCCGTTTTTATCCGGTTTCAACCGGTTTTCACCTGCTCAATCCGGTTTTATCCGGTTTATACCGTTTCTATCCAGTTCCATCCGTTTTAAACCGGTTTAAACCAGTTCATTCCGGTTTTATCCGGTTTAAACCGGTTCAATCCGGTTTAAACCGTTTCAATCTTGTTTTATCCGGTTTGAACCGGTTTAAACCGCTTCAATCCGGTTTTATACGGTTTAAACTGGTTCTATCCGGTTCTATCCGGTTGAAACCGGTTTAAACCGGTTCAATCTGGTTTTATCCGGTTTAAACCGGTTTTAACCGATTCAGTCCGGTTTATCCAGTATAAACTGATTTAATCCGCTTCAATCGGGTTTTATCCAGGTTAAACTGATTTAAACCGGTTCAGTCCGGTTTTATCCAGTTTCAACCAGTTATATCCGGTTCTATCCGGTTTAAACCGGTTTAAACCGGTTTAATCCGGTTTTATCCGGCTTAAACCGGTTCAATCTGGTATTATCCGGATAAAACTGGTTCAATTTGGTTTTATCCCGTTTAAACCGGTTTTATCCGGTTTAAACCGGTATAAACCAGTTCAATCCGGTTTTATCCTGTTTAAACCGGTTTAAACCGGATCATTCCGGTTTTATCCGGTTTCAACCGGTTTTACCCAGTTCTATACGGTTTAAACCGGTTTAAACCTGTTCAATCCGATTTCATTCGGTTTAAACCAATTCAACCCAGTTTTATCCGGTTTAAACCGGTTTAAGCTGGTTCAATCCGGTTTTATCCGGTTTAAACCGGTTCAATCTTGTTTTATCCGGTTTAAACCGTTTGAAACCAGTTCAATCCGGTTTTGTCCGGTTTAGACCAGTTCAATCCGGTTTTATCCGGTTTACACCGGTTCTATGCTGTTTATACCAATTTAAGCCTGTTCAATCGGGTTTTATCCAGTTTAGACCTGTTTAAGCCGGTTCATTCCAGATTTATCCAGCTTAAACCGGTTTAAACCCTTTCAATCCGTTTTTATCCGGTTTCAACCGGTTTACACCGGTTCAATCCGGTTTTATCCGGTTTATACCGTTTCTATCCGGTTCTATCCGTTTTAAACCGGTTTAAACCAGTTCATTCCGGTTTTATCCGGTTTCAACCGGTTTGAAAGGTTCAATCCGGTTTTATCCGGTTTCAACCGGTTTGAACCGGTTCAATCCGGTTTTATCCGGTTTAAACCGGTTTAAGCCGGTTCAATCCGGTTTTATCCGGTTTAAACCGGTTCAATCTGGTTTGATCCGGTTTAAACCAGTTTGAACCTGTTCAATCCGGTTTTATCCGGTTTAAACGGGTTCTATCCGGTTCTATCCGGTTTAAACCGGTTTGTACCGGTTCAATCCGGTTTTTATCCGGTTTAAACCGGTTTAAGCTGGTTCAATCCGGTTTTATCCAGTTTAAACCGGTTCAATCCGGTTTTATCCGGTTTAAACCGGTTCTATCCGGTTCTATCCGGTTGAAACCAGTTTAAACCGGTTCAATCCGGTTTTATCCGGTTTAAACCGGTTTTATCCGGTTTAGACCAGTTTAAACCAGTTCAATCCGGTTTTAATCGGCTTAACCGGTTCAATCTGGTTTTATCCAGTTTAAAACCGCTTTAAAACGGTTTAATCCGGTTTTTTCCCATTTAAAACCAGTTTGAAACCGTTCAATCCGGTTTAAACCGGTTTTAGCCGGTTCAATCCGGTTTTATCCAGTTTAAACCGGTTCTATCCGGTTCTATCCGGTTGAAACCAGTTTAAACCGGTTCAATCCGGTTTTATCCAGTTTAAACCAGTTCTATCCGGTTTAAACCAGTTTAATCCAGTTCAATCCGGTTTTATCCGTTTTATACCGGTCCTATCGGGTTTAAACAGGTTTAGGCCGGTTCATTCCGGTTTTATCAGTTTTAAACCGGTTTAAACTGCTTCAATCCGTTTATATCCGGTTTAAACCGGTAACAACCGGTTCAATCCGGTTTTCTCCGGTTTAAACCGGTTTAAGCCGGTTCCATCCTGTTTTCTCCGGTTTTAACCGGCTTTAACCAGTTCAATCCGCTTTTATCCAGTTTAAACCAGTACAATCCGGTTTTATCTGGTTTAAACCGGTTCAATCTGGTTTTATCCGGTTTAAACCGGTTTTATCCGGTTTAGACCAGTTTAAACCAGTTCAATCCACTTTTAATCGGATTAAACCGGTTCAATCTGGTTTTATCCGATTTAAACCGCTTTAAAAACGGTTTAATCCGGTTTTATCCGGTTTAAACCAGTTTGAACCGTTTCAATCCAGTTTTATCCGGTTTAAACCGGTTTAAGCCGGTTCAATCCGGTTTTATCCGGTTTAAACCGGTTCAATCTGGTTTCATCCGGTTTAAACCAGTTTGAACCGGTTCAATCCGGTTTTATCCAGTTTAAACCGGTTCTATCCGGTTCTATCCGCTTCAAACCAGTTTAAACCGGTTCAATCCGGTTTTATCCGGTTTAAACCGGTTTTATCCGGTTTAGAACAGTTTAACCCAGTTCAATCCGGTTTTAATCGGCTTAAACCGGTTCAATCTGGTTTTATCCAGTTTAAACCGCTTTAAAACGGTTTAATCCGGTTTTATCCCGTTTAAACCAGTTTGAACCGGTTCAATCCGGTTTAAAACCGGTTTAAGCCGGTTCAATCCGGTTTGATCCAGTTTAAACCGGTTCTATCCGGTTCTATCCGGTTGAAACCAGTTTAAACCGGTTCAATCCGGTTTTATCCGGTTTAAACCAGTTCAATCCGGTTTTATCCGGCTTAAACTGGTTCAGTCCGGTTTTATCCGATTTAAACCAGTTCATTCCGGTTTTATCCGGTTTAAACTGGTTTGAACCGTTTAAATCCGGTTTTATCCGATTTAAACCAGTTCACTCCGGTTTTATCCGGTTTAAACTGGTTTGTACCGGTTCAATCCGGTTTTATCCGGTTTAAACAGGTTTAAGCTGGTTCAATCCGGTTTTATCCAGTTTAAACCGGTTCTATCCGGTTCTATCCGGTTGAAACTGGTTTAAACCAGTTCAATCCGGTTTTATCCGGTTTAAACTGGTTCAGTCCGGTTTTATCCGGTTTAAACCAGTTCATTCCGGTTTTATCCGGTTTAAACCAGTTCACTCCGGTTTTATCCGGTTTAAACCGGTTTGTACCGGTTCAATCCGGTTTTATCCGGTTTAAACCGGTTTGTACCGGTTCAATCCGGTTTTATCCGGTTTAAACCGGTTTAAGCTGGTTCAATCCGGTTTTATCCAGTTTAAACCGGTTCAATCCGGTTTTATCCGGTTTAAACCGGTTCTATCCGGTTCTATCCGGTTTTATCCAGTTTAAACCGGTTCAATCCGGTTTTATCCGGTTTAAACCGGTTCTATCCGGTTCTATCCGGTTTAAACCGGTTTAAGCCGGTTCAATCCGGTTTTATCCAGTTTAAACCAGTTCTATCCGGTTTAAACCAGTTTAATCCAGTTCAATCCGGGTTTATCCGGTTTATACCGGTCCTATCGGGTTTAAACAGGTTTAGGCCAGTTCATTCCGGTTTTATCAGTTTTAAACCGGTTTAAACTGCTTCAATCCGTTTATATTCGGTTTAATCCGGTAACAACCGGTTCAATCCGGTTTTCTCCGGTTTAAACCGGTTTAAGCCAGTTCCATCCTGTTATCTCCGGTTTAAACCGGTTTAAACCAGTTCAATCCGGTTTTAAACGGTTTAAACTGGTTCTATCCAGTTCAATCTGGTTTAAACTGGTTTAACCCGGTTCTATCCGTTTTTATCCGGTTTAAACCGGTACAATCCGGTTTTCTCCGGTTTAAAACGGTTTGAGCCGGTTCCATCCTGTTTTCTCCGGTTTTAACCGGCTTTAACCAGTTCAATCCGCTTTTATCCAGTTTAAACCGGTTCTATCTGGTTCTATCTGGTTGAAACCGGTTTAAACCGGTTCAATCCGGTTTTAAACGGTTTAATCCGGTTCTATCCGGTTCAATCTGGTTTAAACCGGTTTAAACCGGTTCTATCCGGTTTTATCCAGTTTAAACCGGTTCTATCCGGTTCTATCCGGTTGAAACCAGTTTA
This sequence comes from Cynocephalus volans, assembly GCF_027409185.1. Classification (NCBI taxonomy): domain Eukaryota; kingdom Metazoa; phylum Chordata; class Mammalia; order Dermoptera; family Cynocephalidae; genus Cynocephalus; species Cynocephalus volans. The sequence continues at coordinate 672,595 of NW_026902369.1, read as the reverse complement.
AACCGTTTCAATCCAGTTTTATCCAGTTTAAACCGGTTCTATCCGGTTCTATCCGGTTGAAACCAGTTTAAACCGGTTCAATCGGTTTTATCCAGTTTAAATCAGTTCTATCCGGTTTAAACCAGTTTAATCCAGTTCAATCCGGTTTTATCCGGTTTAAACCGGTTTAAACCCTTTCAATCCGTTTTTATCCGGTTTCAACCGGTTTTCACCTGTTCAATCCGGTTTTATCCGGTTTATACCGTTTCTATCCAGTTCCATCCGTTTTAAACCGGTTTAAACCAGTTCATTCCGGTTTTATCCGGTTTAAACCGGTTTGAACCGGATCAATCCGGTTTTATCCGGTTTAAACGGGTTTAAACCGGTTCTATCCGGTTGAAACTGGTTTAAACAGCTTCAATCCGGTTTTATCCGGTTTAAACCGGTTTAAACCGTTTAAATCCGGTTTTATCCGGTTTATACCGTTTCTATCCAGTTCTATCCGTTTTAAACCGGTTTAAACCAGTTCATTCCGGTTTTATCCGGTTTAAACCGGTTTAAACCCTTTCAATCCGTTTTTATCCGGTTTCAACCGGTTTACACCTGTTCAATCCGATTTTATCCGGTTTATACCGTTTCTATCCAGTTCTATCCGTTTTAAACAGGTTTGAAACGGTTCAATCCGGTTTTATCCGGTTTAAACCGGTTCATTCCGCTTTTATCCGGTTAAAACCGGTTTGAAACGGTTCAATCCGGTTTTATCTGGTTTAAACCGGTTCAATCCTGTTTTATCCAGTTTAAACCGGTTCTATCCGGTTCTATCCGGTTGAAACCAGTTTAAACCAGTTCAATCCGGTTTTATCTGGTTTAAACCGGTTCAATCTGGTTTTATCCGGTTTAAACCGGTTTTATCCGGTTTAGACCAGTTTAAACCAGTTCAATCCGGTTTTAATCGGATTAAACCGGTTCAATCTGGTTTTATCCGTTTTAAACCGCTTTAAAACGGTTTAATCCGTTTTTATCCGGTTTAAACCAGTTTGAACCGTTTCAATCCGGTTTTATCCGGTTTAAACCGGTTTAAACCGGTTCTATCCGGTTTTATCTAGTTTAAACCGGTTCTATCCGGTTCTATCCTGTTTTAACCGGTTAAACCAGTTCAATCCGGTTTTATCCAGTTTAAACTGGTTCTATTCGTTTCCATCTGGTTTAAAAGGGTTTAAACTGGTTCAATCCGGTTTTATACGTTTTAAACCAGTTCAATCTGATTTTATCCGATTTAAAATGGTTCAATTTGGTTTTATCCGGTTTAAACCGGTTTGAACCGGTTCAATCCGGTTTTATCCGGTTTAAACCGGTTTAAACCAGGTCAATCCGGTTTTATCCGGTTTAAACCTCTTCAATCCGGTTTTCTCCAGTTTAAACCGGTTTAAACCCTTTCAATCCGTTTTTATCCGGTTTCAACCGGTTTACACCTGTTCAATCTGGTTTTATCCGGTTTATACCGTTTCTATCCAGTTCTATCCGTTTTAAGCCGGTTTAAACCAGTTCATTCCGGTTTTATCCGGTTTAAACCGGTTTGAACCGGTTCAATCCGGTTTTATCCGGTTTAAACCGGTTCTATCCGGTTCTATCCGGTTGAAAACATTTTAAACCGGTTCAATCCGGTTTTATCCGGTTTAAACCGGTTTTATCCGGTTTAGACCAGTTTAACCCAGTTCAATCCGGTTTCAATCGGCTTAAACCGGTTCAATCTGGTTTTATCCAGTTTAAACCGCTATAAAACGGTTTAATCCGGTTTTATCCCGTTTAAACCTGTTTGAACCGGTTCAATCCGGTTTAAACCGGTTTAAGCCGGTTCAATCCAGTTTTATCCAGTTTAAACCGGTTCTACCCTGTTCTATTCGGTTGAAACCAGTTTAAACCGGTTCAATCCGGTTTTATCCGGTTTAAACCGGTTCAATCCGGTTTTATCCGGTTGAAACCAGTTCATTCCAGTTTTATCCGGTTAAAACCGGTTTGAAACGGTTCAATCCGGTTTTTTCCGGCTTAAACTGGTTCAGTCCGGTTTTATCCGATTTAAACCAGTTCATTCCGGTTTTATCCGGTTTAAACTGGTTTGAACCGTTTAAATCCGGTTTTATCCGGTTTACACCAGTTCACTCCGGTTTTATCCGGTTTAAACCGGTTTGTACCGGTACAATCCGGTTTTATCCGGTTTAAACTGGTTTAAGCTGGTTCAATCCGGTTTTATCCAGTTTAAACCGGTTCGATCCGGTTCTATCCGGTTGAAACCGGTTTAAACCAGTTCAATCCGATTTTATCCGGTTTAAACTGGTTCAGTCCGGTTTTATCCGGTTTAAACCAGTTCATTCCGGTTTTATCCGGTTTAAAACGGTTCAATCCGGTTTTATCCGGTTTAAACCGGTTTGTACCGGTTCAATCCGGTTTTATCCGGTTTAAACCGGTTTGTACCGGTTCAATCCGGTTTTATCCGGTTTAAACCGGTTTAAGCTGGTTCAATCCGGTTTTATCCAGTTTAAACCGGTTCAATCCGGTTTTATCCGGTTTAAACCGGTTCTATCCGGTTCTATCCAGTTGAAACCAGTTTAAACCGGTTCAATCCGGTTTTATCCTGTTTAAACCGGTTTTATCCGGTTTAGACCAGTTTAAACCAGTTCAATCCGGTTTTAATCGGCTTAAACCGGTTCAATCTGGTTTTATCCAGTTTAAACCGCTTTAAAACGGTTTAATCCGGTTTTTTCCCGTTTAAGCCAGTTTGAACCGGTTCAATCCGGTTTAAACCGGTTTAAGCCGGTTCAATCCGGTTTTATCCGGTTTAAACTGGTTTTATCCGGTTTAGACCAGTTTAAACCAGTTCAATCCGGTTTTAATCGGCTTAAATCGGTTCAATCTGGTGTTATCCAGTTTAAACCGCTTTAAAACGGTTTAATCCGGTTTTATCCCGTTTAAACCAGTTTGAACCGGTTCAATCCGGTTTAAACCGGTTTAAGCCGGTTCAATCCGGTTTTATCCAGTTTAAACCGGTTCTATCCGGTTCTATCCCGTTGAAACCAGTTTAAAACGGTTCAATCCGGTTTTATCCAGTTTAAACCGGTTCTATCCGGTTCTATCCGGTTGAAACCAGTTTAAACCGGTTCAATCGGTTTTATCCAGTTTAAATCAGTTCTATCCGGTTTAAACCAGTTTAATCCAGTTCAATCCGGTTTTATCCGGTTTATACCGGTCCTATCGGGTTTAAACAGGTTTAGGCCGGTTCATTCCTGTTTTATCAGTTTTAAACCGGTTTAAACTGCTTCAATCCGTTTATATCCGGTTTAAAGCGGTTACAACCAGTTCAATCCGGTTTTCTCCGGTTTAAACTGGTTTAAGCCGGTTCTATCCTGTTTTCTCCGGTTTTAACCGGCTTTAACCAGTTCAATCCGCTTTTATCCAGTTTAAACCGGTTCTATCTGGTTCTATCCGGTTGAAACCGGTTTAAACCGGTTCTATCCGTTTTTATCCAGTTTAAACCGGTACAATCTGGTTTTATCCGGTTTAAACCGGTTTAAACCGGTTCAATCAGTTGTAGCCAGTTTAAACCGGTTCAATCCGTTTTTTCCGGTTTAAACCGGTTTAAACCAGTTCATTCCGGTTTTATCCGGTTTAAACCGGTTCAATCCGGTTTAAACCGTTTCAATCTGGTTTTATCCGGTTTGAACCGTTTTAAACCGCTTCAATCTGGTTTTATCCGGTTTAAACCGGTTCTATCCGGTTCTATCCGGTTGAAACCGGTTTAAACCGGTTCAATCTGGTTTTATCCGGTTTAAACCGGTTTTAACCGATTCAATCCGGTTTATCCAGTATAAACTGATTTAATCCGCTTCAATCCGGTTTTATCCAGGTTAAACTGATTTAAACCGGTTCAGTCCGGTTTTATCCAGTTTCAACCAGTTATATCCGGTTCTATCCGGTTTAAACCGGTTTAAACCGGTTTAATCCGGTTTTATCCGGCTTAAACCGGTTCAATCTGGTATTATCCGGATTAAACTGGTTCAATTTGGTTTTATCCCGTTTAAACCGGTTTTATCCGGTTTAAACCGGTATAAACCAGTTCAATCCGGTTTTATCCGGTTTAAACCGGATCATTCCGGTTTTATCCGGTTTCAACCGGTTTTACCCAGTTCTTTACGGTTTAAACCGGTTTAAACCTGTTCAATCCGATTTCATTCGGTTTAAACCAATTCAACCCAGTTTTATCCGGTTTTAACTGGTTTAAGCTGGTTCAATCCGGTTTTATCCGGTTTAAACCGGTTCAATCTTGTTTTATCCGGTTTAAACCGTTTGAAACCAGTTCAATCCGGTTTTGTCCGGTTTAGACCAGTTCAATCCGGTTTTATCCGGTTTACACCGGTTCTATGCTGTTTATACCAATTTAAGCCTGTTCAATCGGGTTTTATCCAGTTTAGACCTGTTTAAGCCGGTTCATTCCGGTTTTATCCAGCTTAAACCGGTTTAAACCCTTTCAATCCGTTTTTATCCGGTTTCAACCGGTTTACACCGGTTCAATCCGGTTTTATCCGGTTTATACCGTTTCTATCCGGTTCTATCCGATTTAAACCGGTTTAAACCAGTTCATTCCGGTTTTATCCGGTTTCAACCGGTTTGAACCGGTTCAATCTGGTTTTATCCGCTTTCAACCGGTTTGAACCGGTTCAATTCAGTTTTATCCGGTTTAAACTGGTTTAAGCCGGTTCAATCCGGTTTTATCCGGTTTAAACCGGTTCAATCTGGTTTGATCCGGTTTAAACCAGTTTGAACCTGTTCAATCCGGTTTTATCCGGTTTAAACGGGTTTAAACCGGTTCTATCCGGTTTTATCCGGTTTAAACCGGTTTAAACTTGTTCAATCCGGTTTTATCCGGTTTAAACTGGTTCTATCCGGTTTAAACCGGTTTAAACCGCTTCTATCCGGTTTAAACCGGTTTAAACCGGTGCAATCTGGTTTTATCCGGTTTAAACGGGTTTAAACCGGTTCTATCCGGTTGAAAGCGGTTTAAACAGCTTCAATCCGGTTTTATCCGGTTTAAACCGGTTTAAACCGGTTAAATCCGGTTTTATCCGGTTTAAACCGGTTTAAACCGGTTAAATCCGGTTTTATCCGGTTTATACCGTTTCTATCCAGTTCTATCCGTTTTAAACCGGTTTAAACCAGTTCATTCCGGTTTTATCCGGTTTAAACCGGTTTAAACCCTTTCAATCCGTTTTTATCCGGTTTCAACCGGTTTACACCTGTTCAATCCGATTTTATCCGGTTTATACCGTTTCTATCCAGTTCTATCCGTTTTAAACAGGTTTGAAACGGTTCAATCCGGTTTTATCCGGTTTAAACCGGTTCATTCCGGTTTTATCCGGTTAAAACCGGTTTGAAACGTTTCCATCCGGATTTATCTGGTTTAAACCGGTTCAATCCTGTTTTATCCAGTTTAAACCGGTTCTATCCGGTTCTATCCGGTTGAAACCAGTTTAAACCAGTTCAATCCGGTTTTATTTGGTTTAAACCGGTTCAATCTGGTTTTATCCGGTTTAAACCGGTTTTATCCGGTTTAGACCAGTTTAAACCAGTTCAATCCGGTTTTAATCGGATTAAACCGGTTCAATCTGGTTTTATCCGTTTTAAACCGCTTTAAAACGGTTTAATCCGTTTTTATCCGGTTTAAACCAGTTTGAACCGTTTCAATCCGGTTTTATCCGGTTTAAACCGGTTTAAACCGGTTCTATCCGGTATTATCTAGTTTAAACCAGTTCTATCCGGTTCTGTCCTGTTTAAATCGGTTTAAACCGGTTCTATCCTGTTCTATCCTGTTTTAACCGGTTAAACCAGTTCAATCCGGTTTTATCCAGTTTAAACTGGTTCTATTCGTTTCCATCTGGTTTAAAAGGGTTTAAACTGGTTCAATCCGGTTTTATACGTTTTAAACCAGTTCAATCTGATTTTATCCGATTTATACTGGTTCAATTTGGTTTTATCCGGTTTAAACCGGTTTGAACCGGTTCAATCCGGTTTTATCCGGTTTAAACCGGTTTAAACCAGGTCAATCCGGTTTTATCCGGTTTAAACCTCTTCAATCCGGTTTTCTCCAATTTAAACCGGTTTAAACCCTTTCAATCCGTTTTTATCCGGTTTCAACCGGTTTACACCTGTTCAATCCGGTTTTATCCGGTTTATACCGTTTCTATCCAGTTCTATCCGTTTTAAGCCGGTTTAAACCAGTTCATTCCGGTTTTATCCGGTTTAAACCGGTTTGAACCGGTTCAATCCGGTTTTATGCGGTTTAAACCGGTTCTATCCGGTTCTATCCGGTTGAAACCATTTTAAACCGGTTCAATCCGGTTTTATCCGGTTTAAACCGGTTTTATCCGGTTTAGACCAGTTTAACCCAGTTCAATCCGGTTTCAATCGGCTTAAACCGGTTCAATCTGGTTTTATCCAGTTTAAACCGCTTTAAAACGGTTTAATCCGGTTTTATCCCGTTTAACCCTGTTTGAACCGGTTCAATCCGGTTTAAACCGGTTTAAGCCGGTTCAATCCGGTTTTATCCAGTTTAAACCGGTTCTACCCTGTTCTATTCGGTTGAAACCAGTTTAAACCGGTTCAATCCGGTTTTATCCGGTTTAAACCGGTTCAATCCGGTTTTATCCGGTTGAATCCAGTTCATTCCAGTTTTATCCGGTTAAAACCGGTTTGAAACGGTTCAATCCGGTTTTATCCGGCTTAAACTGGTTCAGTCCGGTTTTATCCGATTTAAACCAGTTCATTCCGGTTTTATCTGGTTTAAACTGGTTTGAACCGTTTAAATCAGGTTTTATCCGGTTTACACCAGTTCACTCCGGTTTTATCCGGTTTAAACCGGTTTGTACCGGTTCAATCCGGTTTTATCCGGTTTAAACCGGTTTAAGCTGGTTCAATCCGGTTTTTTCCAGTTTAAACCGGTTCGATCCGGTTCTATCCGGTTGAAACCGGTTTAAACCAGTTCAATCCGGTTTTATCCGGTTTAAACTGGTTCAGTCCGGTTTTATCCGGTTTAAACCAGTTCATTCCGGTTTTATCCGGTTTAAAACGGTTCAATCCGGTTTTATCCGGTTTAAACCGGTTTGTACCGGTTCAATCCGGTTTTATCCGGTTCAAACCGGTTTGTACCGGTTCAATCCGGTTTTATCCGGTTTAAACCGGTTTAAGCTGGTTCAATCCGGTTTTATCCAGTTTAAACCGGTTCAATCCGGTTTTATCCGGTTTAAACCGGTTCTATCCGGTTCTATCCAGTTGAAACCAGTTTAAACCGGTTCAATCCGGTTTTATCCGGTTTAAACCGGTTTTATCCGGTTTAGACCAGTTTAAACCAGTTCAATCCGGTTTTAATCGGCTTAAACCGGTTCAATCTGGTTTTATCCAGTTTAAACCGCTTTAAAACGGTTTAATCCGGTTTTTTCCCGTTTAAGCCAGTTTGAACCGGTTCAATCCGGTTTAAACCGGTTTAAGCCGGTTCAATCCGGTTTTATCCAGTTTAAACCGGTTCTATCCGGTTCTATCCGGTTGAAACCAGTTTAAACCGGTTCAATCCGGTTTTATCCAGTTTAAACCAGTTCTATCCGGTTTAAACCAGTTTAATCCAGTTCAATCCGGTTTTATCCGGTTTAAACCGGTTTGTACAGGTTCAGTCTGGTTTTATCCGGTTTAAACCAGTTCATTCCGGTTTTATCCGGTTTAAACCAGTTCACTCCGGTTTTATCCGGTTTAAACCGGTTTGTACCGGTTCAATCCGGTTTTATCCGGTTTAAACCGGTTTGTACAGGTTCAATCCGGTTTTATCCGGTTTAAACCGGTTTAAGCTGGTTCAATCCGGTTTTATCCAGTTTAAACCGGTTCTATCCGGTTCTATCCGGTTGAAACCAGTTTTAACCGGTTCAATCCGGTTTTATCCGGTTTAAACCGGTTCTATCCGGTTCTATCCGGTTGAAACCAGTTTTAACTGGTTCAATCCGGTTTTATCCAGTTTAAACTGGTTTTATCCGGTTTAGACCAGTTTAAACCAGTTCAATCCGGTTTTAATCGGCTTAAACCGGTTCAATCTGGTGTTATCCAGTTTAAACCGCTTTAAAACGGTTTAATCCGGTTTTATCCCGTTTAAACCAGTTTGAACCGGTTCAATCCGGTTTAAACCGGTTTAAGCCGGTTCAATCCGGTTTTATCCAGTTTAAACCGGTTCTATCTGGTTCTATCCCGTTGAAACCAGTTTAAACCGGTTCAATCCTGTTTTATCCAGTTTAATCCGGTTCTATCCGGTTCTATCCGGTTGAAACCAGTTTAAACCGGTTCAATCGGTTTTATCCAGTTTAAATCAGTTCTATCCGGTTTAAACCAGTTTAATCCAGTTCAATCCGGTTTTATCCGGTTTATACCGGTCCTATCGGGTTTAAACAGGTTTAGGCCAGTTCATTCCTGTTTTATCAGTTTTAAACCGGTTTAAACTGCTTCAATCCGTTTATATCCGGTTTAAACCGGTTACAACCAGTTCAATCCGGTTTTCTCCGGTTTAAACTGGTTTAAGCCGGTTCTATCCTGTTTTCTCCGGTTTTAACCGGCTTTAACCAGTTCAATCCGCTTTTATCCAGTTTAAACCGGTTCTATCTGGTTCTATCCGGTTGAAACCGGTTTAAACCGGTTCTATCCGTTTTTATCCAGTTTAAACCGGTACAATCTGGTTTTATCCGGTTTAAACCGGTTTAAACCGGTTCAATCAGTTTTAGCCAGTTTAAACCGGTTCAATCCGTTTTTTCCGGTTTAAACCGGTTTAAACCAGTTCATTCCGGTTTTATCCGGTTTAAACCGGTTCAATCCGGTTTAAACCATTTCAATCTGGTTTTATCCGGTTTGAACCGGTTTAAACCGCTTCAATCCGGTTTTATCCGGTTTAAACCGGTTCTATCCGGTTCTATCCGGTTGAAACCGGTTTAAACCGGTTCAATCTGGTTTTATCCGGTTTAAACCGGTTTTAACCGATTCAATCCGGTTTATCCAGTATAAACTGATTTAATCCGCTTCAATCCGGTTTTATCCAGGTTAAACTGATTTAAACCGGTTCAGTCCGGTTTTATCCAGTTTCAACCAGTTATATCCGGTTCTATCCGGTTTAAACCGGTTTAAACCGGTTTAATCCGGTTTTATCCGGCTTAAACCGGTTCAATCTGGTATTATCCGGATTAAACTGGTTCAATTTGGTTTTATCCCGTTTAAACCGGTTTTATCCGGTTTAAACCGGTATAAACCAGTTCAATCCGGTTTTATCCTGTTTAAACCGGTTTAAACCGGATCATTCCGGTTTTATCCGGTTTCAACCGGTTTTACCCAGTTCTTTACGGTTTAAACCGGTTTAAACCTGTTCAATCCGATTTCATTCGGTTTAAACCAATTCAACCCAGTTTTATCCGGTTTTAACTGGTTTAAGCTGGTTCAATCCGGTTTTATCCGGTTTAAACCGGTTCAATCTTGTTTTATCTGGTTTAAACCGTTTGAAACCAGTTCAATCCGGTTTTGTCCGGTTTAGACCAGTTCAATCCGGTTTTATCCGGTTTACACCGGTTCTATGCTGTTTATACCAATTTAAGCCTGTTCAATCGGGTTTTATCCAGTTTAGACCTGTTTAAGCCGGTTCATCCCGGTTTTATCCAGCTTAAACCGGTTTAAACCCTTTCAATCCGTTTTTATCCGGTTTCAACCGGTTTACACCGGTTCAATCCGGTTTTATCCGGTTTATACCGTTTCTATCCGGTTCTATCCGTTTTAAACCGGTTTAAACCAGTTCATTCTGGTTTTATCCGGTTTCAACCGGTTTGAACCGGTTCAATCCGGTTTTATCCGGTTTCAACCGGTTTGAACCGGTTCAATTCAGTTTTATCCGGTTTAAACTGGTTTAAGCCGGTTCAATCCGGTTTTATCCGGTTTAAACCGGTTCAATCTGGTTTGATCCGGTTTAAACCAGTTTGAACCTGTTCAATCCGGTTTTATCCGGTTTAAACGGGTTCTATCCGGTTCTATCCGGTTGAAACCGTTTTAAACTGGTTCAATCCGGTTTTATCAGGTTCAAACTGGTTCAATCCGGTTTTATCCTGTTTAAACCAGTTTAAACCGGTTCAATCCGGTTTTATCCGGTTTAAACGGGTTTAAACCGGTTCTATCCGGTTTTATCCGGTTTAAACCGGTTTAAACTTGTTCAATCCGGTTTTATCCGGTTTAAACTGGTTCTATCCGGTTTAAACCGGTTTAAACCGCTTCTATCCGGTTTAAACCGGTTTAAACCGGTGCAATCTGGTTTTATCCGGTTTAAACGGGTTTCAACCGGTTCTATCCGGTTGAAACCGGTTTAAACAGCTTCAATCCGGTTTTGTCCGGTTTAAACCGGTTTAAACCGGTTAAATCCGGTTTTATCCGGTTTATACCGTTTCTATCCAGTTCTATCCGTTTTAAACCGGTTTAAACCAGTTCATTCCGGTTTTATCCGGTTTAAACCGGTTTAAACCCTTTCAATCCGTTTTTATCCGGTTTCAACCGGTTTACACCTGTTCAATCCGATTTTATCCGGTTTATACCGTTTCTATCCAGTTCTATCCGTTTTAAACAGGTTTGAAACGGTTCAATCCGGTTTTATCCGGTTTAAACCGGTTCATTCCGGTTTTATCTGGTTAAAACCGGTTTGAAACGGTTCAATCCGGTTTTATCTGGTTTAAACCGGTTCAATCCTGTTTTATCCAGTTTAAACCGGTTCTATCCGGTTCTATCTGGTTGAAACCAGTTTAAACCAGTTCAATCCGGTTTTATCTGGTTTAAACCGGTTCAATCTGGTTTTATCCGGTTTAAACCGGTTTTATCCGGTTTAGACCAGTTTAAACCAGTTCAATCCGGTTTTAATCGGATTAAACCGGTTCAATCTGGTTTTATCCGTTTTAAACCGCTTTAAAACGGTTTAATCCGGTTTTATCCGGTTTAAACCAGTTTGAACCGTTTCAATCCGGTTTTATCCGGTTTAAACCGGTTTAAACCGGTTCTATCCGGTTTTATCTAGTTTAAACCGGTTCTATCCGGTTCTATCCTGTTTAAATCGGTTTAAACCGGTTCTATCCTGTTCTATCCTGTTTTAACCGGTTAAACCAGTTCAATCCGGTTTTATCCAGTTTAAACTGGTTCTATTCGTTTCCATCTGGTTTAAAAGGGTTTAAACTGGTTCAATCCGGTTTTATACGTTTTAAACCAGTTCAATCTGATTTTATCCGATTTAAACTGGTTCAATTTGGTTTTATCCGGTTTAAACCGGTTTGAACCGGTTCAATCCGGTTTTATCCGGTTTAAACCGGTTTAAACCAGGTCAATCCGGTTTTATCCGGTTTAAACCTCTTCAATCCGGTTTTCTCCAGTTTAAACCAGTTTAAACCCTTTCAATCCGTTTTTATCCGGTTTCAACCGGTTTACACCTGTTCAATCCGGTTTTATCCGGTTTATACCGTTTCTATCCAGTTCTATCCGTTTTAAGCCGGTTTAAACCAGTTCATTCCGGTTTTATCCGGTATAAACCGGTTTGAACCGGTTCAATCCGGTTTTATCCGGTTTAAACCGGTTCTATCCGGTTCTATCCGGTTGAAACCATTTTAAACCGGTTCAATCCGGTTTTATCCAGTTTAAACCGGTTTTATCCGGTTTAGACCAGTTTAACCCAGTTCAATCCGGTTTCAATCGGCTTAAACCGCTTCAATCTGGTTTTATCCAGTTTAAAACGGTTTAATCCGGTTTTATCCCGTTTAAACCTGTTTGAACCGGTTCAATCCGGTTTAAACCGGTTTAAGCCGGTTCAATCCGGTTTTATCCAGTTTAAACCGGTTCTACCCTGTTCTATTCGGTTGAAACCAGTTTAAACCGGTTCAATCCGGTTTTATCCGGTTTAAACCGGTTCAATCCGGTTTTATCCGGTTGAATCCAGGTCATTCCAGTTTTATCCGGTTAAAACCGGTTTGAAACGGTTCAATCCGGTTTTATCCGGCTTAAACTAGTTCAGTCCGGTTTTATCCGATTTAAACCAGTTCATTCCGGTTTTATCCGGTTTAAACTGGTTTGAACCGTTTAAATCCGGTTTTATCCGGTTTACACCAGTTCACTCCGGTTTTATCCGGTTTAAACCGGTTTGTACCGGTTCAATCCGGTTTTATCCGGTTTAAACCGGTTTAAGCTGGTTCAATCCGGTTTTTTCCAGTTTAAACCGGTTCGATCCGGTTCTATCCGGTTGAAACCGGTTTAAACCAGTTCAATCCGGTTTTATCCGGTTTAAACTGGTTCAGTCCGGTTTTATCCGGTTTAAACCAGTTCATTCCGGTTTTATCCGGTTTAAAACGGTTCAATCCGGTTTTATCCGGTTTAAACCGGTTTGTACCGGTTCAATCCGGTTTTATCCGGTTTAAACCGGTTTGTACCGGTTCAATCCGGTTTTATCCGGTTTAAACCGGTTTAAGCTGGTTCAATCCGGTTTTATCCAGTTTAAACCGGTTCAATCCGGTTTTATCCGGTTTAAACCGGTTCTATCCGGTTCTATCCAGTTGAAACCAGTTTAAACAGGTTCAGTCCGGTTTTATCCGGTTTAAACCGGTTTTATCCGGTTTAGACCAGTTTAAACCAGTTCAATCCGGTTTTAATCGGCTTAAACCGGTTCAATCCGGTTTTATCCAGTTTAAACCAGTTCTATCCGGTTTAAACCAGTTTAATCCAGTTCAATCCGGTTTTATCCGGTTTAAACCGGTTTGTACAGGTTCAGTCCGGTTTTATCCGGTTTAAACCAGTTCATTCCGGTTTTATCCGGTTTAAACCAGTTCACTCCGGTTTTATCCGGTTTAAACCGGTTTGTACCGGTTCAATCCAGTTTTATCCGGTTTAAACCGGTTTGTACAGGTTCAATCCGGTTTTATCCGGTTTAAACCGGTTTAAGCTGGTTCAATCCGGTTTTATCCAGTTTAAACCGGTTCTATCCGGTTCTATCCGGTTGAAACCAGTTTAAACCGGTTCAATCCGTTTTTATCCGGTTTAAACCGGTTCTATCCGGTTCTATCCGGTTGAAACCAGTTTAAACTGGTTCAATCCGGTTTTATCCGGTTTAAACTGGTTTTATCCGGTTTAGACCAGTTTAAACCAGTTCAATCCGGTTTTAATCGGCTTAAACCGGTTCAATCTGGTGTTATCCAGTTTAAACCGCTTTAAAACGGTTTAATCCGGTTTTATCCCGTTTAAACCAGTTTGAACCGGTTCAATCCGGTTTAAACCGGTTTAAGCCGGTTCAATCCGGTTTTATCCAGTTTAAACCGGTTCTATCCGGTTCTATCCCGTTGAAACCAGTTTAAACCGGTTCAATCCGGTTTTATCCAGTTTAAACCGGTTCTATCCGGTTCTATCCGGTTGAAACCAGTTTAAACCGGTTCAATCGGTTTTATCCAGTTTAAATCAGTTCTATCCGGTTTAAACCAGTTTAATCCAGTTCAATCCGGTTTTATCCGGTTTATACCGGTCCTATCGGGTTTAAACAGGTTTAGGCCGGTTCATTCCTGTTTTATCAGTTTTAAACCGGTTTAAACTGCTTCAATCCGTTTATATCCGGTTTAAACCGGATACAACCAGTTCAATCCGGTTTTCTCCGGTTTAAACTGGTTTAAGCCGGTTCAATCCTGTTTTCTCCGGTTTTAACCGGCTTTAACCAGTTCAATCCGCTTTTATCCAGTTTAAACCGGTTCTATCTGGTTCTATCCGGTTGAAACCGGTTTAAACCGGTTCTATCCGTTTTTATCCAGTTTAAACCGGTACAATCTGGTTTTATCCGGTTTAAACCGGTTTAAACCGGTTCAATCAGTTTTAGCCAGTTTAAACCGGTTCAATCCGTTTTTTCCGGTTTAAACCGGTTTAAACCAGTTCATTCCGGTTTTATCCGGTTTAAACCAGTTCAATCCGGTTTAAACCGTTTCAATCTGGTTTTATCCGGTTTGAACCGGTTTAAACCGCTTCAATCCGGTTTTATCCGGTTTAAACCGGTTCTATACGGTTCTATCCGGTTGAAACCGGTTTAAACCGGTTCAATCTGGTTTTATCCGGTTTAAACCGGTTTTAACCGATTCAATCCGGTTTATCCAGTATAAACTGATTTAATCCGCTTCAATCCGGTTTTTTCCAGGTTAAACTGATTTAAACCGGTTCAGTCCGGTTTTATCCAGTTTCAACCAGTTATATCCGGTTCTATCCAGTTTAAACCGGTTTAAACCGGTTTAATCCGGTTTTATCCGGCTTAAACCGGTTCAATCTGGTATTATCCGGATTAAACTGGTTCAATTTGGTTTTATCCCGTTTAAACCGGTTTTATCCGGTTTAAACTGGTATAAACCAGTTCAATCCGGTTTTATCCGGTTTAAACTGGTATAAACCAGTTCAATCCGGTTTTATCCTGTTTAAACCGGTTTAAACCGGATCATTCCGGTTTTATCCGGTTTCAACCGGTTTTACCCAGTTCTTTACGGTTTAAACCGGTTTAAACCTGTTCAATCCGATTTCATTCGGTTTTAACCAATTCAACCCAGTTTTATCCGGTTTTAACTGTTTTAACCTGGTTCAATCCGGTTTTATCCGGTTTAAACCGTTTGAAACCAGTTCAATCCGGTTTTGTCCGGTTTAGACCAGTTCAATCCGGTTTTATCCGGTTTACACCGGTTCTATGCTGTTTATACCAATTTAAGCCTGTTCAATCGGGTTTTATCCAGTTTAGACCTGTTTAAGCCGGTTCATTCCGGTTTTATCCAGCTTAAACCGGTTTAAACCCTTTCAATCCGTTTTTATCCGGTTTCAACCGGTTTACACCGGTTCAATCCGGTTTTATCCGGTTTATACCGTTTCTATCCGGTTCTATCCGTTTTAAACCGGTTTAAACCAGTTCATTCCGGTTTTATCCGGTTTCAACCGGTTTGAACCGGTTCAATCCGGTTTTATCCGGTTTCAACCGGTTTGAACCGGTTCAATTCAGTTTTATCCGGTTTAAACTGGTTTAAGCCGGTTCAATCCGGTTTTATCCGGTTTAAACCGGTTCAATCTGGTTTGATCCGGTTTAAACCAGTTTGAACCTGTTCAATCCGGTTTTATCCGGTTTAAACGGGTTTAAACCGGTTCTATCCGGTTTTATCCGGTTTAAACCGGTTTAAACTTGTTCAATCCGGTTTTATCCGGTTTAAACTGGTTCTATCCGGTTTAAACCGTTTTAAACCGCTTCTATCCGGTTTAAACCGGTTTAAACCGGTGCAATCTGGTTTTATCCGGTTTAAACGGGTTTAAACCGGTTCTATCCGGTTGAAAGCGGTTTAAACAGCTTCAATCCGGTTTTATCCGGTTTAAACCGGTTTAAACCGGTTAAATCCGGTTTTATCCGGTTTATACCGTTTCTATCCAGTTCTATCCGTTTTAAACCGGTTTAAACCAGTTCATTCCGGTTTTATCCGGTTTAAACCGGTTTAAACCCTTTCAATCCGTTTTTATCCGGTTTCAACCGGTTTACACCTGTTCAATCCGATTTTATCCGGTTTATACCGTTTCTATCCAGTTCTATCCGTTTTAAACAGGTTTGAAACGGTTCAATCCGGTTTTATCCGGTTTAAACCGGTTCATTCCGGTTTTATCCGGTTAAAACCGGTTTGAAACGTTTCCATCCGGTTTTATCTGGTTTAAACCGGTTCAATCCTGTTTTATCCAGTTTAAACCGGTTCTATCCGTTTTAAACCGGTTTAAACCAGTTCATTCCGGTTTTATCCGGTTTCAACCGGTTTGAACCGGTTCAATCCGGTTTTATCCGGTTTCAACCGGTTTGAACCTGTTCAATTCAGTTTTATCCGGTTTAAACTGGTTTAAGCCGGTTCAATCCGGTTTTATCCGGTTTAAACCAGTTCACTCCGGTTTTATCCGGTTTAAACCGGTTTGTACCGGTTCAATCCGGTTTTATCCGGTTTAAACCGGTTTGTACAGGTTCAATCCGGTTTTATCCGGTTTAAACCGGTTTAAGCTGGTTCAATCCGGTTTTATCCAGTTTAAACCGGTTCTATCCGGTTCTATCCGGTTGAAACCAGTTTAAACCGGTTCAATCCGGTTTTATCCGGTTTAAACCGGTTCTATCCGGTTCTATCCGGTTGAAACCAGTTTAAACTTGTTCAATCCGGTTTTATTCGGTTTAAACTGGTTTTATCCGGTTTAGACCAGTTTAAACCAGTTCAATCCGGTTTTAATCGGCTTAAACCGGTTCAATCTGGTGTTATCCAGTTTAAACCGCTTTAAAACGGTTTAATCCGGTTTTATCCCGTTTAAACCAGTTTGAACCGGTTCAATCCGGTTTAAACCGGTTTAAGCCGGTTCAATCCGGTTTTATCCAGTTTAAACCGGTTCTATCTGGTTCTATCCCGTTGAAACCAGTTTAAACCGGTTCAATCCTGTTTTATCCAGTTTAATCCGGTTCTATCCGGTTCTATCCGGTTGAAACCAGTTTAAACCGGTTCAATCGGTTTTATCCAGTTTAAACCAGTTCTATCCGGTTTAAACCAGTTTAATCCAGTTCAATCCGGTTTTCTCCAGTTTAAACCAGTTTAAGCTGGTTCAATCCGGTTTTCTCTGGTTTTAACCGGCTTAATCCGGTTCAATCCGCTTTTATCCAGTTTAAACCGGTTCTATCTGGTTCTATCCGGTTGAAACCGGTTTAAACCGGTTCAATCCGGTTTTATCCGGTATAAACCGGTTCATTCCGGTTTCATCCGGTTTGAACCGGTTTAAACCAGTTTAAACCAGCTCAATCCGGTTTTATCCATTTTAAACCGGTTCTTTCCAGTTCAATCCGGTTTCAACCGGTTTAAACCGGTTCTATCCGGTTTTATCCGGTTTAAACCAGTTCAATCTGGTTTTATCAGCTTTAAACCGGTTTAAACCGGTTCAATCGGGTTTATCCAGTTTAAACAGGTTCTATCCGGTTTAAACCAGTTTAAGCCGGATCAATGCGGTTTTATCAGTTTTAAACCGGTTTAAACCGCCTCAATCCGTTTGTATCCGGTTTAAACTGGTTTAAACTGGTTCAATCCGGTTTTATCCGGTTTAAACCGGTTCTAGCCGGTTCTATCCGGTTTAAACCGGTTTAAACCAGTTCATTCCGGAATTATCCGATATAAACCGGTTTAAACCTGTTCAATCCCGTTTTATCAGGTATAAACCGGTTTAAGCCGGTTCAATCCGGTTTTATCCAGTTTAAGCCGGTTCAATCCGGTTCTATCCGGTTAAAACCGGTTCAATCCGGTTCAATCCGTTTTTATCTTGTTTAAACCGGTTTAAACCGGTTCAATCCGGCTTTATCCATTTTAAAACGTTTCTATCTGTTTCTATCCGGTTGAATCCGTTTTAAACCGGTTCAACCCAGTTTTATTCGGTTTATACCAGTTCAATCCGGTTTTATCCGGTTTGAACCGGTTTAAACCGGTTCAAACTGGATCAATCCGGTTTTATCCTGTTTAAACCGGTTCAAACCCTTTCAATCAGGTTTTATCCGGTTTAAACCGGTTCTATCCGGTTTTATCTGGTTTAAACCGGTTTAAACTGGTTCAATCCGGTTTTATCCGGTTTAAACCAGTTTAAACCGGATCAATCCGGTTTTATCCGGTTTAAACCGGTTTAAACTGGTTCAATCCGGTTTTATCCGGTTTAAACCGTTTCAATCTGGTTTTATCCGTTTTAAACCTCTTTAAACCGGTTCAGTCCGGATTTATCCGTTTTAAACCGGTTTAAACCGGTTCAATCCGGTTTTATCTGGTTTAAACCAGTTCTATCCGGTTCTATCCTGTTTAAACCGGTTTAAAGCAGTTCAATCCGGTTTTATCCGGTTTAAACCGGTTCTATCCGGTTCAATCCGGTTTAAACCGGTTCTATCCGGTTTTATCCGGTTTAAACCGGTTCAATCTGGTTTTATCCGGTTTAAACCGGTTCAATCGGTTTTATCCAGTTTAAACCGGTTCTATCCGGTTTAAACCAGTTTAGGCTGGTTCAACACGGTTTTATCAGTTTTAAACCGGTTTAAACTGCTTCAATCCGTTTTTATCCGGTTTAAACCGGTTTCAACCGGTTCAATCCGGTTTTCTCCGGTTTAAACCGGTTTAAGCCAGTTCAATCCGGTTTTCTCCAGTTATAACCGGCTTAAACCATTTCAATCCGGTTTTCTCTAGTTTAAACCGGTTTAAGCTGGTTTAATCCAGTTTCCTCCGGTTTTAACCGGCTTAAACTAGTTCAATCCGCTTTTATCCAGTTTAAACCGTATCTATCTGGTTCTATCTGGTTGAAACCGGTTTAAACCAGTTCAATCCGGTTGTATCCGGTTTAAACCGGTTCATTCCGGTTTCATCCAGTTTGAACCAGTTTAAACCAGTTTAAACCAGTTCAATCCGGTTTTATCCGGTTTAAACCGGTTCTATCCGGTTCAATCCGGTTTAAACTGGTTTAAACCGGTTCTATCCAGTTCAATCCGGTTTAAACCGGTTTAAACCAGTTCAATCCGGTTTTATCCGGTTTAAACCGGTTCTATCCGGTTCAACCCGGTTTAAACCGGTTTAAACCAGTTCAATCCAGTTTTATCCGGTTTAAACCGGTTTAATCTGGTTTTGTCCGGATTAAACCGGTTTAAACCGGTTCTATCCGTTTCTATCCGGTTTAAACCGGTTTAAACCGAATCAATCCGGTTTTATCCGGTTTAAACCGGTTCAATCTGGTTTTATCCGTTTTAAACTGCTTGAAACCGGTTCAGTCCGGTTTTATCCGTTTTAAAACGGTTTAAACAGGTTCAATCTGGTTTTATCTGGTTTAAACCGCTTCAATCCGTTTTTATCCGGTTTAAACCAGTTCTATCCTGTTCTATCCGGTTTAAACCGTTTTAAACCAGTTCATTCCGGATTTATCCGATTTAAACCGGTTTAAACTGGTTCAATCCAGTTTTATCCGGTTTAAACCGGTTTAAGCCGGTTCAATCTGGTTGTATCCGGTTTAAACAGGTTTAATCTTGTTCAATCCGGTTTTATCCGGTTTAAACCGTCTTAAACCGGTTCAATCCGGTTTTATCCAGTTTAAAACGTTTCTATCTGGTTCTATCCGGTTGAAACCGTTTTAAACCGGTTCAATCCGGTTTTATCCGGTTTAAACCGGTTCAATCCAGTTCTAACTGATTTAAACCGGTTTAAACTTGTTCAATCCGTTTTTACGCAGATTGAACCAGTTTAATCCGGATCAATCCGGTTTTATCCGGTTTAAACCGGTTTAAACTGGTTCAATCCGGTTTTATCCGGTATAAACCAGTTCTATCCGGTTTAAACCAGTTTGAACCGTTTCGATCCGGTTTTATCCGGTTTAAACCGGTTCAATCCGGTTTTATCCGGTTTAAACCAGTTCATTCCGGTTTTATCCTGTTTAAACCAGTTTGAACCGGTTCAATCTGGTTTTATCCGGTTTAAACTGGTTTAAGCGGTACAATCCGGTTTTATTCGGTTTAAACCGGTTCTATCCGCTTCTATCCGGTTTGAAGCGGTTCTATCTGGTTTTATCCGGTTTAAACCGGTTGAATCTGGTTTTATCTGGTTTAAACCGGTTTCAACCGGTTCAATCCGGTTTTATCTGGTTTAAACCAGTTTAAACCGGATCAATCTGGTTTTATCCGGTTTAAACTGGTTCAATCTGGTTTTATCCGTTTTAAGCCGCTTTAAACCAGTTCAGTCCGGATTTATCCGTTTTAAACCGGTTTAAACCGGTTCAATCCGGTTTTATCTGGTTTAAACCAGTTCTATCCGGTTCTATCCTGTTTAAACCGGTTTAAACCAGTTCAATCCGGTTTTATCCGGTTTAAACCGGGTGTATCCGGTTCAATCCGGTTTAAACCGGTTCTATCCGGTTTTATCCGGTTTAAACCGGTTCAATCTGGTTTTATCCGGTTTAAACCGGTTTAAACCGGTTCAATCGGTTTTATCCAGTTTAAACCGGTTCTATCCGGTTTAAACCAGTTTAGGCAGGTTCAATACGGTTTTATCAGTTTTAAACCGGTTTAAACTGCTTCAATCCGTTTTTATCCGGTTTAAACCGGTTTCAACAAGTTCAATCCCGTTTTCTCCGGGTTAAACCGGTTTAAGCCAGTTCAATCCGGTTTTCTCCAGTTATAACCGGCTTAAACCATTTCAATCCGGTTTTCTCCAGTTTAAACCTGTTTAAGCTGGTTTAATCCGGTTTCCTCCGCTTTTAACCGGCTTAAACTAGTTCAATCCGCTTTTATCCAGTTTAAACCGTTTCTATCTGGTTCTATCCGGTTGAAACCGGTTTAAACCGGTTCAATCCGGTTGTATCCGGTTTAAACCGGTTCATTCCGGTTTCATCCAGTTTGAACCAGTTTAAACCAGTTTAAACCAGTTCAATCCAGTTTTATCCGGTTTAAACCGGTTCTATCCGGTTCAATCCGGTTTAAACTGGTTTAAACCGGTTCTATCCAGTTCAATCCGGTTTAAACCGGTTTAAACCGGTTCTATCCGGTTTTATCCAGTTTAAACCGGTTCAATCTGGTTTTATCCGGTTCAAACCGTTTTAAACAGGTTCAATCGGTTTTATCCAGTTTAAACCGGTTCAATCCGGTTGAAACCAGTTTAAGCCGGATCAATCTGGTTTTATCAGTTTTAAACCGGTTCAAACCGCTTCAATCCGTTTTTATCCAGTTTAAACCAGTTCTATCTGGTTCTATCCGGTTTAAAACGTTTTAAACCAGTTCATTCCGGATTTATCCGATTTAAACCGGTGTAAACTGGTTCAGTCAAGTTTTATCCGGTTTAAACCGGTTTAAGCCGGTTCAATCTGGTTTTATCCGGTTTAAACCGGGTTAAACTGTTTCAATCCGGTTTTATCCGGTTTAAACCAGTTTAAAAGGGATCAATCCAGTTTTATCAAGTTTAAACCGGTTTAAACTTGTTCAATCCGTTTTTACGCAGATTGAACCAGTTTAATCCAGATCAATCCGGTTTTATCCGGTTTAAACCGGTTTAAACTGGTTCAATCCGGTTTTATCCGGTTTAAACCGGTTCTATCCGGTTTAAACCAGTTTGAACCGGTTCTATACGGTTTTATCCGGTTCAAACCGGTTCAATCTGGTTTTATCCAGTTTAAACCGGTTTAAACTGGTTCAATCGGTTTTATCCAGTTTAAACCGTTTCTATCCGGTTTAAACAAGTTTAGGCCGGTTCAATACGGTTTTATCAGTTTAAACCGGTTTAAACTGCTTCAATCCGTTTTTATCCGGTTTAAACTGGTTTCAACCGGTTCAATCCGTTTTTCTCCGGTTTAAACCGGTTTGAGCCGGTTCAATCCGGTTTTCTCCGGTTTTAACCGGCTTGAACCATTTCAATCCGGTTTTCTCCAGTTTAAACCGGTTTAAGCCGGTTTAATCCGGTTTCCTCCGGTTTTAACCGGCTTAAACCAGTTCAATCCGCTTTTATCCAGTTTAAACCGGTTCTATCCGGTTCTATCCGGTTTAAACCGGTTCCATCTGGTTTTATCCGGTTTACACCGGTTCCATCTGGTTTTATCCGGTTTAAACCGGTTTAAACCGGTTCAATCGTTTTTATCCAGTTTAAACCGGTTCTATCCGGTTGAAACCAGTTTAAGCCGGTTGAATCCGGTTTTATCCGTTTTAAACCGGTTTAAGCTGCTTCAATCCGTTTTTATCCAGTTTAAACTGGTTTCAACCGGATCAATCCGTTTTTCTCCGGTTTAAACCGGTTTAAGCCGGTTCAATCCGGTTTTCTCTGGTTTTAACCGGCTTAAACCGGTTCAATCCGGTTTTCTCCAGTTTAAACCAGTTTAAGCTGGTTCAATCCGGTTTTCTCCGGTTTTAACCGGCTTAATCCGGTTCAATCCGGTTTTATCCGGTATAAACCGGTTCATTCCGGTTTCATCCGGTTTGAACCGGTTTAAACCAGTTTAAACCAGCTCAATCCGGTTTTATCCATTTTAAACCGGTTCTTTCCAGTTCAATCCGGTTTCAACCGGTTTAAACCGGTTCTATCCGGTTTTATCCGGTTTAAACCAGTTCAATCTGGTTTTATCAGCTTTAAACCGGTTTAAACCGGTTCAATCGGGTTTATCCAGTTTAAACCGGTTCTATCCGGTTTAAACCAGTTTAAGCCGGATCAATGCGGTTTTATCAGTTTTAAACCGGTTTAAACCGCCTCAATCCGTTTGTATCCGGTTTAAACTGGTTTAAACCGGTTCAATCCGGTTTTATCCGGTTTAAACCGGTTCTAGCCGGTTCTATCCGCTTTAAACCGGTTTAAACCAGTTCATTCCGGAATTATCCGATATAAACCGGTTTAAACCTGTTCAATCCCGTTTTATCAGGTATAAACCGGTTTAAGCCGGTTCAATCCGGTTTTATCCAGTTTAAGCCGGTTCAATCCGGTTCTATCCGGTTAAAACCGGTTCAATCCGGTTCAATCCGTTTTTATCTTGTTTAAACCGGTTTAAACCGGTTCAATCCGGCTTTATCCATTTTAAAACGTTTCTATCTGGTTCTATCCGGTTGAATTCGTTTTAAACCGGTTCAACCCAGTTTTATTCGGTTCAAACCGGTTCAATCCGGTTTTATCCTGTTTAAACCGGTTCAAACCCTTTCAATCAGGTTTTATCCGGTTTAAACCGGTTCTATCCGGTTTTATCTGGTTTAAACCGGTTTAAACTGGTTCAATCCGGTTTTATCCGGTTTAAACCAGTTTAAACCGGATCAATCCGGTTTTATCCGGTTTAAACCGGTTTAAACTGGTTCAATCCGGTTTTATCCGGTTTAAACCGTTTCAATCTGGTTTTATCCGTTTTAAACCTCTTTAAACCGGTTCAGTCCGGATTTATCCGTTTTAAACCGGTTTAAACCGGTTCAATCCGGTTTTATCTGGTTTAAACCAGTTCTATCCGGTTCTATCCTGTTTAAACCGGTTTAAAGCAGTTCAATCCGGTTTTATCCGGTTTAAACCGGTTCTATCCGGTTCAATCCGGTTGAAACCGGTTCTATCCGGTTTTATCCGGTTTAAACCAGTTCAATCTGGTTTTATCAGGTTTAAACCGGTTCAATCGGTTTTATCCAGTTTAAACCGGTTCTATCCGGTTTAAACCAGTTTAGGCTGGTTCAACACGGTTTTATCAGTTTTAAACCGGTTTAAACTGCTTCAATCCGTTTTTATCCGGTTTAAACCGGTTTCAACCGGTTCAATCCGGTTTTCTCCGGTTTAAACCGGTTTAAGCCAGTTCAATCCGGTTTTCTCCAGTTATAACCGGCTTAAACCATTTCAATCCGGTTTTCTCCAGTTTAAACCGGTTTAAGCTGGTTTAATCCGGTTTCCTCCGGTTTTAACCGGCTTAAACTAGTTCAATCCGCTTTTATCCAGTTTAAACCGTATCTATCTGGTTCTATCTGGTTGAAACCGGTTTAAACCAGTTCAATCCGGTTGTATCCGGTTTAAACCGTTTCTATCTGGTTCTATCCGGTTGAAACCGGTTTAAACCGGTTCAATCCGGTTGTATCCGGTTTAAACCGGTTCATTCCGGTTTCATCCAGTTTGAACCAGTTTAAACCAGTTTAAACCAGTTCAATCCAGTTTTATCCGGTTTAAACCGGTTCTATCCGGTTCAATCCGGTTTAAACTGGTTTAAACCGGTTCTATCCAGTTCAATCCGGTTTAAACCGGTTTAAACCGGTTCTATCCGGTTTTATCCAGTTTAAACCGGTTCAATCTGGTTTTATCCGGTTCAAACCGTTTTAAACAGGTTCAATCGGTTTTATCCAGTTTAAACCGGTTCAATCCGGTTGAAACCAGTTTAAGCCGGATCAATCTGGTTTTATCAGTTTTAAACCGGTTCAAACCGCTTCAATCCGTTTTTATCCAGTTTAAACCAGTTCTATCCGGTTCTATCCGGTTTAAAACGTTTTAAACCAGTTCATTCCGGATTTATCCGATTTAAACCGGTGTAAACTGGTTCAATCAAGTTTTATCCGGTTTAAACCGGTTTAAGCTTGTTCAATCTGGTTTTATCCGGTTTAAACCGGGTTAAACTGTTTCAATCCGGTTTTATCCGGTTTAAACCAGTTTAAAAGGGATCAATCCAGTTTTATCAGGTTTAAACCGGTTTAAACTTGTTCAATCCGTTTTTACGCAGATTGAACCAGTTTAATCCAGATCAATCCGGTTTTATCCGGTTTAAACCGGTTTAAACTGGTTCAATCCGGTTTTATCCGGTTTAAACCGGTTCTATCCGGTTTAAACAAGTTTGAAACGGTTCTATACGGTTTTATCCGGTTTAAACCGGTTCAGTCTTGTTTTATCCGGTTTAAACCGTTTGAAACCAGTTCAATCCGGTTTTGTCCGGTTTAGACCAGTTCAATCCGGTTTTATCCGGTTTACACCGGTTCTATGCTGTTTATACCAATTTAAGCCTGTTCAATCGGGTTTTATCCAGTTTAGACCTGTTTAAGCCGGTTCATTCCGGTTTTATCCAGCTTAAACCGGTTTAAACCCTTTCAATCCGTTTTTATCCGGTTTCAACCGGTTTACACCGGTTCAATCCGGTTTTATCCGGTTTATACCGTTTCTATCCGGTTCTAACCGTTTTAAACCGGTTTAAACCAGTTCATTCCGGTTTTATCCGGTTTCAAGCGGTTTGAACCGGTTCAATCCGGTTTTATCCGGTTTCAACCGGTTTGAACCGGTTCAATCCGGTTTTATCCGGTTTAAACCGGTTTAAGCCGGTTCAATCCGGTTTTATCCGGTTTAAAACGGTTCAATCTGGTTTGATCCGGTTTAAACCAGTTTGAACCTGTTCAATCCGGTTTTATCCGGTTTAAACGGGTTCTATCCGGTTCTATCCGTTTGAAACCGGTTTAAACTGGTTCAATCCGGTTTTATCCGGTTTAAACTGGTTCAATCCGGTTTTATCCTGTTTAAACCAGTTTAAACCGGTTCAATCCGGTTTTATCCGGTTTAAACGGGTTTAAACCGGTTCTATCCGGTTTTATCCGGTTTAAACCGGTTTAAACTTGTTCAATCCGGTTTTATCCGGTTTAAACCGGTTCTACCCGGTTTAAACCGGTTTAAACCGCTTCTATCCGGTTTAAACCGGTGCAATCCGGTTTTATCCGGTTTAAACGGGTTTAAACCGGTTCTATCCGGTTGAAACCGGTTTAAACAGCTTCAATCCGGTTTTATACGGTTTAAACCGGTTTAAACCGGTTCAATCCGGTTTTATCCGTTTTATACCGTTTCTATCCAGTTCTATCCGTTTTAAACCGGTTTAAACCAGTTCATTCCGGTTTTATCCGGTTTAAACCGGTTTAAACCCTTTCAATCCGTTTTTATCCGGTTTCAACCGGTTTACACCTGTTCAATCCGGTTTTATCCGGTTTATACCGTTTCTATCCAGTTCTATCCATTTTAAACAGGTTTGAAACGGTTCAATCCGGTTTTATCCGGTTTAAACCAGTTCATTCCGGTTTTATCCGGTTAAAACCGGTTTGAAACGGTTCAATCCGGTTTTATCTGGTTTAAACCGGTTCAATCCTGTTTTATCCAGTTTAAACCGGTTCTATCCGGTTCTATCCTGTTGAAACCAGTTTAAACCAGTTCAATCCGGTTTTATCTGGTTTAAACCGGTTCAATCTGGTTTTATCCGGTTTAAACCGGTTTTATCCGGTTTAGACCAGTTTAAACCAGTTCTATCCGGTTTTAATCGGATTAAACCGGTTCAATCTGGTTTTATCCGTTTTAAACCGCTTTAAAACGGTTTAATTCGGTTTTATCCGGTTTAAACCAGTTTGAACCGTTTCAATCCGGTTTTATCCGGTTTAAACCGGTTTAAACCGGTTCTATCCGGTTTTATCTAGTTTAAACCGGTTCTATCCGGTTCTATCCTGTTTAAATTGGTTTAAACCGGTTCTATCCTGTTCTATCCTGTTTTAACCGGTTAAACCAGTTCAATCCCGTTTTATCCAGTTTAAACTGGTTCTATTCATTTCCATCTGGTTTAAAAGGGTTTAAACTGGTTCAATCCGGTTTTATACGTTTTAAACCAGTTCAATCTGATTTTATCCGATTTAAACTGGTTCAATTTGGTTTTATCCGGTTTAAACCATTTTGAACCGGTTCAATCCGGTTTTATCCGGTTTAAACCGGTTTAAACCAGGTCAATCCGGTTTTATCCGGTTTAAACCTCTTCAATCCGGTTTTCTCCAGTTTAAACCGGTTTAAACCCTTTCAATCCGTTTTTTTCCGGTTTCAACCGGTTTACACCTGTTCAATCCGGTTTTATCCGGTTTATACCGTTTCTATCCAGTTCCATCCGTTTTAAACCGGTTTAAACCAGTTCAATCCGGTTTTATCCGGTTTAAACCGGTTTAAGCCGGTTCAATCCGGTTTTATCCGGTTTAAACCGGTTCTATCTGGTTCTATCCGGTTGAAACCAGTTTAAACCGGTTCAATCCGGTTTTATCCGGTTTAAACCGGTTTTATCCGGTTTAGACCAGTTTAAACCAGTTCAATCCGGTTTTAATCGGCTTAAACCGGTTCAATCTGGTTTTATCCAGTTTAAACCGCTTTAAAACGGTTTAATCCGGTTTTTTCCCGTTTAAACCAGTTTGAACCGGTTCAATCCGATTTAAACCGGTTTTAGCCGGTTCAATCCGGTTTTATCCAGTTTAAACCGGTTCTATCCGGTTCTATCCGGTTGAAACCAGTTTAAACCGGTTCAATCCGGTTTTATCCAGTTTAAACCAGTTCTATCCGGTTTAAACCAGTTTAATCCAGTTCAATCCGGTTTTATCCGTTTTATACCGGTCCTATCGGGTTTAAACAGGTTTAGGCCGGTTCATTCCGGTTTTATCAGTTTTAAACCGGTTTAAACTGCTTCAATCCGTTTATATCCGGTTTAAACCGGTAACAACCGGTTCAATCCGGTTTTCTACAGTTTAAACCGGTTTAAGCCGGTTCCATCCTGTTTTCTCCGGTTTTAACCGGCTTTAACCAGTTCAATCCGCTTTTATCCAGTTTAAACCAGTACAATCCGGTTTTATCTGGTTTAAACCGGTTCAATCTGGTTTTATCCGGTTTAAACCGGTTTTATCCGGTTTAGACCAGTTTAAACCAGTTCAATCCGGTTTTAATCGGATTAAACCGGTTCAATCTGGTTTTATCCATTTTAAACCGCTTTAAAACGGTTCAATCCGGTTTTATCCGGTTTAAACCGGTTCAATCTGGTTTCATCCGGTTTAAACCAGTTTGAACCGGTTCAATCCGGTTTTATCCAGTTTAAACCGGTTCTATCCTGTTCTATCCGGTTCAAACCAGTTTAAACCGGTTCAATCCGGTTTTATCCGGTTTAAACCGGTTTTATCCGGTTTAGAACAGTATAACCCATTTCAATCCGGTTTTAATCGGCTTAAACCGGTTCAATCTGGTTTTATCCAGTTTAAACCGCTTTAAAACGGTTTAATCCGGTTTTATCCCGTTTAAACCAGTTTGAACCGGTTCAATCCGGTTTAAACCGGTTTAAGCCGGTTCAATCCGGTTTTATCCAGTTTAAACTGGTTCTATCCGGTTCTATCCGGTTGAAACCAGTTTAAACCGGTTCAATCCGGTTTTATCCGGTTTAAAAAGGTTCAATCCGGTTTTATCCGGTTTAAACCAGTTCATTCCAGTTTTATCCGGTTAAAACCGGTTTGAAAGTGTTCAATCCGGTTTTATCCGGCTAAAACTGGTTCAGTCCGGTTTTATCCGATTTAAACCAGTTCATTCCGGTTTTATCCGGTTTAAACTGGTTTGAACCGTTTAAATCCGGTTTTATCCGGTTTAAACCAGTTCACTCCGGTTTTATCCGGTTTAAACTGGTTTACACCGGTTCAATCCGGTTTTATCCGGTTTATACCGTTTCTATTCGGTTCTATCCGTTTTAAACCGGTTTAAACCAGTTCATTCCGGTTTTATCCGGTTTCAACCGGTTTGAACCGGTTCAATCCGGTTTTATCCGGTTTCAAGCGGTTTGAACCGGTTCAATCCGGTTTTATCCGGTTTAAACCGGTTTAAGCCGGTTCAATCCGGTTTTATCCGGTTTAAACCGGTTCAATCTGGTTTGATCCGGTTTAAACCAGTTTGAACCTGTTCAATCCGGTTTTATCCGGTTTAAACGGGTTCTATCCGGTTCTATCCGGTTGAAACCGGTTTAAACTGGTTCAATCCGGTTTTATCCGGTTTAAACTGGTTCAATCCGGTTTTATCCTGTTTAAACCAGTTTAAACCGGTTCAATCCGGTTTTATCCGGTTTAAACGGGTTTAAACCGGTTCTATCCCGTTTTATCCAGTTTAAACCGGTTGAAACTTGTTCAATCCGGTTTTATCCGGTTTAAACCGGTTCTATCCGGTTTAAACCGGTTTAAACCGCTTCTATCCGGTTTAAACCGGTTTAAACCGGTGCAATCCGGTTTTATCCGGTTTAAACGGGTTTAAACCGGTTCTATCCGGTTGAAACCGGTTTAAACAGCTTCAATCCGGTTTTATACGGTTTAAACCGGTTTAAACCGGTTCAATCCGGTTTTATCCGTTTTATACCGTTTCTATCCAGTTCTATCCGTTTTAAACCGGTTGAAACCAGTTCATTCCGGTTTTATCTTTTTTAAACCGGTTTAAACCCTTTCAATCCGTTTTTATCCGGTTTCAACCAGTTTACACCTGTTCAATCCGGTTTTATCCGGTTTATACCGTTTCTATCCAGTTCTATCCGTTTTAAACAGGTTTGAAACGGTTCAATCCGGTTTTATCCGGTTTAAACCAGTTCATTCCGGTTTTATCCGGTTAAAACCGGTTTGAAACGGTTCAATCCGGTTTTATCTGGTTTAAACCGGTTCAATCCTGTTTTATCCAGTTTAAACCGGTTCTATCCGGTTCTATCCTGTTGAAACCAGTTTAAACCAGTTCAATCCGGTTTTATCTGGTTTAAACCGGTTCAATCTGGTTTTATCCGGTTTAAACCGGTTTTATCCGGTTTAGACCAGTTTAAACCAGTTCAATCCGGTTTTAATCGGATTAAACCCGTTCAATCTGGTTTTATCCGTTTTAAACCGCTTTAAAACGGTTTAATTCGGTTTTATCCGGTTTAAACCAGTTTGAACCGTTTCAATCCGGTTTTATACGGTTTAAACCGGTTTAAACCGGTTCTATCCGGTTTTATCTAGTTTAAACCGGTTCTATCCGGTTCTATCCTGTTTAAATTGGTTTAAACCGGTTCTATCCTGTTCTATCCTGTTTTAACCGGTTAAACCAGTTCAATCCGGTTTTATCCAGTTTAAACTGGTTCTATTCATTTCCATCTGGTTTAAAAGGGTTTAAACTGGTTCAATCCGGTTTTATACGTTTTAAACCAGTTCAATCTGATTTTATCCGATTTAAACTGGTTCAATTTGGTTTTATCCGGTTTAAACCGGTTTGAACCGGTTCAATCCGGTTTTATCCGGTTTAAACCAGGTCAATCCGGTTTTATCCGGTTTAAACCTCTTCAATCCGGTTTTCTCCAGTTTAAACCGGTTTAAACCCTTTCAATCCGTTTTTATCCGGTTTCAACCGGTTTACACCTGTTCAATCCGGTTTTATCCGGTTTATACCGTTTCTATCCAGTTCCATCCGTTTTAAACCGGTTTAAACCTGTTCATTCCGGTTTTATCCGGTTTAAACCGGTTTGAACCGGTTCAATCCGGTTTTATCCGGTTTAAACCGGTTTAAGCCGGTTCAATCCGGTTTTATCCGGTTTAAACCGGTTCTATCCCGTTCTATCCGGTTGAAACCAGTTTAAACCGGTTCAATCCGGTTTTATCCGGTTTAAACCGGTTTTATCCGGTTTAGACCAGTTTAACCCAGTTCAATCCGGTTTTAATCGGCTTAAACCGGTTCAATCTTTTTTTATCCAGTTTAAACCGCTTTAAAACGGTTTAATCCGGTTTTATCCCGTTTAAACCAGTTTGAACCGGTTCAATCCGGTTTAAACCAGTTTAAGCCGGTTCAGTCCGGTTTTATCCAGTTTAAACCGGTTCTATCCGGTTCTATCTGGTTGAAACCAGTTTAAACCGGTTCAATCCGGTTTTATCCGGTTTAAACCGGTTCAATCCGGTTTTATCCGGTTTAAACCAGTTCATTCCAGTTTTATCCGGTTAAAACCGGTTTGAAACGGTTCAATCCGGTTTTATCTGGCTTAAACTGGTTCAGTCCGGTTTTATCCGATTTAAACCAGTTCATTCCGGTTTTTCCGGTTTAAACTGGTTTGAACCGTTTAAATCCGGTTTTATCCGGTTTAAACCAGATCACTCCGGTTTTATCCGGTTTAAACCGGTTTGTACCGGTTCAATCCGGTTTTATTCGGTTTAAACCGGTTTAAGCTGGTTCAATCCGGTTTTATCCAGTTTAAACCGGTTCTATCCGGTTCTATCCGGTTGAAACCGGTTTAAACCAGTTCAATCCGGTTTTATCCGGTTTAAACTGTTTCAGTCCGGTTTTATCCGGTTTAAACCAGTTCATTCCGGTTTTATCCGGTTTAAACCGGTTCACTCCAGTTTTATCCGGTTTAAACCGGTTTGTACCGGTTCAATCTGGTTTTATCCGGTTAAAACCGGTTTGAAACGGTTCAATCCGGTTTTATCCGGTTTAAACCGGTTTAAGCTGGTTTAATCCGGTTTTATCCAGTTTAAACCGGTTCAATCCGGTTTTATCCGGTTTAAACCGGTTCTATCCGGTTCTATCCGGTTGAAACCAGTTTAAACCGGTTCAATCCGGTTTTATCCGGTTTAAACCGGTTTTATCCGTTTTAGACCAGTTTAAACCAGTTCAATCCGGTTTTAATCGGCTTAAACCGGTTCAATCTGGTTTTATCCAGTTTAAACCGCTTTAAAACGGTTTAATCTAGTTTTTTCCCGTTTAAACCAGTTTGAACCCGTTCAATCCGGTTTAAACCGGTTTTAGCCGGTTCAATCCAGTTTTATCCAGTTTAAACCGGTTCTATCCGGTTCTATCCGGTTGAAACCAGTTTAAACCGGTTCAATCCGGTTTTATCCAGTTTAAACCAGTTCTATCCGGTTTAAACCAGTTTAATCCAGTTCAATCCGGTTTTATCCGTTTTATACCGGTCCTATCGGGTTTAAACAGGTTTAGGCCGGTTCATTCCGGTTTTATCAGTTTTAAACCGGTTTAAACTGCTTCAATCCGTTTATATCCGGTTTAAACCGGTAACAAACGGTTCAATCCGGTTTTCTCCGGTTTAAACCGGTTTAAGCCGGTTCCATCCGGTTTTCTCCGGTTTAAACCGGTTTAAGCCGGTTCCATCCTGTTTTCTCCGGTTTTAACCGGCTTTAACCAGTTCAATCCGCTTTTATCCAGTTTAAACCATTACAATCCGGTTTTATCTGGTTTAAACCGGTTCAATCTGGTTTTATCCGGTTTAAACCGGTTTTATCCGGTTTAGACCAGTTTAAACCAGTTCAATCCGGTTTTAATCGGATTAAACCGGTTCAATCTGGTTTTATCCGTTTTAAACCGCTTTAAAACGGTTTAATCCGGTTTTATCCGGTTTAAACCAGTTTGAACCGTTTCAATCCAGTTTTATCCGGTTTAAACCGGTTTAAGCCGGTTCAATCCGGTTTTATCCGGTTTAAACCGGTTCAATCTGGTTTCATCCGGTTTAAACCAGTTTGAACCGGTTCAATCCGGTTTTATCCAGTTTAAACCGGTTCTATCCGGTTCTATCCGGTTGAAACCAGTTTAAACCGGTTCATTCCAGTTTTATCCGGTTAAAACCGTTTTGAAAGTGTTCAATCCGGTTTTATCAGGCTTAAACTGGTTCAGTCCGGTTTTATCCGATTTAAACCAGTTCATTCCGGTTTTATCCGGTTTAAACTGGTTTGAACCGTTTAAATCCGGTTTTATCCGGTTTAAACCAGTTCACTCCGGTTTTATCCGGTTTAAACTGGTTTGTACCGGTTCAATCCGGTTTTATCCGGTTTAAACAGGTTTAAGCTGGTTCAATCCGGTTTTATCCAGTTTAAACCGGTTCTATCCGGTTCTATCCGGTTGAAACCGGTTTAAACCAGTTCAATCCGGATTTATCCGGTTTAAACTGGTTCAGTCCGGTTTTATCCGGTTTAAACCAGTTCATTCCGGTTTTATCCGGTTTAAACCAGTTCACTCCGGTTTTATCCGGTTTAAACCGGTTTGTACCGGTTCAATCCGGTTTTATCCGGTTTAAACCGGTTTGTACCGGTTCAATCCGGTTTTATCCGGTTTAAACCGGTTTAAGCTGGTTCAATCCGGTTTTATCCAGTTTAAACCGGTTCAATCCGGTTTTATCCAGTTTGAACCGGTTCTATCCGGTTCTATCCGGTTGAAACCAGTTTAAACCGGTTCAATCCGGTTTTATCCGGTTTAAACCGGTTTTATCCGGTTTAGACCAGTTTAAACCAGTTCAATCCGGTTTTAATCGGCTTAAACCGGTTCAATCCGGTTTTATCCAGTTTAAACCAGTTCTATCCGGTTTAAACCAGTTTAATCCAGTTCAATCCGGGTTTATCCGGTTTATACCGGTCCTATCGGGTTTAAACAGGTTTAGGCCGGTTCATTCCGGTTTTATCAGTTTTAAACCGGTTTAAACTGCTTCAATCCGTTTATATTCGATTTAAACCGGTAACAACCGGTTCAATCCGGTTTTCTCCGGTTTAAACCGGTTTAAGCCAGTTCCATCCTGTTATCTCCGGTTTAAACCGGTTTAAACCAGTTCAATCCGGTTTTAAACGGTTTAAACTGGTTCTATCCAGTTCAATCTGGTTTAAACTGGTTTAAACCGGTTCTATCCGTTTTTATCCGGTTTAAACCGGTACAATCCGGTTTTCTCCGGTTTAAACCAGTTTGAGCCGGTTCCATCCTGTTTTCTCCGGTTTTAACCGGCTTTAACCAGTTCAATCCGCTTTTATCCAGTTTAAACCGGTTCTATCTGGTTCTATCTGGTTGAAACCGGTTTAAACCGGTTCAATCCGGTTTTAAACGGTTTAATCCGGTTCTATCCGGTTCAATCTGGTTTAAACCGGTTTAAACCGGTTCTATCCGGTTTTATCCAGTTTAAACCGGTTCTATCCGGTTCTATCCGGTTGAAACCAGTTTAAACCGTTTCAATCCAGTTTTATCCAGTTTAAACCAGTTCTATCCGGTTCTATCCGGTTGAAACCAGTTTAAACCGGTTCAATCGGTTTTATCCAGTTTAAATCCGTTCTATCTGGTTTATACCAGTTTAATCCAGTTCAATCCGGTTTTATCCGGTTTATACCAGTCCTATCGGGTTTAAACAGGTTTAGGCCGGTTCATTCCTGTTTTATCAGTTTTAAACCGGTTTAAACTGCTTCAATCCGTTTATATCCGGTTTAAACAGGTTACAACCGGTTCAATCCGGTTTTCTCCGGTTTAAACCGGTTTAAGCCGGTTCTATCCTGTTTTCTCCGGTTTTAACCGGCTTTAACCAGTTCAATCCGCTTTTATCCAGTTTAAACCGGTTCTATCTGGTTCTATCCGGTTGAAACCGGTTTAAACCGGTTCTATCCGTTTTTATCCGGTTTAAACCGGTACAATCTGGTTTTATCCGGTTTAAACCGGTTTAAACCGGTTCAATCCGTTTTTTCCGGTTTAAACCGGTTTAAACCAGTTCATTCCGGTTTTATCTGGTTTAAACCGGTTCAATCCTGTTTTATCCAGTTTAAACCGGTTCTATCTGGTTCTATCGGGTTGAAACCAGTTTAAACCAGTTCAATCAGGTTTTATCTGGTTTAAACCG
Source organism: Cynocephalus volans (assembly GCF_027409185.1). Lineage (NCBI taxonomy): Eukaryota > Metazoa > Chordata > Mammalia > Dermoptera > Cynocephalidae > Cynocephalus > Cynocephalus volans. Next base: position 638,623 of record NW_026902369.1, on the reverse strand, counting down.
GTTCAATCTGGTTTTATCCGGTTTAAACCGGTTTTATCCGGTTTAGACCAGTTTAAACCAGTTCAATCCGGTTTTAATCGGATTAAACCGGTTCAATCTGGTTTTATCCGTTTTAAACCGCTCTAAAACGGTTTAATCCGGTTTTATCCGGTTTAAACCAGTTTGAACCGTTTCAATCCAGTTTTATCCGGTTTAAACCGGTTTAAGCCGTTTCAATCCAGTTTTATCCGGTTTAAACTGGTTCAATCTGGTTTCATCCGGTTTAAACCAGTTTGAACCGGTTCAATCCGGTTTTATCCAGTTTAAACCGGTTCTATCCGGTTCTATCCGGTTGAAACCAGTTTAAACCGGTTCAATCCGGTTTTATCCGGTTTAAACCGGTTTTATTCGGTTTAGAACAGTTTAACCCAGTTCAATCCGGTTTTAATCGGCTTAAACCGGTTCAATCTGGTTTTATCCAGTTTAAACCGCTTTGAAACGGTTTAATCCGGTTTTATCCCGTTTAAACCAGTTTGAACCGGTTCAATCCGGTTTAAACCGGTTTAAGCCGGTTCAATCCGGTTTTATCCAGTTTAAACCGGTTCTATCCGGTTCTATCCGGTTGAAACCACTTTAAACCGGTTCAATCCGGTTTTATCCGGTTCAAACTGGTTCAATCCGGTTTTATCCGGTTTAAACCAGTTCATTCCAGTTTTATCCGGTTAAAACCGGTTTTAAAGTGTTCAATCCGGTTTTATCCGGCTTAAACTGGTTCAGTCCGGTTTTATCCGATTTAAACCAGTTCATTCCGGTTTTATCCGGTTTAAACTGGTTTGAACCGTTTAAATCCGGTTTTAAGCGGTTTAAACCAGTTCACTCCGGTTTTATCCGGTTTAAACTGGTTTGTACAGGTTCAATCCGGTTTTATCCGGTTTAAACCGGTTTAAGCTGGTTCAATCCGGCTTTATCCAGTTTAAACCGGTTCTATCCGGTTCTATCCGGTTGAAACCGGTTTAAACCAGTTCAATCCGGTTTTATCCGGTTTAAACTGGTTCAGTCCGGTTTTATCCGGTTTAAACCAGTTCATTCCGGTTTTATCCGGTTTAAACCAGTTCACTCCGGTTTTATCCGGTTTAAACCGGTTTGTACCGGTTCAATCCGGTTTTATCCAGTTTAAACCGGTTTAAGCTGGTTCAATCCGGTTTTATCCAGTTTAAACCGGTTCAATCCGGTTTTATCCGGTTTAAACCGGTTCTATCCGGTTCTATCCGTTTGAAACCAGTTTAAACCGGTTCAATCCGGTTTTATCCGGTTTAAACCGGTTTTATCCGGTTTAGACCAGTTTAAACCAGTTCATTCCGGTTTTAATCGGCTTAAACCGGTTCAATCTGGTTTTATCCAGTTTAAACCGCTTTAAAACGGTTTAATCCGGTTTTATCCCGTTTAAACCGGTTTGAACCGGTTCAATCCGGTTTAAACCGGTTTAAGCCGGTTCAATCCGGTTTTATCCAGTTTAAACCAGTTCTATCCGGTTTAAACCAGTTTAATCCAGTTCAATCCGGGTTTATCCGGTTTAAACCGGTCCTATCGGGTTTAAACAGGTTTAGGCCGGTTCATTCCGGTTTTATCAGTTTTAAACCGGTTTAAACTGCTTCAATCCGTTTATATTCGGTTTAAACCGGTAACAACCGGTTCAATCCGGTTTTCTCCGGTTTAAACGGGTTTAAACCGGTTCTATCCGGTTGAAACCGGTTTAAACAGCTTCAATCCGGTTTTCTCCGGTTTAAACCGGTTTAAACCGGTTCAATCCGGTTTTCTCCGGTTTATACCGTTTCTACCCAGTTCTATCCGTTTTAAACCGGTTTAAACCAGTTCATTCCGGTTTTATCCGGTTTAAACCGGTTTAAACCCTTTCAATCCGTTTTTATCCGGTTTCAACCGGTTTACACCTGTTCAATCCGGTTTTTTCCGGTTTATACCGTTTCTATCCAGTTCTATCCGTTTTAAACAGGTTTGAAACGGTTCAATCCGGTTTTATCCAGTTTAAACCGGTTCAGTCCGGTTTTATCCGGTTTAAACCGGTTCATTCCGGTTTTATCCGGTTAAAACCGGTTTGAAACGGTTCAATCCGGTTTTATCTGGTTTAAACCGGTTAAATCCTGTTTTATCCAGTTTAAACCGGTTCTATCCGGTTCTATCCGGTTGAAACCAGTTTAAACCAGTTCAATCCGGTTTTATCTGGTTTAAACCGGTTCAATCTGGTTTTATCCGGTTTATACCGTTTCTATTCGGTTCTATCCGTTTTAAACCGGTTTAAACCAGTTCATTCCGGTTTTATCCGGTTTCAACCGGTTTGAACCGGTTCAATCCGGTTTTATCCGGTTTCAACCGGTTTGAACCGGTTCAATCCGGTTTTATCCGGTTTAAACCGGTTTAAGCCGGTTCAATCCGGTTTTATCCGGTTTAAACCGGTTCAATCTGGTTTGATCCGGTTTAAACCAGTTTGAACCTGTTCAATCCGGTTTTATCCGGTTTAAACGGGTTCTATCCGGTTCTATCCGGTTGAAACCGGTTTAAACTGGTTCAATCCGGTTTTATCCGGTTTAAACTGGTTCAATCCGGTTTTATCCTGTTTAAACCAGTTTAAACCGGTTCAATCCGGTTTTATCCGGTTTAAACGGGTTTAAACCGGTTCTATCCCGTTTTATCCGGTTTAAACCGGTTGAAACTTGTTCAATCCGGTTTTATCCGGTTTAAACGGGTTTAAACCGGTTCTATCCGGTTGAAACCGGTTTAAACAGCTTCAATCCGGTTTTATACGGTTTAAACCGGTTTAAACCGGTTCAATCCGGTTTTATCCGTTTTATACCGTTTCTATCCAGTTCTATCCGTTTTAAACCGGTTTAAACCAGTTCATTCCGGTTTTATCTGGTTTAAACCGGTTTAAACCCTTTCAATCCGTTTTTATCCGGTTTCAACCGGTTTACACCTGTTCAATCCGGTTTTATCCGGTTTATACCGTTTCTATCCAGTTCTATCCGTTTTAAACAGGTTTGAAACGGTTCAATCCGGTTTTATCCGGTTTAAACCAGTTCATTCCGGTTTTATCCGGTTAAAACCGGTTTGAAACGGTTCAATCCGGTTTTATCTGGTTTAAACCGGTTCAATCCTGTTTTATCCAGTTTAAACCGGTTCTATCCGGTTCTATCCTGTTGAAACCAGTTTAAACCAGTTCAATCCGGTTTTATCTGGTTTAAACCGGTTCAATCTGGTTTTATCCGGTTTAAACCGGTTTTATCCGGTTTAGACCAGTTTAAACCAGTTCAATCCGGTTTTAATCGGATTAAACCCGTTCAATCTGGTTTTATCCGTTTTAAACCGCTTTAAAACGGTTTAATTCGGTTTTATCCGGTTTAAACCAGTTTGAACCGTTTCAATCCGGTTTTATACGGTTTAAACCGGTTTAAACCGGTTCTATCCGGTTTTATCTAGTTTAAACCGGTTCTATCCGGTTCTATCCTGTTTAAATTGGTTTAAACCGGTTCTATCCTGTTCTATCCTGTTTTAACCGGTTAAACCAGTTCAATCCGGTTTTATCCAGTTTAAACTGGTTCTATTCATTTCCATCTGGTTTAAAAGGGTTTAAACTGGTTCAATCCGGTTTTATACGTTTTAAACCAGTTCAATCTGATTTTATCCGATTTAAACTGGTTCAATTTGGTTTTATCCGGTTTAAACCGGTTTGAACCGGTTCAATCCGGTTTTATCCGGTTTAAACCGGTTTAAACCAGGTCAATCCGGTTTTATCCGGTTTAAACCTCTTCAATCCGGTTTTCTCCAGTTTAAACCGGTTTAAACCCTTTCAATCCGTTTTTATCCGGTTTCAACCGGTTTACACCTGTTCAATCCGGTTTTATCCGGTTTATACCGTTTCTATCCAGTTCCATCCGTTTTAAACCGGTTTAAACCAGTTCATTCCGGTTTTATCCGGTTTAAACCGGTTTGAACCGGTTCAATCCGGTTTTATCCGGTTTAAACCGGTTTAAGCCGGTTCAATCCGGTTTTCTCCGGTTTAAACCGGTTCTATCCGGTTCTATCCGGTTGAAACCAGTTTAAACCGGTTCAATCCGGTTTTATCCGGTTTAAACCGGTTTTATCCGGTTTAGACCAGTTTAACCCAGTTCAATCCGGTTTTAATCGGCTTAAACCGGTTCAATCTTTTTTTATCCAGTTTAAACCGCTTTAAAACGGTTTAATCCGGTTTTATCCCGTTTAAACCAGTTTGAACCGGTTCAATCCGGTTTAAACCAGTTTAAGCCGGTTCAGTCCGGTTTTATCCAGTTTAAACCGGTTCTATCCGGTTCTATCTGGTTGAAACCAGTTTAAACCGGTTCAATCCGGTTTTATCCGGTTTAAACCAGTTCAATCCCGTTTTATCCGGTTTAAACCAGTTCATTCCAGTTTTATCTGGTTAAAACCGGTTTGAAACGGTTCAATCCGGTTTTATCTGGCTTAAACTGGTTCAGTCCGGTTTTATCCGATTTAAACCAGTTCATTCCGGTTTTTCCGGTTTAAACTGGTTTGAACCGTTTAAATCCGGTTTTATCCGGTTTAAACCAGATCACTCCGGTTTTATCCGGTTTAAACCGGTTTGTACCGGTTCAATCCGGTTTTATCCGGTTTAAACCGGTTTAAGCTGGTTCAATCCGGTTTTATCCAGTTTAAACCGGTTCTATCCGGTTCTATCCGGTTGAAACCGGTTTAAACCAGTTCAATCCGGTTTTATCCGGTTTAAACTGTTTCAGTCCGGTTTTATCCGGTTTAAACCAGTTCATTCCGGTTTTATCCGGTTTAAACCGGTTCACTCCAGTTTTATCCGGTTTAAACCGGTTTGTACCGGTTCAATCTGGTTTTATCCGGTTAAAACCGGTTTGAAACGGTTCAATCCGGTTTTATCCGGTTTAAACCGGTTTAAGCTGGTTTAATCCGGTTTTATCCAGTTTAAACCGGTTCAATCCGGTTTTATCCGGTTTAAACCGGTTCTATCCGGTTCTATCCGGTTGAAACCAGTTTAAACCGGTTCAATCCGGTTTTATCCAGTTTAAACCAGTTCTATCCGGTTTAAACCAGTTTAATCCAGTTCAATCCGGTTTTATCCGTTTTATACCGGTCCTATCCGGTTTAAACCGGTTTAAGCTGGTTTAATCCGGTTTTATCTGGTTTAAACCGGTTCAATCTGGTTTTATCCGGTTTAAACCGGTTTTATCCGTTTTAGACCAGTTTAAACCAGTTCAATCCGGTTTTAATCGGCTTAAACCGGTTCAATCTGGTTTTATCCAGTTTAAACCGCTTTAAAACGGTTTAATCTAGTTTTTTCCCGTTTAAACCAGTTTGAACCCGTTCAATCCGGTTTAAACCGGTTTTAGCCGGTTCAATCCAGTTTTATCCAGTTTAAACCGGTTCTATCCGGTTCTATCCGGTTGAAACCAGTTTAAACCGGTTCAATCCGGTTTTATCCAGTTTAAACCAGTTCTATCCGGTTTAAACCAGTTTAATCCAGTTCAATCCGGTTTTATCCGTTTTATACCGGTCCTATCGGGTTTAAACAGGTTTAGGCCGGTTCATTCCGGTTTTATCAGTTTTAAACCGGTTTAAACTGCTTCAATCCGTTTATGTCCGGTTTAAACCGGTAACAAACGGTTCAATCCGGTTTTCTCCGGTTTAAACCGGTTTAAGCCGGTTCCATCCTGTTTTCTCCGGTTTTAACCGGCTTTAACCAGTTCAATCCGCTTTTATCCAGTTTAAACCATTACAATCCGGTTTTATCTGGTTTAAACCGGTTCAATCTGGTTTTATCCGGTTTAAACCGGTTTTATCCGGTTTAGACCAGTTTAAACCAGTTCAATCCGGTTTTAATCGGATTAAACCGGTTCAATCTGGTTTTATCCGTTTTAAACCGCTTTAAAACGGTTTAATCCGGTTTTATCCGGTTTAAACCAGTTTGAACCGTTTCAATCCAGTTTTATCCGGTTTAAACCGGTTTAAGCCGGTTCAATCCGGTTTTATCCGGTTTAAACCGGTTCAATCTGGTTTCATCCGGTTTAAACCAGTTTGAACCGGTTCAATCCGGTTTTATCCAGTTTAAAACGGTTCTATCCGGTTCTATCCGGTTGAAACCAGTTTAAACCGGTTCAATCCGGTTTTATCCGGTTTAAACCAGTTCAATCCGGTTTTATCCGGTTTAAACCAGTTCATTCCAGTTTTATCCGGTTAAAACCGTTTTGAAAGTGTTCAATCCGGTTTTATCAGGCTTAAACTGGTTCAGTCCGGTTTTATCCGATTTAAACCAGTTCATTCCGGTTTTATCCGGTTTAAACTGGTTTGAACCGTTTAAATCCGGTTTTATCCGGTTTAAACCAGTTCACTCCGGTTTTATCCGGTTTAAACTGGTTTGTACCGGTTCAATCCGGTTTTATCCGGTTTAAACAGGTTTAAGCTGGTTCAATCCGGTTTTATCCAGTTTAAACCGGTTCTATCCGGTTCTATCCGGTTGAAACCGGTTTAAACCTGTTCAATCCGGATTTATCCGGTTTAAACTGGTTCAGTCCGGTTTTATCCGGTTTAAACCAGTTCATTCCGGTTTTATCCGGTTTAAACCAGTTCACTCCGGTTTTATCCGGTTTAAACCGGTTTGTACCGGTTCAATCCGGTTTTATCCGGTTTAAACCGGTTTGTACCGGTTCAATCCGGTTTTATCCGGTTTAAACCGGTTTAAGCTGGTTCAATCCGGTTTTATCCAGTTTAAACCGGTTCAATCCGGTTTTATCCAGTTTGAACCGGTTCTATCCGGTTCTATCCGGTTGAAACCAGTTTAAACCGGTTCAATCCGGTTTTATCCGGTTTAAACCGGTTTTATCCGGTTTAGACCAGTTTAAACCAGTTCAATCCGGTTTTAATCGGCTTAAACCGGTTCAATCTGGTTTTATCCAGTTTAAACCGCTTTAAAACGGTTTAATCCGGTTTTATCCCGTTTAAACCGGTTTGAACCGGTTCAATCCGGTTTAAACCGGTTTAAGCCGGTTCAATCCGGTTTTATCCAGTTTAAACCAGTTCTATCCGGTTGAAACCAGTTTAATCCAGTTCAATCCGGGTTTATCCGGTTTATACCGGTCCAATCGGGTTTAAACAGGTTTAGGCCGGTTCATTCCGGTTTTATCAGTTTTAAACCGGTTTAAACTGCTTCAATCCGTTTATATTCGATTTAAACCGGTAACAACCGGTTCAATCCGGTTTTCTCCGGTTTAAACCGGTTTAAGCCAGTTCCATCCTGTTATCTCCGGTTTAAACCGGTTTAAACCAGTTCAATCCGGTTTTAAACGGTTTAAACTGGTTCTATCCAGTTCAATCTGGTTTAAACTGGTTTAAACCGGTTCTATCCGTTTTTATCCGGTTTAAACCGGTACAATCCGGTTTTCTCCGGTTTAAACCGGTTTGAGCCGGTTCCATCCTGTTTTCTCCGGTTTTAACCGGCTTTAACCAGTTCAATCCGCTTTTATCCAGTTTAAACCGGTTCTATCTGGTTCTATCTGGTTGAAACCGGTTTAAACCGGTTCAATCCGGTTTTAAACGGTTTAATCCGGTTCTATCCGGTTCAATCTGGTTTAAACCGGTTTAAACCGGTTCTATCCGGTTTTATCCAGTTTAAACCGGTTCTATCCGGTTCTATCCGGTTGAAACCAGTTTAAACCGTTTCAATCCAGTTTTATCCAGTTTAAACCAGTTCTATCCGGTTCTATCCGGTTGAAACCAGTTTAAACCGGTTCAATCGGTTTTATCCAGTTTAAATCCGTTCTATCCGGTTTATACCAGTTTAATCCAGTTCAATCCGGTTTTATCCGGTTTATACCAGTCCTATCGGGTTTAAACAGGTTTAGGCCGGTTCATTCCTGTTTTATCAGTTTTAAACCGGTTTAAACTGCTTCAATCCGTTTATATCCGGTTTAAACAGGTTACAACCGGTTCAATCCGGTTTTCTCCGGTTTAAACCGGTTTAAGCCGGTTCTATCCTGTTTTCTCCGGTTTTAACCGGCTTTAACCAGTTCAATCCGCTTTTATCCAGTTTAAACCGGTTCTATCTGGTTCTATCCGGTTGAAACCGGTTTAAACCGGTTCTATCCGTTTTTATCCGGTTTAAACCGGTACAATCTGGTTTTATCCGGTTTAAACCGGTTTAAACCGGTTCAATCCGTTTTTTCCGGTTTAAACCGGTTTAAACCAGTTCATTCCGGTTTTATCTGGTTTAAACCGGTTCAATCCTGTTTTATCCAGTTTAAACCGGTTCTATCTGGTTCTATCGGGTTGAAACCAGTTTAAACCAGTTCAATCAGGTTTTATCTGGTTTAAACCGGTTCAATCTGGTTTTATCCGGTTTAAACCGGTTTTATCCGGTTTAGACCAGTTTAAACCAGTTCAATCCGGTTTTAATCGGATTAAACCGGTTCAATCTGGTTTTATCCGTTTTAAACCGCTTTAAAACGGTTTAATCCGGTTTTATCCGGTTTAAACCAGTTTGAACCGTTTCAATCCAGTTTTATCCGGTTTAAACCGGTTTAAGCCGTTTCAATCCAGTTTTATCCGGTTTAAACTGGTTCAATCTGGTTTCATCCGGTTTAAACCAGTTTGAACCGGTTCAATCCGGTTTTATCCAGTTTAAACCGGTTCTATCCGGTTCTATCCGGTTGAAACCAGTTTAAACCGGTTCAATCCGGTTTTATCCGGTTTAAACCGGTTTTATTCGGTTTAGAACAGTTTAACCCAGTTCAATCCGGTTTTAATCGGCTTAAACCGGTTCAATCTGGTTTTATCCAGTTTAAACCGCTTTGAAACGGTTTAATCCGGTTTTATCCCGTTTAAACCAGTTTGAACCGGTTCAATCCGGTTTAAACCGGTTTAAGCCGGTTCAATCCGGTTTTATCCAGTTTAAACCGGTTCTATCCGGTTCTATCCGGTTGAAACCACTTTAAACCGGTTCAATCCGGTTTTATCCGGTTCAAACTGGTTCAATCCGGTTTTATCCGGTTTAAACCAGTTCATTCCAGTTTTATCCGGTTAAAACCGGTTTTAAAGTGTTCAATCCGGTTTTATCCGGCTTAAACTGGTTCAGTCCGGTTTTATCCGATTTAAACCAGTTCATTCCGGTTTTATCCGGTTTAAACTGGTTTGAACCGTTTAAATCCGGTTTTATGCGGTTTAAACCAGTTCACTCCGGTTTTATCCGGTTTAAACTGGTTTGTACAGGTTCAATCCGGTTTTATCCGGTTTAAACCGGTTTAAGCTGGTTCAATCCGGCTTTATCCAGTTTAAACCGGTTCTATCCGGTTCTATCCGGTTGAAACCGGTTTAAACCAGTTCAATCCGGTTTTATCCGGTTTAAACTGGTTCAGTCCGGTTTTATCCGGTTTAAACCAGTTCATTCCGGTTTTATCCGGTTTAAACCAGTTCACTCCGGTTTTATCCGGTTTAAACCGGTTTGTACCGGTTCAATCCGGTTTTATCCAGTTTAAACCGGTTTAAGCTGGTTCAATCCGGTTTTATCCAGTTTAAACCGGTTCAATCCGGTTTTATCCGGTTTAAACCGGTTCTATCCGGTTCTATCCGTTTGAAACCAGTTTAAACCGGTTCAATCCGGTTTTATCCGGTTTAAACCGGTTTTATCCGGTTTAGACCAGTTTAAACCAGTTCATTCCGGTTTTAATCGGCTTAAACCGGTTCAATCTGGTTTTATCCAGTTTAAACCGCTTTAAAACGGTTTAATCCGGTTTTATCCCGTTTAAACCGGTTTGAACCGGTTCAATCCGGTTTAAACCGGTTTAAGCCGGTTCAATCCGGTTTTATCCAGTTTAAACCAGTTCTATCCGGTTTAAACCAGTTTAATCCAGTTCAATCCGGGTTTATCCGGTTTAAACCGGTCCTATCGGGTTTAAACAGGTTTAGGCCGGTTCATTCCGGTTTTATCAGTTTTAAACCGGTTTAAACTGCTTCAATCCGTTTATATTCGGTTTAAACCGGTAACAACCGGTTCAATCCGGTTTTCTCCGGTTTAAACGGGTTTAAACCGGTTCTATCCGGTTGAAACCGGTTTAAACAGCTTCAATCCGGTTTTCTCCGGTTTAAACCGGTTTAAACCGGTTCAATCCGGTTTTCTCCGGTTTATACCGTTTCTACCCAGTTCTATCCGTTTTAAACCGGTTTAAACCAGTTCATTCCGGTTTTATCCGGTTTAAACCGGTTTAAACCCTTTCAATCCGTTTTTATCCGGTTTCAACCGGTTTACACCTGTTCAATCCGGTTTTTTCCGGTTTATACCGTTTCTATCCAGTTCTATCCGTTTTAAACAGGTTTGAAACGGTTCAATCCGGTTTTATCCAGTTTAAACCGGTTCAGTCCGGTTTTATCCGGTTTAAACCGGTTCATTCCGGTTTTATCCGGTTAAAACCGGTTTGAAACGGTTCAATCCGGTTTTATCTGGTTTAACCCGGTTAAATCCTGTTTTATCCAGTTTAAACCGGTTCTATCCGGTTCTATCCGGTTGAAACCAGTTTAAACCAGTTCAATCCGGTTTTATCTGGTTTAAACCGGTTCAATCTGGTTTTATCCGGTTTATACCGTTTCTATTCGGTTCTATCCGTTTTAAACCGGTTTAAACCAGTTCATTCCGGTTTTATCCGGTTTCAACCGGTTTGAACCGGTTCAATCCGGTTTTATCCGGTTTCAACCGGTTTGAACCGGTTCAATCCGGTTTTATCCGGTTTAAACCGGTTTAAGCCGGTTCAATCCGGTTTTATCCGGTTTAAACCGGTTCAATCTGGTTTGATCCGGTTTAAACCAGTTTGAACCTGTTCAATCCGGTTTTATCCGGTTTAATCGGGTTCTATCCGGTTCTATCCGGTTGAAACCGGTTTAAACTGGTTCAATCCGGTTTTATCCGGTTTAAACTGGTTCAATCCGGTTTTATCCTGTTTAAACCAGTTTAAACCGGTTCAATCCGGTTTTATCCGGTTTAAACGGGTTTAAACCGGTTCTATCCCGTTTTATCCGGTTTAAACCGGTTGAAACTTGTTCAATCCGGTTTTATCCGGTTTAAACCGGTTCTATCCGGTTTAAACCGGTTTAAACCGCTTCTATCCGGTTTAAACCGGTTTAAACCGGTGCAATCCGGTTTTATCCGGTTTAAACGGGTTTAAACCGGTTCTATCCGGTTGAAACCGGTTTAAACAGCTTCAATCCGGTTTTATACGGTTTAAACCGGTTTAAACCGGTTCAATCCGGTTTTATCCGTTTTATACCGTTTCTATCCAGTTCTATCCGTTTTAAACCGGTTTAAACCAGTTCATTCCGGTTTTATCTGGTTTAAACCGGTTTAAACCCTTTCAATCCGTTTTTATCCGGTTTCAACCGGTTTACACCTGTTCAATCCGGTTTTATCCGGTTTATACCGTTTCTATCCAGTTCTATCCGTTTTAAACAGGTTTGAAACGGTTCAATCCGGTTTTATCCGGTTTAAACCAGTTCATTCCGGTTTTATCCGGTTAAAACCGGTTTGAAACGGTTCAATCCGGTTTTATCTGGTTTAAACCGGTTCAATCCTGTTTTATCCAGTTTAAACCGGTTCTATCCGGTTCTATCCTGTTGAAACCAGTTTAAACCAGTTCAATCCGGTTTTATCTGGTTTAAACCGGTTCAATCTGGTTTTATCCGGTTTAAACCGGTTTTATCCGGTTTAGACCAGTTTAAACCAGTTCAATCCGGTTTTAATCGGATTAAACCCGTTCAATCTGGTTTTATCCGTTTTAAACCGCTTTAAAACGGTTTAATTCGGTTTTATCCGGTTTAAACCAGTTTGAACCGTTTCAATCCGGTTTTATACGGTTTAAACCGGTTTAAACCGGTTCTATCCGGTTCTATCCTGTTTAAATTGGTTTAAACCGGTTCTATCCTGTTCTATCCTGTTTTAACCGGTTAAACCAGTTCAATCCGGTTTTATCCAGTTTAAACTGGTTCTATTCATTTCCATCTGGTTTAAAAGGGTTTAAACTGGTTCAATCCGGTTTTATACGTTTTAAACCAGTTCAATCTGATTTTATCCGATTTAAACTGGTTCAATTTGGTTTTATCCGGTTTAAACCGGTTTGAACCGGTTCAATCCGGTTTTATCCGGTTTAAACCGGTTTAAACCAGGTCAATCCGGTTTTATCCGGTTTAAACCTCTTCAATCCGGTTTTCTCCAGTTTAAACCGGTTTAAACCCTTTCAATCCGTTTTTATCCGGTTTCAACCGGTTTACACCTGTTCAATCCGGTTTTATCCGGTTTATACCGTTTCTATCCAGTTCCATCCGTTTTAAACCGGTTTAAACCAGTTCATTCCGGTTTTATCCGGTTTAAACCGGTTTGAACCGGTTCAATCCGGTTTTATCCGGTTTAAACCGGTTTAAGCCGGTTCAATCCGGTTTTATCCGGTTTAAACCGGTTCTATCCGGTTCTATCCGGTTGAAACCAGTTTAAACCGGTTCAATCCGGTTTTATCCGGTTTAAACCGGTTTTATCCGGTTTAGACCAGTTTAACCCAGTTCAATCCGGTTTTAATCGGCTTAAACCGGTTCAATCTTTTTTTATCCAGTTTAAAACCGCTTTAAAACGGTTTAATCCGGTTTTATCCCGTTTAAACCAGTTTGAACCGGTTCAATCCGGTTTAAACCAGTTTAAGCCGGTTCAGTCCGGTTTTATCCAGTTTAAACCGGTTCTATCCGGTTCTATCTGGTTGAAACCAGTTTAAACCGGTTCAATCCGGTTTTATCCGGTTTAAACCGGTTCAATCCCGTTTTATCCGGTTTAAACCAGTTCATTCCAGTTTTATCCGGTTAAAACCGGTTTGAAACGGTTCAATCCGGTTTTATCTGGCTTAAACTGGTTCAGTCCGGTTTTATCCGATTTAAACCAGTTCATTCCGGTTTTTCCGGTTTAAACTGGTTTGAACCGTTTAAATCCGGTTTTATCCGGTTTAAACCAGATCACTCCGGTTTTATCCGGTTTAAACCGGTTTGTACCGGTTCAATCCGGTTTTATCCGGTTTAAACCGGTTTAAGCTGGTTCAATCCGGTTTTATCCAGTTTAAACCGGTTCTATCCGGTTCTATCCGGTTGAAACCGGTTTAAACCAGTTCAATCCGGTTTTATCCGGTTTAAACTGTTTCAGTCCGGTTTTATCCGGTTTAAACCAGTTCATTCCGGTTTTATCCGGTTTAAACCGGTTCACTCCAGTTTTATCCGGTTTAAACCGGTTTGTACCGGTTCAATCTGGTTTTATCCGGTTAAAACCGGTTTGAAACGGTTCAATCCGGTTTTATCCGGTTTAAACCGGTTTAAGCTGGTTTAATCCGGTTTTATCCAGTTTAAACCGGTTCAATCCGGTTTTATCCGGTTTAAACCGGTTCTATCCGGTTCTATCCGGTTGAAACCAGTTTAAACCGGTTCAATCCGGTTTTATCCAGTTTAAACCAGTTCTATCCGGTTTAAACCAGTTTAATCCAGTTCAATCCGGTTTTATCCGTTTTATACCGGTCCTATCCGGTTTAAACCGGTTTAAGCTGGTTTAATCCGGTTTTATCTTGTTTAAACCGGTTCACTCCGGTTTTATCCGGTTTAAACCGGTTTGTACCGGTTCAATCCGGTTTTATCCGGTTTAAACCGGTTTGTACCGGTTCAATCCGGTTTTATCCGGTTTAAACCGGTTTAAGCTGGTTCAATCCGGTTTTATCCAGTTTAAACCGGTTCAATCCGGTTTTATCCAGTTTGAACCGGTTCTATCCGGTTCTATCCGGTTGAAACCAGTTTAAACCGGTTCAATCCGGTTTTATCCGGTTTAAACCGGTTTTATCCGGTTTAGACCAGTTTAAACCAGTTCAATCCGGTTTTAATCGGCTTAAACCGGTTCAATCTGGTTTTATCCAGTTTAAACCGCTTTAAAACGGTTTAATCCGGTTTTATCCCGTTTAAACCGGTTTGAACCGGTTCAATCCGGTTTAAACCGGTTTAAGCCGGTTCAATCCGGTTTTATCCAGTTTAAACCAGTTCTATCCGGTTTAAACCAGTTTAATCCAGTTCTATCCGGGTTTATCCGGTTTATACCGGTCCTATCGGGTTTAAACAGGTTTAGGCCGGTTCATTCCGGTTTTATCAGTTTTAAACCGGTTTAAACTGCTTCAATCCGTTTATATTCGATTTAAACCGGTAACAACCGGTTCAATCCGGTGTTCTCCGGTTTAAACCGGTTTAAGCCAGTTCCATCCTGTTATCTCCGGTTTAAACCGGTTTAAACCAGTTCAATCCGGTTTTAAACGGTTTAAACTGGTTCTATCCAGTTCAATCTGGTTTAAACTGGTTTAAACCGGTTCTATCCGTTTTTATCCGGTTTAAACCGATACAATCCGGTTTTCTCCGGTTTAAACCGGTTTGAGCCGGTTCCATCCTGTTTTCTCCGGTTTTAACCGGCTTTAACCAGTTCAATCCGCTTTTATCCAGTTTAAACCGGTTCTATCTGGTTCTATCTGGTTGAAACCGGTTTAAACCGGTTCAATCCGGTTTTAAACGGTTTAATCCGGTTCTATCCGGTTCAATCTGGTTTAAACCGGTTTAAACCGGTTCTATCCGGTTTTATCCAGTTTAAACCGGTTCTATCCGGTTCTATCCGGTTGAAACCAGTTTAAACCGTTTCAATCCAGTTTTATCCAGTTTAAACCAGTTCTATCCGGTTCTATCCGGTTGAAACCAGTTTAAACCGGTTCAATCGGTTTTATCCAGTTTAAATCCGTTCTATCCGGTTTATACCAGTTTAATCCAGTTCAATCCGGTTTTATCCGGTTTATACCAGTCCTATCGGGTTTAAACAGGTTTAGGCCGGTTCATTCCTGTTTTATCAGTTTTAAACCGGTTTAAACTGCTTCAATCCGTTTATATCCAGTTTAAACAGGTTACAACCGGTTCAATCCGGTTTTCTCCGGTTTAAACCGGTTTAAGCCGGTTCTATCCTGTTTTCTCCGGTTTTAACCGGCTTTAACCAGTTCAATCCGCTTTTATCCAGTTTAAACCGGTTCTATCTGGTTCTATCCGGTTGAAACCAGTTTAAACCAGTTCAATCAGGTTTTATCTGGTTTAAACCGGTTCAATCTGGTTTTATCCGGTTTAAACCGGTTTTATCCGGTTTAGACCAGTTTAAACCAGTTCAATCCGGTTTTAATCGGAGTAAACCGGTTCAATCTGGTTTTATCCGTTTTAAACCGCTTTAAAACGGTTTAATCCGGTTTTATCCGGTTTAAACCAGTTTGAACCGTTTCAATCCAGTTTTATCCGGTTTAAACCGGTTTAAGCCGTTTCAATCCAGCTTTATCCGGTTTAAACTGGTTCAATCTGGTTTCATCCGGTTTAAACCAGTTTGAACCGGTTCAATCCGGTTTTATCCAGTTTAAACCGGTTCTATCCGGTTCTATCCGGTTGAAACCAGTTTAAACCGGTTCAATCCGGTTTTATCCGGTTTAAACCGGTTTTATTCGGTTTAGAACAGTTTAACCCAGTTCAATCCGGTTTTAATCGGCTTAAACCGGTTCAATCTGGTTTTATCCAGTTTAAACCGCTTTGAAACGGTTTAATCCGGTTTTATCCCGTTTAAACCAGTTTGAACCGGTTCAATCCGGTTTAAACCGGTTTAAGCCGGTTCAATCCGGTTTTATCCAGTTTAAACCGGTTCTATCCGGTTCTGTCCGGTTGAAACCACTTTAAACCGGTTCAATCCGGTTTTATCCGGTTCAAACTGGTTCAATCCGGTTTTATCCGGTTTAAACCAGTTCATTCCAGTTTTATCCGGTTAAAACCGGTTTTAAAGTGTTCAATCCGGTTTTATCCGGCTTAAACTGGTTCAGTCCGGTTTTATCCGATTTAAACCAGTTCATTCCGGTTTTATCCGGTTTAAACTGGTTTGAACCGTTTAAATCCGGTTTTATGCGGTTTAAACCAGTTCACTCCGGTTTTATCCGGTTTAAACTGGTTTGTACAGGTTCAATCCGGTTTTATCCGGTTTAAACCGGTTTAAGCTGGTTCAATCCGGCTTTATCCAGTTTAAACCGGTTCTATCCGGTTCTATCCGGTTGAAACCGGTTTAAACCAGTTCAATCCGGTTTTATCCGGTTTAAACCGGTTCAGTCCGGTTTTATCCGGTTTAAACCGGTTCATTCCGGTTTTATCCGGTTAAAACCGGTTTGAAACGGTTCAATCCGGTTTTATCTGGTTTAAACCAGTTAAATCCTGTTTTATCCAGTTTAAACCGGTTCTATCCGGTTCTATCCGGTTGAAACCAGTTTAAACCAGTTCAATCCGGTTTTATCTGGTTTAAACCGGTTCAATCTGGTTTTATCCGGTTTAAACCGGTTTTATCCGGTTTAGACCAGTTTAAACCAGTTCAATCCGGTTTTAATCGGTTTAAACCGGTACAATCTGGTTTTATCCGGCTTAAACCACTTTAAACCGGTTCAATCAGTTTTAACCAGTTTAAACCGGTTCAATCCGTTTTTTCCGGTTTAAACCGGTTTAAACCTGTTCATTCCGGTTTTATCCGGTTTAAACCGGTTCAATCCGGTTTAAACCGTTTCAATCTTGTTTTATCCGGTTTGAACCGGTTTAAACCGCTTCAATCCGGTTTTATCCGGTTTAAACCGGTTCTATCCGGTTCTATCCGGTTGAAACCGGTTTAAACCGGTTCAATCTGGTTTTATCCGGTTTAAACCGGTTTTAACCGATTCAGTCCGGTTTATCCAGTATAAACTGATTTAATCCGCTTCAATCGGGTTTTATCCAGGTTAAACTGATTTAAACCGGTTCAGTCCGGTTTTATCCAGTTTCAACCAGTTATATCCGGTTCTATCCGGTTTAAACCGGTTTAAACCGGTTTAATCTGGTTTTATCCGGCTTAAACCGGTTCAATCTGGTATTATCCGGATTAAACTGGTTCAATTTGGTTTTATCCCGTTTAAACCGGTTTTATCCGGTTTAAACCGGTATAAACCAGTTCAATCCGGTTTTATCCTGTTTAAACCGGTTTAAACCGGATCATTCCGGTTTTATCCGGTTTCAACCGGTTTTACCCAGTTCTATACGGTTTAAACCGGTTTAAACCTGTTCAATCCGATTTCATTCGGTTTAAACCAATTCAACCCAGTTTTATCCGGTTTAAACCGGTTTAAGCTGGTTCAATCCGGTTTTATCCGGTTTAAACCGGTTCAATCTTGTTTTATCCGGTTTAAACCGTTTGAAACCAGTTCAATCCGGTTTTGTCCGGTTTAGACCAGTTCAATCCGGTTTTATCCGGTTTACACCGGTTCTATGCTGTTTATACCAATTTAAGCCTGTTCAATCGGGTTTTATCCAGTTTAGACCTGTTTAAGCCGGTTCATTCCAGATTTATCCAGCTTAAACCGGTTTAAACCCTTTCAATCCGTTTTTATCCGGTTTCAACCGGTTTACACCGGTTCAATCCGGTTTTATCCGGTTTATACCGTTTCTATCCGGTTCTATCCGGTTTAAACCAGTTTAATCCAGTTCAATCCGGTTTTATCCGTTTTATACCGGTCCTATCGGGTTTAAACAGGTTTAGGCCGGTTCATTCCGGTTTTATCAGTTTTAAACCGGTTTAAACTGCTTCAATCCGTTTATATCCGGTTTAAACCGGTAACAACCGGTTCAATCCGGTTTTCTCCGGTTTAAACCGGTTTAAGCCGGTTCCATCCTGTTTTCTCCGGTTTTAACCGGCTTTAACCAGTTCAATCCGCTTTTATCCAGTTTAAACCAGTACAATCCGGTTTTATCTGGTTTAAACCGGTTCAATCTGGTTTTATCCGGTTTAAACCGGTTTTATCCGGTTTAGACCAGTTTAAACCAGTTCAATCCACTTTTAATCGGATTAAACCGGTTCAATCTGGTTTTATCCGATTTAAACCGCTTTAAAACGGTTTAATCCGGTTTTATCCGGTTTAAACCAGTTTGAACCGTTTCAATCCAGTTTTATCCGGTTTAAACCGGTTTAAGCCGGTTCAATCCGGTTTTATCCGGTTTAAACCGGTTCAATCTGGTTTCATCCGGTTTAAACCAGTTTGAACCGGTTCAATCCGGTTTTATCCAGTTTAAACCGGTTCTATCCGGTTCTATCCGGTTCAAACCAGTTTAAACCGGTTCAATCCGGTTTTATCCGGTTTAAACCGGTTTTATCCGGTTTAGAACAGTTTAACCCAGTTCAATCCGGTTTTAATCGGCTTAAACCGGTTCAATCTGGTTTTATCCAGTTTAAACCGCTTTAAAACGGTTTAATCCGGTTTTATCCCGTTTAAACCAGTTTGAACCGGTTCAATCCGGTTTAAACCGGTTTAAGCCGGTTCAATCCGGTTTGATCCAGTTTAAACCGGTTCTATCCGGTTCTATCCGGTTGAAACCAGTTTAAACCGGTTCAATCCGGTTTTATCCGGTTTAAACCAGTTCAATCCGGTTTTATCCGGTTTAAACCAGTTCATTCCAGTTTTATCCGGTTAAAACCGGTTTGAAAGTGTTCAATCCGGTTTTATCCGGCTTAAACTGGTTCAGTCCGGTTTTATCCGATTTAAACCAGTTCATTCCGGTTTTATCCGGTTTAAACTGGTTTGAACCGTTTAAATCCGGTTTTATCCGATTTAAACCAGTTCACTCCGGTTTTATCCGGTTTAAACTGGTTTGTACCGGTTCAATCCGGTTTTATCCGGTTTAAACAGGTTTAAGCTGGTTCAATCCGGTTTTATCCAGTTTAAACCGGTTCTATCCGGTTCTATCCGGTTGAAACTGGTTTAAACCAGTTCAATCCGGTTTTATCCGGTTTAAACTGGTTCAGTCCGGTTTTATCCGGTTTAAACCAGTTCATTCCGGTTTTATCCGGTTTAAACCAGTTCACTCCGGTTTTATCCGGTTTAAACCGGTTTGTACCGGTTCAATCCGGTTTTATCCGGTTTAAACCGGTTTGTACCGGTTCAATCCGGTTTTATCCGGTTTAAACCGGTTTAAGCTGGTTCAATCCGGTTTTATCCAGTTTAAACCGGTTCAATCCGGTTTTATCCGGTTTAAACCGGTTCTATCCGGTTCTATCCGGTTTTATCCAGTTTAAACCGGTTCAATCCGGTTTTATCCGGTTTAAACCGGTTCTATCCGGTTCTATCCGTTTTAAACCGGTTTAAGCCGGTTCAATCCGGTTTTATCCAGTTTAAACCAGTTCTATCCGGTTTAAACCAGTTTAATCCAGTTCAATCCGGGTTTATCCGGTTTATACCGGTCCTATCGGGTTTAAACAGGTTTAGGCCAGTTCATTCCGGTTTTATCAGTTTTAAACCGGTTTAAACTGCTTCAATCCGTTTATATTCGGTTTAATCCGGTAACAACCGGTTCAATCCGGTTTTCTCCGGTTTAAACCGGTTTAAGCCAGTTCCATCCTGTTATCTCCGGTTTAAACCGGTTTAAACCAGTTCAATCCGGTTTTAAACGGTTTAAACTGGTTCTATCCAGTTCAATCTGGTTTAAACTGGTTTAACCCGGTTCTATCCGTTTTTATCCGGTTTAAACCGGTACAATCCGGTTTTCTCCGGTTTAAACCGGTTTGAGCCGGTTCCATCCTGTTTTCTCCGGTTTTAACCGGCTTTAACCAGTTCAATCCGCTTTTATCCAGTTTAAACCGGTTCTATCTGGTTCTATCTGGTTGAAACCGGTTTAAACCGGTTCAATCCGGTTTTAAACGGTTTAATCCGGTTCTATCCGGTTCAATCTGGTTTAAACCGGTTTAAACCGGTTCTATCCGGTTTTATCCAGTTTAAACCGGTTCTATCCGGTTCTATCCGGTTGAAACCAGTTGAAACCGTTTCAATCCAGTTTTATCCAGTTTAAACCGGTTCTATCCGGTTCTATCCGGTTGAAACCAGTTTAAACCGGTTCAATCGGTTTTATCCAGTTTAAATCAGTTCTATCCGGTTTAAACCAGTTTAATCCAGTTCAATCCGGTTTTATCCGGTTTAAACCGGTTTAAACCCTTTCAATCCGTTTTTATCGGGTTTCAACCGGTTTTCACCTGTTCAATCCGGTTTTATCCGGTTTATACCGTTTCTATCCAGTTCCATCCGTTTTAAACCGGTTTAAACCAGTTCATTCCGGTTTTATCCGGTTTAAACCGGTTCAATCCGGTTTAAACCGTTTCAATCTTGTTTTATCCGGTTTGAACCGGTTTAAACCGCTTCAATCCGGTTTTATACGGTTTAAACCGGTTCTATCCGGTTCTATCCGGTTGAAACCGGTTTAAACCGGTTCAATCTGGTTTTATCCGGTTTAAACCGGTTTTAACCGATTCAGTCCGGTTTATCCAGTATAAACTGATTTAATCCGCTTCAATCGGGTTTTATCCAGGTTAAACTGATTTAAACCGGTTCAGTCCGGTTTTATCCAGTTTCAACCAGTTATATCCGGTTCTATCCGGTTTAAACCGGTTTAAACCGGTTTAATCTGGTTTTATCCGGCTTAAACCGGTTCAATCTGGTATTATCCGGATTAAACTGGTTCAATTTGGTTTTATCCCGTTTAAACCGGTTTTATCCGGTTTAAACCGGTATAAACCAGTTCAATCCGGTTTTATCCTGTTTAAACCGGTTTAAACCGGATCATTCCGGTTTTATCCGGTTTCAACCGGTTTTACCCAGTTCTATACGGTTTAAACCGGTTTAAACCTGTTCAATCCGATTTCATTCGGTTTAAACCAATTCAACCCAGTTTTATCCGGTTTAAACCGGTTTAAGCTGGTTCAATCCGGTTTTATCCGGTTTAAACCGGTTCAATCTTGTTTTATCCGGTTTAAACCGTTTGAAACCAGTTCAATCCGGTTTTGTCCGGTTTAGACCAGTTCAATCCGGTTTTATCCGGTTTACACCGGTTCTATGCTGTTTATACCAATTTAAGCCTGTTCAATCGGGTTTTATCCAGTTTAGACCTGTTTAAGCCGGTTCATTCCAGATTTATCCAGCTTAAGCCGGTTTAAACCCTTTCAATCCGTTTTTATCCGGTTTCAACCGGTTTACACCGGTTCAATCCGGTTTTATCCGGTTTATACCGTTTCTATCCGGTTCTATCCGTTTTAAACCGGTTTAAACCAGTTCATTCCGGTTTTATCCGGTTTCAACCGGTTTGAACCGGTTCAATCCGGTTTTATCCGGTTTCAACCGGTTTGAACCGGTTCAATCCGGTTTTATCCGGTTTAAACCGGTTTAAGCCGGTTCAATCCGGTTTTATCCGGTTTAAACCGGTTCAATCTGGTTTGATCCGGTTTAAACCAGTTTGAACCTGTTCAATCCGGTTTTATCCGGTTTAAACGGGTTCTATCCGGTTCTATCCGGTTTAAACCGGTTTGTACCGGTTCAATCCGGTTTTATCCGGTTTAAACCGGTTTAAGCTGGTTCAATCCGGTTTTATCCAGTTTAAACCGGTTCAATCCGGTTTTATCTGGTTTAAACCGGTTCTATCCGGTTCTATCCGGTTGAAACCAGTTTAAACCGGTTCAATCCGGTTTTATCCGGTTTAAACCGGTTTTATCCGGTTTAGACCAGTTTAAACCAGTTCAATCCGGTTTTAATCGGCTTAAACCGGTTCAATCTGGTTTTATCCAGTTTAAACCGCTTTAAAACGGTTTAATCCGGTTTTTTCCCATTTAAACCAGTTTGAAACCGTTCAATCCGGTTTAAACCGGTTTTAGCCGGTTCAATCCGGTTTTATCCAGTTTAAACCGGTTCTATCCGGTTCTATCCGGTTGAAACCAGTTTAAACCGGTTCAATCCGGTTTTATCCAGTTTAAACCAGTTCTATCCGGTTTAAACCAGTTTAATCCAGTTCAATCCGGTTTTATCCGTTTTATACCGTTCCTATCGGGTTTAAACAGGTTTAGGCCGGTTCATTCCGGTTTTATCAGTTTTAAACCGGTTTAAACTGCTTCAATCCGTTTATATCCGGTTTAAACCGGTAACAACCGGTTCAATCCGGTTTTCTCCGGTTTAAACCGGTTTAAGCCGGTTCCATCCTGTTTTCTCCGGTTTTAACCGGCTTTAACCAGTTCAATCCGCTTTTATCCAGTTTAAACCAGTACAATCCAGTTTTATCTGGTTTAAACCGGTTCAATCTGGTTTTATCCGGTTTAAACCGGTTTTATCCGGTTTAGACCAGTTTAAACCAGTTCAATCCACTTTTAATCGGATTAAACCGGTTCAATCTGGTTTTATCCGATTTAAACCGCTTTAAAACGGTTTAATCCGGTTTTATCCGGTTTAAACCAGTTTGAACCGTTTCAATCCAGTTTTATCCGGTTTAAACCGGTTTAAGCCGGTTCAATCCGGTTTTATCCGGTTTAAACCGGTTCAATCTGGTTTCATCCGGTTTAAACCAGTTTGAACCGGTTCAATCCGGTTTTATCCAGTTTAAACCGGTTCTATCCGGTTCTATCCGGTTCAAACCAGTTTAAACCGGTTCAATCCGGTTTTATCCGGTTTAAACCGGTTTTATCCGGTTTAGAACAGTTTAACCCAGTTCAATCCGGTTTTAATCGGCTTAAACCGGTTCAATCTGGTTTTATCCAGTTTAAACCGCTTTAAAACGGTTTAATCCGGTTTTATCCCGTTTAAACCAGTTTGAACCGGTTCAATCCGGTTTAAACCGGTTTAAGCAGGTTCAATCCGGTTTGATCCAGTTTAAACCGGTTCTATCCGGTTCTATCCGGTTGAAACCAGTTTAAACCGGTTCAATCCGGTTTTATCCGGTTTAAACCAGTTCAATCCGGTTTTATCCGGTTTAAACCAGGT
The DNA here is from genome assembly GCF_027409185.1 of Cynocephalus volans. Lineage (NCBI taxonomy): Eukaryota > Metazoa > Chordata > Mammalia > Dermoptera > Cynocephalidae > Cynocephalus > Cynocephalus volans. The sequence continues at coordinate 615,701 of NW_026902369.1, read as the reverse complement.
CATTCCAGTTTTATCCGGTTAAAACCAGTTTGAAAGTGTTCAATCCGGTTTTATCCGGCTTAAACTGGTTCAGTCCGGTTTTATCCGATTTAAACCAGTTCATTCCGATTTTATCCGGTTTAAACTGGTTTGAACCGTTTAAATCCGGTTTTATCCGATTTAAACCAGTTCACTCCGGTTTTATCCGGTTTAAACTGGTTTGTACCGGTTCAATCCGGTTTTATCCGGTTTAAACAGGTTTAAGCTGGTTCAATCCGGTTTTATCCAGTTTAAACCGGTTCTATCCGGTTCTATCCGGTTGAAACTGGTTTAAACCAGTTCAATCCGGTTTTATCCGGTTTAAACTGGTTCAGTCCGGTTTTATCCGGTTTAAACCAGTTCATTCCGGTTTTATCTGGTTTAAACCAGTTCACTCCGGTTTTATCCGGTTTAAACCGGTTTGTACCGGTTCAATCCGGTTTTATCCGGTTTAAACCGGTTTGTACCGGTTCAATCCGGTTTTATCCGGTTTAAACCGGTTTAAGCTGGTTCAATCCGGTTTTATCCAGTTTAAACCGGTTCAATCCGGTTTTATCCGGTTTAAACCGGTTCTATCCGGTTCTATCCGGTTTTATCCAGTTTAAACCGGTTCAATCCGGTTTTATCCGGTTTAAACCGGTTCTATCCGGTTCTATCCGGTTTAAACCGGTTTAAGCCGGTTCAATCCGGTTTTATCCAGTTTAAACCAGTTCTATCCGGTTTAAACCAGTTTAATCCAGTTCAATCCGGGTTTATCCGGTTTATACCGGTCCTATCGGGTTTAAACAGGTTTAGGCCAGTTCATTCCGGTTTTATCAGTTTTAAACCGGTTTAAACTGCTTCAATCCGTTTATATTCGGTTTAATCCGGTAACAACCGGTTCAATCCGGTTTTCTCCGGTTTAAACCGGTTTAAGCCAGTTCCATCCTGTTATCTCCGGTTTAAACCGGTTTAAACCAGTTCAATCCGGTTTTAAACGGTTTAAACTGGTTCTATCCAGTTCAATCTGGTTTAAACTGGTTTAACCCGGTTCTATCCGTTTTTATCCGGTTTAAACCGGTTCAATCCGGTTTTCTCCGGTTTAAACCGGTTTGAGCCGGTTCCATCCTGTTTTCTCCGGTTTTAACCGGCTTTAACCAGTTCAATCCGCTTTTATCCAGTTTAAACCGGTTCTATCTGGTTCTATCTGGTTGAAACCGGTTTAAACCGGTTCAATCCGGTTTTAAACGGTTTAATCCGGTTCTATCCGGTTCAATCTGGTTTAAACCGGTTTAAACCGGTTCTATCCGGTTTTATCCAGTTTAAACCGGTTCTATCCGGTTCTATCCGGTTGAAACCAGTTTAAACCGTTTCAATCCAGTTTTATCCTGTTTAAACCGGTTCTATCCGGTTCTATCCGGTTCAAACCAGTTTAAACCGGTTCAATCCGGTTTTATCCGGTTTAAACCGGTTTTATCCGGTTTAGACCAGTTTAACCCAGTTCAATCCGGTTTCAATCGGCTTAAACCGGTTCAATCTGGTTTTATCCAGTTTAAACCGCTATAAAACGGTTTAATCCGGTTTTATCCCGTTTAAACCTGTTTGAACCGGTTCAATCCGGTTTAAACCGGTTTAAGCCGGTTCAATCCTGTTTTATCCAGTTTAAACCGGTTCTACCCTGTTCTATTCGGTTGAAACCAGTTTAAACCGGTTCAATCCGGTTTTATCCGGTTTAAACCGGTTCAATCCGGTTTTATCCGGTTGAAACCAGTTCATTCCAGTTTTATCCGGTTAAAACCGGTTTGAAACGGTTCAATCCGGTTTTTTCCGGCTTAAACTGGTTCAGTCCGGTTTTATCCGATTTAAACCAGTTCATTCCGGTTTTATCCGGTTTAAACTGGTTTGAACCGTTTAAATCCGGTTTTATCCGGTTTACACCAGTTCACTCCGGTTTTATCCGGTTTAAACCGGTTTGTACCGGTACAATCCGGTTTTATCCGGTTTAAACCGGTTTAAGCTGGTTCAATCCGGTTTTATCCAGTTTAAACCGGTTCGATCCGGTTCTATCCGGTTGAAACCGGTTTAAACCAGTTCAATCCGATTTTATCCGGTTTAAACTGGTTCAGTCCGGTTTTATCCGGTTTAAACCAGTTCATTCCGGTTTTATCCGGTTTAAAACGGTTCAATCCGGTTTTATCCGGTTTAAACCGGTTTGTACCGGTTCAATCCGGTTTTATCCGGTTTAAACCGGTTTGTACCGGTTCAATCCGGTTTTATCCGGTTTAAACCGGTTTAAGCTGGTTCAATCCGGTTTTATCCAGTTTAAACCGGTTCAATCCGGTTTTATCCGGTTTAAACCGGTTCTATCCGGTTCTATCCAGTTGAAACCAGTTTAAACCGGTTCAATCCGGTTTTATCCTGTTTAAACCGGTTTTATCCGGTTTAGACCAGTTTAAACCAGTTCAATCCGGTTTTAATCGGCTTAAACCGGTTCAATCTGGTTTTATCCAGTTTAAACCGCTTTAAAACGGTTTAATCCGGTTTTTTCCCGTTTAAGCCAGTTTGAACCGGTACAATCCGGTTTAAACCGGTTTAAGCCGGTTCAATCCGGTTTTATCCAGTTTAAACCGGTTCTATCCGGTTCTATCCGGTTGAAACCAGTTTAAACCGGTTCAATCCGGTTTTATCCAGTTTAAACCAGTTCTATCCGGTTTAAACCAGTTTAATCCAGTTCAATCCGGTTTTGTCCGGTTTAGACCAGTTCAATCCGGTTTTATCCGGTTTACACCGGTTCTATGCTGTTTATACCAATTTAAGCCTGTTCAATCGGGTTTTATCCAGTTTAGACCTGTTTAAGCCGGTTCATTCCGGTTTTATCCAGCTTAAACCGGTTTAAACCCTTTCAATCCGTTTTTATCCGGTTTCAACCGGTTTACACCGGTTCAATCCGGTTTTATCCGGTTTATACCGTTTCTATCCGGTTCTATCCGATTTAAACCGGTTTAAACCAGTTCATTCCGGTTTTATCCGGTTTCAACCGGTTTGAACCGGTTCAATCTGGTTTTATCCGGTTTCAACCGGTTTGTACCGGTTCAATAAGGTTTTATCCGGTTTAAACCGGTTTGTACCGGTTCAATCCGGTTTTATCCGGTTTAAACCGGTTTAAGCTGGTTCAATCCGGTTTTATCCAGTTTAAACCGGTTCTATCCGGTTCTATCCAGTTGAAACCAGTTTAAACCGGTTCAATCCGGTTTTATCCGGTTTAAACCGGTTTTATCCGGTTTAGACCAGTTTAAACCAGTTCAATCCGGTTTTAATCGGCTTAAACCGGTTCAATCTGGTTTTATCCAGATTAAACCGCTTTAAAACGGTTTAATCCGGTTTTTTCCCGTTTAAGCCAGTTTGAACCGGTTCAATCCGGTTTAAACCGGTTTAAGCCGGTTCAATCCGGTTTTATCCAGTTTAAACCGGTTCTATCCGGTTCTATCCGGTTGAAACCAGTTTAAACCGGTTCAATCCGGTTTTATCCAGTTTAAACCAGTTCTATCCGGTTTAAACCAGTTTAATCCAGTTCAATCCGGTTTTATCCGGTTTAAACCGGTTTGTACAGGTTCAGTCCGGTTTTATCCGGTTTAAACCAGTTCATTCCGGTTTTATTCGGTTTAAACCAGTTCACTCCGGTTTTATCCGGTTTAAACCGGTTTGTACCGGTTCAATCCGGTTTTATCCGGTTTAAACCAGTTTGTACAGGTTCAATCCGGTTTTATCCGGTTTAAACCGGTTTAAGCTGGTTCAATCCGGTTTTATCCAGTTTAAACCGGTTCTATCCGGTTCAATCAGGTTGAAACCAGTTTAAACCGGTTCAATCCGGTTTTATCCGGTTTAAACCGGTTCTATCCGGTTCTATCCGGTTGAAACCAGTTTAAACTGGTTCAATCCGGTTTTATCCGGTTTAAACTGGTTTTATCCGGTTTAGACCAGTTTAAACCAGTTCAATCCGGTTTTAATCGGCTTAAACCGGTTCAATCTGGTGTTATCCAGTTTAAACCGCTTTAAAACGGTTTAATCCGGTTTTATCCCGTTTAAACCAGTTTGAACCGGTTCAATCCGGTTTAAACCGGTTTAAGCCGGTTCAATCCGGTTTTATCCAGTTTAAACCGGTTCTATCCGGTTCTATCCCGTTGAAACCAGTTTAAAACGGTTCAATCCGGTTTTATCCAGTTTAAACCGGTTCTATCCGGTTCTATCCAGTTGAAACCAGTTTAAACCGGTTCAATCGGTTTTATCCAGTTTAAATCAGTTCTATCCGGTTTAAACCAGTTTAATCCAGTTCAATCCGGTTTTATCCGGTTTATACCGGTCCTATCGGGTTTAAACAGGTTTAGGCCGGTTCATTCCTGTTTTATCAGTTTTAAACCGGTTTAAACTGCTTCAATCCGTTTATATCCGGTTTAAAGCGGTTACAACCAGTTCAATCCGGTTTTCTCCGGTTTAAACTGGTTTAAGCCGGTTCTATCCTGTTTTCTCCGGTTTTAACCGGCTTTAACCAGTTCAATCCGCTTTTATCCAGTTTAAACCGGTTCTATCTGGTTCTATCCGGTTGAAACCGGTTTAAACCGGTTCTATCCGTTTTTATCCAGTTTAAACCGGTACAATCTGGTTTTATCCGGTTTAAACCGGTTTAAACCGGTTCAATCAGTTTTAGCCAGTTTAAACCGGTTCAATCCGTTTTTTCCGGTTTAAACCGGTTTAAACCAGTTCATTCCGGTTTTATCCGGTTTAAACCGGTTCAATCCGGTTTAAACCGTTTCAATCTGGTTTTATCCGGTTTGAACCGGTTTAAACCGCTTCAATCTGGTTTTATCCGGTTTAAACCGGTTCTATCCGGTTCTATCCGGTTGAAACCGGTTTAAACCGGTTCAATCTGGTTTTATCCGGTTTAAACCGGTTTTAACCGATTCAATCCGGTTTATCCAGTATAAACTGATTTAATCCGCTTCAATCCGGTTTTATCCAGGTTAAACTGATTTAAACCGGTTCAGTCCGGTTTTATCCAGTTTCAACCAGTTATATCCGGTTCTATCCGGTTTAAACCGGTTTTAAACCGGTTTAATCCGGTTTTATCCGGCTTAAACCGGTTCAATCTGGTATTATCCGGATTAAACTGGTTCAATTTGGTTTTATCCCGTTTAAACCGGTTTTATCCGGTTTAAACCGGTATAAACCAGTTCAATCCGGTTTTATCCGGTTTAAACCGGATCATTCCGGTTTTATCCGGTTTCAACCGGTTTTACCCAGTTCTTTACGGTTTAAACCGGTTTAAACCTGTTCAATCCGATTTCATTCGGTTTAAACCAATTCAACCCAGTTTTATCCGGTTTTAACTGGTTTAAGCTGGTTCAATCCGGTTTTATCCGGTTTAAACCGGTTCAATCTTGTTTTATCCGGTTTAAACCGTTTGAAACCAGTTCAATCCGGTTTTGTCCGGTTTAGACCAGTTCAATCCGGTTTTATCCGGTTTACACCGGTTCTATGCTGTTTATACCAATTTAAGCCTGTTCAATCGGGTTTTATAGAGTTTAGACCTGTTTAAGCCGGTTCATTCCGGTTTTATCCAGCTTAAACCGGTTTAAACCCTTTCAATCCGTTTTTATCCGGTTTCAACCGGTTTACACCGGTTCAATCCGGTTTTATCCGGTTTATACCGTTTCTATCCGGTTCTATCCGATTTAAACCGGTTTTAAACCAGTTCATTCCGGTTTTATCCGGTTTCAACCGGTTTGAACCGGTTCAATCTGATTTTATCCGGTTTCAACCGGTTTGAACCGGTTCAATTCAGTTTTATCCGGTTTAAACTGGTTTAAGCCGGTTCAATCCGGTTTTATCCGGTTTAAACCGGTTCAATCTGGTTTGATCCGGTTTAAACCAGTTTGAACCTGTTCAATCCGGTTTTATCCGGTTTAAACGGGTTTAAACCGGTTCTATCCGGTTTTATCCGGTTTAAACCGGTTTAAACTTGTTCAATCCGGTTTTATCCGGTTTAAACTGGTTCTATCCGGTTTAAACCGTTTTAAACCGCTTCTATCCGGTTTAAACCGGTTTAAACCGGTGCAATCTGGTTTTATCCGGTTTAAACGGGTTTAAACCGGTTCTATCCGGTTGAAAGCGGTTTAAACAGCTTCAATCCGGTTTTATCCGGTTTAAACCGGTTTAAACCGGTTAAATCCGGTTTTATCCGGTTTAAACCGGTTTAAACCGGTTAAATCCGGTTTTATCCGGTTTATACCGTTTCTATCCAGTTCTATCCGTTTTAAACCGGTTTAAACCAGTTCATTCCGGTTTTATCCGGTTTAAACCGGTTTAAACCCTTTCAATCCGTTTTTATCCGGTTTCAACCGGTTTACACCTGTTCAATCCGATTTTATCCGGTTTATACCGTTTCTATCCAGTTCTATCCGTTTTAAACAGGTTTGAAACGGTACAATCCGGTTTTATCCGGTTTAAACCGGTTCATTCCGGTTTTATCCGGTTAAAACCGGTTTGAAACGTTTCCATCCGGTTTTATCTGGTTTAAACCGGTTCAATCCTGTTTTATCCAGTTTAAACCGGTTCTATCCGGTTCTATCTGGTTGAAACCAGTTTAAACCAGTTCAATCCGGTTTTATCTGGTTTAAACCGGTTCAATCTGGTTTTATCCGGTTTAAACCGGTTTTATCCGGTTTAGACCAGTTTAAACCAGTTCAATCCGGTTTTAATCGGATTAAACCGGTTCAATCTGGTTTTATCCGTTTTAAACCGCTTTAAAACGGTTTAATCCGTTTTTATCCGGTTTAAACCAGTTTGAACCGTTTCAATCCGGTTTTATCCGGTTTAAACCGGTTTAAACCAGTTCTATCCGGTATTATCTAGTTTAAACCAGTTCTATCCGGTTCTGTCCTGTTTAAATCGGTTTAAACCGGTTCTATCCTGTTCTATCCTGTTTTAACCGGTTAAACCAGTTCAATCCGGTTTTATCCAGTTTAAACTGGTTCTATTCGTTTCCATCTGGTTTAAAAGGGTTTAAACTGGTTCAATCCGGTTTTATACGTTTTAAACCAGTTCAATCTGATTTTATCCGATTTATACTGGTTCAATTTGGTTTTATCCGGTTTAAAACCGGTTTGAACCGGTTCAATCCGGTTTTTATCCGGTTTAAACCGGTTTAAACCAGGTCAATCCGGTTTTATCCGGTTTAAACCTCTTCAATCCGGTTTTCTCCAGTTTAAACCGGTTTAAACCCTTTCAATCCGTTTTTATCCGGTTTCAACCGGTTTACACCTGTTCAATCCGGTTTTATCCGGTTTATACCGTTTCTATCCAGTTCTATCCGTTTTAAGCCGGTTTAAACCAGTTCATTCCGGTTTTATCCGGTTTAAACCGGTTTGAACCGGTTCAATCCGGTTTTATGCGGTTTAAACCGGTTCTATCCGGTTCTATCCGGTTGAAACCATTTTAAACCGGTTCAATCCGGTTTTATCCGGTTTAAACCGGTTTTATCCGGTTTAGACCAGTTTAATCCAGTTCAATCCGGTTTCAATCGGCTTAAACCGGTTCAATCTGGTTTTATCCAGTTTAAACCGCTTTAAAACGGTTTAATCCGGTTTTATCCCGTTTAACCCTGTTTGAACCTGTTCAATCCGGTTTAAACCGGTTTAAGCCGGTTCAATCCGGTTTTATCCAGTTTAAACCGGTTCTACCCTGTTCTATTCGGTTGAAACCAGTTTAAACCGGTTCAATCCGGTTTTATCCGGTTTAAACCGGTTCAATCCGGTTTTATCCGGTTGAATCCAGTTCATTCCAGTTTTATCCGGTTAAAACCGGTTTGAAACGGTTCAATCCGGTTTTATCCGGCTTAAACTGGTTCAGTCCGGTTTTATCCGATTTAAACCAGTTCATTCCGGTTTTATCTGGTTTAAACTGGTTTGAACCGTTTAAATCCGTTTTTATCCGGTTTACACCAGTTCACTCCGGTTTTATCCGGTTTAAACCGGTTTGTACCGGTTCAATCCGGTTTTATCCGGTTTAAACCGGTTTAAGCTGGTTCAATCCGGTTTTTTCCAGTTTAAACCGGTTCGATCCGGTTCTATCCGGTTGAAACCGGTTTAAACCAGTTCAATCCGGTTTTATCCGGTTTAAACTGGTTCAGTCCGGTTTTATCCGGTTTAAACCAGTTCATTCCGGTTTTATCCGGTTTAAAACGGTTCAATCCGGTTTTATCCGGTTTAAACCGGTTTGTACCGGTTCAATCCGGTTTTATCCGGTTTAAACCGGTTTGTACCGGTTCAATCCGGTTTTATCCGGTTTAAACCGGTTTAAGCTGGTTCAATCCGGTTTTATCCAGTTTAAACCGGTTCAATCCGGTTTTATCCGGTTTAAACCGGTTCTATCCGGTTCTATCCAGTTGAAACCAGTTTAAACCGGTTCAATCCGGTTTTATCCGGTTTAAACCGGTTTTATCCGGTTTAGACCAGTTTAAACCAGTTCAATCCGGTTTTAATCGGCTTAAACCGGTTCAATCTGGTTTTATCCAGTTTAAAACCGCTTTAAAACGGTTTAATCCGGTTTTTTCCCGTTTAAGCCAGTTTGAACCGGTTCAATCCGGTTTAAACCGTTTTAAGCCGGTTCAATCCGGTTTTATCCAGTTTAAACCGGTTCTATCCGGTTCTATCCGGTTGAAACCAGTTTAAACCGGTTCAATCCGGTTTTATCCAGTTTAAACCAGTTCTATCCGGTTTAAACCAGTTTAATCCAGTTCAATCCGGTTTTATCCGGTTTAAACCGGTTTGTACAGGTTCAGTCCGGTTTTATCCGGTTTAAACCAGTTCATTCCGGTTTTATCCGGTTTAAACCAGTTCACTCCGGTTTTATCCGGTTTAAACCGGTTTGTACCGGTTCAATCCGGTTTTATCCGGTTTAAACTGGTTTACACCGGTTCAATCCGGTTTTATCCGGTTTATACCGTTTCTATTCGGTTCTATCCGTTTTAAACCGGTTTAAACCAGTTCATTCCGGTTTTATCCGGTTTCAACCGGTTTGAACCGGTTCAATCCGGTTTTATCCGGTTTCAACCGGTTTGAACCGGTTCAATCCGGTTTTATCCGGTTTAAACCGGTTTAAGCCGGTTCTATCCGGTTTTATCCGGTTTAAACCGGTTCAATCTGGTTTGATCCGGTTTAAACCAGTTTGAACCTGTTCAATCCGGTTTTATCCGGTTTAAACTGGTTCAATCCGGTTTTATCCGGTTTAAACTGGTTCAATCCGGTTTTATCCTGTTTAAACCAGTTTAAACCGGTTCAATCCGGTTTTATCCGGTTTAAACGGGTTTAAACCGGTTCTATCCCGTTTTATCCGGTTTAAACCGGTTGAAACTTGTTCAATCCGGTTTTATCCGGTTTAAACCGGTTCTATCCGGTTTAAACCGGTTTAAACCGGTGCAATCCGGTTTTATCCGGTTTAAACGGGTTTAAACCGGTTCTATCCGGTTGAAACCGGTTTAAACAGCTTCAATCGGTTTTATACGGTTTAAACCGGTTTAAACCGGTTCAATCCGGTTTTATCCGTTTTATACCGTTTCTATCCAGTTCTATCCGTTTTAAACCGGTTTAAACCAGTTCATTCCGGTTTTATCTGGTTTAAACCGGTTTAAACCCTTTCAATCCGTTTTTATCCGGTTTCAACCGGTTTACACCTGTTCAATCCGGTTTTATCCGGTTTATACCGTTTCTATCCAGTTCTATCCGTTTTAAACAGGTTTGAACCGGTTCAATCCGGTTTTATCCGGTTTAAACCGGTTTAAGCCGGTTCAATCCGGTTTTATCCGGTTTAAACCGGTTCTATCCGGTTCTATCCGGTTGAAACCAGTTTAAACCGGTTCAATCCGGTTTTATCCGGTTTAAACCGGTTTTATCCGGTTTAGACCAGTTTAACCCAGTTCAATCCGGTTTTAATCGGCTTAAACCGGTTCAATCTTTTTTTATCCAGTTTAAACCGCTTTAAAACGGTTTAATCCGGTTTTATCCCGTTTAAACCAGTTTGAACCGGTTCAATCCGGTTTAAACCAGTTTAAGCCGGTTCAGTCCGGTTTTATCCAGTTTAAACCGGTTCTATCCGGTTCTATCTGGTTGAAACCAGTTTAAACCGGTTCAATCCGGTTTTATCCGGTTTAAACCGGTTCAATCCGGTTTTATCCGGTTTAAACCAGTTCATTCCAGTTTTATCCGGTTAAAACCGGTTTGAAACGGTTCAATCCGGTTTTATCTGGCTTAAACTGGTTCAGTCCGGTTTTATCCGATTTAAACCAGTTCATTCCGGTTTTTCCGGTTTAAACTGGTTTGAACTGTTTAAATCCGGTTTTATCCGGTTTAAACCAGATCACTCCGGTTTTATCCGGTTTAAACCGGTTTGTACCGGTTCAATCCGGTTTTATCCGGTTTAAACCGGTTTAAGCTGGTTCAATCCGGTTTTATCCAGTTTAAACCGGTTCTATCCGGTTCTATCCGGTTGAAACCGGTTTAAACCAGTTCAATCCGGTTTTATCCGGTTTAAACTGTTTCAGTCCGGTTTTATCCGGTTTAAACCAGTTCATTCCGGTTTTATCCGGTTTAAACCGGTTCACTCCAGTTTTATCCGGTTTAAACCGGTTTGTACCGGTTCAATCTGGTTTTATCCGGTTAAAACCGGTTTGAAACGGTTCAATCCGGTTTTATCCGGTTTAAACCGGTTTAAGCTGGTTTAATCCGGTTTTATCCAGTTTAAACCGGTTCAATCCGGTTTTATCCGGTTTAAACCGGTTCTATCCGGTTCTATCCGGTTGAAACCAGTTTAAACCGGTTCAATCCGGTTTTATCCGGTTTAAACCGGTTTTATCCGTTTTAGACCAGTTTAAACCAGTTCAATCCGGTTTTAATCGGCTTAAACCGGTTCAATCTGGTGTTATCCAGTTTAAACCGCTTTAAAACGGTTTAATCTAGTTTTTTCCCGTTTAAACCAGTTTGAACCCGTTCAATCCGGTTTAAACCGGTTTTAGCCGGTTCAATCCGGTTTTATCCAGTTTAAACCGGTTCTATCCGGTTCTATCCGGTTGAAACCAGTTTAAACCGGTTCAATCCGGTTTTATCCGGTTTAAACCAGTTCAATCCGGTTTTATCCGGTTTAAAGCAGTTCATTCCAGTTTTATCCGGTTAAAACCGTTTTGAAAGTGTTCACTCCGGTTTTATCAGGCTTAAACTGGTTCAGTCCGGTTTTATCCGATTTAAACCAGTTCATTCCGGTTTTATCCGGTTTAAACTGGTTTGAACCGTTTAAATCCGGTTTTATCCGGTTTAAACCAGTTCACTCCGGTTTTATCCGGTTTAAACTGGTTTGTACCGGTTCAATCCGGTTTTATCCGGTTTAAACAGGTTTAAGCTGGTTCAATCCGGTTTTATCCAGTTTAAACCGGTTCTATCCGGTTCTATCCGGTTGAAACCGGTTTAAACCAGTTCAATCCGGATTTATCCGGTTTAAACTGGTTCAGTCCGGTTTTATCCGGTTTAAACCGGTTTGTACCGGTTCAATCCGGTTTTATCCGGTTTAAACCGGTTTAAGCTGGTTCAATCCGGTTTTATCCAGTTTAAACCGGTTCAATCCGGTTTTATCCAGTTTGAACCGGTTCTATCCGGTTCTATCCGGTTGAAACCAGTTTAAACCGGTTCAATCCGGTTTTATCCGGTTTAAACCGGTTTTATCCGGTTTAGACCAGTTTAAACCAGTTCAATCCGGTTTTAATCGGCTTAAACCGGTTCAATCTGGTTTTATCCAGTTTAAACCGCTTTAAAACGGTTTAATCCGGTTTTATCCCGTTTAAACCGGTTTGAACCGGTTCAATCCGGTTTAAACCGGTTTAAGCCGGTTCAATCCGGTTTTATCCAGTTTAAACCAGTTCTATCCGGTTTAAACCAGTTTAATCCAGTTCAATCCGGGTTTATCCGGTTTATACCGGTCCTATCGGGTTTAAACAGGTTTAGGCCGGTTCATTCCGGTTTTATCAGTTTTAAACCGGTTTAAACTGCTTCAATCCGTTTATATTCGATTTAAACCGGTAACAACCGGTTCAATCCGGTTTTCTCCGGTTTAAACCGGTTTAAGCCAGTTCCATCCTGTTATCTCCGGTTTAAACCGGTTTAAACCAGTTCAATCCGGTTTTAAACGGTTTAAACTGGTTCTATCCAGTTCAATCTGGTTTAAACTGGTTTAAACCGGTTCTATCCGTTTTTATCCGGTTTAAACCGGTACAATCCGGTTTTCTCCGGTTTAAACCGGTTTGAGCCGGTTCCATCCTGTTTTCTCCGGTTTTAACCGGCTTTAACCAGTTCAATCCGCTTTTATCCAGTTTAAACCGGTTCTATCTGGTTCTATCTGGTTGAAACCGGTTTAAACCGGTTCAATCCGGTTTTAAACGGTTTAATCCGGTTCTATCCGGTTCAATCTGGTTTAAACCGGTTTAAACCGGTTCTATCCGGTTTTATCCAGTTTAAACCGGTTCTATCCGGTTCTATCCGGTTGAAACCAGTTTAAACCGTTTCAATCCAGTTTTATCCAGTTTAAACCAGTTCTATCCGGTTCTATCCGGTTGAAACCAGTTTAAACCGGTTCAATCGGTTTTATCCAGTTTAAATCCGTTCTATCCGGTTTATACCAGTTTAATCCAGTTCAATCCGGTTTTATCCGGTTTATACCAGTCCTATCGGGTTTAAACAGGTTTAGGCCGGTTCATTCCTGTTTTATCAGTTTTAAACCGGTTTAAACTGCTTCAATCCGTTTATATCCGGTTTAAACAGGTTACAACCGGTTCAATCCGGTTTTCTCCGGTTTAAACCGGTTTAAGCCGGTTCTATCCTGTTTTCTCCGGTTTTAACCGGCTTTAACCAGTTCAATCCGCTTTTATCCAGTTTAAACCGGTTCTATCTGGTTCTATCCGGTTGAAACCGGTTTAAACCGGTTCTATCCGTTTTTATCCGGTTTAAACCGGTACAATCTGGTTTTATCCGGTTTAAACCGGTTTAAACCGGTTCAATCCGTTTTTTCCGGTTTAAACCGGTTTAAACCAGTTCATTCCGGTTTTATCTGGTTTAAACCGGTTCAATCCTGTTTTATCCAGTTTAAACCGGTTCTATCTGGTTCTATCCGGTTGAAACCAGTTTAAACCAGTTCAATCAGGTTTTATCTGGTTTAAACCGGTTCAATCTGGTTTTATCCGGTTTAAACCGGTTTTATCCGGTTTAGACCAGTTTAAACCAGTTCAATCCGGTTTTAATCGGATTAAACCGGTTCAATCTGGTTTTATCCGTTTTAAACCGCTTTAAAACGGTTTAATCCGGTTTTATCCGGTTTAAACCAGTTTGAACCGTTTCAATCCAGTTTTATCCGGTTTAAACCGGTTTAAGCCGTTTCAATCCAGTTTTATCCGGTTTAAACTGGTTTAAGCTGGTTCAATCCGGTTTTATCCAGTTTAAACCGGTTCAATCCGGTTTTATCCAGTTTGAACCGGTTCTATCCGGTTCTATCCGGTTGAAACGAGTTTAAACCGGTTCAATCCGGTTTTATCCGGTTTAAACCGGTTTAAGCTGGTTCAATCCGGTTTTATCCAGTTTAAACCGGTTCAATCCGGTTTTATCCAGTTTGAACCGGTTCTATCCGGTTCTATCCGGTTGAAACCAGTTTAAACCGGTTCAATCCGGTTTTATCCGGTTTAAACCGGTTTTATCCGGTTTAGACCAGTTTAAACCAGTTCAATCCGGTTTTAATCGGCTTAAACCGGTTCAATCTGGTTTTATCCAGTTTAAACCGCTTTAAAACGGTTTAATCCGGTTTTATCCCGTTTAAACCGGTTTGAACCGGTTCAATCCGGTTTAAACCGGTTTAAGCCGGTTCAATCCGGTTTTATCCAGTTTAAACCAGTTCTATCCGGTTTAAACCAGTTTAATCCAGTTCAATCCGGGTTTATCCGGTTTATACCGGTCCTATCGGGTTTAAACAGGTTTAGGCCGGTTCATTCCGGTTTTATCAGTTTTAAACCGGTTTAAACTGCTTCAATCCGTTTATATTCGGTTTAAACCGGTAACAACCGGTTCAATCCGGTTTTCTCCGGTTTAAACGGGTTTAAACCGGTTCTATCCGGTTGAAACCGGTTTAAACAGCTTCAATCCGGTTTTCTCCGGTTTAAACCGGTTTAAACCGGTTCAATCCGGTTTTCTCCGGTTTATACCGTTTCTACCCAGTTCTATCCGTTTTAAACCGGTTTAAACCAGTTCATTCCGGTTTTATCCGGTTTAAACCGGTTTAAACCCTTTCAATCCGTTTTTATCCGGTTTCAACCGGTTTACACCTGTTCAATCCGGTTTTTTCCGGTTTATACCGTTTCTATCCAGTTCTATCCGTTTTAAACAGGTTTGAAACGGTTCAATCCGGTTTTATCCAGTTTAAACCGGTTCAGTCCGGTTTTATCCGGTTTAAACCGGTTCATTCCGGTTTTATCCGGTTAAAACCGGTTTGAAACGGTTCAATCCGGTTTTATCTGGTTTAAACCGGTTAAATCCTGTTTTATCCAGTTTAAACCGGTTCTATCCGGTTCTATCCGGTTGAAACCAGTTTAAACCAGTTCAATCCGGTTTTATCTGGTTTAAACCGGTTCAATCTGGTTTTATCCGGTTTAAACCGGTTTTATCCGGTTTAGACCAGTTTAAACCAGTTCAATCCGGTTTTAATCGGTTTAAACCGGTACAATCTGGTTTTATCCGGTTTAAACCACTTTAAACCGGTTCAATCAGTTTTAACCAGTTTAAACCGGTTCAATCCGTTTTTTCCGGTTTAAACCGGTTTAAACCAGTTCATTCCGGTTTTATCCGGTTTAAACCGGTTCAATCCGGTTTAAACCGTTTCAATCTTGTTTTATCCGGTTTGAACCGGTTTAAACCGCTTCAATCCGGTTTTATCCGGTTTAAACCGGTTCTATCCGGTTCTATCCGGTTGAAACCGGTTTAAACCGGTTCAATCTGGTTTTATCCGGTTTAAACCGGTTTTAACCGATTCAGTCCGGTTTATCCAGTATAAACTGATTTAATCCGCTTCAATCGGGTTTTATCCAGGTTAAACTGATTTAAACCGGTTCAGTCCGGTTTTATCCAGTTTCAACCAGTTATATCCGGTTCTATCCGGTTTAAACCGGTTTAAACCGGTTTAATCTGGTTTTATCCGGCTTAAACCGGTTCAATCTGGTATTATCCGGATTAAACTGGTTCAATTTGGTTTTATCCCGTTTAAACCGGTTTTATCCGGTTTAAACCGGTATAAACCAGTTCAATCCGGTTTTATCCTGTTTAAACCGGTTTAAACCGGATCATTCCGGTTTTATCCGGTTTCAACCGGTTTTACCCAGTTCTATACGGTTTAAACCGGTTTAAACCTGTTCAATCCGATTTCATTCGGTTTAAACCAATTCAACCCAGTTTTATCCGGTTTAAACCGGTTTAAGCTGGTTCAATCCGGTTTTATCCGGTTTAAACCGGTTCAATCTTGTTTTATCCGGTTTAAACCGTTTGAAACCAGTTCAATCCGGTTTTGTCCGGTTTAGACCAGTTCAATCCGGTTTTATCCGGTTTACACCGGTTCTATGCTGTTTATACCAATTTAAGCCTGTTCAATCGGGTTTTATCCAGTTTAGACCTGTTTAAGCCGGTTCATTCCAGATTTATCCAGCTTAAACCGGTTTAAACCCTTTCAATCCGTTTTTATCCGGTTTCAACCGGTTTACACCGGTTCAATCCGGTTTTATCCGGTTTATACCGTTTCTATCCGGTTCTATCCGTTTTAAACCGGTTTAAACCAGTTCATTCCGGTTTTATCCGGTTTCAACCGGTTTGAACCGGTTCAATCCGGTTTTATCCGGTTTCAACCGCTTTGAACCGGTTCAATCCGGTTTTATCCGGTTTAAACCGGTTTAAGCCGGTTCAATCCGGTTTTATCCGGTTTAAACCGGTTCAATCTGGTTTGATCCGGTTTAAACCAGTTTGAACCTGTTCAATCCGGTTTTATCCGGTTTAAACGGGTTCTATCCGGTTCTATCCGGTTTAAACCGGTTTGTACCGGTTCAATCCGGTTTTATCCGGTTTAAACCGGTTTAAGCTGGTTCAATCCGGTTTTATCCAGTTTAAACCGGTTCAATCCGGTTTTATCCGGTTTAAACCGGTTCTATCCGGTTCTATCCGGTTGAAACCAGTTTAAACCGGTTCAATCCGGTTTTATCCGGTTTAAACCGGTTTTATCCGGTTTAGACCAGTTTAAACCAGTTCAATCCGGTTTTAATCGGCTTAAACCGGTTCAATCTGGTTTTATCCAGTTTAAACCGCTTTAAAACGGTTTAATCCGGTTTTTTCCCATTTAAACCAGTTTGAAACCGTTCAATCCGGTTTAAACCGGTTTTAGCCGGTTCAATCCGGTTTTATCCAGTTTAAACCGGTTCTATCCGGTTCTATCCGGTTGAAACCAGTTTAAACCGGTTCAATCCGGTTTTATCCAGTTTAAACCAGTTCTATCCGGTTTAAACCAGTTTAATCCAGTTCAATCCGGTTTTATCCGTTTTATACCGGTCCTATCGGGTTTAAACAGGTTTAGGCCGGTTCATTCCGGTTTTATCAGTTTTAAACCGGTTTAAACTGCTTCAATCCGTTTATATCCGGTTTAAACCGGTAACAACCGGTTCAATCCGGTTTTCTCCGGTTTAAACCGGTTTAAGCCGGTTCCATCCTGTTTTCTCCGGTTTTAACCGGCTTTAACCAGTTCAATCCGCTTTTATCCAGTTTAAACCAGTACAATCCGGTTTTATCTGGTTTAAACCGGTTCAATCTGGTTTTATCCGGTTTAAACCGGTTTTATCCGGTTTAGACCAGTTTAAACCAGTTCAATCCACTTTTAATCGGATTAAACCGGTTCAATCTGGTTTTATCCGATTTAAACCGCTTTAAAACGGTTTAATCCGGTTTTATCCGGTTTAAACCAGTTTGAACCGTTTCAATCCAGTTTTATCCGGTTTAAACCGGTTTAAGCCGGTTCAATCCGGTTTTATCCGGTTTAAACCGGTTCAATCTGGTTTCATCCGGTTTAAACCAGTTTGAACCGGTTCAATCCGGTTTTATCCAGTTTAAACCGGTTCTATCCGGTTCTATCCGGTTCAAACCAGTTTAAACCGGTTCAATCCGGTTTTATCCGGTTTAAACCGGTTTTATCCGGTTTAGAACAGTTTAACCCAGTTCAATCCGGTTTTAATCGGCTTAAACCGGTTCAATCTGGTTTTATCCAGTTTAAACCGCTTTAAAACAGTTTAATCCGGTTTTATCCCGTTTAAACCAGTTTGAACCGGTTCAATCCGGTTTAAACCGGTTTAAGCCGGTTCAATCCGGTTTGATCCAGTTTAAACCGGTTCTATCCGGTTCTATCCGGTTGAAACCAGTTTAAACCGGTTCAATCCGGTTTTATCCGGTTTAAACCAGTTCAATCCGGTTTTATCCGGTTTAAACCAGGTCATTCCAGTTTTATCCGTTTAAAACCGGTTTGAAAGTGTTCAATCCGGTTTTATCCGGCTTAAACTGGTTCAGTCCGGTTTTATCCGGTTTAAACCGGTTCATTCCGGTTTTATCCGGTTAAAACCGGTTTGAAACGGTTCAATCCGGTTTTATCTGGTTTAAACCGGTTAAATCCTGTTTTATCCAGTTTAAACCGGTTCTATCCGGTTCTATCCGGTTGAAACCAGTTTAAACCAGTTCAATCCGGTTTTATCTGGTTTAAACCGGTTCAATCTGGTTTTATCCGGTTTAAACCGGTTTTATCCGGTTTAGACCAGTTTAAACCAGTTCAATCCGGTTTTAATCGGTTTAAACCGGTACAATCTGGTTTTATCCGGTTTAAACCACTTTAAACCGGTTCAATCAGTTTTAACCAGTTTAAACCGGTTCAATCCGTTTTTTCCGGTTTAAACCGGTTTAAACCAGTTCATTCCGGTTTTATCCGGTTTAAACCGGTTCAATCCGGTTTAAACCGTTTCAATCTTGTTTTATCCGGTTTGAACCGGTTTAAACCGCTTCAATCCGGTTTTATCCGGTTTAAACCGGTTCTATCCGGTTCTATCCGGTTGAAACCGGTTTAAACCGGTTCAATCTGGTTTTATCCGGTTTAAACCGGTTTTAACCGATTCAGTCCGGTTTATCCAGTATAAACTGATTTAATCCGCTTCAATCGGGTTTTATCCAGGTTAAACTGATTTAAACCGGTTCAGTCCGGTTTTATCCAGTTTCAACCAGTTATATCCGGTTCTATCCGGTTTAAACCGGTTTAAACCGGTTTAATCTGGTTTTATCCGGCTTAAACCGGTTCAATCTGGTATTATCCGGATTAAACTGGTTCAATTTGGTTTTATCCCGTTTAAACCGGTTTTATCCGGTTTAAACCGGTATAAACCAGTTCAATCCGGTTTTATCCTGTTTAAACCGGTTTAAACCGGATCATTCCGGTTTTATCCGGTTTCAACCGGTTTTACCCAGTTCTATACGGTTTAAACCGGTTTAAACCTGTTCAATCCGATTTCATTCGGTTTAAACCAATTCAACCCAGTTTTATCCGGTTTAAACCGGTTTAAGCTGGTTCAATCCGGTTTTATCCGGTTTAAACCGGTTCAATCTTGTTTTATCCGGTTTAAACCGTTTGAAACCAGTTCAATCCGGTTTTGTCCGGTTTAGACCAGTTCAATCCGGTTTTATCCGGTTTACACCGGTTCTATGCTGTTTATACCAATTTAAGCCTGTTCAATCGGGTTTTATCCAGTTTAGACCTGTTTAAGCCGGTTCATTCCAGATTTATCCAGCTTAAACCGGTTTAAACCCTTTCAATCCGTTTTTATCCGGTTTCAACCGGTTTACACCGGTTCAATCCGGTTTTATCCGGTTTATACCGTTTCTATCCGGTTCTATCCGTTTTAAACCGGTTTAAACCAGTTCATTCCGGTTTTATCCGGTTTCAACCGGTTTGAACCGGTTCAATCCGGTTTTATCCGGTTTCAACCGCTTTGAACCGGTTCAATCCGGTTTTATCCGGTTTAAACCGGTTTAAGCCGGTTCAATCCGGTTTTATCCGGTTTAAACCGGTTCAATCTGGTTTGATCCGGTTTAAACCAGTTTGAACCTGTTCAATCCGGTTTTATCCGGTTTAAACGGGTTCTATCCGGTTCTATCCGGTTTAAACCTGTTTGTACCGGTTCAATCCGGTTTTATCCGGTTTAAACCGGTTTAAGCTGGTTCAATCCGGTTTTATCCAGTTTAAACCGGTTCAATCCGGTTTTATCCGGTTTAAACCGGTTCTATCCGGTTCTATCCGGTTGAAACCAGTTTAAACCGGTTCAATCCGGTTTTATCCGGTTTAAACCGGTTTTATCCGGTTTAGACCAGTTTAAACCAGTTCAATCCGGTTTTAATCGGCTTAAACCGGTTCAATCTGGTTTTATCCAGTTTAAACCGCTTTAAAACGGTTTAATCCGGTTTTTTCCCATTTAAACCAGTTTGAAACCGTTCAATCCGGTTTAAACCGGTTTTAGCCGGTTCAATCCGGTTTTATCCAGTTTAAACCGGTTCTATCCGGTTCTATCCGGTTGAAACCAGTTTAAACCGGTTCAATCCGGTTTTATCCAGTTTAAACCAGTTCTATCCGGTTTAAACCAGTTTAATCCAGTTCAATCCGGTTTTATCCGTTTTATACCGGTCCTATCGGGTTTAAACAGGTTTAGGCCGGTTCATTCCGGTTTTATCAGTTTTAAACCGGTTTAAACTGCTTCAATCCGTTTATATCCGGTTTAAACCGGTAACAACCGGTTCAATCCGGTTTTCTCCGGTTTAAACCGGTTTAAGCCGGTTCCATCCTGTTTTCTCCGGTTTTAACCGGCTTTAACCAGTTCAATCCGCTTTTATCCAGTTTAAACCAGTACAATCCGGTTTTATCTGGTTTAAACCGGTTCAATCTGGTTTTATCCGGTTTAAACCGGTTTTATCCGGTTTAGACCAGTTTAAACCAGTTCAATCCACTTTTAATCGGATTAAACCGGTTCAATCTGGTTTTATCCGATTTAAACCGCTTTAAAACGGTTTAATCCGGTTTTATCCGGTTTAAACCAGTTTGAACCGTTTCAATCCAGTTTTATCCGGTTTAAACCGGTTTAAGCCGGTTCAATCCGGTTTTATCCGGTTTAAACCGGTTCAATCTGGTTTCATCCGGTTTAAACCAGTTTGAACCGGTTCAATCCGGTTTTATCCAGTTTAAACCGGTTCTATCCGGTTCTATCCGGTTCAAACCAGTTTAAACCGGTTCAATCCGGTTTTATCCGGTTTAAACCGGTTTTATCCGGTTTAGAACAGTTTAACCCAGTTCAATCCGGTTTTAATCGGCTTAAACCGGTTCAATCTGGTTTTATCCAGTTTAAACCGCTTTAAAACAGTTTAATCCGGTTTTATCCCGTTTAAACCAGTTTGAACCGGTTCAATCCGGTTTAAACCGGTTTAAGCCGGTTCAATCCGGTTTGATCCAGTTTAAACCGGTTCTATCCGGTTCTATCCGGTTGAAACCAGTTTAAACCGGTTCAATCCGGTTTTATCCGGTTTAAACCAGTTCAATCCGGTTTTATCCGGTTTAAACCAGGTCATTCCAGTTTTATCCGTTTAAAACCGGTTTGAAAGTGTTCAATCCGGTTTTATCCGGCTTAAACTGGTTCAGTCCGGTTTTATCCGGTTTAAACCGGTTCATTCCGGTTTTATCCGGTTAAAACCGGTTTGAAACGGTTCAATCCGGTTTTATCTGGTTTAAACCGGTTAAATCCTGTTTTATCCAGTTTAAACCGGTTCTATCCGGTTCTATCCGGTTGAAACCAGTTTAAACCAGTTCAATCCGGTTTTATCTGGTTTAAACCGGTTCAATCTGGTTTTATCCGGTTTAAACCGGTTTTATCCGGTTTAGACCAGTTTAAACCAGTTCAATCCGGTTTTAATCGGTTTAAACCGGTACAATCTGGTTTTATCCGGTTTAAACCACTTTAAACCGGTTCAATCAGTTTTAACCAGTTTAAACCGGTTCAATCCGTTTTTTCCGGTTTAAACCGGTTTAAACCAGTTCATTCCGGTTTTATCCGGTTTAAACCGGTTCAATCCGGTTTAAACCGTTTCAATCTTGTTTTATCCGGTTTGAACCGGTTTAAACCGCTTCAATCCGGTTTTATCCGGTTTAAACCGGTTCTATCCGGTTCTATCCGGTTGAAACCGGTTTAAACCGGTTCAATCTGGTTTTATCCGGTTTAAACCGGTTTTAACCGATTCAGTCCGGTTTATCCAGTATAAACTGATTTAATCCGCTTCAATCGGGTTTTATCCAGGTTAAACTGATTTAAACCGGTTCAGTCCGGTTTTATCCAGTTTCAACCAGTTATATCCGGTTCTATCCGGTTTAAACCGGTTTAAACCGGTTTAATCTGGTTTTATCCGGCTTAAACCGGTTCAATCTGGTATTATCCGGATTAAACTGGTTCAATTTGGTTTTATCCCGTTTAAACCGGTTTTATCCGGTTTAAACCGGTATAAACCAGTTCAATCCGGTTTTATCCTGTTTAAACCGGTTTAAACCGGATCATTCCGGTTTTATCCGGTTTCAACCGGTTTTACCCAGTTCTATACGGTTTAAACCGGTTTAAACCTGTTCAATCCGATTTCATTCGGTTTAAACCAATTCAACCCAGTTTTATCCGGTTTAAACCGGTTTAAGCTGGTTCAATCCGGTTTTATCCGGTTTAAACCGGTTCAATCTTGTTTTATCCGGTTTAAACCGTTTGAAACCAGTTCAATCCGGTTTTGTCCGGTTTCGACCAGTTCAATCCGGTTTTATCCGGTTTACACCGGTTCTATGCTGTTTATACCAATTTAAGCCTGTTCAATCGGGTTTTATCCAGTTTAGACCTGTTTAAGCCGGTTCATTCCAGATTTATCCAGCTTAAACCGGTTTAAACCCTTTCAATCCGTTTTTATCCGGTTTCAACCGGTTTACACCGGTTCAATCCGGTTTTATCCGGTTTATACCGTTTCTATCCGGTTCTATCCGTTTTAAACCGGTTTAAACCAGTTCATTCCGGTTTTATCCGGTTTCAACCGGTTTGAACCGGTTCAATCCGGTTTTATCCGGTTTCAACCGCTTTGAACCGGTTCAATCCGGTTTTATCCGGTTTAAACCGGTTTAAGCCGGTTCAATCCGGTTTTATCCGGTTTAAACCGGTTCAATCTGGTTTGATCCGGTTTAAACCAGTTTGAACCTGTTCAATCCGGTTTTATCCGGTTTAAACGGGTTCTATCCGGTTCTATCCGGTTTAAACCGGTTTGTACCGGTTCAATCCGGTTTTATCCGGTTTAAACCGGTTTAAGCTGGTTCAATCCGGTTTTATCCAGTTTAAACCGGTTGAATCCGGTTTTATCCGGTTTAAACCGGTTCTATCCGGTTCTATCCGGTTGAAACCAGTTTAAACCGGTTCAATCCGGTTTTATCCGGTTTAAACCGGTTTTATCCGGTTTAGACCAGTTTAAACCAGTTCAATCCGGTTTTAATCGGCTTAAACCGGTTCAATCTGGTTTTATCCAGTTTAAACCGCTTTAAAACGGTTTAATCCGGTTTTTTCCCATTTAAACCAGTTTGAAACCGTTCAATCCGGTTTAAACCGGTTTTAGCCGGTTCAATCCGGTTTTATCCAGTTTAAACCGGTTCTATCCGGTTCTATCCGGTTGAAACCAGTTTAAACCGGTTCAATCCGGTTTTATCCAGTTTAAACCAGTTCTATCCGGTTTAAACCAGTTTAATCCAGTTCAATCCGGTTTTATCCGTTTTATACCGGTCCTATCGGGTTTAAACAGGTTTAGGCCGGTTCATTCCGGTTTTATCAGTTTTAAACCGGTTTAAACTGCTTCAATCCGTTTATATCCGGTTTAAACCGGTAACAACCGGTTCAATCCGGTTTTCTCCGGTTTAAACCGGTTTAAGCCGGTTCCATCCTGTTTTCTCCGGTTTTAACCGGCTTTAACCAGTTCAATCCGCTTTTATCCAGTTTAAACCAGTACAATCCGGTTTTATCTGGTTTAAACCGGTTCAATCTGGTTTTATCCGGTTTAAACCGGTTTTATCCGGTTTAGACCAGTTTAAACCAGTTCAATCCACTTTTAATCGGATTAAACCGGTTCAATCTGGTTTTATCCGATTTAAACCGCTTTAAAACGGTTTAATCCGGTTTTATCCGGTTTAAACCAGTTTGAACCGTTTCAATCCAGTTTTATCCGGTTTAAACCGGTTTAAGCCGGTTCAATCCGGTTTTATCCGGTTTAAACCGGTTCAATCTGGTTTCATCCGGTTTAAACCAGTTTGAACCGGTTCAATCCGGTTTTATCCAGTTTAAACCGGTTCTATCCGGTTCTATCCGGTTCAAACCAGTTTAAACCGGTTCAATCCGGTTTTATCCGGTTTAAACCGGTTTTATCCGGTTTAGAACAGTTTAACCCAGTTCAATCCGGTTTTAATCGGCTTAAACCGGTTCAATCTGGTTTTATCCAGTTTAAACCGCTTTAAAACAGTTTAATCCGGTTTTATCCCGTTTAAACCAGTTTGAACCGGTTCAATCCGGTTTAAACCGGTTTAAGCCGGTTCAATCCGGTTTGATCCAGTTTAAACCGGTTCTATCCGGTTCTATCCGGTTGAAACCAGTTTAAACCGGTTCAATCCGGTTTTATCCGGTTTAAACCAGTTCAATCCGGTTTTATCCGGTTTAAACCAGGTCATTCCAGTTTTATCCGTTTAAAACCGGTTTGAAAGTGTTCAGTCCGGTTTTATCCGGCTTAAACTGGTTCAGTCCGGTTTTATCCGGTTTAAACCGGTTCATTCCGGTTTTATCCGGTTAAAACCGGTTTGAAACGGTTCAATCCGGTTTTATCTGGTTTAAACCGGTTAAATCCTGTTTTATCCAGTTTAAACCGGTTCTATCCGGTTCTATCCGGTTGAAACCAGTTTAAACCAGTTCAATCCGGTTTTATCTGGTTTAAACCGGTTCAATCTGGTTTTATCCGGTTTAAACCGGTTTTATCCGGTTTAGACCAGTTTAAACCAGTTCAATCCGGTTTTAATCGGTTTAAACCGGTACAATCTGGTTTTATCCGGTTTAAACCACTTTAAACCGGTTCAATCAGTTTTAACCAGTTTAAACCGGTTCAATCCGTTTTTTCCGGTTTAAACCGGTTTAAACCAGTTCATTCCGGTTTTATCCGGTTTAAACCGGTTCAATCCGGTTTAAACCGTTTCAATCTTGTTTTATCCGGTTTGAACCGGTTTAAACCGCTTCAATCCGGTTTTATCCGGTTTAAACCGGTTCTATCCGGTTCTATCCGGTTGAAACCGGTTTAAACCGGTTCAATCTGGTTTTATCCGGTTTAAACCGGTTTTAACCGATTCAGTCCGGTTTATCCAGTATAAACTGATTTAATCCGCTTCAATCGGGTTTTATCCAGGTTAAACTGATTTAAACCGGTTCAGTCCGGTTTTATCCAGTTTCAACCAGTTATATCCGGTTCTATCCGGTTTAAACCGGTTTAAACCGGTTTAATCTGGTTTTATCCGGCTTAAACCGGTTCAATCTGGTATTATCCGGATTAAACTGGTTCAATTTGGTTTTATCCCGTTTAAACCGGTTTTATCCGGTTTAAACCGGTATAAACCAGTTCAATCCGGTTTTATCCTGTTTAAACCGGTTTAAACCGGATCATTCCGGTTTTATCCGGTTTCAACCGGTTTTACCCAGTTCTATACGGTTTAAACCGGTTTAAACCTGTTCAATCCGATTTCATTCGGTTTAAACCAATTCAACCCAGTTTTATCCGGTTTAAACCGGTTTAAGCTGGTTCAATCCGGTTTTATCCGGTTTAAACCGGTTCAATCTTGTTTTATCCGGTTTAAACCGTTTGAAACCAGTTCAATCCGGTTTTGTCCGGTTTAGACCAGTTCAATCCGGTTTTATCCGGTTTACACCGGTTCTATGCTGTTTATACCAATTTAAGCCTGTTCAATCGGGTTTTATCCAGTTTAGACCTGTTTAAGCCGGTTCATTCCAGATTTATCCAGCTTAAACCGGTTTAAACCCTTTCAATCCGTTTTTATCCGGTTTCAACCGGTTTACACCGGTTCAATCCGGTTTTATCCGGTTTATACCGTTTCTATCCGGTTCTATCCGTTTTAAACCGGTTTAAACCAGTTCATTCCGGTTTTATCCGGTTTCAACCGGTTTGAACCGGTTCAATCCGGTTTTATCCGGTTTCAACCGCTTTGAACCGGTTCAATCCGGTTTTATCCGGTTTAAACCGGTTTAAGCCGGTTCAATCCGGTTTTATCCGGTTTAAACCGGTTCAATCTGGTTTGATCCGGTTTAAACCAGTTTGAACCTGTTCAATCCGGTTTTATCCGGTTTAAACGGGTTCTATCCGGTTCTATCCGGTTTAAACCTGTTTGTACCGGTTCAATCCGGTTTTATCCGGTTTAAACCGGTTTAAGCTGGTTCAATCCGGTTTTATCCAGTTTAAACCGGTTCAATCCGGTTTTATCCGGTTTAAACCGGTTCTATCCGGTTCTATCCGGTTGAAACCAGTTTAAACCGGTTCAATCCGGTTTTATCCGGTTTAAACCGGTTTTATCCGGTTTAGACCAGTTTAAACCAGTTCAATCCGGTTTTAATCGGCTTAAACCGGTTCAATCTGGTTTTATCCAGTTTAAACCGCTTTAAAACGGTTTAATCCGGTTTTTTCCCATTTAAACCAGTTTGAAACCGTTCAATCCGGTTTAAACCGGTTTTAGCCGGTTCAATCCGGTTTTATCCAGTTTAAACCGGTTCTATCCGGTTCTATCCGGTTGAAACCAGTTTAAACCGGTTCAATCCGGTTTTATCCAGTTTAAACCAGTTCTATCCGGTTTAAACCAGTTTAATCCAGTTCAATCCGGTTTTATCCGTTTTATACCGGTCCTATCGGGTTTAAACAGGTTTAGGCCGGTTCATTCCGGTTTTATCAGTTTTAAACCGGTTTAAACTGCTTCAATCCGTTTATATCCGGTTTAAACCGGTAACAACCGGTTCAATCCGGTTTTCTCCGGTTTAAACCGGTTTAAGCCGGTTCCATCCTGTTTTCTCCGGTTTTAACCGGCTTTAACCAGTTCAATCCGCTTTTATCCAGTTTAAACCAGTACAATCCGGTTTTATCTGGTTTAAACCGGTTCAATCTGGTTTTATCCGGTTTAAACCGGTTTTATCCGGTTTAGACCAGTTTAAACCAGTTCAATCCACTTTTAATCGGATTAAACCGGTTCAATCTGGTTTTATCCGATTTAAACCGCTTTAAAACGGTTTAATCCGGTTTTATCCGGTTTAAACCAGTTTGAACCGTTTCAATCCAGTTTTATCCGGTTTAAACCGGTTTAAGCCGGTTCAATCCGGTTTTATCCGGTTTAAACCGGTTCAATCTGGTTTCATCCGGTTTAAACCAGTTTGAACCGGTTCAATCCGGTTTTATCCAGTTTAAACCGGTTCTATCCGGTTCTATCCGGTTCAAACCAGTTTAAACCGGTTCAATCCGGTTTTATCCGGTTTAAACCGGTTTTATCCGGTTTAGAACAGTTTAACCCAGTTCAATCCGGTTTTAATCGGCTTAAACCGGTTCAATCTGGTTTTATCCAGTTTAAACCGCTTTAAAACAGTTTAATCCGGTTTTATCCCGTTTAAACCAGTTTGAACCGGTTCAATCCGGTTTAAACCGGTTTAAGCCGGTTCAATCCGGTTTGATCCAGTTTAAACCGGTTCTATCCGGTTCTATCCGGTTGAAACCAGTTTAAACCGGTTCAATCCGGTTTTATCCGGTTTAAACCAGTTCAATCCGGTTTTATCCGGTTTAAACCAGGTCATTCCAGTTTTATCCGTTTAAAACCGGTTTGAAAGTGTTCAATCCGGTTTTATCCAGCTTAAACTGGTTCAGTCCGGTTTTATCCGATTTAAACCAGTTCATTCCGGTTTTATCCGGTTTAAACTGGTTTGAACCGTTTAAATCCGGTTTTATCCGATTTAAACCAGTTCACTCCGGTTTTATCCGGTTTAAACTGGTTTGTACCGGTTCAATCCGGTTTTATCCGGTTTAAACAGGTTCATTCCGCTTTTATCCGGTTAAAACCGGTTTGAAACGGTTCAATCCGGTTTTATCTGGTTTAAACCGGTTCAATCCTGTTTTATCCAGTTTAAACCGGTTCTATCCGGTTCTATCCGGTTGAAACCAGTTTAAACCAGTTCAATCCGGTTTTATCTGGTTTAAACCGGTTCAATCTGGTTTTATCCGGTTTAAACCGGTTTTATCCGGTTTAGACCAGTTTAAACCAGTTCAATCCGGTTTTAATCGGATTAAACCGGTTCAATCTGGTTTTATCCGTTTTAAACCGCTTTAAAACGGTTTAATCCGTTTTTATCCGGTTTAAACCAGTTTGAACCATTTCAATCCGGTTTTATCCGGTTTAAACCGGTTTAAACCGGTTCTATCCGGTTTTATCTAGTTTAAACCGGTTCTATCCGGTTCTATCCTGTTTTAACCGGTTAAACCAGTTCAATCCGGTTTTATCCAGTTTAAACTGGTTCTATTCGTTTCCATCTGGTTTAAAAGGGTTTAAACTGGTTCAATCCGGTTTTATACGTTTTAAACCAGTTCAATCTGATTTTATCCGATTTAAAATGGTTCAATTTGGTTTTATCCGGTTTAAACCGGTTTGAACCGGTTCAATCCGGTTTTATCCGGTTTAAACCGGTTTAAACCAGGTCAATCCGGTTTTATCCGGTTTAAACCTCTTCAATCCGGTTTTCTCCAGTTTAAACCGGTTTAAACCCTTTCAATCCGTTTTTATCCGGTTTCAACCGGTTTACACCTGTTCAATCTGGTTTTATCCGGTTTATACCGTTTCTATCCAGTTCTATCCGTTTTAAGCCGGTTTAAACCAGTTCATTCCGGTTTTATCCGGTTTAAACCGGTTTGAACCGGTTCAATCCGGTTTTATCCGGTTTAAACCGGTTCTATCCGGTTCTATCCGGTTGAAACCATTTTAAACCGGTTCAATCCGGTTTTATCCGGTTTAAACCGGTTTTATCCGGTTTAGACCAGTTTAATCCAGTTCAATCCGGTTTTATCCGGTTTAAACCGGTTCAATCCGGTTTTATCCGGTTGAAACCAGTTCATTCCAGTTTTATCCGGTTAAAACCGGTTTGAAACGGTTCAATCCGGTTTTTTCCGGCTTAAACTGGTTCAGTCCGGTTTTATCCGATTTAAACCAGTTCATTCCGGTTTTATCCGGTTTAAACTGGTTTGAACCGTTTAAATCCGGTTTTATCCGGTTTACACCAGTTCACTCCGGTTTTATCCGGTTTAAACCGGTTTGTACCGGTACAATCCGGTTTTATCCGGTTTAAACCGGTTTAAGCTGGTTCAATCCGGTTTTATCCAGTTTAAACCGGTTCGATCCGGTTCTATCCGGTTGAAACCGGTTTAAACCAGTTCAATCCGATTTTATCCGGTTTAAACTGGTTCAGTCCGGTTTTATCCGGTTTAAACCAGTTCATTCCGGTTTTATCCGGTTTAAAACGGTTCAATCCGGTTTTATCCGGTTTAAACCGGTTTGTACCGGTTCAATCCGGTTTTATCCGGTTTAAACCGGTTTGTACCGGTTCAATCCGGTTTTATCCGGTTTAAACCGGTTTAAGCTGGTTCAATCCGGTTTTATCCAGTTTAAACCGGTTCAATCCGGTTTTATCCGGTTTAAACCGGTTCTATCCGGTTCTATCCAGTTGAAACCAGTTTAAACCGGTTCAATCCGGTTTTATCCTGTTTAAACCGGTTTTATCCGGTTTAGACCAGTTTAAACCAGTTCAATCCGGTTTTAATCGGCTTAAACCGGTTCAATCTGGTTTTATCCAGTTTAAACCGCTTTAAAACGGTTTAATCCGGTTTTTTCCCGTTTAAGCCAGTTTGAACCGGTACAATCCGGTTTAAACCGGTTTAAGCCGGTTCAATCCGGTTTTATCCAGTTTAAACCGGTTCTATCCGGTTCTATCCGGTTGAAACCAGTTTAAACCGGTTCAATCCGGTTTTATCCAGTTTAAACCAGTTCTATCCGGTTTAAACCAGTTTAATCCAGTTCAATCCGGTTTTATCCGGTTTAAACCGGTTTGTACAGGTTCAGTCCGGTTTTATCCGGTTTAAACCAGTTCATTCCGGTTTTATTCGGTTTAAACCAATTCACTCCGGTTTTATCCGGTTTAAACCGGTTTGTACCGGTTCAATCCGGTTTTATCCGGTTTAAACCGGTTTGTACAGGTTCAATCCGGTTTTATCCGGTTTAAACCGGTTTAAGCTGGTTCAATCCGGTTTTATCCAGTTTAAACCGGTTCTATCCGGTTCTATCCGGTTGAAACCAGTTTAAACCGGTTCAATCTGGTTTTATCCAGTTTAAACCGCTTTAAAACGGTTTAATCCGGTTTTTTCCCGTTTAAGCCAGTTTGAACCGGTTCAATCCGGTTTAAACCGGTTTAAGCCGGTTCAATCCGGTTTTATCCGGTTTAAACTGGTTTTATCCGGTTTAGACCAGTTTAAACCAGTTCAATCCGGTTTTAATCGGCTTAAACCGGTTCAATCTGGTGTTATCCAGTTTAAACCGCTTTAAAACGGTTTAATCCGGTTTTATATCCCGTTTAAACCAGTTTGAACCGGTTCAATCCGGTTTAAACCTGTTTAAGCCGGTTCAATCCGGTTTATCCAGTTTAAACCGGTTCTATCCGGTTCTATCCCGTTGAAACCAGTTTAAAACGGTTCAATCCGGTTTTATCCAGTTTAAACCGGTTCTATCCGGTTCTATCCGGTTGAAACCAGTTTAAACCGGTTCAATCGGTTTATCCAGTTTAAATCAGTTCTATCCGGTTTAAACCAGTTTAATCCAGTTCAATCCGGTTTTATCCGGTTTATACCGGTCCTATCGGGTTTAAACAGGTTTAGGCCGGTTCATTCCTGTTTTATCAGTTTTAAACCGGTTTAAACTGCTTCAATCCGTTTATATCCGGTTTAAAGCGGTTACAACCAGTTCAATCCGGTTTTCTCCGGTTTAAACTGGTTTAAGCCGGTTCTATCCTGTTTTCTCCGGTTTTAACCGGCTTTAACCAGTTCAATCCGCTTTTATCCAGTTTAAACCGGTTCTATCTGGTTCTATCCGGTTGAAACCGGTTTAAACCGGTTCTATCCGTTTTTATCCAGTTTAAACCAGTACAATCTGGTTTTATCCGGTTTAAACCGGTTTAAACCGGTTCAATCAGTTTTAGCCAGTTTAAACCGGTTCAATCCGTTTTTTCCGGTTTAAACCGGTTTAAACCAGTTCATTCCGGTTTTATCCGGTTTAAACCGGTTCAATCCGGTTTAAACCGTTTCAATCTGGTTTTATCCGGTTTGAACCGGTTTAAACCGCTTCAATCTGGTTTTATCCGGTTTAAACCGGTTCTATCCGGTTCTATCCGGTTGAAACCGGTTTAAACCGGTTCAATCTGGTTTTATCCGGTTTAAACCGGTTTTAACCGATTCAATCCGGTTTATCCAGTATAAACTGATTTAATCCGCTTCAATCCGGTTTTATCCAGG
Organism: Cynocephalus volans; assembly: GCF_027409185.1. Lineage (NCBI taxonomy): Eukaryota > Metazoa > Chordata > Mammalia > Dermoptera > Cynocephalidae > Cynocephalus > Cynocephalus volans. The sequence continues at coordinate 584,883 of NW_026902369.1, read as the reverse complement.
TTAAACTGATTTAAACCGGTTCAGTCCGGTTTTATCCAGTTTCAACCAGTTATATCCGGTTCTATCCGGTTTAAACCGGTTTAAACCGGTTTAATCCGGTTTTATCCGGCTTAAACCGGTTCAATCTGGTATTATCCGGATTAAACTGGTTCAATTTGGTTTTATCCCGTTTAAACCGGTTTTATCCGGTTTAAACCGGTATAAACCAGTTCAATCCGGTTTTATCCGGTTTAAACCGGATCATTCCGGTTTTATCCGGTTTCAACCGGTTTTACCCAGTTCTTTACGGTTTAAACCGGTTTAAACCTGTTCAATCCGATTTCATTCGGTTTAAACCAATTCAACCCAGTTTTATCCGGTTTTAACTGGTTTAAGCTGGTTCAATCCGGTTTTATCCGGTTTAAACCGGTTCAATCTTGTTTTATCCGGTTTAAACCGTTTGAAACCAGTTCAATCCGGTTTTGTCCGGTTTAGACCAGTTCAATCCGGATTTATCCGGTTTACACCGGTTCTATGCTGTTTATACCAATTTAAGCCTGTTCAATCGGGTTTTATCCAGTTTAGACCTGTTTAAGCCGGTTCATTCTGGTTTTATCCAGCTTAAACCGGTTTAAACCCTTTCAATCCGTTTTTATCCGGTTTCAACCGGTTTACACCGGTTCAATCCGGTTTTATCCGGTTTATACCGTTTCTATCCGGTTCTATCCGATTTAAACCGGTTTAAACCAGTTCATTCCGGTTTTATCCGGTTTCAACCGGTTTGAACCGGTTCTATCTGGTTTTATCCGGTTTCAACCGGTTTGAACCGGTTCAATTCAGTTTTATCCGGTTTAAACTGGTTTAAGCCGGTTCAATCCGGTTTTATCCGGTTTAAACCGGTTCAATCTGGTTTGATCCGGTTTAAACCAGTTTGAACCTGTTCAATCCGGTTTTATCCGGTTTAAACGGGTTTAAACCGGTTCTATCCGGTTTTATCCGGTTTAAACCGGTTTAAACTTGTTCAATCCGGTTTTATCCGGTTTAAACTGGTTCTATCCGGTTTAAACCGGTTTAAACCGCTTCTATCCGGTTTAAACCGGTTTAAACCGGTGCAATCTGGTTTTATCCGGTTTAAACGGGTTTAAACCGGTTCTATCCGGTTGAAAGCGGTTTAAACAGCTTCAATCCGGTTTTATCCGGTTTAAACCGGTTTAAACCGGTTAAATCCGGTTTTATCCGGTTTAAACCGGTTTAAACCGGTTAAATCCGGTTTTATCCGGTTTATACCGTTTCTATCCAGTTCTATCCGTTTTAAACCGGTTTAAACCAGTTCATTCCGGTTTTATCCGGTTTAAACCGGTTTAAACCCTTTCAATCCGTTTTTATCCGGTTTCAACCGGTTTACACCTGTTCAATCCGATTTTATCCGGTTTATACCGTTTCTATCCAGTTCTATCCGTTTTAAACAGGTTTGAAACGGTTCAATCCGGTTTTATCCGGTTTAAACCGGTTCATTCCGGTTTTATCCGGTTAAAACCGGTTTGAAACGTTTCCATCCGGTTTTATCTGGTTTAAACCGGTTCAATCCTGTTTTATCCAGTTTAAACCGGTTCTATCCGGTTCTATCCGGTTGAAACCAGTTTAAACCAGTTCAATCCGGTTTTATCTGGTTTAAACCGGTTCAATCTGGTTTTATCCGGTTTAAACCGGTTTTATCCGGTTTAGACCAGTTTAAACCAGTTCAATCCGGTTTTAATCGGATTAAACCGGTTCAATCTGGTTTTATCCGTTTTAAACCGCTTTAAAACGGTTTAATCCGTTTTTATCCGGTTTAAACCAGTTTGAACCGTTTCAATCCGGTTTTATCCGGTTTAAACCGGTTTAAACCGGTTCTATCCGGTTTTATCTAGTTTAAACCGGTTCTATCCGGTTCTATCCTGTTTTAACCGGTTAAACCAGTTCAATCCGGTTTTATCCAGTTTAAACTGGTTCTATTCGTTTCCATCTGGTTTAAAAGGGTTTAAACTGGTTCAATCCGGTTTTATACGTTTTAAACCAGTTCAATCTGATTTTATCCGATTTAAAATGGTTCAATTTGGTTTTATCCGGTTTAAACCGGTTTGAACCGGTTCAATCCGGTTTTATCCGGTTTAAACCGGTTTAAACCAGGTCAATCCGGTTTTATCCGGTTTAAACCTCTTCAATCCGGTTTTCTCCAGTTTAAACCGGTTTAAACCCTTTCAATCCGTTTTTATCCGGTTTCAACCGGTTTACACCTGTTCAATCTGGTTTTATCCGGTTTATACCGTTTCTATCCAGTTCTATCCGTTTTAAGCCGGTTTAAACCAGTTCATTCCGGTTTTATCCGGTTTAAACCGGTTTGAACCGGTTCAATCCGGTTTTATCCGGTTTAAACCGGTTCTATCCGGTTCTATCCGGTTGAAACCATTTTAAACCGGTTCAATCCGGTTTTATCCGGTTTAAACCGGTTTTATCCGGTTTAGACCAGTTTAACCCAGTTCAATCCGGTTTCAATCGGCTTAAACCGGTTCAATCTGGTTTTATCCAGTTTAAACCGCTATAAAACGGTTTAATCCGGTTTTATCCCGTTTAAACCTGTTTGAACCGGTTCAATCCGGTTTAAACCGGTTTAAGCCGGTTCAATCCAGTTTTATCCAGTTTAAACCGGTTCTACCCTGTTCTATTCGGTTGAAACCAGTTTAAACCGGTTCAATCCGGTTTTATCCGGTTTAAACCGGTTCAATCCGGTTTTATCCGGTTGAAACCAGTTCATTCCAGTTTTATCCGGTTAAAACCGGTTTGAAACGGTTCAATCCGGTTTTTTCCGGCTTAAACTGGTTCAGTCCGGTTTTATCCGATTTAAACCAGTTCATTCCGGTTTTATCCGGTTTAAACTGGTTTGAACCGTTTAAATCCGGTTTTATCCGGTTTACACCAGTTCACTCCGGTTTTATCCGGTTTAAACCGGTTTGTACCGGTACAATCCGGTTTTATCCGGTTTAAACCGGTTTAAGCTGGTTCAATCCGGTTTTATCCAGTTTAAACCGGTTCGATCCGGTTCTATCCGGTTGAAACCGGTTTAAACCAGTTCAATCCGATTTTATCCGGTTTAAACTGGTTCAGTCCGGTTTTATCCGGTTTAAACCAGTTCATTCCGGTTTTATCCGGTTTAAAACGGTTCAATCCGGTTTTATCCGGTTTAAACCGGTTTGTACCGGTTCAATCCGGTTTTATCCGGTTTAAACCGGTTTGTACCGGTTCAATCCGGTTTTATCCGGTTTAAACCGGTTTAAGCTGGTTCAATCCGGTTTTATCCAGTTTAAACCGGTTCAATCCGGTTTTATCCGGTTTAAACCGGTTCTATCCGGTTCTATCCAGTTGAAACCAGTTTAAACCGGTTCAATCCGGTTTTATCCTGTTTAAACCGGTTTTATCCGGTTTAGACCAGTTTAAACCAGTTCAATCCGGTTTTAATCGGCTTAAACCGGTTCAATCTGGTTTTATCCAGTTTAAACCGCTTTAAAACGGTTTAATCCGGTTTTTTCCCGTTTAAGCCAGTTTGAACCGGTACAATCCGGTTTAAACTGGTTTAAGCCGGTTCAATCCGGTTTTATCCAGTTTAAACCGGTTCTATCCGGTTCTATCCGGTTGAAACCAGTTTAAACCGGTTCAATCCGGTTTTATCCAGTTTAAACCAGTTCTATCCGGTTTAAACCAGTTTAATCCAGTTCAATCCGGTTTTATCCGGTTTAAACCGGTTTGTACAGGTTCAGTCCGGTTTTATCCGGTTTAAACCAGTTCATTCCGGTTTTATCCGGTTTAAACCAGTTCACTCCGGTTTTATCCGGTTTAAACCGGTTTGTACCGGTTCAATCCGGTTTTATCCGGTTTAAACCGGTTTGTACAGGTTCAATCCGTTTTTATCCGGTTTAAACCGGTTTAAGCTGGTTCAATCCGGTTTTATCCAGTTTAAACCGGTTCTATCCGGTTCTATCCGGTTGAAACCAGTTTAAACTGGTTCAATCCGGTTTTATCCGGTTTAAACTGGTTTTATCCGGTTTAGACCAGTTTAAACCAGTTCAATCCGGTTTTAATCGGCTTAAACCGGTTCAATCTGGTGTTATCCAGTTTAAACCGCTTTAAAACGGTTTAATCCGGTTTTATCCCGTTTAAACCAGTTTGAACCGGTTCAATCCGGTTTAAACCGGTTTAAGCCGGTTCAATCCGGTTTTATCCAGTTTAAACCGGTTCTATCCGGTTCTATCCCGTTGAAACCAGTTTAAAACGGTTCAATCCGGTTTTATCCAGTTTAAACCGGTTCTATCCGGTTCTATCCGGTTGAAACCAGTTTAAACCGGTTCAATCGGTTTTATCCAGTTTAAATCAGTTCTATCCGGTTTAAACCAGTTTAATCCAGTTCAATCCGGTTTTATCCGGTTTATACCGGTCCTATCGGGTTTAAACAGGTTTAGGCCGGTTCATTCCTGTTTTATCAGTTTTAAACCGGTTTAAACTGCTTCAATCCGTTTATATCCGGTTTAAAGCGGTTACAACCAGTTCAATCCGGTTTTCTCCGGTTTAAACTGGTTTAAGCCGGTTCTATCCTGTTTTCTCCGGTTTTAACCGGCTTTAACCAGTTCAATCCGCTTTTATCCAGTTTAAACCGGTTCTATCTGGTTCTATCCGGTTGAAACCGGTTTAAACCGGTTCTATCCGTTTTTATCCAGTTTAAACCGGTACAATCTGGTTTTATCCGGTTTAAACCGGTTTAAACCGGTTCAATCAGTTTTAGCCAGTTTAAACCGGTTCAATCCGTTTTTTCCGGTTTAAACCGGTTTAAACCAGTTCATTCCGGTTTTATCCGGTTTAAACCGGTTCAATCCGGTTTAAACCGTTTCAATCTGGTTTTATCCGGTTTGAACCGGTTTAAACCGCTTCAATCTTGTTTTATCCGGTTTAAACCGGTTCTATCCGGTTCTATCCGGTTGAAACCGGTTTAAACCGGTTCAATCTGGTTTTATCCGGTTTAAACCGGTTTTAACCGATTCAATCCGGTTTATCCAGTATAAACTGATTTAATCCGCTTCAATCCGGTTTTATCCAGGTTAAACTGATTTAAACCGGTTCAGTCCGGTTTTATCCAGTTTCAACCAGTTATATCCGGTTCTATCCGGTTTAAACCGGTTTAAACCGGTTTAATCCGGTTTTATCCGGCTTAAACCGGTTCAATCTGGTATTATCCGGATTAAACTGGTTCAATTTGGTTTTATCCCGTTTAAACCGGTTTTATCCGGTTTAAACCGGTATAAACCAGTTCAATCCGGTTTTATCCGGTTTAAACCGGATCATTCCGGTTTTATCCGGTTTCAACCGGTTTTACCCAGTTCTTTACGGTTTAAACCGGTTTAAACCTGTTCAATCCGATTTCATTCGGTTTAAACCAATTCAACCCAGTTTTATCCGGTTTTAACTGGTTTAAGCTGGTTCAATCCGGTTTTATCCGGTTTAAACCGGTTCAATCTTGTTTTATCCGGTTTAAACCGTTTGAAACCAGTTCAATCCGGTTTTGTCCGGTTTAGACCAGTTCAATCCGGATTTATCCGGTTTACACCGGTTCTATGCTGTTTATACCAATTTAAGCCTGTTCAATCGGGTTTTATCCAGTTTAGACCTGTTTAAGCCGGTTCATTCCGGTTTTATCCAGCTTAAACCGGTTTAAACCCTTTCAATCAGTTTTTATCTGGTTTCAACCGGTTTACACCGGTTCAATCCGGTTTTATCCGGTTTATACCGTTTCTATCCGGTTCTATCCGATTTAAACCGGTTTAAACCAGTTCATTCCGGTTTTATCCGGTTTCAACCGGTTTGAACCGGTTCTATCTGGTTTTATCCGGTTTCAACCGGTTTGAACCGGTTCAATTCAGTTTTATCCGGTTTAAACTGGTTTAAGCCGGTTCAATCCGGTTTTATCCGGTTTAAACCGGTTCAATCTGGTTTGATCCGGTTTAAACCAGTTTGAACCTGTTCAATCCGGTTTTATCCGGTTTAAACGGGTTTAAACCGGTTCTATCCGGTTTTATCCGGTTTAAACCGGTTTAAACTTGTTCAATCCGGTTTTATCCGGTTTAAACTGGTTCTATCCGGTTTAAACCGGTTTAAACCGCTTCTATCCGGTTTAAACCGGTTTAAACCGGTGCAATCTGGTTTTATCCGGTTTAAACGGGTTTAAACCGGTTCTATCCGGTTGAAAGCGGTTTAAACAGCTTCAATCCGGTTTTATCCGGTTTAAACCGGTTTAAACCGGTTAAATCCGGTTTTATCCGGTTTATACCGTTTCTATCCAGTTCTATCCGTTTTAAACCGGTTTAAACCAGTTCATTCCGGTTTTATCCGGTTTAAACCGGTTTAAACCCTTTCAATCCGTTTTTATCCGGTTTCAACCGGTTTACACCTGTTCAATCCGATTTTATCCGGTTTATACCGTTTCTATCCAGTTCTATCCGTTTTAAACAGGTTTGAAACGGTTCAATCCGGTTTTATCCGGTTTAAACCGGTTCATTCCGGTTTTATCCGGTTAAAACCGGTTTGAAACGTTTCCATCCGGTTTTATCTGGTTTAAACCGGTTCAATCCTGTTTTATCCAGTTTAAACCGGTTCTATCCGGTTCTATCCGGTTGAAACCAGTTTAAACCAGTTCAATCCGGTTTTATCTGGTTTAAACCGGTTCAATCTGGTTTTATCCGTTTTAAACCGCTTTAAAACGGTTTAATCCGTTTTTATCCGGTTTAAACCAGTTTGAACCGTTTCAATCCGGTTTTATCCGGTTTAAACCGGTTTAAACCGGTTCTATCCGGTATTATCTAGTTTAAACCAGTTCTATCCGGTTTTGTCCTGTTTAAATCGGTTTAAACCGGTTCTATCCTGTTCTATCCTGTTTTAACCGGTTAAACCAGTTCAATCCGGTTTTATCCAGTTTAAACTGGTTCTATTCGTTTCCATCTGGTTTAAAAGGGTTTAAACTGGTTCAATCCGGTTTTATACGTTTTAAACCAGTTCAATCTGATTTTATCCGATTTATACTGGTTCAATTTGGTTTTATCCGGTTTAAACCGGTTTGAACCGGTTCAATCCGGTTTTATCCGGTTTAAACCGGTTTAAACCAGGTCAATCCGGTTTTATCCGGTTTAAACCTCTTCAATCCGGTTTTCTCCAGTTTAAACCGGTTTAAACCCTTTCAATCCGTTTTTATCCGGTTTCAACCGGTTTACACCTGTTCAATCCGGTTTTATCCGGTTTATACCGTTTCTATCCAGTTCTATCCGTTTTAAGCCGGTTTAAACCAGTTCATTCCGGTTTTATCCGGTTTAAACCGGTTTGAACCGGTTCAATCCGGTTTTATGCGGTTTAAACCGGTTCTATCCGGTTCTATCCGGTTGAAACCATTTTAAACCGGTTCAATCCGGTTTTATCCGGTTTATACCGTTTCTATCCAGTTCTATCCGTTTTAAACAGGTTTGAAACGGTTCAATCCGGTTTTATCCGGTTTAAACCGGTTCATTCCGCTTTTATCCGGTTAAAACCGGTTTGAAACGGTTCAATCCGGTTTTATCTGGTTTAAACCGGTTCAATCCTGTTTTATCCAGTTTAAACCGGTTCTATCCGGTTCTATCCGGTTGAAACCAGTTTAAACCAGTTCAATCCGGTTTTATCTGGTTTAAACCGGTTCAATCTGGTTTTATCCGGTTTAAACCGGTTTTATCCGGTTTAGACCAGTTTAAACCAGTTCAATCCGGTTTTAATCGGATTAAACCGGTTCAATCTGGTTTTATCCGTTTTAAACCGCTTTAAAACGGTTTAATCCGTTTTTATCCGGTTTAAACCAGTGTGAACCGTTTCAATCCGGTTTTATCCGGTTTAAACCGGTTTAAACCGGTTCTATCCGGTTTTATCTAGTTTAAACCGGTTCTATCCGGTTCTATCCTGTTTTAACCGGTTAAACCAGTTCAATCCGGTTTTATCCAGTTTAAACTGGTTCTATTCGTTTCCATCTGGTTTAAAAGGGTTTAAACTGGTTCAATCCGGTTTTATACGTTTTAAACCAGTTCAATCTGATTTTATCCGATTTAAAATGGTTCAATTTGGTTTTATCCGGTTTAAACCGGTTTGAACCGGTTCAATCCGGTTTTATCCGGTTTAAACCGGTTTAAACCAGGTCAATCCGGTTTTATCCGGTTTAAACCTCTTCAATCCGGTTTTCTCCAGTTTAAACCGGTTTAAACCCTTTCAATCCGTTTTTATCCGGTTTCAACCGGTTTACACCTGTTCAATCTGGTTTTATCCGGTTTATACCGTTTCTATCCAGTTCTATCCGTTTTAAGCCGGTTTAAACCAGTTCATTCCGGTTTTATCCGGTTTAAACCGGTTTGAACCGGTTCAATCCGGTTTTATCCGGTTTAAACCGGTTCTATCCGGTTCTATCCGGTTGAAACCATTTTAAACCGGTTCAATCCGGTTTTATCCGGTTTAAACCGGTTTTATCCGGTTTAGACCAGTTTAACCCAGTTCAATCCGGTTTCAATCGGCTTAAACCGGTTCAATCCGGTTTTATCCGGTTTAAACCGGTTCAATCCGGTTTTATCCGGTTGAAACCAGTTCATTCCAGTTTTATCCGGTTAAAACCGGTTTGAAACGGTTCAATCCGGTTTTTTCCGGCTTAAACTGGTTCAGTTCCGTTTTATCCGATTTAAACCAGTTCATTCCGGTTTTATCCGGTTTAAACTGGTTTGAACCGTTTAAATCCGTTTTTATCCGGTTTACACCAGTTCACTCCGGTTTTATCCGGTTTAAACCGGTTTGTACCGGTACAATCCGGTTTTATCCGGTTTAAACCGGTTTAAGCTGGTTCAATCCGGTTTTATCCAGTTTAAACCGGTTCGATCCGGTTCTATCCGGTTGAAACCGGTTTAAACCAGTTCAATCCGATTTTATCCGGTTTAAACTGGTTCAGTCCGGTTTTATCCGGTTTAAACCAGTTCATTCCGGTTTTATCCGGTTTAAAACGGTTCAATCCGGTTTTATCCGGTTTAAACCGGTTTGTACCGGTTCAATCCGGTTTTATCCGGTTTAAACCGGTTTGTACCGGTTCAATCCGGTTTTATCCGGTTTAAACCGGTTTAAGCTGGTTCAATCCGGTTTTATCCAGTTTAAACCGGTTCAATCCGGTTTTATCCGGTTTAAACCGGTTCTATCCGGTTCTATCCAGTTGAAACCAGTTTAAACCGGTTCAATCCGGTTTTATCCTGTTTAAACCGGTTTTATCCGGTTTAGACCAGTTTAAACCAGTTCAATCCAGTTTTAATCGGCTTAAACCGGTTCAATCTGGTTTTATCCAGTTTAAACCGCTTTAAAACGGTTTAATCCGGTTTTTTCCCGTTTAAGCCAGTTTGAACCGGTACAATCCGGTTTAAACCGGTTTAAGCCGGTTCAATCCGGTTTTATCCAGTTTAAACCGGTTCTATCCGGTTCTATCCGGTTGAAACCAGTTTAAACCGGTTCAATCCGGTTTTATCCAGTTTAAACCAGTTCTATCCGGTTTAAACCAGTTTAATCCAGTTCAATCCAGTTTTATCCGGTTTAAACCGGTTTGTACAGGTTCAGTCCGGTTTTATCCGGTTTAAACCAGTTCATTCCGGTTTTATCCGGTTTAAACCAGTTCACTCCGGTTTTATCCGGTTTAAACCGGTTTGTACCGGTTCAATCCGGTTTTATCCGGTTTAAACCGGTTTGTACAGGTTCAATCCGGTTTTCTCCGGTTTAAACCGGTTTAAGCCGGTTCTATCCTGTTTTCTCCGGTTTTAACCGGCTTTAACCAGTTCAATCCGCTTTTATCCAGTTTAAACCGGTTCTATCTGGTTCTATCCGGTTGAAACCGGTTTAAACCGGTTCTATCCGTTTTTATCCGGTTTAAACCGGTACAATCTGGTTTTATCCGGTTTAAACCGGTTTAAACCGGTTCAATCCGTTTTTTCCGGTTTAAACCGGTTTAAACCAGTTCATTCCGGTTTTATCTGGTTTAAACCGGTTCAATCCTGTTTTATCCAGTTTAAACCGGTTCTATCTGGTTCTATCCGGTTGAAACCAGTTTAAACCAGTTCAATCAGGTTTTATCTGGTTTAAACCGGTTCAATCTGGTTTTATCCGGTTTAAACCGGTTTTATCCGGTTTAGACCAGTTTAAACCAGTTCAATCCGGTTTTAATCGGATTAAACCGGTTCAATCTGGTTTTATCCGTTTTAAACCGCTTTAAAACGGTTTAATCCGGTTTTATCCGGTTTAAACCAGTTTGAACCGTTTCAATCCAGTTTTATCCGGTTTAAACCGGTTTAAGCCGTTTCAATCCAGTTTTATCCGGTTTAAACTGGTTTAAGCTGGTTCAATCCGGTTTTATCCAGTTTAAACCGGTTCAATCCGGTTTTATCCAGTTTGAACCGGTTCTATCCGGTTCTATCCGGTTGAAACGAGTTTAAACCGGTTCAATCCGGTTTTATCCGGTTTAAACCGGTTTAAGCTGGTTCAATCCGGTTTTATCCAGTTTAAACCGGTTCAATCCGGTTTTATCCAGTTTGAACCGGTTCTATCCGGTTCTATCCGGTTGAAACCAGTTTAAACCGGTTCAATCCGGTTTTATCCGGTTTAAACCGGTTTTATCCGGTTTAGACCAGTTTAAACCAGTTCAATCCGGTTTTAATCGGCTTAAACCGGTTCAATCTGGTTTTATCCAGTTTAAACCGCTTTAAAACGGTTTAATCCGGTTTTATCCCGTTTAAACCGGTTTGAACCGGTTCAATCCGGTTTAAACCGGTTTAAGCCGGTTCAATCCGGTTTTATCCAGTTTAAACCAGTTCTATCCGGTTTAAACCAGTTTAATCCAGTTCAATCCGGGTTTATCCGGTTTATACCGGTCCTATCGGGTTTAAACAGGTTTAGGCCGGTTCATTCCGGTTTTATCAGTTTTAAACCGGTTTAAACTGCTTCAATCCGTTTATATTCGGTTTAAACCGGTAACAACCGGTTCAATCCGGTTTTCTCCGGTTTAAACGGGTTTAAACCGGTTCTATCCGGTTGAAACCGGTTTAAACAGCTTCAATCCGGTTTTCTCCGGTTTAAACCGGTTTAAACCGGTTCAATCCGGTTTTCTCCGGTTTATACCGTTTCTACCCAGTTCTATCCGTTTTAAACCGGTTTAAACCAGTTCATTCCGGTTTTATCCGGTTTAAACCGGTTTAAACCCTTTCAATCCGTTTTTATCCGGTTTCAACCGGTTTACACCTGTTCAATCCGGTTTTTTCCGGTTTATACCGTTTCTATCCAGTTCTATCCGTTTTAAACAGGTTTGAAACGGTTCAATCCGGTTTTATCCAGTTTAAACCGGTTCAGTCCGGTTTTATCCGGTTTAAACCGGTTCATTCCGGTTTTATCCGGTTAAAACCGGTTTGAAACGGTTCAATCCGGTTTTATCTGGTTTAAACCGGTTAAATCCTGTTTTATCCAGTTTAAACCGGTTCTATCCGGTTCTATCCGGTTGAAACCAGTTTAAACCAGTTCAATCCGGTTTTATCTGGTTTAAACCGGTTCAATCTGGTTTTATCCGGTTTAAACCGGTTTTATCCGGTTTAGACCAGTTTAAACCAGTTCAATCCGGTTTTAATCGGTTTAAACCGGTACAATCTGGTTTTATCCGGTTTAAACCACTTTAAACCGGTTCAATCAGTTTTAACCAGTTTAAACCGGTTCAATCCGTTTTTTCCGGTTTAAACCGGTTTAAACCAGTTCATTCCGGTTTTATCCGGTTTAAACCGGTTCAATCCGGTTTAAACCGTTTCAATCTTGTTTTATCCGGTTTGAACCGGTTTAAACCGCTTCAATCCGGTTTTATCCGGTTTAAACCGGTTCTATCCGGTTCTATCCGGTTGAAACCGGTTTAAACCGGTTCAATCTGGTTTTATCCGGTTTAAACCGGTTTTAACCGATTCAGTCCGGTTTATCCAGTATAAACTGATTTAATCCGCTTCAATCGGGTTTTATCCAGGTTAAACTGATTTAAACCGGTTCAGTCCGGTTTTATCCAGTTTCAACCAGTTATATCCGGTTCTATCCGGTTTAAACCGGTTTAAACCGGTTTAATCTGGTTTTATCCGGCTTAAACCGGTTCAATCTGGTATTATCCGGATTAAACTGGTTCAATTTGGTTTTATCCCGTTTAAACCGGTTTTATCCGGTTTAAACCGGTATAAACCAGTTCAATCCGGTTTTATCCTGTTTAAACCGGTTTAAACCGGATCATTCCGGTTTTATCCGGTTTCAACCGGTTTTACCCAGTTCTATACGGTTTAAACCGGTTTAAACCTGTTCAATCCGATTTCATTCGGTTTAAACCAATTCAACCCAGTTTTATCCGGTTTAAACCGGTTTAAGCTGGTTCAATCCGGTTTTATCCGGTTTAAACCGGTTCAATCTTGTTTTATCCGGTTTAAACCGTTTGAAACCAGTTCAATCCGGTTTTGTCCGGTTTAGACCAGTTCAATCCGGTTTTATCCGGTTTACACCGGTTCTATGCTGTTTATACCAATTTAAGCCTGTTCAATCGGGTTTTATCCAGTTTAGACCTGTTTAAGCCGGTTCATTCCAGATTTATCCAGCTTAAACCGGTTTAAACCCTTTCAATCCGTTTTTATCCGGTTTCAACCGGTTTACACCGGTTCAATCCGGTTTTATCCGGTTTATACCGTTTCTATCCGGTTCTATCCGTTTTAAACCGGTTTAAACCAGTTCATTCCGGTTTTATCCGGTTTCAACCGGTTTGAACCGGTTCAATCCGGTTTTATCCGGTTTCAACCGCTTTGAACCGGTTCAATCCGGTTTTATCCGGTTTAAACCGGTTTAAGCCGGTTCAATCCGGTTTTATCCGGTTTAAACCGGTTCAATCTGGTTTGATCCGGTTTAAACCAGTTTGAACCTGTTCAATCCGGTTTTATCCGGTTTAAACGGGTTCTATCCGGTTCTATCCGGTTTAAACCGGTTTGTACCGGTTCAATCCGGTTTTATCCGGTTTAAACCGGTTTAAGCTGGTTCAATCCGGTTTTATCCAGTTTAAACCGGTTCAATCCGGTTTTATCCGGTTTAAACCGGTTCTATCCGGTTCTATCCGGTTGAAACCAGTTTAAACCGGTTCAATCCGGTTTTATCCGGTTTAAACCGGTTTTATCCGGTTTAGACCAGTTTAAACCAGTTCAATCCGGTTTTAATCGGCTTAAACCGGTTCAATCTGGTTTTATCCAGTTTAAACCGCTTTAAAACGGTTTAATCCGGTTTTTTCCCATTTAAACCAGTTTGAAACCGTTCAATCCGGTTTAAACCGGTTTTAGCCGGTTCAATCCGGTTTTATCCAGTTTAAACCGGTTCTATCCGGTTCTATCCGGTTGAAACCAGTTTAAACCGGTTCAATCCGGTTTTATCCAGTTTAAACCAGTTCTATCCGGTTTAAACCAGTTTAATCCAGTTCAATCCGGTTTTATCCGTTTTATACCGGTCCTATCGGGTTTAAACAGGTTTAGGCCGGTTCATTCCGGTTTTATCAGTTTTAAACCGGTTTAAACTGCTTCAATCCGTTTATATCCGGTTTAAACCGGTAACAACCGGTTCAATCCGGTTTTCTCCGGTTTAAACCGGTTTAAGCCGGTTCCATCCTGTTTTCTCCGGTTTTAACCGGCTTTAACCAGTTCAATCCGCTTTTATCCAGTTTAAACCAGTACAATCCGGTTTTATCTGGTTTAAACCGGTTCAATCTGGTTTTATCCGGTTTAAACCGGTTTTATCCGGTTTAGACCAGTTTAAACCAGTTCAATCCACTTTTAATCGGATTAAACCGGTTCAATCTGGTTTTATCCGATTTAAACCGCTTTAAAACGGTTTAATCCGGTTTTATCCGGTTTAAACCAGTTTGAACCGTTTCAATCCAGTTTTATCCGGTTTAAACCGGTTTAAGCCGGTTCAATCCGGTTTTATCCGGTTTAAACCGGTTCAATCTGGTTTCATCCGGTTTAAACCAGTTTGAACCGGTTCAATCCGGTTTTATCCAGTTTAAACCGGTTCTATCCGGTTCTATCCGGTTCAAACCAGTTTAAACCGGTTCAATCCGGTTTTATCCGGTTTAAACCGGTTTTATCCGGTTTAGAACAGTTTAACCCAGTTCAATCCGGTTTTAATCGGCTTAAACCGGTTCAATCTGGTTTTATCCAGTTTAAACCGCTTTAAAACAGTTTAATCCGGTTTTATCCCGTTTAAACCAGTTTGAACCGGTTCAATCCGGTTTAAACCGGTTTAAGCCGGTTCAATCCGGTTTGATCCAGTTTAAACCGGTTCTATCCGGTTCTATCCGGTTGAAACCAGTTTAAACCGGTTCAATCCGGTTTTATCCGGTTTAAACCAGTTCAATCCGGTTTTATCCGGTTTAAACCAGGTCATTCCAGTTTTATCCGTTTAAAACCGGTTTGAAAGTGTTCAATCCGGTTTTATCCGGCTTAAACTGGTTCAGTCCGGTTTTATCCGGTTTAAACCGGTTCATTCCGGTTTTATCCGGTTAAAACCGGTTTGAAACGGTTCAATCCGGTTTTATCTGGTTTAAACCGGTTAAATCCTGTTTTATCCAGTTTAAACCGGTTCTATCCGGTTCTATCCGGTTGAAACCAGTTTAAACCAGTTCAATCCGGTTTTATCTGGTTTAAACCGGTTCAATCTGGTTTTATCCGGTTTAAACCGGTTTTATCCGGTTTAGACCAGTTTAAACCAGTTCAATCCGGTTTTAATCGGTTTAAACCGGTACAATCTGGTTTTATCCGGTTTAAACCACTTTAAACCGGTTCAATCAGTTTTAACCAGTTTAAACCGGTTCAATCCGTTTTTTCCGGTTTAAACCGGTTTAAACCAGTTCATTCCGGTTTTATCCGGTTTAAACCGGTTCAATCCGGTTTAAACCGTTTCAATCTTGTTTTATCCGGTTTGAACCGGTTTAAACCGCTTCAATCCGGTTTTATCCGGTTTAAACCGGTTCTATCCGGTTCTATCCGGTTGAAACCGGTTTAAACCGGTTCAATCTGGTTTTATCCGGTTTAAACCGGTTTTAACCGATTCAGTCCGGTTTATCCAGTATAAACTGATTTAATCCGCTTCAATCGGGTTTTATCCAGGTTAAACTGATTTAAACCGGTTCAGTCCGGTTTTATCCAGTTTCAACCAGTTATATCCGGTTCTATCCGGTTTAAACCGGTTTAAACCGGTTTAATCTGGTTTTATCCGGCTTAAACCGGTTCAATCTGGTATTATCCGGATTAAACTGGTTCAATTTGGTTTTATCCCGTTTAAACCGGTTTTATCCGGTTTAAACCGGTATAAACCAGTTCAATCCGGTTTTATCCTGTTTAAACCGGTTTAAACCGGATCATTCCGGTTTTATCCGGTTTCAACCGGTTTTACCCAGTTCTATACGGTTTAAACCGGTTTAAACCTGTTCAATCCGATTTCATTCGGTTTAAACCAATTCAACCCAGTTTTATCCGGTTTAAACCGGTTTAAGCTGGTTCAATCCGGTTTTATCCGGTTTAAACCGGTTCAATCTTGTTTTATCCGGTTTAAACCGTTTGAAACCAGTTCAATCCGGTTTTGTCCGGTTTAGACCAGTTCAATCCGGTTTTATCCGGTTTACACCGGTTCTATGCTGTTTATACCAATTTAAGCCTGTTCAATCGGGTTTTATCCAGTTTAGACCTGTTTAAGCCGGTTCATTCCAGATTTATCCAGCTTAAACCGGTTTAAACCCTTTCAATCCGTTTTTATCCGGTTTCAACCGGTTTACACCGGTTCAATCCGGTTTTATCCGGTTTATACCGTTTCTATCCGGTTCTATCCGTTTTAAACCGGTTTAAACCAGTTCATTCCGGTTTTATCCGGTTTCAACCGGTTTGAACCGGTTCAATCCGGTTTTATCCGGTTTCAACCGCTTTGAACCGGTTCAATCCGGTTTTATCCGGTTTAAACCGGTTTAAGCCGGTTCAATCCGGTTTTATCCGGTTTAAACCGGTTCAATCTGGTTTGATCCGGTTTAAACCAGTTTGAACCTGTTCAATCCGGTTTTATCCGGTTTAAACGGGTTCTATCCGGTTCTATCCGGTTTAAACCGGTTTGTACCGGTTCAATCCGGTTTTATCCGGTTTAAACCGGTTTAAGCTGGTTCAATCCGGTTTTATCCAGTTTAAACCGGTTCAATCCGGTTTTATCCGGTTTAAACCGGTTCTATCCGGTTCTATCCGGTTGAAACCAGTTTAAACCGGTTCAATCCGGTTTTATCCGGTTTAAACCGGTTTTATCCGGTTTAGACCAGTTTAAACCAGTTCAATCCGGTTTTAATCGGCTTAAACCGGTTCAATCTGGTTTTATCCAGTTTAAACCGCTTTAAAACGGTTTAATCCGGTTTTTTCCCATTTAAACCAGTTTGAAACCGTTCAATCCGGTTTAAACCGGTTTTAGCCGGTTCAATCCGGTTTTATCCAGTTTAAACCGGTTCTATCCGGTTCTATCCGGTTGAAACCAGTTTAAACCGGTTCAATCCGGTTTTATCCAGTTTAAACCAGTTCTATCCGGTTTAAACCAGTTTAATCCAGTTCAATCCGGTTTTATCCGTTTTATACCGGTCCTATCGGGTTTAAACAGGTTTAGGCCGGTTCATTCCGGTTTTATCAGTTTTAAACCGGTTTAAACTGCTTCAATCCGTTTATATCCGGTTTAAACCGGTAACAACCGGTTCAATCCGGTTTTCTCCGGTTTAAACCGGTTTAAGCCGGTTCCATCCTGTTTTCTCCGGTTTTAACCGGCTTTAACCAGTTCAATCCGCTTTTATCCAGTTTAAACCAGTACAATCCGGTTTTATCTGGTTTAAACCGGTTCAATCTGGTTTTATCCGGTTTAAACCGGTTTTATCCGGTTTAGACCAGTTTAAACCAGTTCAATCCACTTTTAATCGGATTAAACCGGTTCAATCTGGTTTTATCCGATTTAAACCGCTTTAAAACGGTTTAATCCGGTTTTATCCGGTTTAAACCAGTTTGAACCGTTTCAATCCAGTTTTATCCGGTTTAAACCGGTTTAAGCCGGTTCAATCCGGTTTTATCCGGTTTAAACCGGTTTAAGCCGGTTCAATCCGGTTTTATCCGGTTTAAACCGGTTCAATCTGGTTTGATCCGGTTTAAACCAGTTTGAACCTGTTCAATCCGGTTTTATCCGGTTTAAACGGGTTCTATCCGGTTCTATCCGGTTTAAACCGGTTTGTACCGGTTCAATCCGGTTTTATCCGGTTTAAACCGGTTTAAGCTGGTTCAATCCGGTTTTATCCAGTTTAAACCGGTTCAATCCGGTTTTATCCGGTTTAAACCGGTTCTATCCGGTTCTATCCGGTTGAAACCAGTTTAAACCGGTTCAATCCGGTTTTATCCGGTTTAAACCGGTTTTATCCGGTTTAGACCAGTTTAAACCAGTTCAATCCGGTTTTAATCGGCTTAAACCGGTTCAATCTGGTTTTATCCAGTTTAAACCGCTTTAAAACGGTTTAATCCGGTTTTTTCCCATTTAAACCAGTTTGAAACCGTTCAATCCGGTTTAAACCGGTTTTAGCCGGTTCAATCCGGTTTTATCCAGTTTAAACCGGTTCTATCCGGTTCTATCCGGTTGAAACCAGTTTAAACCGGTTCAATCCGGTTTTATCCAGTTTAAACCAGTTCTATCCGGTTTAAACCAGTTTAATCCAGTTCAATCCGGTTTTATCCGTTTTATACCGGTCCTATCGGGTTTAAACAGGTTTAGGCCGGTTCATTCCGGTTTTATCAGTTTTAAACCGGTTTAAACTGCTTCAATCCGTTTATATCCGGTTTAAACCGGTAACAACCGGTTCAATCCGGTTTTCTCCGGTTTAAACCGGTTTAAGCCGGTTCCATCCTGTTTTCTCCGGTTTTAACCGGCTTTAACCAGTTCAATCCGCTTTTATCCAGTTTAAACCAGTACAATCCGGTTTTATCTGGTTTAAACCGGTTCAATCTGGTTTTATCCGGTTTAAACCGGTTTTATCCGGTTTAGACCAGTTTAAACCAGTTCAATCCACTTTTAATCGGATTAAACCGGTTCAATCTGGTTTTATCCGATTTAAACCGCTTTAAAACGGTTTAATCCGGTTTTATCCGGTTTAAACCAGTTTGAACCGTTTCAATCCAGTTTTATCCGGTTTAAACCGGTTTAAGCCGGTTCAATCCGGTTTTATCCGGTTTAAACCGGTTCAATCTGGTTTCATCCGGTTTAAACCAGTTTGAACCGGTTCAATCCGGTTTTATCCAGTTTAAACCGGTTCTATCCGGTTCTATCCGGTTCAAACCAGTTTAAACCGGTTCAATCCGGTTTTATCCGGTTTAAACCGGTTTTATCCGGTTTAGAACAGTTTAACCCAGTTCAATCCGGTTTTAATCGGCTTAAACCGGTTCAATCTGGTTTTATCCAGTTTAAACCGCTTTAAAACAGTTTAATCCGGTTTTATCCCGTTTAAACCAGTTTGAACCGGTTCAATCCGGTTTAAACCGGTTTAAGCCGGTTCAATCCGGTTTGATCCAGTTTAAACCGGTTCTATCCGGTTCTATCCGGTTGAAACCAGTTTAAACCGGTTCAATCCGGTTTTATCCGGTTTAAACCAGTTCAATCCGGTTTTATCCGGTTTAAACCAGGTCATTCCAGTTTTATCCGTTTAAAACCGGTTTGAAAGTGTTCAATCCGGTTTTATCCAGCTTAAACTGGTTCAGTCCGGTTTTATCCGATTTAAACCAGTTCATTCCGGTTTTATCCGGTTTAAACTGGTTTGAACCGTTTAAATCCGGTTTTATCCGATTTAAACCAGTTCACTCCGGTTTTATCCGGTTTAAACTGGTTTGTACCGGTTCAATCCGGTTTTATCCGGTTTAAACAGGTTTAAGCTGGTTCAATCCGGTTTTATCCAGTTTAAACCGGTTCTATCCGGTTCTATCCGGTTGAAACTGGTTTAAACCAGTTCAATCCGGTTTTATCCGGTTTAAACTGGTTCAGTCCGGTTTTATCCGGTTTAAACCAGTTCATTCCGGTTTTATCCGGTTTAAGCCAGTTCACTCCGGTTTTATCCGGTTTAAACCGGTTTGTACCGGTTCAATCCGGTTTTATCCGGTTTAAACCGGTTTAAGCTGGTTCAATCCGGTTTTATCCAGTTTAAACCGGTTCAATCCGGTTTTATCCGGTTTAAACCGGTTCTATCCGGTTCTATCCGGTTTTATCCAGTTTAAACCGGTTCAATCCGGTTATATCCGGTTTAAACCGGTTCTATCCGGTTCTATCCGGTTTAAACCGGTTTAAGCCGGTTCAATCCGGTTTTATCCAGTTTAAACCAGTTCTATCCGGTTTAAACCAGTTTAATCCAGTTCAATCCGGGTTTATCCGGTTTATACCGGTCCTATCGGGTTTAAACAGGTTTAGGCCAGTTCATTCCGGTTTTATCAGTTTTAAACCGGTTTAAACTGCTTCAATCCGTTTATATTCGGTTTAATCCGGTAACAACCGGTTCAATCCGGTTTTCTCCGGTTTAAACCTGTTTAAGCCAGTTCCATCCTGTTATCTCCGGTTTAAACCGGTTTAAACCAGTTCAATCCGGTTTTAAACGGTTTAAACTGGTTCTATCCAGTTCAATCTGGTTTAAACTGGTTTAACCCGGTTCTATCCGTTTTTATCCGGTTTAAACCGGTACAATCCGGTTTTCTCCGGTTTAAACCGGTTTGAGCCGGTTCCGTCCTGTTTTCTCCGGTTTTAACCGGCTTTAACCAGTTCAATCCGCTTTTATCCAGTTTAAACCGGTTCTATCTGGTTCTATCTGGTTGAAACCGGTTTAAACCGGTTCAATCCGGTTTTAAACGGTTTAATCCGGTTCTATCCGGTTCAATCTGGTTTAAACCGGTTTAAACCGGTTCTATCTGGTTTTATCCAGTTTAAACCGGTTCTATCCGGTTCTATCCGGTTGAAACCAGTTTAAACCGTTTCAATCCAGTTTTATCCAGTTTAAACCGGTTCTATCCGGTTCTATCCGGTTGAAACCAGTTTAAACCGGTTCAATCGGTTTTATGCAGTTTAAATCAGTTCTATCCGGTTTAAACCAGTTTAATCCAGTTCAATCCGGTTTTATCCGGTTTAAACCGGTTTAAACCCTTTCAATCCGTTTTTATCCGGTTTCAACCGGTTTTCACCTGTTCAATCCGGTTTTATCCGGTTTATACCGTTTCTATCCAGTTCCATCCGTTTTAAACCGGTTTAAACCAGTTCATTCCGGTTTTATCCGGTTTAAACCGGTTTGAACCGGATCAATCCGGTTTTATCCGGTTTAAACGGGTTTAAACCGGTTCTATCCGGTTGAAACTGGTTTAAACAGCTTCAATCCGGTTTTATCCGGTTTAAACCGGTTTAAACCGTTTAAATCCGGTTTTATCCGGTTTATACCGTTTCTATCCAGTTCTATCCGTTTTAAACCGGTTTAAACCAGTTCATTCCGGTTTTATCCGGTTTAAACCGGTTTAAACCCTTTCAATCCGTTTTTATCCGGTTTCAACCGGTTTACACCTGTTCAATCCGATTTTATCCGGTTTATACCGTTTCTATCCAGTTCTATCCGTTTTAAACAGGTTTGAAACGGTTCAATCCGGTTTTATCCGGTTTAAACCGGTTCATTCCGCTTTTATCCGGTTAAAACCGGTTTGAAACGGTTCAATCCGGTTTTATCTGGTTTAAACCGGTTCAATCCTGTTTTATCCAGTTTAAACCGGTTCTATCCGGTTCTATCCGGTTGAAACCAGTTTAAACCAGTTCAATCCGGTTTTATCTGGTTTAAACCGGTTCAATCTGGTTTTATCCGGTTTAAACCGGTTTTATCCGGTTTAGACCAGTTTAAACCAGTTCAATCCGGTTTTAATCGGATTAAACCGGTTCAATCTGGTTTTATCCGTTTTAAACCGCTTTAAAACGGTTTAATCCGTTTTTATCCGGTTTAAACCAGTTTGAACCGTTTCAATCCGGTTTTATCCGGTTTAAACCGGTTTAAACCGGTTCTATCCGGTTTTATCTAGTTTAAACCGGTTCTATCCGGTTCTATCCTGTTTTAACCGGTTAAACCAGTTCAATCCGGTTTTATCCAGTTTAAACTGGTTCTATTCGTTTCCATCTGGTTTAAAAGGGTTTAAACTGGTTCAATCCGGTTTTATACGTTTTAAACCAGTTCAATCTGATTTTATCCGATTTAAAATGGTTCAATTTGGTTTTATCCGGTTTAAACCGGTTTGAACCGGTTCAATCCGGTTTTATCCGGTTTAAACCGGTTTAAACCAGGTCAATCCGGTTTTATCCGGTTTAAACCTCTTCAATCCGGTTTTCTCCAGTTTAAACCGGTTTAAACCCTTTCAATCCGTTTTTATCCGGTTTCAACCGGTTTACACCTGTTCAATCTGGTTTTATCCGGTTTATACCGTTTCTATCCAGTTCTATCCGTTTTAAGCCGGTTTAAACCAGTTCATTCCGGTTTTATCCGGTTTAAACCGGTTTGAACCGGTTCAATCCGGTTTTATCCGGTTTAAACCGGTTCTATCCGGTTCTATCCGGTTGAAACCATTTTAAACCGGTTCAATCCGGTTTTATCCGGTTTAAACCGGTTTTATCCGGTTTAGACCAGTTTAACCCAGTTCAATCCGGTTTCAATCGGCTTAAACCGGTTCAATCTGGTTTTATCCAGTTTAAACCGCTATAAAACGGTTTAATCCGGTTTTATCCCGTTTAAACCTGTTTGAACCGGTTCAATCTGGTTTAAACCGGTTTAAGCCGGTTCAATCCAGTTTTATCCAGTTTAAACCGGTTCTACCCTGTTCTATTCGGTTGAAACCAGTTTAAACCGGTTCAATCCGGTTTTATCCGGTTTAAACCGGTTCAATCCGGTTTTATCCGGTTGAAACCAGTTCATTCCAGTTTTATCCGGTTAAAACCGGTTTGAAACGGTTCAATCCGGTTTTTTCCGGCTTAAACTGGTTCAGTCCGGTTTTATCCGATTTAAACCAGTTCATTCCGGTTTTATCCGGTTTAAACTGGTTTGAACCGTTTAAATCCGGTTTTATCCGGTTTACACCAGTTCACTCCGGTTTTATCCGGTTTAAACCGGTTTGTACCGGTACAATCCGGTTTTATCCGGTTTAAACCGGTTTAAGCTGGTTCAATCCGGTTTTATCCAGTTTAAACCGGTTCGATCCGGTTCTATCCGGTTGAAACCGGTTTAAACCAGTTCAATCCGATTTTATCCGGTTTAAACTGGTTCAGTCCGGTTTTATCCGGTTTAAACCAGTTCATTCCGGTTTTATCCGGTTTAAAACGGTTCAATCCGGTTTTATCCGGTTTAAACCGGTTTGTACCGGTTCAATCCGGTTTTATCCGGTTTAAACCGGTTTGTACCGGTTCAATCCGGTTTTATCCGGTTTAAACCGGTTTAAGCTGGTTCAATCCGGTTTTATCCAGTTTAAACCGGTTCAATCCGGTTTTATCCGGTTTAAACCGGTTCTATCCGGTTCTATCCAGTTGAAACCAGTTTAAACCGGTTCAATCCGGTTTTATCCTGTTTAAACCGGTTTTATCCGGTTTAGACCAGTTTAAACCAGTTCAATCCGGTTTTAATCGGCTTAAACCGGTTCAATCTGGTTTTATCCAGTTTAAACCGCTTTAAAACGGTTTAATCCGGTTTTTTCCCGTTTAAGCCAGTTTGAACCGGTACAATCCGGTTTAAACCGGTTTAAGCCGGTTCAATCCGGTTTTATCCAGTTTAAACCGGTTCTATCCGGTTCTATCCGGTTGAAACCAGTTTAAACCGGTTCAATCCGGTTTTATCCAGTTTAAACCAGTTCTATCCGGTTTAAACCAGTTTAATCCAGTTCAATCCGGTTTTATCCGGTTTAAACCGGTTTGTACAGGTTCAGTCCGGTTTTATCCGGTTTAAACCAGTTCATTCCGGTTTTATTCGGTTTAAACCAGTTCACTCCGGTTTTATCCGGTTTAAACCGGTTTGTACCGGTTCAATCCGGTTTTATCCGGTTTAAACCGGTTTGTACAGGTTCAATCCGGTTTTATCCGGTTTAAACCGGTTTAAGCTGGTTCAATCCGGTTTTATCCAGTTTAAACCGGTTCTATCCGGTTCTATCCGGTTGAAACCAGTTTAAACCGGTTCAATCTGGTTTTATCCAGTTTAAACCGCTTTAAAACGGTTTAATCCGGTTTTTTCCCGTTTAAGCCAGTTTGAACCGGTTCAATCCGGTTTAAACCGGTTTAAGCCGGTTCAATCCGGTTTTATCCGGTTTAAACTGGTTTTATCCGGTTTAGACCAGTTTAAACCAGTTCAATCCGGTTTTAATCGGCTTAAACCGGTTCAATCTGGTGTTATCCAGTTTAAACCGCTTTAAAACGGTTTAATCCGGTTTTATCCCGTTTAAACCAGTTTGAACCGGTTCAATCCGGTTTAAACCTGTTTAAGCCGGTTCAATCCGGTTTTATCCAGTTTAAACCGGTTCTATCCGGTTCTATCCCGTTGAAACCAGTTTAAAACGGTTCAATCCGGTTTTATCCAGTTTAAACCGGTTCTATCCGGTTCTATCCGGTTGAAACCAGTTTAAACCGGTTCAATCGGTTTTATCCAGTTTAAATCAGTTCTATCCGGTTTAAACCAGTTTAATCCAGTTCAATCCGGTTTTATCCGGTTTATACCGGTCCTATCGGGTTTAAACAGGTTTAGGCCGGTTCATTCCTGTTTTATCAGTTTTAAACCGGTTTAAACTGCTTCAATCCGTTTATATCCGGTTTAAAGCGGTTACAACCAGTTCAATCCGGTTTTCTCCGGTTTAAACTGGTTTAAGCCGGTTCTATCCTGTTTTCTCCGGTTTTAACCGGCTTTAACCAGTTCAATCCGCTTTTATCCAGTTTAAACCGCTTCTATCTGGTTCTATCCGGTTGAAACCGGTTTAAACCGGTTCTATCCGTTTTTATCCAGTTTAAACCGGTACAATCTGGTTTTATCCGGTTTAAACCGGTTTAAACCGGTTCAATCAGTTTTAGCCAGTTTAAACCGGTTCAATCCGTTTTTTCCGGTTTAAACCGGTTTAAACCAGTTCATTCCGGTTTTATCCGGTTTAAACCGGTTCAATCCGGTTTAAACCGTTTCAATCTGGTTTTATCCGGTTTGAACCGGTTTAAACCGCTTCAATCTGGTTTTATCCGGTTTAAACCGGTTCTATCCGGTTCTATCCGGTTGAAACCGGTTTAAACCGGTTCAATCTGGTTTTATCCGGTTTAAACCGGTTTTAACCGATTCAATCCGGTTTATCCAGTATAAACTGATTTAATCCGCTTCAATCCGGTTTTATCCAGGTTAAACTGATTTAAACCGGTTCAGTCCGGTTTTATCCAGTTTCAACCAGTTATATCCGGTTCTATCCGGTTTAAACCGGTTTAAACCGGTTTAATCCGGTTTTATCCGGCTTAAACCGGTTCAATCTGGTATTATCCGGATTAAACTGGTTCAATTTGGTTTTATCCCGTTTAAACCGGTTTTATCCGGTTTAAACCGGTATAAACCAGTTCAATCCGGTTTTATCCGGTTTAAACCGGATCATTCCGGTTTTATCCGGTTTCAACCGGTTTTACCCAGTTCTTTACGGTTTAAACCGGTTTAAACCTGTTCAATCCGATTTCATTCGGTTTAAACCAATTCAACCCAGTTTTATCCGGTTTTAACTGGTTTAAGCTGGTTCAATCCGGTTTTATCCGGTTTAAACCGGTTCAATCTTGTTTTATCCGGTTTAAACCGTTTGAAACCAGTTCAATCCGGTTTTGTCCGGTTTAGACCAGTTCAATCCGGATTTATCCGGTTTACACCGGTTCTATGCTGTTTATACCAATTTAAGCCTGTTCAATCGGGTTTTATCCAGTTTAGACCTGTTTAAGCCGGTTCATTCCGGTTTTATCCAGCTTAAACCGGTTTAAACCCTTTCAATCCGTTTTTATCCGGTTTCAACCGGTTTACACCGGTTCAATCCGGTTTTATCCGGTTTATACCGTTTCTATCCGGTTCTATCCGATTTAAACCGGTTTAAACCAGTTCATTCCGGTTTTATCCGGTTTCAACCGGTTTGAACCGGTTCTATCTGGTTTTATCCGGTTTCAACCGGTTTGAACCGGTTCAATTCAGTTTTATCCGGTTTAAACTGGTTTAAGCCGGTTCAATCCGGTTTTATCCGGTTTAAACCGGTTCAATCTGGTTTGATCCGGTTTAAACCAGTTTGAACCTGTTCAATCCGGTTTTATCCGGTTTAAACGGGTTTAAACCGGTTCTATCCGGTTTTATCCGGTTTAAACCGGTTTAAACTTGTTCAATCCGGTTTTATCCGGTTTAAACTGGTTCTATCCGGTTTAAACCGGTTTAAACCGCTTCTATCCGGTTTAAACCGGTTTAAACCGGTGCAATCTGGTTTTATCCGGTTTAAACGGGTTTAAACCGGTTCTATCCGGTTGAAAGCGGTTTAAACAGCTTCAATCCGGTTTTATCCGGTTTAAACCGGTTTAAACCGGTTAAATCCGGTTTTATCCGGTTTAAACCGGTTTAAACCGGTTAAATCCGGTTTTATCCGGTTTATACCGTTTCTATCCAGTTCTATCCGTTTTAAACCGGTTTAAACCAGTTCATTCCGGTTTTATCCGGTTTAAACCGGTTTAAACCCTTTCAATCCGTTTTTATCCGGTTTCAACTGGTTTACACCTGTTCAATCCGATTTTATCCGGTTTATACCGTTTCTATCCAGTTCTATCCGTTTTAAACAGGTTTGAAACGGTTCAATCCGGTTTTATCCGGTTTAAACCGGTTCATTCCGGTTTTATCCGGTTAAAACCGGTTTGAAACGTTTCCATCCGGTTTTATCTGGTTTAAACCGGTTCAATCCTGTTTTATCCAGTTTAAACCGGTTCTATCCGGTTCTATCCGGTTGAAACCAGTTTAAACCAGTTCAATCCGGTTTTATCTGGTTTAAACCGGTTCAATCTGGTTTTATCCGGTTTAAACCGGTTTTATCCGGTTTAGACCAGTTTAAACCAGTTCAATCCGGTTTTAATCGGATTAAACCGGTTCAATCTGGTTTTATCCGTTTTAAACCGCTTTAAAACGGTTTAATCCGTTTTTATCCGGTTTAAACCAGTTTGAACCGTTTCAATCCGGTTTTATCCGGTTTAAACCCGTTTAAACCGGTTCTATCCGGTTTTATCTAGTTTAAACCGGTTCTATCCGGTTCTATCCTGTTTTAACCGGTTAAACCAGTTCAATCCGGTTTTATCCAGTTTAAACTGGTTCTATTCGTTTCCATCTGGTTTAAAAGGGTTTAAACTGGTTCAATCCGGTTTTATACGTTTTAAACCAGTTCAATCTGATTTTATCCGATTTAAAATGGTTCAATTTGGTTTTATCCGGTTTAAACCGGTTTGAACCGGTTCAATCCGGTTTTATCCGGTTTAAACCGGTTTAAACCAGGTCAATCCGGTTTTATCCGGTTTAAACCTCTTCAATCCGGTTTTCTCCAGTTTAAACCGGTTTAAACCCTTTCAATCCGTTTTTATCCGGTTTCAACCGGTTTACACCTGTTCAATCTGGTTTTATCCGGTTTATACCGTTTCTATCCAGTTCTATCCGTTTTAAGCCGGTTTAAACCAGTTCATTCCGGTTTTATCCGGTTTAAACCGGTTTGAACCGGTTCAATCCGGTTTTATCCGGTTTAAACCGGTTCTATCCGGTTCTATCCGGTTGAAACCATTTTAAACCGGTTCAATCCGGTTTTATCCGGTTTAAACCGGTTTTATCCGGTTTAGACCAGTTTAACCCAGTTCAATCCGGTTTCAATCGGCTTAAACCGGTTCAATCTGGTTTTATCCAGTTTAAACCGCTATAAAACGGTTTAATCCGGTTTTATCCCGTTTAAACCTGTTTGAACCGGTTCAATCCGGTTTAAACCGGTTTAAGCCGGTTCAATCCAGTTTTATCCAGTTTAAACCGGTTCTACCCTGTTCTATTCGGTTGAAACCAGTTTAAACCGGTTCAATCCGGTTTTATCCGGTTTAAACCGGTTCAATCCGGTTTTATCCGGTTGAAACCAGTTCATTCCAGTTTTATCCGGTTAAAACCGGTTTGAAACGGTTCAATCCGGTTTTTTCCGGCTTAAACTGGTTCAGTCCGGTTTTATCCGATTTAAACCAGTTCATTCCGGTTTTATCCGGTTTAAACTGGTTTGAACCGTTTAAATCCGGTTTTATCCGGTTTACACCAGTTCACTCCGGTTTTATCCGGTTTAAACCGGTTTGTACCGGTACAATCCGGTTTTATCCGGTTTAAACCGGTTTAAGCTGGTTCAATCCGGTTTTATCCAGTTTAAACCGGTTCGATCCGGTTCTATCCGGTTGAAACCGGTTTAAACCAGTTCAATCCGATTTTATCCGGTTTAAACTGGTTCAGTCCGGTTTTATCCGGTTTAAACCAGTTCATTCCGGTTTTATCCGGTTTAAAACGGTTCAATCCGGTTTTATCCGGTTTAAACCGGTTTGTACCGGTTCAATCCGGTTTTATCCGGTTTAAACCGGTTTGTACCGGTTCAATCCGGTTTTATCCGGTTTAAACCGGTTTAAGCTGGTTCAATCCGGTTTTATCCAGTTTAAACCGGTTCAATCCGGTTTTATCCGGTTTAAACCGGTTCTATCCGGTTCTATCCAGTTGAAACCAGTTTAAACCGGTTCAATCCGGTTTTATCCTGTTTAAACCGGTTTTATCCGGTTTAGACCAGTTTAAACCAGTTCAATCCGGTTTTAATCGGCTTAAACCGGTTCAATCTGGTTTTATCCAGTTTAAACCGCTTTAAAACGGTTTAATCCGGTTTTTTCCCGTTTAAGCCAGTTTGAACCGGTACAATCCGGTTTAAACCGGTTTAAGCCGGTTCAATCCGGTTTTATCCAGTTTAAACCGGTTCTATCCGGTTCTATCTGGTTGAAACCAGTTTAAACCGGTTCAATCCGGTTTTATCCAGTTTAAACCAGTTCTATCCGGTTTAAACCAGTTTAATCCAGTTCAATCCGGTTTTATCCGGTTTAAACCGGTTTGTACAGGTTCAGTCCGGTTTTATCCGGTTTAAACCAGTTCATTCCGGTTTTATTCGGTTTAAACCAGTTCACTCCGGTTTTATCCGGTTTAAACCGGTTTGTACCGGTTCAATCCGGTTTTATCCGGTTTAAACCGGTTTGTACAGGTTCAATCCGGTTTTATCCGGTTTAAACCGGTTTAAGCTGGTTCAATCCGGTTTTATCCAGTTTAAACCGGTTCTATCCGGTTCTATCCGGTTGAAACCAGTTTAAACCGGTTCAATCTGGTTTTATCCAGTTTAAACCGCTTTAAAACGGTTTAATCCGGTTTTTTCCCGTTTAAGCCAGTTTGAACCGGTTCAATCCGGTTTAAACCGGTTTAAGCCGGTTCAATCCGGTTTTATCCGGTTTAAACTGGTTTTATCCGGTTTAGACCAGTTTAAACCAGTTCAATCCGGTTTTAATCGGCTTAAACCGGTTCAATCTGGTGTTATCCAGTTTAAACCGCTTTAAAACGGTTTAATCCGGTTTTATCCCGTTTAAACCAGTTTGAACCGGTTCAATCCGGTTTAAACCGGTTTAAGCCGGTTCAATCCGGTTTTATCCAGTTTAAACCGGTTCTATCCGGTTCTATCCTGTTGAAACCAGTTTAAAACGGTTCAATCCGGTTTTATCCAGTTTAAACCGGTTCTATCCGGTTCTATCCGGTTGAAACCAGTTTAAACCGGTTCAATCGGTTTTATCCAGTTTAAATCAGTTCTATCCGGTTTAAACCAGTTTAATCCAGTTCAATCCGGTTTTATCCGGTTTATACCGGTCCTATCGGGTTTAAACAGGTTTAGGCCGGTTCATTCCTGTTTTATCAGTTTTAAACCGGTTTAAACTGCTTCAATCCGTTTATATCCGGTTTAAAGCGGTTACAACCAGTTCAATCCGGTTTTCTCCGGTTTAAACTGGTTTAAGCCGGTTCTATCCTGTTTTCTCCGGTTTTAACCGGCTTTAACCAGTTCAATCCGCTTTTATCCAGTTTAAACCGGTTCTATCTGGTTCTATCCGGTTGAAACCGGTTTAAACCGGTTCTATCCGTTTTTATCCAGTTTAAACCGGTACAATCTGGTTTTATCCGGTTTAAACCGGTTTAAACCGGTTCAATCAGTTTTAGCCAGTTTAAACCGGTTCAATCCGTTTTTTCCGGTTTAAACCGGTTTAAACCAGTTCATTCCGGTTTTATCCGGTTTAAACCGGTTCAATCCGGTTTAAACCGTTTCAATCTGGTTTTATCCGGTTTGAACCGGTTTAAACCGCTTCAATCTGGTTTTATCCGGTTTAAACCGGTTCTATCCGGTTCTATCCGGTTGAAACCGGTTTAAACCGGTTCAATCTGGTTTTATCCGGTTTAAACCGGTTTTAACCGATTCAATCCGGTTTATCCAGTATAAACTGATTTAATCCGCTTCAATCCGGTTTTATCCAGGTTAAACTGATTTAAACCGGTTCAGTCCGGTTTTATCCAGTTTCAACCAGTTATATCCGGTTCTATCCGGTTTAAACCGGTTTAAACCGGTTTAATCCGGTTTTATCCGGCTTAAACCGGTTCAATCTGGTATTATCCGGATTAAACTGGTTCAATTTGGTTTTATCCCGTTTAAACCGGTTTTATCCGGTTTAAACCGGTATAAACCAGTTCAATCCGGTTTTATCCGGTTTAAACCGGATCATTCCGGTTTTATCCGGTTTCAACCGGTTTTACCCAGTTCTTTACGGTTTAAACCGGTTTAAACCTGTTCAATCCGATTTCATTCGGTTTAAACCAATTCAACCCAGTTTTATCCGGTTTTAACTGGTTTAAGCTGGTTCAATCCGGTTTTATCCGGTTTAAACCGGTTCAATCTTGTTTTATCCGGTTTAAACCGTTTGAAACCAGTTCAATCCGGTTTTGTCCGGTTTAGACCAGTTCAATCCGGATTTATCCGGTTTACACCGGTTCTATGCTGTTTATACCAATTTAAGCCTGTTCAATCGGGTTTTATCCAGTTTAGACCTGTTTAAGCCGGTTCATTCCGGTTTTATCCAGCTTAAACCGGTTTAAACCCTTTCAATCCGTTTTTATCCGGTTTCAACCGGTTTACACCGGTTCAATCCGGTTTTATCCGGTTTATACCGTTTCTATCCGGTTCTATCCGATTTAAACCGGTTTAAACCAGTTCATTCCGGTTTTATCCGGTTTCAACCGGTTTGAACCGGTTCAATCTGGTTTTATCCGGTTTCAACCGGTTTGAACCGGTTCAATTCAGTTTTATACGGTTTAAACTGGTTTAAGCCGGTTCAATCCGGTTTTATCCGGTTTAAACCGGTTCAATCTGGTTTGATCCGGTTTAAACCAGTTTGAACCTGTTCAATCCGGTTTTATCCGGTTTAAACGGGTTTAAACCGGTTCTATCCGGTTTTATCCGGTTTAAACCGGTTTAAACTTGTTCAATCCGGTTTTATCCGGTTTAAACTGGTTCTATCCGGTTTAAACCGGTTTAAACCGCTTCTATCCGGTTTAAACCGGTTTAAACCGGTGCAATCTGGTTTTATCCGGTTTAAACGGGTTTAAACCGGTTCTATCCGGTTGAAAGCGGTTTAAACAGCTTCAATCCGGTTTTATCCGGTTTAAACCGGTTTAAACCGGTTAAATCCGGTTTTATCCGGTTTAAACCGGTTTAAACCGGTTAAATCCGGTTTTATCCGGTTTATACCGTTTCTATCCAGTTCTATCCGTTTTAAACCGGTTTAAACCAGTTCATTCCGGTTTTATCCGGTTTAAACCGGTTTAAACCCTTTCAATCCGTTTTTATCCGGTTTCAACCGGTTTACACCTGTTCAATCCGATTTTATCCGGTTTATACCGTTTCTATCCAGTTCTATCCGTTTTAAACAGGTTTGAAACGGTTCAATCCGGTTTTATCCGGTTTAAACCGGTTCATTCCGGTTTTATCCGGTTAAAACCGGTTTGAAACGTTTCCATCCGGTTTTATCTTGTTTAAACCGGTTCAATCCTGTTTTATCCAGTTTAAACCGGTTCTATCCGGTTCTATCCGGTTGAAACCAGTTTAAACCAGTTCAATCCGGTTTTATCTGGTTTAAACCGGTTCAATCTGGTTTTATCCGGTTTAAACCGGTTTTATCCGGTTTAGACCAGTTTAAACCAGTTCAATCCGGTTTTAATCGGATTAAACCGGTTCAATCTGGTTTTATCCGTTTTAAACCGCTTTAAAACGGTTTAATCCGTTTTTATCCGGTTTAAACCAGTTTGAACCGTTTCAATCCGGTTTTCTCCGGTTTAAACCGGTTTAAACCGGTTCTATCCGGTATTATCTAGTTTAAACCAGTTCTATCCGGTTCTGTCCTGTTTAAATCGGTTTAAACCGGTTCTATCCTGTTCTATCCTGTTTTAACCGGTTAAACCAGTTCAATCCGGTTTTATCCAGTTTAAACTGGTTCTATTCGTTTCCATCTGGTTTAAAAGGGTTTAAACTGGTTCAATCCGGTTTTATACGTTTTAAACCAGTTCAATCTGATTTTATCCGATTTATACTGGTTCAATTTGGTTTTATCCGGTTTAAACCGGTTTGAACCGGTTCAATCCGGTTTTATCCGGTTTAAACCGGTTTAAACCAGGTCAATCCGGTTTTATCCGGTTTAAACCTCTTCAATCCGGTTTTCTCCAGTTTAAACCGGTTTAAACCCTTTCAATCCGTTTTTATCCGGTTTCAACCGGTTTACACCTGTTCAATCCGGTTTTATCCGGTTTATACCGTTTCTATCCAGTTCTATCCGTTTTAAGCCGGTTTAAACCAGTTCATTCCGGTTTTATCCGGTTTAAACCGGTTTGAACCGGTTCAATCCGGTTTTATGCGGTTTAAACCGGTTCTATCCGGTTCTATCCGGTTGAAACCATTTTAAACCGGTTCAATCCGGTTTTATCCGGTTTATACCGTTTCTATCCAGTTCTATCCGTTTTAAACAGGTTTGAAACGGTTCAATCCGGTTTTATCCGGTTTAAACCGGTTCATTCCGCTTTTATCCGGTTAAAACCGGTTTGAAACGGTTCAATCCGGTTTTATCTTGTTTAAACCGGTTCAATCCTGTTTTATCCAGTTTAAACCGGTTCTATCCGGTTCTATCCGGTTGAAACCAGTTTAAACCAGTTCAATCCGGTTTTATCTGGTTTAAACCGGTTCAATCTGGTTTTATCCGGTTTAAACCGGTTTTATCCGGTTTAGACCAGTTTAAACCAGTTCAATCCGGTTTTAATCGGATTAAACCGGTTCAATCTGGTTTTATCCGTTTTAAACCGCTTTAAAACGGTTTAATCCGTTTTTATCCGGTTTAAACCAGTGTGAACCGTTTCAATCCGGTTTTATCCGGTTTAAACCGGTTTAAACCGGTTCTATCCGGTTTTATCTAGTTTAAACCGGTTCTATCCGGTTCTATCCTGTTTTAACCGGTTAAACCAGTTCAATCCGGTTTTATCCAGTTTAAACTGGTTCTATTCGTTTCCATCTGGTTTAAAAGGGTTTAAACTGGTTCAATCCGGTTTTATACGTTTTAAACCAGTTCAATCTGATTTTATCCGATTTAAAATGGTTCAATTTGGTTTTATCCGGTTTAAACCGGTTTGAACCGGTTCAATCCGGTTTTATCCGGTTTAAACCGGTTCTATCCGGTTCTATCCGGTTGAAACCATTTTAAACCGGTTCAATCCGGTTTTATCCGGTTTAAACCGGTTTTATCCGGTTTAGACCAGTTTAACCCAGTTCAATCCGGTTTCAATCGGCTTAAACCGGTTCAATCTGGTTTTATCCATTTTAAACCGCTATAAAACGGTTTAATCCGGTTTTATCCCGTTTAAACCTGTTTGAACCGGTTCAATCCGGTTTAAACCGGTTTAAGCCGGTTCAATCCAGTTTTATCCAGTTTAAACCGGTTCTACCCTGTTCTATTCGGTTGAAACCAGTTTAAACCGGTTCAATCCGGTTTTATCCGGTTTAAACCGGTTCAATCCGGTTTTATCCGGTTGAAACCAGTTCATTCCAGTTTTATCCGGTTAAAACCGGTTTGAAACGGTTCAATCCGGTTTTTTCCGGCTTAAACTGGTTCAGTCCGGTTTTATCCGATTTAAACCAGTTCATTCCGGTTTTATCCGGTTTAAACTGGTTTGAACCGTTTAAATCCGGTTTTATCCGGTTTACACCAGTTCACTCCGGTTTTATCCGGTTTAAACCGGTTTGTACCGGTACAATCCGGTTTTATCCGGTTTAAACCGGTTTAAGCTGGTTCAATCCGGTTTTATCCAGTTTAAACCGGTTCGATCCGGTTCTATCCGGTTGAAACCGGTTTAAACCAGTTCAATCCGATTTTATCCGGTTTAAACTGGTTCAGTCCGGTTTTATCCGGTTTAAACCAGTTCATTCCGGTTTTATCCGGTTTAAAACGGTTCAATCCGGTTTTATCCGGTTTAAACCGGTTTGTACCGGTTCAATCCGGTTTTATCCGGTTTAAACCGGTTTGTACCGGTTCAATCCGGTTTTATCCGGTTTAAACCGGTTTAAGCTGGTTCAATCCGGTTTTATCCAGTTTAAACCGGTTCAATCCGGTTTTATCCGGTTTAAACCGGTTCTATCCGGTTCTATCCAGTTGAAACCAGTTTAAACCGGTTCAATCCGGTTTTATCCTGTTTAAACCGGTTTTATCCGGTTTAGACCAGTTTAAACCAGTTCAATCCGGTTTTAATCGGCTTAAACCGGTTCAATCTGGTTTTATCCAGTTTAAACCGCTTTAAAACGGTTTAATCCGGTTTTTTCCCGTTTAAGCCAGTTTGAACCGGTACAATCCGGTTTAAACTGGTTTAAGCCGGTTCAATCCGGTTTTATCCAGTTTAAACCGGTTCTATCCGGTTCTATCCGGTTGAAACCAGTTTAAACCGGTTCAATCCGGTTTTATCCAGTTTAAACCAGTTCTATCCGGTTTAAACCAGTTTAATCCAGTTCAATCCGGTTTTATCCGGTTTAAACCGGTTTGTACAGGTTCAGTCCGGTTTTATCCGGTTTAAACCAGTTCATTCCGGTTTTATCCGGTTTAAACCAGTTCACTCCGGTTTTATCCGGTTTAAACCGGTTTGTACCGGTTCAATCCGGTTTTATCCGGTTTAAACCGGTTTGTACAGGTTCAATCCGGTTTTATCCGGTTTAAACCGGTTTAAGCTGGTTCAATCCGGTTTTATCCAGTTTAAACCGGTTCTATCCGGTTCTATCCGGTTGAAACCAGTTTAAACTGGTTCAATCCGGTTTTATCCGGTTTAAACTGGTTTTATCCGGTTTAGACCAGTTTAAACCAGTTCAATCCGGTTTTAATCGGCTTAAACCGGTTCAATCTGGTGTTATCCAGTTTAAACCGCTTTAAAACGGTTTAATCCGGTTTTATCCCGTTTAAACCAGTTTGAACCGGTTCAATCCGGTTTAAACCGGTTTAAGCCGGTTCAATCCGGTTTTATCCAGTTTAAACCGGTTCTATCCGGTTCTATCCCGTTGAAACCAGTTTAAAACGGTTCAATCCGGTTTTATCCAGTTTAAACCAGTTCTATCCGGTTCTATCCGGTTGAAACCAGTTTAAACCGGTTCAATCGGTTTTATCCAGTTTAAATCAGTTCTATCCGGTTTAAACCAGTTTAATCCAGTTCAATCCGGTTTTATCCGGTTTATACCGGTCCTATCGGGTTTAAACAGGTTTAGGCCGGTTCATTCCTGTTTTATCAGTTTTAAACCGGTTTAAACTGCTTCAATCCGTTTATATCCGGTTTAAAGCGGTTACAACCAGTTCAATCCGGTTTTCTCCGGTTTAAACTGGTTTAAGCCGGTTCTATCCTGTTTTCTCCGGTTTTAACCGGCTTTAACCAGTTCAATCCGCTTTTATCCAGTTTAAACCGGTTCTATCTGGTTCTATCCGGTTGAAACCGGTTTAAACCGGTTCTATCCGTTTTTATCCAGTTTAAACCGGTACAATCTGGTTTTATCCGGTTTAAACCGGTTTAAACCGGTTCAATCAGTTTTAGCCAGTTTAAACCGGTTCAATCCGTTTTTTCCGGTTTAAACCGGTTTAAACCAGTTCATTCCGGTTTTATCCGGTTTAAACCGGTTCAATCCGGTTTAAACCGTTTCAATCTGGTTTTATCCGGTTTGAACCGGTTTAAACCGCTTCAATCTGGTTTTATCCGGTTTAAACCGGTTCTATCCGGTTCTATCCGGTTGAAACCGGTTTAAACCGGTTCAATCTGGTTTTATCCGGTTTAAACCGGTTTTAACCGATTCAATCCGGTTTATCCAGTATAAACTGATTTAATCCGCTTCAATCCGGTTTTATCCAGGTTAAACTGATTTAAACCGGTTCAGTCCGGTTTTATCCAGTTTCAACCAGTTATATCCAGTTCTATCCGGTTTAAACCGGTTTAAACCGGTTTAATCCGGTTTTATCCGGCTTAAACCGGTTCAATCTGGTATTATCCGGATTAAACTGGTTCAATTTGGTTTTATCCCGTTTAAACCGGTTTTATCCGGTTTAAACCGGTATAAACCAGTTCAATCCGGTTTTATCCGGTTTAAACCGGATCATTCCGGTTTTATCCGGTTTCAACCGGTTTTACCCAGTTCTTTACGGTTTAAACCGGTTTAAACCTGTTCAATCCGATTTCATTCGGTTTAAACCAATTCAACCCAGTTTTATCCGGTTTTAACTGGTTTAAGCTGGTTCAATCCGGTTTTATCCGGTTTAAACCGGTTCAATCTTGTTTTATCCGGTTTAAACCGTTTGAAACCAGTTCAATCCGGTTTTGTCCGGTTTAGACCAGTTCAATCCGGATTTATCCGGTTTACACCGGTTCTATGCTGTTTATACCAATTTAAGCCTGTTCAATCGGGTTTTATCCAGTTTAGACCTGTTTAAGCCGGTTCATTCCGGTTTTATCCAGCTTAAACCGGTTTAAACCCTTTCAATCAGTTTTTATCCGGTTTCAACCGGTTTACACCGGTTCAATCCGGTTTTATCCGGTTTATACCGTTTCTATCCGGTTCTATCCGATTTAAACCGGTTTAAACCAGTTCATTCCGGTTTTATCCGGTTTCAACCGGTTTGAACCGGTTCTATCTGGTTTTATCCGGTTTCAACCGGTTTGAACCGGTTCAATTCAGTTTTATCCGGTTTAAACTGGTTTAAGCCGGTTCAATCCGGTTTTATCCGGTTTAAACCGGTTCAATCTGGTTTGATCCGGTTTAAACCAGTTTGAACCTGTTCAATCCGGTTTTATCCGGTTTAAACGGGTTTAAACCGGTTCTATCCGGTTTTATCCGGTTTAAACCGGTTTAAACTTGTTCAATCCGGTTTTATCCGGTTTAAACTGGTTCTATCCGGTTTAAACCGGTTTAAACCGCTTCTATCCGGTTTAAACCGGTTTAAACCGGTGCAATCTGGTTTTATCCGGTTTAAACGGGTTTAAACCGGTTCTATCCGGTTGAAAGCGGTTTAAACAGCTTCAATCCGGTTTTATCCGGTTTAAACCGGTTTAAACCGGTTAAATCCGGTTTTATCCGGTTTAAACCGGTTTAAACCGGTTAAATCCGGTTTTATCCGGTTTATACCGTTTCTATCCAGTTCTATCCGTTTTAAACCGGTTTAAACCAGTTCATTCCGGTTTTATCCGGTTTAAACCGGTTTAAACCCTTTCAATCCGTTTTTATCCGGTTTCAACCGGTTTACACCTGTTCAATCCGATTTTATCCGGTTTATACCGTTTCTATCCAGTTCTATCCGTTTTAAACAGGTTTGAAACGGTTCAATCCGGTTTTATCCGGTTTAAACCGGTTCATTCCGGTTTTATCCGGTTAAAACCGGTTTGAAACGTTTCCATCCGGTTTTATCTGGTTTAAACCGGTTCAATCCTGTTTTATCCAGTTTAAACCGGTTCTATCCGGTTCTATCCGGTTGAAACCAGTTTAAACCAGTTCAATCCGGTTTTATCTGGTTTAAACCGGTTCAATCTGGTTTTATCCGGTTTAAACCGGTTTTATCCGGTTTAGACCAGTTTAAACCAGTTCAATCCGGTTTTAATCGGATTAAACCGGTTCAATCTGGTTTTATCCGTTTTAAACCGCTTTAAAACGGTTTAATCCGTTTTTATCCGGTTTAAACCAGTTTGAACCGTTTCAATCCGGTTTTATCCGGTTTAAACCGGTTCTATCCGGTATTATCTAGTTTAAACCAGTTCTATCCGGTTCTGTCCTGTTTAAATCGGTTTAAACCGGTTCTATCCTGTTCTATCCTGTTTTAACCGGTTAAACCAGTTCAATCCGGTTTTATCCAGTTTAAACTGGTTCTATTCGTTTCCATCTGGTTTAAAAGGGTTTAAACTGGTTCAATCCGGTTTTATACGTTTTAAACCAGTTCAATCTGATTTTATCCGATTTATACTGGTTCAATTTGGTTTTATCCGGT
This sequence comes from Cynocephalus volans, assembly GCF_027409185.1. Classification (NCBI taxonomy): domain Eukaryota; kingdom Metazoa; phylum Chordata; class Mammalia; order Dermoptera; family Cynocephalidae; genus Cynocephalus; species Cynocephalus volans. The sequence continues at coordinate 547,065 of NW_026902369.1, read as the reverse complement.
TTAAACCGGTTTGAACCGGTTCAATCCGGTTTTATCCGGTTTAAACCGGTTTAAACCAGGTCAATCCGGTTTTATCCGGTTTAAACCTCTTCAATCCGGTTTTCTCCAGTTTAAACCGGTTTAAACCCTTTCAATCCGTTTTTATCCGGTTTCAACCGGTTTACACCTGTTCAATCCGGTTTTATCCGGTTTATACCGTTTCTATCCAGTTCTATCCGTTTTAAGCCGGTTTAAACCAGTTCATTCCGGTTTTATCCGGTTTAAACCGGTTTGAACCGGTTCAATCCGGTTTTATGCGGTTTAAACCGGTTCTATCCGGTTCTATCCGGTTGAAACCATTTTAAACCGGTTCAATCCGGTTTTATCCGGTTTATACCGTTTCTATCCAGTTCTATCCGTTTTAAACAGGTTTGAAACGGTTCAATCCGGTTTTATCCGGTTTAAACCGGTTCATTCCGCTTTTATCCGGTTAAAACCGGTTTGAAACGGTTCAATCCGGTTTTATCTGGTTTAAACCGGTTCAATCCTGTTTTATCCAGTTTAAACCGGTTCTATCCGGTTCTATCCGGTTGAAACCAGTTTAAACCAGTTCAATCCGGTTTTATCTGGTTTAAACCGGTTCAATCTGGTTTTATCCGGTTTAAACCGGTTTTATCCGGTTTAGACCAGTTTAAACCAGTTCAATCCGGTTTTAATCGGATTAAACCGGTTCAATCTGGTTTTATCCGTTTTAAACCGCTTTAAAACGGTTTAATCCGTTTTTATCCGGTTTAAACCAGTGTGAACCGTTTCAATCCGGTTTTATCCGGTTTAAACCGGTTTAAACCGGTTCTATCCGGTTTTATCTAGTTTAAACCGGTTCTATCCGGTTCTATCCTGTTTTAACCGGTTAAACCAGTTCAATCCGGTTTTATCCAGTTTAAACTGGTTCTATTCGTTTCCATCTGGTTTAAAAGGGTTTAAACTGGTTCAATCCGGTTTTATACGTTTTAAACCAGTTCAATCTGATTTTATCCGATTTAAAATGGTTCAATTTGGTTTTATCCGGTTTAAACCGGTTTGAACCGGTTCAATCCGGTTTTATCCGGTTTAAACCGGTTTAAACCAGGTCAATCCGGTTTTATCCGGTTTAAACCTCTTCAATCCGGTTTTCTCCAGTTTAAACCGGTTTAAACCCTTTCAATCCGTTTTTATCCGGTTTCAACCGGTTTACACCTGTTCAATCTGGTTTTATCCGGTTTATACCGTTTCTATCCAGTTCTATCCGTTTTAAGCCGGTTTAAACCAGTTCATTCCGGTTTTATCCGGTTTAAACCGGTTTGAACCGGTTCAATCCGGTTTTATCCGGTTTAAACCGGTTCTATCCGGTTCTATCCGGTTGAAACCATTTTAAACCGGTTCAATCCGGTTTTATCCGGTTTAAACCGGTTTTATCCGGTTTAGACCAGTTTAACCCAGTTCAATCCGGTTTCAATCGGCTTAAACCGGTTCAATCTGGTTTTATCCAGTTTAAACCGCTATAAAACGGTTTAATCCGTTTTTATCCCGTTTAAACCTGTTTTAACCGGTTCAATCCGGTTTAAACCGGTTTAAGCCGGTTCAATCCAGTTTTATCCAGTTTAAACCGGTTCTACCCTGTTCTATTCGGTTGAAACCAGTTTAAACCGGTTCAATCCGGTTTTATCCGGTTTAAACCGGTTCAATCCTGTTTTATCCGGTTGAAACCAGTTCATTCCAGTTTTATCCGGTTAAAACCGGTTTGAAACGGTTCAATCCGGTTTTTTCCGGCTTAAACTGGTTCAGTCCGGTTTTATCCGATTTAAACCAGTTCATTCCGGTTTTATCCGGTTTAAACTGGTTTGAACCGTTTAAATCCGTTTTTATCCGGTTTACACCAGTTCACTCCGGTTTTATCCGGTTTAAACCGGTTTGTACCGGTACAATCCGGTTTTATCCGGTTTAAACCGGTTTAAGCTGGTTCAATCCGATTTTATCCAGTTTAAACCGGTTCGATCCGGTTCTATCCGGTTGAAACCGGTTTAAACCAGTTCAATCCGATTTTATCCGGTTTAAACTGGTTCAGTCCGGTTTTATCCGGTTTAAACCAGTTCATTCCGGTTTTATCCGGTTTAAAACGGTTCAATCCGGTTTTATCCGGTTTAAACCGGTTTGTACCGGTTCAATCCGGTTTTATCCGGTTTAAACCGGTTTGTACCGGTTCAATCCGGTTTTATCCGGTTTAAACCGGTTTAAGCTGGTTCAATCCGGTTTTATCCAGTTTAAACCGGTTCAATCCGGTTTTATCCGGTTTAAACCGGTTCTATCCGGTTCTATCCAGTTGAAACCAGTTTAAACCGGTTCAATCCGGTTTTATCCTGTTTAAACCGGTTTTATCCGGTTTAGACCAGTTTAAACCAGTTCAATCCAGTTTTAATCGGCTTAAACCGGTTCAATCTGGTTTTATCCAGTTTAAACCGCTTTAAAACGGTTTAATCCGGTTTTTTCCCGTTTAAGCCAGTTTGAACCGGTACAATCCGGTTTAAACCGGTTTAAGCCGGTTCAATCCGGTTTTATCCAGTTTAAACCGGTTCTATCCGGTTCTATCCGGTTGAAACCAGTTTAAACCGGTTCAATCCGGTTTTATTCAGTTTAAACCAGTTCTATCCGGTTTAAACCAGTTTAATCCAGTTCAATCCAGTTTTATCCGGTTTAAACCGGTTTGTACAGGTTCAGTCCGGTTTTATCCGGTTTAAACCAGTTCATTCCGGTTTTATCCGGTTTAAACCAGTTCACTCCGGTTTTATCCGGTTTAAACCGGTTTGTACCGGTTCAATCCGGTTTTATCCGGTTTAAACCGGTTTGTACAGGTTCAATCCGGTTTTATCCGGTTTAAACCGGTTTAAGCTGGTTCAATCCGGTTTTATCCAGTTTAAACCGGTTCTATCCGGTTCTATCCGGTTGAAACCAGTTTAAACTGGTTCAATCCGGTTTTATCCGGTTTAAACTGGTTTTATCCGGTTTAGACCAGTTTAAACCAGTTCAATCCGGTTTTAATCGGCTTAAACCGGTTCAATCTGGTGTTATCCAGTTTAAACCGCTTTAAAACGGTTTAATCCGGTTTTATCCCGTTTAAACCAGTTTGAACCGGTTCAATCCGGTTTAAACCGGTTTAAGCCGGTTCAATCCGGTTTTATCCAGTTTAAACCGGTTCTATCCGGTTCTATCCCGTTGAAACCAGTTTAAAACGGTTCAATCCGGTTTTATCCAGTTTAAACCAGTTCTATCCGGTTCTATCCGGTTGAAACCAGTTTAAACCGGTTCAATCGGTTTTATCCAGTTTAAATCAGTTCTATCCGGTTTAAACCAGTTTAATCCAGTTCAATCCGGTTTTATCCGGTTTATACCGGTCCTATCGGGTTTAAACAGGTTTAGGCCGGTTCATTCCTGTTTTATCAGTTTTAAACCGGTTTAAACTGCTTCAATCCGTTTATATCCGGTTTAAAGCGGTTACAACCAGTTCAATCCGGTTTTCTCCGGTTTAAACTGGTTTAAGCCGGTTCTATCCTGTTTTCTCCGGTTTTAACCGGCTTTAACCAGTTCAATCCGCTTTTATCCAGTTTAAACCGGTTCTATCTGGTTCTATCCGGTTGAAACCGGTTTAAACCGGTTCTATCCGTTTTTATCCAGTTTAAACCGGTACAATCTGGTTTTATCCGGTTTAAACCGGTTTAAACCGGTTCAATCAGTTTTAGCCAGTTTAAACCGGTTCAATCCGTTTTTTCCGGTTTAAACCGGTTTAAACCAGTTCATTCCGGTTTTATCCGGTTTAAACCGGTTCAATCCGGTTTAAACCGTTTCAATCTGGTTTTATCCGGTTTGAACCGTTTTAAACCGCTTCAATCTGGTTTTATCCGGTTTAAACCGGTTCTATCCGGTTCTATCCGGTTGAAACCGGTTTAAACCGGTTCAATCTGGTTTTATCCGGTTTAAACCGGTTTTAACCGATTCAATCCGGTTTATCCAGTATAAACTGATTTAATCCGCTTCAATCCGGTTTTATCCAGGTTAAACTGATTTAAACCGGTTCAGTCCGGTTTTATCCAGTTTCAACCAGTTATATCCGGTTCTATCCGGTTTAAACCGGTTTAAACCGGTTTAATCCGGTTTTATCCGGCTTAAACCGGTTCAATCTGGTATTATCCGGATTAAACTGGTTCAATTTGGTTTTATCCCGTTTAAACCGGTTTTATCCGGTTTAAACCGGTATAAACCAGTTCAATCCGGTTTTATCCTGTTTAAACCGGTTTAAACCGGATCATTCCGGTTTTATCCGGTTTCAACCGGTTTTACCCAGTTCTTTACGGTTTAAACCGGTTTAAACCTGTTCAATCCGATTTCATTCGGTTTAAACCAATTCAACCCAGTTTTATCCGGTTTTAACTGGTTTAAGCTGGTTCAATCCGGTTTTATCCGGTTTAAACCGGTTCAATCTTGTTTTATCCGGTTTAAACCGTTTGAAACCAGTTCAATCCGGTTTTGTCCGGTTTAGACCAGTTCAATCCGGTTTTATCCGGTTTACACCGGTTCTATGCTGTTTATACCAATTTAAGCCTGTTCAATCGGGTTTTATCCAGTTTAGACCTGTTTAAGCCGGTTCATTCCGGTTTTATCCAGCTTAAACCGGTTTAAACCCTTTCAATCCGTTTTTATCCGGTTTCAACCGGTTTACACCGGTTCAATCCGGTTTTATCCGGTTTATACCGTTTCTATCCGGTTCTATCCGATTTAAACCGGTTTAAACCAGTTCATTCCGGTTTTATCCGGTTTCAACCGGTTTGAACCGGTTCAATCTGGTTTTATCCGGTTTCAACCGGTTTGTACCGGTTCAATAAGGTTTTATCCGGTTTAAACCGGTTTGTACCGGTTCAATCCGGTTTTATCCGGTTTAAACCGGTTTAAGCTGGTTCAATCCGGTTTTATCCAGTTTAAACCGGTTCAATCCGGTTTTATCCGGTTTAAACCGGTTCTATCCGGTTCTATCCAGTTGAAACCAGTTTAAACCGGTTCAATCCGGTTTTATCCGGTTTAAACCGGTTTTATCCGGTTTAGACCAGTTTAAACCAGTTCAATCCGGTTTTAATCGGCTTAAACCGGTTCAATCTGGTTTTATCCAGTTTAAACCGCTTTAAAACGGTTTAATCCGGTTTTTTCCCGTTTAAGCCAGTTTGAACCGGTTCAATCCGGTTTAAACCGGTTTAAGCCGGTTCAATCCGGTTTTATCCAGTTTAAACCGGTTCTATCCGGTTCTATCCAGTTGAAACCAGTTTAAACCGGTTCAATCCGGTTTTATCCAGTTTAAACCAGTTCTATCCGGTTTAAACCAGTTTAATCCAGTTCAATCCGGTTTTATCCGGTTTAAACCGGTTTGTACAGGTTCAGTCCGGTTTTATCCGGTTTAAACCAGTTCATTCCGGTTTTATTCGGTTTAAACCAGTTCACTCCGGTTTTATCCGGTTTAAACCGGTTTGTACCGGTTCAATCCGGTTTTATCCGGTTTAAACCGGTTTGTACAGGTTCAATCCGGTTTTATCCGGTTTAAACCGGTTTAAGCTGGTTCAATCCGGTTTTATCCAGTTTAAACCGGTTCTATCCGGTTCTATCCGGTTGAAACCAGTTTAAACCGGTTCAATCCGGTTTTATCCGGTTTAAACCGGTTCTATCCGGTTCTATCCGGTTGAAACCAGTTTAAACTGGTTCAATCCGGTTTTATCCGGTTTAAACTGGTTTTATCCGGTTTAGACCAGTTTAAACCAGTTCAATCCGGTTTTAATCGGCTTAAACCGGTTCAATCTGGTGTTATCCAGTTTAAACCGCTTTAAAACGGTTTAATCCGGTTTTATCCCGTTTAAACCAGTTTGAACCGGTTCAATCCGGTTTAAACCGGTTTAAGCCGGTTCAATCCGGTTTTATCCAGTTTAAACCGGTTCTATCCGGTTCTATCCCGTTGAAACCAGTTTAAAACGGTTCAATCCGGTTTTATCCAGTTTAAACCGGTTCTATCCGGTTCTATCCAGTTGAAACCAGTTTAAACCGGTTCAATCGGTTTTATCCAGTTTAAATCAGTTCTATCCGGTTTAAACCAGTTTAATCCAGTTCAATCCGGTTTTATCCGGTTTATACCGGTCCTATCGGGTTTAAACAGGTTTAGGCCGGTTCATTCCTGTTTTATCAGTTTTAAACCGGTTTAAACTGCTTCAATCCGTTTATATCCGGTTTAAAGCGGTTACAACCAGTTCAATCCGGTTTTCTCCGGTTTAAACTGGTTTAAGCCGGTTCTATCCTGTTTTCTCCGGTTTTAACCGGCTTTAACCAGTTCAATCCGCTTTTATCCAGTTTAAACCGGTTCTATCTGGTTCTATCCGGTTGAAACCGGTTTAAACCGGTTCTATCCGTTTTTATCCAGTTTAAACCGGTACAATCTGGTTTTATCCGGTTTAAACCGGTTTAAACCGGTTCAATCAGTTTTAGCCAGTTTAAACCGGTTCAATCCGTTTTTTCCGGTTTAAACCGGTTTAAACCAGTTCATTCCGGTTTTATCCGGTTTAAACCGGTTCAATCCGGTTTAAACCGTTTCAATCTGGTTTTATCCGGTTTGAACCGGTTTAAACCGCTTCAATCTGGTTTTATCCGGTTTAAACCGGTTCTATCCGGTTCTATCCGGTTGAAACCGGTTTAAACCGGTTCAATCTGGTTTTATCCGGTTTAAACCGGTTTTAACCGATTCAATCCGGTTTATCCAGTATAAACTGATTTAATCCGCTTCAATCCGGTTTTATCCAGGTTAAACTGATTTAAACCGGTTCAGTCCGGTTTTATCCAGTTTCAACCAGTTATATCCGGTTCTATCCGGTTTAAACCGGTTTAAACCGGTTTAATCCGGTTTTATCCGGCTTAAACCGGTTCAATCTGGTATTATCCGGATTAAACTGGTTCAATTTGGTTTTATCCCGTTTAAACCGGTTTTATCCGGTTTAAACCGGTATAAACCAGTTCAATCCGGTTTTATCCGGTTTAAACCGGATCATTCCGGTTTTATCCGGTTTCAACCGGTTTTACCCAGTTCTTTACGGTTTAAACCGGTTTAAACCTGTTCAATCCGATTTCATTCGGTTTAAACCAATTCAACCCAGTTTTATCCGGTTTTAACTGGTTTAAGCTGGTTCAATCCGGTTTTATCCGGTTAAAACCGGTTCAATCTTGTTTTATCCGGTTTAAACCGTTTGAAACCAGTTCAATCCGGTTTTGTCCGGTTTAGACCAGTTCAATCCGGTTTTATCCGGTTTACACCGGTTCTATGCTGTTTATACCAATTTAAGCCTGTTCAATCGGGTTTTATCCAGTTTAGACCTGTTTAAGCCGGTTCATTCCGGTTTTATCCAGCTTAAACCGGTTTAAACCCTTTCAATCCGTTTTTATCCGGTTTCAACCGGTTTACACCGGTTCAATCCGGTTTTATCCGGTTTATACCGTTTCTATCCGGTTCTATCCGATTTAAACCGGTTTAAACCAGTTCATTCCGGTTTTATCCGGTTTCAACCGGTTTGAACCGGTTCAATCTGGTTTTATCCGCTTTCAACCGGTTTGAACCGGTTCAATTCAGTTTTATCCGGTTTAAACTGGTTTAAGCCGGTTCAATCCGGTTTTATCCGGTTTAAACCGGTTCAATCTGGTTTGATCCGGTTTAAACCAGTTTGAACCTGTTCAACCCGGTTTTATCCGGTTTAAACGGGTTTAAACCGGTTCTATCCGGTTTTATCCGGTTTAAACCGGTTTAAACTTGTTCAATCCGGTTTTATCCGGTTTAAACTGGTTCTATCCGGTTTAAACCGGTTTAAACCGCTTCTATCCGGTTTAAACCGGTTTAAACCGGTGCAATCTGGTTTTATCCGGTTTTAACGGGTTTAAACCGGTTCTATCCGGTTGAAAGCGGCTTAAACAGCTTCAATCCGGTTTTATCCGGTTTAAACCGGTTTAAACCGGTTAAATCCGGTTTTATCCGGTTTAAACCGGTTTAAACCGGATAAATCCGGTTTTATCCGGTTTATACCGTTTCTATCCAGTTCTATCCGTTTTAAACCGGTTTAAACCAGTTCATTCCGGTTTTATCTGGTTTAAACCGGTTTAAACCCTTTCAATCCGTTTTTATCCGGTTTCAACCGGTTTATACCTGTTCAATCCGATTTTATCCGGTTTATACCGTTTCTATCCAGTTCTATCCGTTTTAAACAGGTTTGAAACGGTTCAATCCGGTTTTATCCGGTTTAAACCGGTTCATTCCGGTTTTATCCGGTTAAAACCGGTTTGAAACGTTTCCATCCGGTTTTATCTGGTTTAAACCGGTTCAATCCTGTTTTATCCAGTTTAAACCGGTTCTATCCGGTTCTATCCGGTTGAAACCAGTTTAAACCAGTTCAATCCGGTTTTATTTGGTTTAAACCGGTTCAATCTGGTTTTATCCGGTTTAAACCGGTTTTATCCGGTTTAGACCAGTTTAAACCAGTTCAATCCGGTTTTAATCGGATTAAACCGGTTCAATCTGGTTTTATCCGTTTTAAACCGCTTTAAAACGGTTTAATCCGTTTTTATCCGGTTTAAACCAGTTTGAACCGTTTCAATCCGGTTTTATCCGGTTTAAACCGGTTCTATCCGGTATTATCTAGTTTAAACCAGTTCTATCCGGTTCTGTCCTGTTTAAATCGGTTTAAACCGGTTCTATCCTGTTCTATCCTGTTTTAACCGGTTAAACCAGTTCAATCCGGTTTTATCCAGTTTAAACTGGTTCTATTCGTTTCCATCTGGTTTAAAAGGGTTTAAACTGGTTCAATCCGGTTTTATACGTTTTAAACCAGTTCAATCTGATTTTATCCGATTTATACTGGTTCAATTTGGTTTTATCCGGTTTAAACCGGTTTGAACCGGTTCAATCCGGTTTTATCCGGTTTAAACCGGTTTAAACCAGGTCAATCCGGTTTTATCCGGTTTAAACCTCTTCAATCCGGTTTTCTCCAGTTTAAACCGGTTTAAACCCTTTCAATCCGTTTTTATCCGGTTTCAACCGGTTTACACCTGTTCAATCCGGTTTTATCCGGTTTATACCGTTTCTATCCAGTTCTATCCGTTTTAAGCCGGTTTAAACCAGTTCATTCCGGTTTTATCCGGTTTAAACCGGTTTGAACCGGTTCAATCCGGTTTTATGCGGTTTAAACCGGTTCTATCCGGTTCTATCCGGTTGAAACCATTTTAAACCGGTTCAATCCGGTTTTATCCGGTTTAAACCGGTTTTATCCGGTTTAGACCAGTTTAACCCAGTTCAATCCGGTTTCAATCGGCTTAAACCGGTTCAATCTGGTTTTATCCAGTTTAAACCGCTTTAAAACGGTTTAATCCGGTTTTATCCCGTTTAACCCTGTTTGAACCGGTTCAATCCGGTTTAAACCGGTTTAAGCCGGTTCAATCCGGTTTTATCCAGTTTAAACCGGTTCTACCCTGTTCTATTCGGTTGAAACCAGTTTAAACCGGTTCAATCCGGTTTTATCCGGTTTAAACCGGTTCAATCCGGTTTTATCCGGTTGAATCCAGTTCATTCCAGTTTTATCCGGTTAAAACCGGTTTGAAACGGTTCAATCCGGTTTTATCCGGCTTAAACTGGTTCAGTCCGGTTTTATCCGATTTAAACCAGTTCATTCCGGTTTTATCTGGTTTAAACTGGTTTGAACCGTTTAAATCCGGTTTTATCCGGTTTACACCAGTTCACTCCGGTTTTATCCGGTTTAAACCGGTTTGTACCGGTTCAATCCGGTTTTATCCGGTTTAAACCGGTTTAAGCTGGTTCAATCCGGTTTTTTCCAGTTTAAACCGGTTCGATCCGGTTCTATCCGGTTGAAACCGGTTTAAACCAGTTCAATCCGGTTTTATCCGGTTTAAACTGGTTCAGTCCGGTTTTATCCGGTTTAAACCAGTTCATTCCGGTTTTATCCGGTTTAAAACGGTTCAATCCGGTTTTATCCGGTTTAAACCGGTTTGTACCGGTTCAATCCGGTTTTATCCGGTTTAAACCGGTTTGTACCGGTTCAATCCGGTTTTATCCGGTTTAAACCGGTTTAAGCTGGTTCAATCCGGTTTTATCCAGTTTAAACCGGTTCAATCCGGTTTTATCCGGTTTAAACCGGTTCTATCCGGTTCTATCCAGTTGAAACCAGTTTAAACCGGTTCAATCCGGTTTTATCCGGTTTAAACCGGTTTTATCCGGTTTAGACCAGTTTAAACCAGTTCAATCCGGTTTTAATCGGCTTAAACCGGTTCAATCTGGTTTTATCCAGTTTAAACCGCTTTAAAACGGTTTAATCCGGTTTTTTCCCGTTTAAGCCAGTTTGAACCGGTTCAATCCGGTTTAAACCGGTTTAAGCCGGTTCAATCCGGTTTTATCCAGTTTAAACCGGTTCTATCCGGTTCTATCTGGTTGAAACCAGTTTAAACCGGTTCAATCCGGTTTTATCCAGTTTAAACCAGTTCTATCCGGTTTAAACCAGTTTAATCCAGTTCGATCCGGTTTTATCCGGTTTAAACCGGTTTGTACAGGTTCAGTCCGGTTTTATCCAGTTTAAACCAGTTCTATCCGGTTTAAACCAGTTTAATCCAGTTCAATCCGGTTTTCTCCGGTTTAAACTGGTTTAAGCCGGTTCTATCCTGTTTTCTCCGGTTTTAACCGGCTTTAACCAGTTCAATCCGCTTTTATCCAGTTTAAACCGGTTCTATCTGGTTCTATCCGGTTGAAACCGGTTTAAACCGGTTCTATCCGTTTTTATCCAGTTTAAACCGGTACAATCTGGTTTTATCCGGTTTAAACCGGTTTAAACCGGTTCAATCAGTTTTAGCCAGTTTAAACCGGTTCAATCCGTTTTTTCCGGTTTAAACCGGTTTAAACCAGTTCATTCCGGTTTTATCCGGTTTAAACCGGTTCAATCCGGTTTAAACCGTTTCAATCTGGTTTTATCCGGTTTGAACCGGTTTAAACCGCTTCAATCCGGTTTTATCCGGTTTAAACCGGTTCTATCCGGTTCTATCCGGTTGAAACCGGTTTAAACCGGTTCAATCTGGTTTTATCCGGTTTAAACCGGTTTTAACCGATTCAATCCGGTTTATCCAGTATAAACTGATTTAATCCGCTTCAATCCGGTTTTATCCAGGTTAAACTGATTTAAACCGGTTCAGTCCGGTTTTATCCAGTTTCAACCAGTTATATCCGGTTCTATCCGGTTTAAACCGGTTTAAACCGGTTTAATCCGGTTTTATCCGGCTTAAACCGGTTCAATCTGGTATTATCCGGATTAAACTGGTTCAATTTGGTTTTATCCCGTTTAAACCGGTTTTATCCGGTTTAAACCGGTATAAACCAGTTCAATCCGGTTTTATCCTGTTTAAACTGGTTTAAACCGGATCATTCCGGTTTTATCCGGTTTCAACCGGTTTTACCCAGTTCTTTACGGTTTAAACCGGTTTAAACCTGTTCAATCCGATTTCATTCGGTTTAAACCAATTCAACCCAGTTTTATCCGGTTTTAACTGGTTTAAGCTGGTTCAATCCGGTTTTATCCGGTTTAAACCGGTTCAATCTTGTTTTATCCGGTTTAAACCGTTTGAAACCAGTTCAATCCGGTTTTGTCCGGTTTAGACCAGTTCAATCTGGTTTTATCCGGTTTACACCGGTTCTATGCTGTTTATACCAATTTAAGCCTGTTCAATCGGGTTTTATCCAGTTTAGACCTGTTTAAGCCGGTTCATCCCGGTTTTATCCAGCTTAAACCGGTTTAAACCCTTTCAATCAGTTTTTATCCGGTTTCAACCGGTTTACACCGGTTCAATCCGGTTTTATCCGGTTTATACCGTTTCTATCCGGTTCTATCCGTTTTAAACCGGTTTAAACCAGTTCATTCTGGTTTTATCCGGTTTCAACCGGTTTGAACCGGTTCAATCCGGTTTTATCCGGTTTCAACCGGTTTGAACCGGTTCAATTCAGTTTTATCCGGTTTAAACTGGTTTAAGCCGGTTCAATCCGGTTTTATCCGGTTTAAACCGGTTCAATCTGGTTTGATCCGGTTTAAACCAGTTTGAACCTGTTCAATCCGGTTTTATCCGGTTTAAACGGGTTCTATCCGGTTCTATCCGGTTGAAACCGTTTTAAACTGGTTCAATCCGGTTTTATCAGGTTCAAACTGGTTCAATCCGGTTTTATCCTGTTTAAACCAGTTTAAACCGGTTCAATCCGGTTTTATCCGGTTTAAACGGGTTTAAACCGGTTCTATCCGGTTTTATCCGGTTTAAACCGGTTTAAACTTGTTCAATCCGGTTTTATCCGGTTTAAACTGGTTCTATCCGGTTTAAACCGGTTTAAACCGCTTCTATCCGGTTTAAACCGGTTTAAACCGGTGCAATCTGGTTTTATCCGGTTCAAACGGGTTTCAACCGGTTCTATCCGGTTGAAACCGGTTTAAACAGCTTCAATCCGGTTTTATCCGGTTTAAACCGGTTTAAACCGGTTAAATCCGGTTTTATCCGGTTTATACCGTTTCTATCCAGTTCTATCCGTTTTAAACCGGTTTAAACCAGTTCATTCCGGTTTTATCCGGTTTAAACCGGTTTAAACCCTTTCAATCCGTTTTTATCCGGTTTCAACCGGTTTACACCTGTTCAATCCGATTTTATCCGGTTTATACCGTTTCTATCCAGTTCTATCCGTTTTAAACAGGTTTGAAACGGTTCAATCCGGTTTTATCCGGTTTAAACCGGTTCATTCCGGTTTTATCTGGTTAAAACCGGTTTGAAACGGTTCAATCCGGTTTTATCTGGTTTAAACCGGTTCAATCCTGTTTTATCCAGTTTAAACCGGTTCTATCCGGTTCTATCCGGTTGAAACCAGTTTAAACCAGTTCAATCCGGTTTTATCTGGTTTAAACCGGTTCAATCTGGTTTTATCCGGTTTAAACCGGTTTTATCCGGTTTAGACCAGTTTAAACCAGTTCAATCCGGTTTTAATCGGATTAAACCGGTTCAATCTGGTTTTATCCGTTTTAAACCGCTTTAAAACGGTTTAATCCGGTTTTATCCGGTTTAAACCAGTTTGAACCGTTTCAATCCGGTTTTATCCGGTTTAAACCGGTTTAAACCGGTTCTATCCGGTTTTATCTAGTTTAAACCGGTTCTATCCGGTTCTATCCTGTTTAAATCGGTTTAAACCGGTTCTATCCTGTTCTATCCTGTTTTAACCGGTTAAACCAGTTCAATCCGGTTTTATCCAGTTTAAACTGGTTCTATTCGTTTCCATCTGGTTTAAAAGGGTTTAAACTGGTTCAATCCGGTTTTATACGTTTTAAACCAGTTCAATCTGATTTTATCCGATTTAAACTGGTTCAATTTTTTTTTATCCGGTTTAAACCGGTTTGAACCGGTTCAATCCGGTTTTATCCGGTTTAAACCGGTTTAAACCAGGTCAATCCGGTTTTATCCGGTTTAAACCTCTTCAATCCGGTTTTCTCCAGTTTAAACCAGTTTAAACCCTTTCAATCCGTTTTTATCCGGTTTCAACCGGTTTACACCTGTTCAATCCGGTTTTATCCGGTTTATACCGTTTCTATCCAGTTCTATCCGTTTTAAGCCGGTTTAAACCAGTTCATTCCGGTTTTATCCGGTTTAAACCGGTTTGAACCGGTTCAATCCGGTTTTATCCGGTTTAAACCGGTTCTATCCGGTTCTATCCGGTTGAAACCATTTTAAACCGGTTCAATCCGGTTTTATCCAGTTTAAACCGGTTTTATCCGGTTTAGACCAGTTTAACCCAGTTCAATCCAGTTTCAATCGGCTTAAACCGGTTCAATCTGGTTTTATCCAGTTTAAACCGCTTTAAAACGGTTTAATCCGGTTTTATCCCGTTTAAACCTGTTTGAACCGGTTCAATCCGGTTTAAACCGGTTTAAGCCGGTTCAATCCGGTTTTATCCAGTTTAAACCGGTTCTACCCTGTTCTATTCGGTTGAAACCAGTTTAAACCGGTTCAATCCGGTTTTATCCGGTTTAAACCGGTTCAATCCGGTTTTATCCGTTTGAATCCATTTCATTCCAGTTTTATCCGGTTAAAACCGGTTTGAAACGGTTCAATCCGGTTTTATCCGGCTTAAACTAGTTCAGTCCGGTTTTATCCGATTTAAACCAGTTCATTCCGGTTTTATCCGGTTTAAACTGGTTTGAACCGTTTAAATCCGGTTTTATCCGGTTTACACCAGTTCACTCCGGTTTTATCCGGTTTAAACCGGTTTGTACCGGTTCAATCCGGTTTTATCCGGTTTAAACCGGTTTAAGCTGGTTCAATCCGGTTTTATCCAGTTTAAACCGGTTCGATCCGGTTCTATCCGGTTGAAACCGGTTTAAACCAGTTCAATCCGGTTTTATCCGGTTTAAACTGGTTCAGTCCGGTTTTATCCGGTTTAAACCAATTCAACCCAGTTTTATCCGGTTTTAACTGGTTTAAGCTGGTTCAATCCGGTTTTATCCGGTTTAAACCGTTTGAAACCAGTTCAATCCGGTTTTGTCCGGTTTAGACCAGTTCAATCCGGTTTTATCCGGTTTACACCGGTTCTATGCTGTTTATACCAATTTAAGCCTGTTCAATCGGGTTTTATCCAGTTTAGACCTGTTTAAGCCGGTTCATTCCGGTTTTATCCAGCTTAAACCGGTTTAAACCCTTTCAATCCGTTTTTATCCGGTTTCAACCGGTTTACACCGGTTCAATCCGGTTTTATCCGGTTTATACCGTTTCTATCCGGTTCTATCCGTTTTAAACCGGTTTAAACCAGTTCATTCCGGTTTTATCCGGTTTCAACCGGTTTGAACCGGTTCAATCCGGTTTTATCCGGTTTCAACCGGTTTGAACCGGTTCAATTCAGTTTTATCCGGTTTAAACTGGTTTAAGCCGGTTCAATCCGGTTTTATCCGGTTTAAACCAGTTCACTCCGGTTTTATCCGGTTTAAACCGGTTTGTACCGGTTCAATCCGGTTTTATCCGGTTTAAACCGGTTTGTACAGGTTCAATCCGGTTTTATCCGGTTTAAACCGGTTTAAGCTGGTTCAATCCGGTTTTATCCAGTTTAAACCGGTTCTATCCGGTTCTATCCGGTTGAAACCAGATTAAACCGGTTCAATCCGGTTTTATCCGGTTTAAACCGGTTCTATCCGGTTCTATCCGGTTGAAACCAGTTTAAACTGGTTCAATCCGGTTTTATTCGGTTTAAACTGGTTTTATCCGGTTTAGACCAGTTTAAACCAGTTCAATCCGGTTTTAATCGGCTTAAACCGGTTCAATCTGGTGTTATCCAGTTTAAACCGCTTTAAAACGGTTTAATCCGGTTTTATCCCGTTTAAACCAGTTTGAACCGGTTCAATCCGGTTTAAACCGGTTTAAGCCGGTTCAATCCGGTTTTATCCAGTTTAAACCGGTTCTATCTGGTTCTATCCCGTTGAAACCAGTTTAAACCGGTTCAATCCTGTTTTATCCAGTTTAATCCGGTTCTATCCGGTTCTATCCGGTTGAAACCAGTTTAAACCGGTTCAATCGGTTTTATCCAGTTTAAATCAGTTCTATCCGGTTTAAACCAGTTTAATCCAGTTCAATCCGGTTTTATCCGGTTTATAGCGGTCCTATCGGGTTTAAACAGGTTTAGGCCAGTTCATTCCTGTTTTATCAGTTTTAAACCGGTTTAAACTGCTTCAATCCGTTTATATCCGGTTTAAACCGGTTACAACCAGTTCAATCCGGTTTTCTCCGGTTTAAACTGGTTTAAGCCGGTTCTATCCTGTTTTCTCCGGTTTTAACCGGCTTTAACCAGTTCAATCCGCTTTTATCCAGTTTAAACCGGTTCTATCTGGTTCTATCCGGTTAAAACCGGTTTAAACCGGTTCTATCCGTTTTTATCCAGTTTAAACCGGTACAATCTGGTTTTATCCGGTTTAAACCGGTTTAAACCGGTTCAATCAGTTTTAGCCAGTTTAAACCGGTTCAATCCGTTTTTTCCGGTTTAAACCGGTTTAAACCAGTTCATTCCGGTTTTATCCGGTTTAAACCGGTTCAATCCGGTTCAAACCGTTTCAATCTGGTTTTATCCGGTTTGAACCGGTTTAAACCGCTTCAATCCGGTTTTATCCGGTTTAAACCGGTTCTATCCGGTTCTATCCGGTTGAAACCGGTTTAAACCGGTTCAATCTGGTTTTATCCGGTTTAAACCGGTTTTAACCGATTCAATCCGGTTTATCCAGTATAAACTGATTTAATCCGCTTCAATCCGGTTTTATCCAGGTTAAACTGATTTAAACCGGTTCAGTCCGGTTTTATCCAGTTTCAACCAGTTATATCCGGTTCTATCCGGTTTAAACCGGTTTAAACCGGTTTAATCCGGTTTTATCCGGCTTAAACCGGTTCAATCTGGTATTATCCGGATTAAACTGGTTCAATTTGGTTTTATCCCGTTTAAACCGGTTTTATCCGGTTTAAACCGGTATAAACCAGTTCAATCCGGTTTTATCCTGTTTAAACCGGTTTAAACCGGATCATTCCGGTTTTATCCGGTTTCAACCGGTTTTACCCAGTTCTTTACGGTTTAAACCGGTTTAAACCTGTTCAATCCGATTTCATTCGGTTTAAACCAATTCAACCCAGTTTTATCCGGTTTTAACTGGTTTAAGCTGGTTCAATCCGGTTTTATCCGGTTTAAACCGGTTCAATCTTGTTTTATCCGGTTTAAACCGTTTGAAACCAGTTCAATCCGGTTTTGTCCGGTTTAGACCAGTTCAATCCGGTTTTATCCGGTTTACACCGGTTCTATGCTGTTTATACCAATTTAAGCCTGTTCAATCGGGTTTTATCCAGTTTAGACCTGTTTAAGCCGGTTCATTCCGGTTTTATCCAGCTTAAACCGGTTTAAACCCTTTCAATCCGTTTTTATCCGGTTTCAACCGGTTTACACCGGTTCAATCCGGTTTTATCCGGTTTATACCGTTTCTATCCGGTTCTATCCGTTTTAAACCGGTTTAAACCAGTTCATTCCGGTTTTATCCGGTTTCAACCGGTTTGAACCGGTTCAATCCGGTTTTATCCGGTTTCAACCGGTTTGAACTGGTTCAATTCAGTTTTATCCGGTTTAAACTGGTTTAAGCCGGTTCAATCCGGTTTTATCCGGTTTAAACCGGTTCAATCTGGTTTGATCCGGTTTAAACCAGTTTGAACCTGTTCAATCCGGTTTTATCCGGTTTAAACGGGTTCTATCCGGTTCTATCCGGTTGAAACCGTTTTAAACTGGTTCAATCCGGTTTTATCAGGTTCAAACTGGTTCAATCCGGTTTTATCCTGTTTAAACCAGTTTAAACCGGTTCAATCCGGTTTTATCCGGTTTAAACGGGTTTAAACCGGTTCTATCCGGTTTTATCCGGTTTAAACCGGTTTAAACTTGTTCAATCCGGTTTTATCCGGTTTAAGCTGGTTCAATCCGGTTTTATCCAGTTTAAACCGGTTCAATCCGGTTTTATCCGGTTTAAACCGGTTCTATCCGGTTCTATCCAGTTGAAACCAGTTTAAACCGGTTCAATCCGGTTTTATCCTGTTTAAACCGGTTTTATCCGGTTTAGACCAGTTTAAACCAGTTCAATCCGGTTTTAATCGGCTTAAACCGGTTCAATCTGGTTTTATCCAGTTTAAACCGCTTTAAAACGGTTTAATCCGGTTTTTTCCCGTTTAAGCCAGTTTGAACCGGTTCAATCCGGTTTAAACCGGTTTAAGCCGGTTCAATCCGGTTTTATCCAGTTTAAACCGGTTCTATCCGTTTCTATCCGGTTGAAACCAGTTTAAACCGGTTCAATCCTGTTTTATCCAGTTTAAACCAGTTCTATCCGGTTTAAACCAGTTTAATCCAGTTCAATCCGGTTTTATCCGGTTTAAACCGGTTTGTACAGGTTCAGTCCGGTTTTATCCGGTTTAAACCAGTTCATTCCGGTTTTATCCGGTTTAAACCAGTTCACTCCGGTTTTATCCGGTTTAAACCGGTTTAAGCTGGTTCAATCCGGTTTTATCCAGTTTAATCCAGTTCAATCCGGTTTTATCCGGTTTAAACCGGTTTGTACAGGTTCAGTCCGGTTTTATCCGGTTTAAACCAGTTCATTCCGGTTTTATCCGGTTTAAACCAGTTCACTCCGGTTTTATCCGGTTTAAACCGGTTTGTTCCGGTTCAATCCGGTTTTATCCGGTTTAAACCGGTTTGTACAGGTTCAATCCGGTTTTATCCGGTTTAAACCGGTTTAAGCTGGTTCAATCCGGTTTTATCCAGTTTAAACCGGTTCTATCCGGTTCTATCCGGTTGAAACCAGTTTAAACCGGTTCAATCCGGTTTTATCCAGTTTAAACCGGTTCTATCCGGTTCTATCCGGTTGAAACCAGTTTAAACTGGTTCAATCCGGTTTTATCCGGTTTAAACTGGTTTTATCCGGTTTAGACCAGTTTAAACCAGTTCAATCCGGTTTTAATCGGCTTAAACCGGTTCAATCTGGTGTTATCCAGTTTAAACCGCTTTAAAACGGTTTAATCCGGTTTTATCCCGTTTAAACCAGTTTGAACCGGTTCAATCCGGTTTAAACCGGTTTAAGCCGGTTCAATCCGGTTTTATCCAGTTTAAACCGGTTCTATCCGGTTCTATCCCGTTGAAACCAGTTTAAACCGGTTCAATCCGGTTTTATCCAGTTTAAACCGGTTCTATCCGGTTCTATCCGGTTGAAACCAGTTTAAACCGGTTCAATCGGTTTTATCCAGTTTAAATCAGTTCTATCCGGTTTAAACCAGTTTAATCCAGTTCAATCCGGTTTTATCCGGTTTATACCGGTCCTATCGGGTTTAAACAGGTTTAGGCCGGTTCATTCCTGTTTTATCAGTTTTAAACCGGTTTAAACTGCTTCAATCCGTTTATATCCGGTTTAAACCGGTTACAACCAGTTCAATCCGGTTTTCTCCGGTTTAAACTGGTTTAAGCCGGTTCAATCCTGTTTTCTCCGGTTTTAACCGGCTTTAACCAGTTCAATCCGCTTTTATCCAGTTTAAACCGGTTCTATCTGGTTCTATCCGGTTGAAACCGGTTTAAACCGGTTCTATCCGTTTTTATCCAGTTTAAACCGGTACAATCTGGTTTTATCCGGTTTAAACCGGTTTAAACCGGTTCAATCAGTTTTAGCCAGTTTAAACCGGTTCAATCCGTTTTTTCCGGTTTAAACCGGTTTAAACCAGTTCATTCCGGTTTTATCCGGTTTAAACCGGTTCAATCCGGTATAAACCGTTTCAATCTGGTTTTATCCGGTTTGAACCGGTTTAAACCGCTTCAATCCGGTTTTATCCGGTTTAAACCGGTTCTATCCGGTTCTATCCGGTTGAAACCGGTTTAAACCGGTTCAATCTGGTTTTATCCGGTTTAAACCGGTTTTAACCGATTCAATCCGGTTTATCCAGTATAAACTGATTTAATCCGCTTCAATCCGGTTTTATCCAGGTTAAACTGATTTAAACCGGTTCAGTCCGGTTTTATCCAGTTTCAACCAGTTATATCCGGTTCTATCCAGTTTAAACCGGTTTAAACCGGTTTAATCCGGTTTTATCCGGCTTAAACCGGTTCAATCTGGTATTATCCGGATTAAACTGGTTCAATTTGATTTTATCCCGTTTAAACCGGTTTTATCCGGTTTAAACTGGTATAAACCAGTTCAATCCGGTTTTATCCGGTTTAAACTGGTATAAACCAGTTCAATCCGGTTTTATCCTGTTTAAACCGGTTGAAACCGGATCATTCTGGTTTTATCCGGTTTCAACCGGTTTTACCCAGTTCTTTACGGTTTAAACCGGTTTAAACCTGTTCAATCCGATTTCATTCGGTTTTAACCAATTCAACCCAGTTTTATCCGGTTTTTACTGGTTTAAGCTGGTTCAATCCGGTTTTATCCGGTTTAAACCGTTTGAAACCAGTTCAATCCGGTTTTGTCCGGTTTAGACCAGTTCAATCCGGTTTTATCCGGTTTACACCGGTTCTATGCTGTTTATACCAATTAAAGCCTGTTCAATCGGGTTTTATCCAGTTTAGACCTGTTTAAGCCGGTTCATTCCGGTTTTATCCAGCTTAAACCGGTTTAAACCCTTTCAATCCGTTTTTATCCGGTTTCAACCGGTTTACACCGGTTCAATCCGGTTTTATCCGGTTTATACCGTTTCTATCCGGTTCTATCCGTTTTAAACCGGTTTAAACCAGTTCATTCCGGTTTTATCCGGTTTCAACCGGTTTGAACCGGTTCAATCCGGTTTTATCCGGTTTCAACCGGTTTGAACCGGTTCAATTCAGTTTTATCCGGTTTAAACTGGTTTAAGCCGGTTCAATCCGGTTTTATCCGGTTTAAACCGGTTCAATCTGGTTTGATCCGGTTTAAACCAGTTTGAACCTATTCAATCCGGTTTTATCCGGTTTAAATGGGTTCTATCCGGTTCTATCCGGTTGAAACCGTTTTAAACTGGTTCAATCCGGTTTTATCAGGTTCAAACTGGTTCAATCCGGTTTTATCCTGTTTAAACCAGTTTAAACCGGTTCAATCCGGTTTTGTCCGGTTTAAACGGGTTTAAACCGGTTCTATCCGGTTTTATCCGGTTTAAACCGGTTTAAACTTGTTCAATCCGGTTTTATCCGGTTTAAACTGGTTCTATCCGGTTTAAACCGGTTTAATCCGCTTCTATCCGGTTTAAACCGGTTTAAACCGGTGCAATCTGGTTTTATCCGGTTTAAACGGGTTTAAACCGGTTCTATCCGGTTGAAACCGGTTTAAACAGCTTCAATCCGGTTTTATCCGGTTTAAACCGGTTTAAACCGGTTAAATCCGGTTTTATCCGGTTTATACCATTTCTATCCAGTTCTATCCGTTTTAAACCGGTTTAAACCAGTTCATTCCGGTTTTACCCGGTTTAAACCGGTTTAAATCCTTTCAATCCGTTTTTATCCGGTTTCAACCGGTTTACACCTGTTCAATCTGTTTTTTTCCGGTTTATACCGTTTCTATCCAGTTCTATCCGTTTTAAACAGGTTTGAAACGGTTCAATCCGGTTTTATCCAGTTTAAACCGGTTCAGTCCGGTTTTATCCGGTTTAAACCGGTTCATTCCGGTTTTATCCGGTTAAAACCGGTTTGAAACGGTTCAATCCGGTTTTATCTGGTTTAAACCGGTTAAATCCTGTTTTATCCAGTTTAAACCGGTTCTATCCGGTTCTATCCGGTTGAAACCAGTTTAAACCAGTTCAATCCGGTTTTATCTGGTTTAAACCGGTTCAATCTGGTTTTATCCGGTTTATACCGTTTCTATTCGGTTCTATCCGTTTTAAACCGGTTTAAACCTGTTCATTCCGGTTTTATCCGGTTTCAACCGGTTTGAACCGGTTCAATCCGGTTTTATCCGGTTTCAACCGGTTTGAACCGGTTCAATCCGGTTTTATCCGGTTTAAACCGGTTTAAGCCGGTTCAATCCGGTTTTATCCGGTTTAAACCGGTTCAATCTGGTTTGATCCGGTTTAAACCAGTTTGAACCTGTTCAATCCGGTTTTATCCGGTTTAAACGGGTTCTATCCGGTTCTATCCGGTTGAAACCGGTTTAAACTGGTTCAATCCGGTTTTATCCGGTTTAAACTGGTTCAATCCGGTTTTATCCTGTTTAAACCAGTTTAAACCGGTTCAATCCGGTTTTATCCGGTTTAAACGGGTTTAAACCGGTTCTATCCCGTTTTATCCGGTTTAAACCGGTTGAAACTTGTTCAATCCGGTTTTATCCGGTTTAAACCGGTTCTATCCGGTTTAAACCGGTTTAAACCGCTTCTATCCGGTTTAAACCGGTTTAAACCGGTGCAATCCGGTTTTATCCGGTTTAAACGGGTTTAAACCGGTTCTATCCGGTTGAAACCGGTTTAAACAGCTTCAATCCGGTTTTATACGGTTTAAACCGGTTTAAACCGGTTCAATCCGGTTTTATCCGTTTTATACCGTTTCTATCCAGTTCTATCCGTTTTAAACCGGTTTAAACCAGTTCATTCCGGTTTTATCTGGTTTAAACCGGTTTAAACCCTTTCAATCCGTTTTTATCCGGTTTCAACCGGTTTACACCTGTTCAATCCGGTTTTATCCGGTTTATACCGTTTCTATCCAGTTCTATCCGTTTTAAACAGGTTTGAAACGGTTCAATCCGGTTTTATCCGGTTTAAACCAGTTCATTCCGGTTTTATCCGGTTAAAACCGGTTTGAAACGGTTCAATCCGGTTTTATCTGGTTTAAACCGGTTCAATCCTGTTTTATCCAGTTTAAACCGGTTCTATCCGGTTCTATCCTGTTGAAACCAGTTTAAACCAGTTCAATCCGGTTTTATCTGGTTTAAACCGGTTCAATCTGGTTTTATCCGGTTTAAACCGGTTTTATCCGGTTTAGACCAGTTTAAACCAGTTCAATCCGGTTTTAATCGGATTAAACCCGTTCAATCTGGTTTTATCCGTTTTAAACCGCTTTAAAACGGTTTAATTCGGTTTTATCCGGTTTAAACCAGTTTGAACCGTTTCAATCCGGTTTTATACGGTTTAAACCGGTTTAAACCGGTTCTATCCGGTTTTATCTAGTTTAAACCGGTTCTATCCGGTTCTATCCTGTTTAAATTGGTTTAAACCGGTTCTATCCTGTTCTATCCTGTTTTAACCGGTTAAACCAGTTCAATCCGGTTTTATCCAGTTTAAACTGGTTCTATTCATTTCCATCTGGTTTAAAAGGGTTTAAACTGGTTCAATCCGGTTTTATACGTTTTAAACCAGTTCAATCTGATTTTATCCGATTTAAACTGGTTCAATTTGGTTTTATCCGGTTTAAACCGGTTTGAACCGGTTCAATCCGGTTTTATCCGGTTTAAACCGGTTTAAACCAGGTCAATCCGGTTTTATCCGGTTTAAACCTCTTCAATCCGGTTTTCTCCAGTTTAAACCGGTTTAAACCCTTTCAATCCGTTTTTATCCGGTTTCAACCGGTTTACACCTGTTCAATCCGGTTTTATCCGGTTTATACCGTTTCTATCCAGTTCCATCCGTTTTAAACCGGTTTAAACCAGTTCATTCCGGTTTTATCCGGTTTAAACCGGTTTGAACCGGTTCAATCCGGTTTTATCCGGTTTAAACCGGTTTAAGCCGGTTCAATCCGGTTTTATCCGGTTTAAACCGGTTCTATCCGGTTCTATCCGGTTGAAACCAGTTTAAACCGGTTCAATCCGGTTTTATCCGGTTTAAACCGGTTTTATCCGGTTTAGACCAGTTTAACCCAGTTCAATCCGGTTTTAATCGGCTTAAACCGGTTCAATCTTTTTTTATCCAGTTTAAACCGCTTTAAAACGGTTTAATCCGGTTTTATCCCGTTTAAACCAGTTTGAACCGGTTCAATCCGGTTTAAACCAGTTTAAGCCGGTTCAGTCCGGTTTTATCCAGTTTAAACCGGTTCTATCCGGTTCTATCTGGTTGAAACCAGTTTAAACCGGTTCAATCCGGTTTTATCCGGTTTAAACCGGTTCAATCCGGTTTTATCCGGTTTAAACCAGTTCATTCCAGTTTTATCCGGTTAAAACCGGTTTGAAACGGTTCAATCCGGTTTTATCTGGCTTAAACTGGTTCAGTCCGGTTTTATCCGATTTAAACCAGTTCATTCCGGTTTTTCCGGTTTAAACTGGTTTGAACCGTTTAAATCCGGTTTTATCCGGTTTAAACCAGATCACTCCGGTTTTATCCGGTTTAAACCGGTTTGTACCGGTTCAATCCGGTTTTATCCGGTTTAAACCGGTTTAAGCTGGTTCAATCCGGTTTTATCCAGTTTAAACCGGTTCTATCCGGTTCTATCCGGTTGAAACCGGTTTAAACCAGTTCAATCCGGTTTTATCCGGTTTAAACTGTTTCAGTCCGGTTTTATCCGGTTTAAACCAGTTCATTCCGGTTTTATCCGGTTTAAACCGGTTCACTCCAGTTTTATCCGGTTTAAACCGGTTTGTACCGGTTCAATCTGGTTTTATCCGGTTAAAACCGGTTTGAAATGGTTCAATCCGGTTTTATCCGGTTTAAACCGGTTTAAGCTGGTTTAATCCGGTTTTATCCAGTTTAAACCGGTTCAATCCGGTTTTATCCGGTTTAAACCGGTTCTATCCGGTTCTATCCGGTTGAAACCAGTTTAAACCGGTTCAATCCGGTTTTATCCGGTTTAAACCGGTTTTATCCGTTTTAGACCAGTTTAAACCAGTTCAATCCGGTTTTAATCGGCTTAAACCGGTTCAATCTGGTTTTATCCAGTTTAAACCGCTTTAAAACGGTTTAATCTAGTTTTTTCCCGTTTAAACCAGTTTGAACCCGTTCAATCCGGTTTAAACCGGTTTTAGCCGGTTCAATCCATTTTTATCCAGTTTAAACCGGTTCTATCCGGTTCTATCCGGTTGAAACCAGTTTAAACCGGTTCAATCCGGTTTTATCCAGTTTAAACCGGTTCTATCCGGTTTAAACCAGTTTAATCCAGTTCAATCCGGTTTTATCCGTTTTATACCGGTCCTATCGGGTTTAAACAGGTTTAGGCCGGTTCATTCCGGTTTTATCAGTTTTAAACCGGTTTAAACTGCTTCAATCCGTTTATATCCGGTTTAAACCGGTAACAAACGGTTCAATCCGGTTTTCTCCGGTTTAAACCGGTTTAAGCCGGTTCCATCCTGTTTTCTCCGGTTTTAACAGGCTTTAACCAGTTCAATCCGCTTTTATCCAGTTTAAACCATTACAATCCGGTTTTATCTGGTTTAAACCGGTTCAATCTGGTTTTATCCGGTTTAAACCGGTTTTATCCGGTTTAGACCAGTTTAAACCAGTTCAATCCGGTTTTAATCGGATTAAACCGGTTCAATCTGGTTTTATCCGTTTTAAACCGCTTTAAAACGGTTTAATCCGGTTTTATCCGGTTTAAACCAGTTTGAACCGTTTCAATCCAGTTTTATCCGGTTTAAACCGGTTTAAGCCGGTTCAATCCGGTTTTATCCGGTTTAAACCGGTTCAATCTGGTTTCATCCGGTTTAAACCAGTTTGAACCGGTTCAATCCGGTTTTATCCAGTTTAAACCGGTTCTATCCGGTTCTATCCGGTTGAAACCAGTTTAAACCGGTTCAATCCGGTTTTATCCGGTTTAAACCAGTTCAATCCGGTTTTATCCGGTTTAAACCAGTTCATTCCAGTTTTATCCGGTTAAAACCGTTTTGAAAGTGTTCACTCCGGTTTTATCAGGCTTAAACTGGTTCAGTCTGGTTTTATCCGATTTAAACCAGTTCATTCCGGTTTTATCCGGTTTAAACTGGTTTGAACCGTTTAAATCCGGTTTTATCCGGTTTAAACCAGTTCACTCCGGTTTTATCCGGTTTAAACTGGTTTGTACCGGTTCAATCCGGTTTTATCCGGTTTAAACAGGTTTAAGCTGGTTCAATCCGGTTTTATCCAGTTTAAACCGGTTCTATCCGGTTCTATCCGGTTGAAACCGGTTTAAACCAGTTCAATCCGGATTTATCCGGTTTAAACTGGTTCAGTCCGGTTTTATCCGGTTTAAACCAGTTCATTCCGGTTTTATCCGGTTTAAACCAGTTCACTCCGGTTTTATCCGGTTTAAACCGGTTTGTACCGGTTCAATCCGGTTTTATCCGGTTTAAACCGGTTTGTACCGGTTCAATCCGGTTTTATCCGGTTTAAAACGGTTTAAGCTGGTTCAATCCGGTTTTATCCAGTTTAAACCGGTTCAATCCGGTTTTATCCAGTTTGAACCGGTTCTATCCGGTTCTATCCGGTTGAAACCAGTTTAAACCGGTTCAATCCGGTTTTATCCGGTTTAAACCGGTTTTATCCGGTTTAGACCAGTTTAAACCAGTTCAATCCGGTTTTAATCGGCTTAAACCGGTTCAATCTGGTTTTATCCAGTTTAAACCGCTTTAAAACGGTTTAATCCAGTTTTATCCCGTTTAAACCGGTTTGAACCGGTTCAATCCGGTTTAAACCGGTTTAAGCCGGTTCAATCCGGTTTTATCCAGTTTAAACCAGTTCTATCCGGTTTAAACCAGTTTAATCCAGTTCAATCCGGGTTTATCCGGTTTATACCGGTCCTATCGGGTTTAAACAGGTTTAGGCCGGTTCATTCCGGTTTTATCAGTTTTAAACCGGTTTAAACTGCTTCAATCCGTTTATATTCGATTTAAACCGGTAACAACCGGTTCTATCCGTTTTTATCCGGTTTAAACCGGTACAATCCGGTTTTCTCCGGTTTAAACCGGTTTGAGTCGGTTCCATCCTGTTTTCTCCGGTTTTAACCGGCTTTAACCAGTTCAATCCGCTTTTATCCAGTTTAAACCGGTTCTATCTGGTTCTATCTGGTTGAAACCGGTTTAAACCGGTTCAATCCGGTTTTAAACGGTTTAATCCGGTTCTATCCGGTTCAATCTGGTTTAAACCGGTTTAAACCGGTTCTATCCGGTTTTATCCAGTTTAAACCGGTTCTATCCGGTTCTATCCGGTTGAAACCAGTTTAAACCGTTTCAATCCAGTTTTATCCAGTTTAAACCAGTTCTATCCGGTTCTATCCGGTTGAAACCAGTTTAAACCGGTTCAATCGGTTTTATCCAGTTTAAATCCGTTCTATCCGGTTTATACCAGTTTAATCCAGTTCAATCCGGTTTTATCCGGTTTATACCAGTCCTATCGGGTTTAAACAGGTTTAGGCCGGTTCATTCCTGTTTTATCAGTTTTAAACCGGTTTAAACTGCTTCAATCCGTTTATATCCGGTTTAAACAGGTTACAACCGGTTCAATCCGGTTTTCTCCGGTTTAAACCGGTTTAAGCCGGTTCTATCCTGTTTTCTCCGGTTTTAACCGGCTTTAACCAGTTCAATCCGCTTTTATCCAGTTTAAACCGGTTCTATCTGGTTCTATCCGGTTGAAACCGGTTTAAACCGGTTCTATCCGTTTTTATCCGGTTTAAACCGGTACAATCTGGTTTTATCCGGTTTAAACCGGTTTAAACCGGTTCAATCCGTTTTTTCCGGTTTAAACCGGTTTAAACCAGTTCATTCCGGTTTTATCTGGTTTAAACCGGTTCAATCCTGTTTTATCCAGTTTAAACCGGTTCTATCTGGTTCTATCCGGTTGAAACCAGTTTAAACCAGTTCAATCAGGTTTTATCTGGTTTAAACCGGTTCAATCTGGTTTTATCCGGTTTAAACCGGTTTTATCCGGTTTAGACCAGTTTAAACCAGTTCAATCCGGTTTTAATCGGATTAAACCGGTTCAATCTGGTTTTATCCGTTTTAAACCGCTTTAAAACGGTTTAATCCGGTTTTATCCGGTTTAAACCAGTTTGAACCGTTTCAATCCAGTTTTATCCGGTTTAAACCGGTTTAAGCCGTTTCAATCCAGTTTTATCCGGTTTAAACTGGTTCAATCTGGTTTCATCCGGTTTAAACCAGTTTGAACCGGTTCAATCCGGTTTTATCCAGTTTAAACCGGTTCTATCCGGTTCTATCCGGTTGAAACCAGTTTAAACCGGTTCAATCCGGTTTTATCCGGTTTAAACCGGTTTTATTCGGTTTAGAACAGTTTAACCCAGTTCAATCCGGTTTTAATCGGCTTAAACCGGTTCAATCTGGTTTTATCCAGTTTAAACCGCTTTGAAACGGTTTAATCCGGTTTTATCCCGTTTAAACCAGTTTGAACCGGTTCAATCCGGTTTAAACCGGTTTAAGCCGGTTCAATCCGGTTTTATCCAGTTTAAACCGGTTCTATCCGGTTCTATCCGGTTGAAACCACTTTAAACCGGTTCAATCCGGTTTTATCCGGTTCAAACTGGTTCAATCCGGTTTTATCCGGTTTAAATCAGTTCATTCCAGTTTTATCCGGTTAAAACCGGTTTTAAAGTGTTCAATCCGGTTTTATCCGGCTTAAACTGGTTCAGTCCGGTTTTATCCGATTTAAACCAGTTCATTCCGGTTTTATCCGGTTTAAACTGGTTTGAACCGTTTAAATCCGGTTTTATGCGGTTTAAACCAGTTCACTCCGGTTTTATCCGGTTTAAACTGGTTTGTACAGGTTCAATCCGGTTTTATCCGGTTTAAACCGGTTTAAGCTGGTTCAATCCGGCTTTATCCAGTTTAAACCGGTTCTATCCGGTTATATCCGGTTGAAACCGGTTTAAACCAGTTCAATCCGGTTTTATCCGGTTTAAACTGGTTCAGTCCGGTTTTATCCGGTTTAAACCAGTTCATTCCGGTTTTATCCGGTTTAAACCAGTTCACTCCGGTTTTATCCGGTTTAAACCGGTTTGTACCGGTTCAATCCGGTTTTATCCAGTTTAAACCGGTTTAAGCTGGTTCAATCCGGTTTTATCCAGTTTAAACCGGTGCAATCCGGTTTTATCCGGTTTAAACCGGTTCTATCCGGTTCTATCCGTTTGAAACCAGTTTAAACCGGTTCAATCCGGTTTTATCCGGTTTAAACCGGTTTTATCCGGTTTAGACCAGTTTAAACCAGTTCATTCCGGTTTTAATCGGCTTAAACCGGTTCAATCTGGTTTTATCCAGTTTAAACCGCTTTAAAACGGTTTAATCCGTTTTTATCCCGTTTAAACCGGTTTGAACCGGTTCAATCCGGTTTAAACCGGTTTAAGCCGGTTCAATCCGGTTTTATCCAGTTTAAACCAGTTCTATCCGTTTTAAACCAGTTTAATCTAGTTCAATCCGGGTTTATCCGGTTTAAACCGGTCCTATCGGGTTTAAACAGGTTTAGGCCGGTTCATTCCGGTTTTATCAGTTTTAAACCGGTTTAAACTGCTTCAATCCGTTTATATTCGGTTTAAACCGGTAACAACCGGTTCAATCCGGTTTTCTCCGGTTTAAACGGGTTTAAACCGGTTCTATCCGGTTGAAACCGGTTTAAACAGCTTCAATCCGGTTTTCTCCGGTTTAAACCGGTTTAAACCGGTTCAATCCGGTTTTCTCCGGTTTATACCGTTTCTACCCAGTTCTATCCGTTTTAAACCGGTTTAAACCAGTTCATTCCGGTTTTATCCGGTTTAAACCGGTTTAAACCCTTTCAATCCGTTTTTATCCGGTTTCAACCGGTTTACACCTGTTCAATCCGGTTTTTTCCGGTTTATACCGTTTCTATCCAGTTCTATCCGTTTTAAACAGGTTTGAAACGGTTCAATCCGGTTTTATCCAGTTTAAACCGGTTCAGTCCGGTTTTATCCGGTTTAAACCGGTTCATTCCGGTTTTATCCGGTTAAAACCGGTTTGAAACGGTTCAATCCGGTTTTATCTGGTTTAAACCGGTTAAATCCTGTTTTATCCAGTTTAAACCGGTTCTATCCGGTTCTATCCGGTTGAAACCAGTTTAAACCAGTTCAATCCGGTTTTATCTGGTTTAAACCGGTTCAATCTGGTTTTATCCGGTTTAAACCGGTTTTATCCGGTTTAGACCAGTTTAAACCAGTTCAATCCGGTTTTAATCGGTTTAAACCGGTACAATCTGGTTTTATCCGGTTTAAACCACTTTAAACCGGTTCAATCAGTTTTAACCAGTTTAAACCGGTTCAATCCGTTTTTTCCGGTTTAAACCGGTTTAAACCAGTTCATTCCGGTTTTATCCGGTTTAAACCGGTTCAATCCGGTTTAAACCGTTTCAATCTTGTTTTATCCGGTTTGAACCGGTTTAAACCGCTTCAATCCGGTTTTATCCGGTTTAAACCGGTTCTATCCGGTTCTATCCGGTTGAAACCGGTTTAAACCGGTTCAATCTGGTTTTATCCGGTTTAAACCGGTTTTAACCGATTCAGTCCGGTTTATCCAGTATAAACTGATTTAATCCGCTTCAATCGGGTTTTATCCAGGTTAAACTGATTTAAACCGGTTCAGTCCGGTTTTATCCAGTTTCAACCAGTTATATCCGGTTCTATCCGGTTTAAACCGGTTTAAACCGGTTTAATCTGGTTTTATCCGGCTTAAACCGGTTCAATCTGGTATTATCCGGATTAAACTGGTTCAATTTGGTTTTATCCCGTTTAAACCGGTTTTATCCGGTTTAAACCGGTATAAACCAGTTCAATCCGGTTTTATCCTGTTTAAACCGGTTTAAACCGGATCATTCCGGTTTTATCCGGTTTCAACCGGTTTTACCCAGTTCTATACGGTTTAAACCGGTTTAAACCTGTTCAATCCGATTTCATTGGGTTTAAACCAATTCAACCCAGTTTTATCCGGTTTAAACCGGTTTAAGCTGGTTCAATCCGGTTTTATCCGGTTTAAACCGGTTCAATCTTGTTTTATCCGGTTTAAACCGTTTGAAACCAGTTCAATCCGGTTTTGTCCGGTTTAGACCAGTTCAATCCGGTTTTATCCGGTTTACACCGGTTCTATGCTGTTTATACCAATTTAAGCCTGTTCAATCGGGTTTTATCCAGTTTAGACCTGTTTAAGCCGGAACATTCCAGATTTATCCAGCTTAAACCGGTTTAAACCCTTTCAATCCGTTTTTATCCGGTTTCAACCGGTTTACACCGGTTCAATCCGGTTTTATCCGGTTTATACCGTTTCTATCCGGTTCTATCCGGTTTAAACCAGTTTAATCCAGTTCAATCCGGTTTTATCCGTTTTATACCGGTCCTATCGGGTTTAAACAGGTTTAGGCCGGTTCATTCTGGTTTTATCAGTTTTAAACCGGTTTAAACTGCTTCAATCCGTTTATATCCGGTTTAAACCGGTAACAACCGGTTCAATCCGGTTTTCTCCGGTTTAAACCGGTTTAAGCCGGTTCCATCCTGTTTTCTCCGGTTTTAACCGGCTTTAACCAGTTCAATCCGCTTTTATCCAGTTTAAACCAGTACAATCCGGTTTTATCTGGTTTAAACCGGTTCAATCTGGTTTTATCCGGTTTAAACCGGTTTTATCCGGTTTAGACCAGTTTAAACCAGTTCAATCCACTTTTAATCGGATTAAACCGGTTCAATCTGGTTTTATCCGATTTAAACCGCTTTAAAACGGTTTAATCCGGTTTTGTCCGGTTTAAACCAGTTTGAACCGTTTCAATCCAGTTTTATCCGGTTTAAACCGGTTTAAGCCGGTTCAATCCGGTTTTATCCGGTTTAAACCGGTTCAATCTGGTTTCATCCGGTTTAAACCAGTTTGAACCGGTTCAATCCGGTTTTATCCAGTTTAAACCGGTTCTATCCGGTTCTATCCGGTTCAAACCAGTTTAAACCGGTTCAATCCGGTTTTATCCGGTTTAAACCGGTTTTATCCGGTTTAGAACAGTTTAACCCAGTTCAATCCGGTTTTAATCGGCTTAAACCGGTTCAATCTGGTTTTATCCAGTTTAAACCGCTTTAAAACGGTTTAATCCGGTTTTATCCCGTTTAAACCAGTTTGAACCGGTTCAATCCGGTTTAAACCGGTTTAAGCCGGTTCAATCCGGTTTGATCCAGTTTAAACCGGTTCTATCCGGTTCTATCCGGTTGAAACCAGTTTAAACCGGTTCAATCCGGTTTTATCCGGTTTAAACCAGTTCAATCCGGTTTTATCCGGTTTAAACCAGTTCATTCCAGTTTTATCCGGTTAAAACCGGTTTGAAAGTGTTCAATCCGGTTTTATCCGGCTTAAACTGGTTCAGTCCGGTTTTATCCGATTTAAACCAGTTCATTCCGGTTTTATCCGGTTTAAACTGGTTTGAACCGTTTAAATCCGGTTTTATCCGATTTAAACCAGTTCACTCCGGTTTTATCCGGTTTAAACTGGTTTGTACCGGTTCAATCCGGTTTTATCCGGTTTAAACAGGTTTAAGCTGGTTCAATCCGGTTTTATCCAGTTTAAACCGGTTCTATCCGGTTCTATCCGGTTGAAACTGGTTTAAACCAGTTCAATCCGGTTTTATCCGGTTTAAACTGGTTCAGTCCGGTTTTATCCGGTTTAAACCAGTTCATTCCGGTTTTATCCGGTTTAAACCAGTTCACTCCGGTTTTATCCGGTTTAAACCGGTTTGTACCGGTTCAATCCGGTTTTATCCGGTTTAAACCGGTTTGTACCGGTTCAATCCGGTTTTATCCGGTTTAAACCGGTTTAAGCTGGTTCAATCCGGTTTTATCCAGTTTAAACCGGTTCAATCCGGTTTTATCCGGTTTAAACCGGTTCTATCCGGTTCTATCCGGTTTTATCCAGTTTAAACCGGTTCAATCCGGTTTTATCCGGTTTAAACCGGTTCTATCCGGTTCTATCCGGTTTAAACCGGTTTAAGCCGGTTCAATCCGGTTTTATCCAGTTTAAACCAGTTCTATCCGGTTTAAACCAGTTTAATCCAGTTCAATCCGGGTTTATCCGGTTTATACCGGTCCTATCGGGTTTAAACAGGTTTAGGCCAGTTCATTCCGGTTTTATCAGTTTTAAACCGGTTTAAACTGCTTCAATCCGTTTATATTCGGTTTAATCCGGTAACAACCGGTTCAATCCGGTTTTCTCTGGTTTAAACCGGTTTAAGCCAGTTCCATCCTGTTATCTCCGGTTTAAACCGGTTTAAACCAGTTCAATCCGGTTTTAAACGGTTTAAACTGGTTCTATCCAGTTCAATCTGGTTTAAACTGGTTTAACCCGGTTCTATCCGTTTTTATCCGGTTTAAACCGGTACAATCCGGTTTTCTCCGGTTTAAACCGGTTTGAGCCGGTTCCATCCTGTTTTCTCCGGTTTTAACCGGCTTTAACCAGTTCAATCCGCTTTTATCCAGTTTAAACCGGTTCTATCTGGTTCTATCTGGTTGAAACCGGTTTAAACCGGTTCAATCCGGTTTTAAACGGTTTAATCCGGTTCTATCCGGTTCAATCTGGTTTAAACCGGTTTAAACCGGTTCTATCCGGTTTTATCCAGTTTAAACCGGTTCTATCCGGTTCTATCCGGTTGAAACCAGTTTAAACCGTTTCAATCCAGTTTTATCCAGTTTAAACCGGTTCTATCCGGTTCTATCCGGTTGAAACCAGTTTAAACCGGTTCAATCGGTTTTATCCAGTTTAAATCAGTTCTATCCGGTTTAAACCAGTTTAATCCAGTTCAATCCGGTTTTATCCGGTTTAAACCGGTTTAAACCCTTTCAATCCGTTTTTATCCGGTTTCAACCGGTTTTCACCTGTTCAATCCGGTTTTATCCGGTTTATACCGTTTCTATCCAGTTCCATCCGTTTTAAACCGGTTTAAACCAGTTCATTCCGGTTTTATCCGGTTTAAACCGGTTCAATCCGGTTTAAACCGTTTCAATCTTGTTTTATCCGGTTTGAACCGGTTTAAACCGCTTCAATCCGGTTTTATACGGTTTAAACCGGTTCTATCCGGTTCTATCCGGTTGAAACCGGTTTAAACCGGTTCAATCTGGTTTTATCCGGTTTAAACCGGTTTTAACCGATTCAGTCCGGTTTATCCAGTATAAACTGATTTAATCCGCTTCAATCGGGTTTTATCCAGGTTAAACTGATTTAAACCGGTTCAGTCCGGTTTTATCCAGTTTCAACCAGTTATATCCGGTTCTATCCGGTTTAAACCGGTTTAAACCGGTTTAATCCGGTTTTATCCGGCTTAAACCGGTTCAATCTGGTATTATCCGGATTAAACTGGTTCAATTTGGTTTTATCCCGTTTAAACCGGTTTTATCCGGTTTAAACCGGTATAAACCAGTTCAATCCGGTTTTATCCTGTTTAAACCGGTTTAAACCGGATCATTCCGGTTTTATCCGGTTTCAACCGGTTTTACCCAGTTCTATCCGGTTTAAACCGGTTTAAGCTGGTTCAATCCGGTTTTATCCGGTTTAAACCGGTTCAATCTTGTTTTATCCGGTTTAAACCGTTTGAAACCAGTTCAATCCGGTTTTGTCCGGTTTAGACCAGTTCAATCCGGTTTTATCCGGTTTACACCGGTTCTATGCTGTTTATACCAATTTAAGCCTGTTCAATCGGGTTTTATCCAGTTTAGACCTGTTTAAGCTGGTTCATTCCAGATTTATCCAGCTTAAACCGGTTTAAACCCTTTCAATCCGTTTTTATCCGGTTTCAACCGGTTTACACCGGTTCAATCCGGTTTTATCCGGTTTATACCGTTTCTATCCGGTTCTATCCATTTTAAACCGGTTTAAACCAGTTCATTCCGGTTTTATCCGGTTTCAACCGGTTTGAACCGGTTCAATCCGGATTTATCCGGTTTCAACCGGTTTGAACCGGTTCAATCCGGTTTTATCCGGTTTAAACCGGTTTAAGCCGGTTCAATCCGGTTTTATCCGGTTTAAACCGGTTCAATCTGGTTTGATCCGGTTTAAACCAGTTTGAACCTGTTCAATCCGGTTTTATCCGGTTTAAACGGGTTCTATCCGGTTCTATCCGGTTTAAACCGGTTTGTACCGGTTCAATCCGGTTTTATCCGGTTTAAACCGGTTTAAGCTGGTTCAATCCGGTTTTATCCAGTTTAAACCGGTTCAATCCGGTTTTATCCGGTTTAAACCGGTTCTATCCGGTTCTATCCGGTTGAAACCAGTTTAAACCGGTTCAATCCGGTTTTATCCGGTTTAAACCGGTTTTATCCGGTTTAGACCAGTTTAAACCAGTTCAATCCGGTTTTAATCGGCTTAAACCGGTTCAATCTGGTTTTATCCAGTTTAAACCGCTTTAAAACGGTTTAATCCGGTTTTTTCCCATTTAAACCAGTTTGAAACCGTTCAATCCGGTTTAAACCGGTTTTAGCCGGTTCAATCCGGTTTTATCCAGTTTAAACCGGTTCTATCCGGTTCTATCCGGTTGAAACCAGTTTAAACCGGTTCAATCCGGTTTTATCCAGTTTAAACCAGTTCTATCCGGTTTAAACCAGTTTAATCCAGTTCAATCCGGTTTTATCCGTTTTATACCGGTCCTATCGGGTTTAAACAGGTTTAGGCCGGTTCATTCCGGTTTTATCAGTTTTAAACCGGTTTAAACTGCTTCAATCCGTTTATATCCGGTTTAAACCGGTAACAACCGGTTCAATCCGGTTTTCTCCGGTTTAAACCGGTTTAAGCCGGTTCCATCCTGTTTTCTACGGTTTTAACCGGCTTTAACCAGTTCAATCCGCTTTTATCCAGTTTAAACCAGTACAATCCGGTTTTATCTGGTTTAAACCGGTTCAATCTGGTTTTCTCCGGTTTAAACCGGTTTTATCCGGTTTAGACCAGTTTAAACCAGTTCAATCCACTTTTAATCGGATTAAACCGGTTCAATCTGGTTTTATCCGATTTAAACCGCTTTAAAACGGTTTAATCCGGTTTTATCCGGTTTAAACCAGTTTGAACCGTTTCAATCCAGTTTTATCCGGTTTAAACCGGTTTAAGCCGGTTCAATCCGGTTTTATCCGGTTTAAACCGGTTCAATCTGGTTTCATCCGGTTTAAACCAGTTTGAACCGGTTCAATCCGGTTTTATCCAGTTTAAACCGGTTCTATCCGGTTCTATCCGGTTCAAACCAGTTTAAACCGGTTCAATCCGGTTTTATCCGGTTTAAACCGGTTTTATCCGGTTTAGAACAGTTTAACCCAGTTCAATCCGGTTTTAATCGGCTTAAACCGGTTCAATCTGGTTTTATCCAGTTTAAACCGCTTTAAAACGGTTTAATCCGGTTTTATCCCGTTTAAACCAGTTTGAACCGGTTCAATCCGGTTTAAACCGGTTTAAGCCGGTTCAATCCGGTTTGATCCAGTTTAAACCGGTTCTATCCGGTTCTATCCGGTTGAAACCAGTTTAAACCGGTTCAATCCGGTTTTATCCGGTTTAAACCAGTTCAATCCGGTTTTATCCGGTTTAAACCAGGTCATTCCAGTTTTATCCGGTTAAAACCGGTCTGAAAGTGTTCAATCCGGTTTTATCCGGCTTAAACTGGTTCAGTCCGGTTTTATCCGATTTAAACCAGTTCATTCCGGTTTTATCCGGTTTAAACTGGTTTGAACCGTTTAAATCCGGTTTTATCCGATTTAAACCAGTTCACTCCGGTTTTATCCGGTTTAAACTGGTTTGTACCGGTTCAATCCGGTTTTATCCGGTTTAAACAGGTTTAAGCTGGTTCAATCCGGTTTTATCCAGTTTAAACCGGTTCTATCCGGTTCTATCCGGTTGAAACTGGTTTAAACCAGTTCAATCCGGTTTTATCCGGTTTAAACTGGTTCAGTCCGGTTTTATCCGGTTTAAACCAGTTCATTCCGGTTTTATCCGGTTTAAACCAGTTCACTCCGGTTTTATCCGGTTTAAACCGGTTTGTACCGGTTCAATCCGGTTTTATCCGGTTTAAACCGGTTTGTACCGGTTCAATCCGGTTTTATCCGGTTTAAACCGGTTTAAGCTGGTTCAATCCGGTTTTATCCAGTTTAAACCGGTTCAATCCGGTTTTATCCGGTTTAAACCGGTTCTATCCGGTTCTATCCGGTTTTATCCAGTTTAAACCGGTTCAATCCGGTTTTATCCGGTTTAAACCGGTTCTATCCGGTTCTATCCGGTTTAAACCGGTTTAAGCCGGTTCAATCCGGTTTTATCCAGTTTAAACCAGTTCTATCCGGTTTAAACCAGTTTAATCCAGTTCAATCCGGGTTTATCCGGTTTATACCGGTCCTATCGGGTTTAAACAGGTTTAGGCCAGTTCATTCCGGTTTTATCAGTTTTAAACCGGTTTAAACTGCTTCAATCCGTTTATATTCGGTTTAATCCGGTAACAACCGGTTCAATCCGGTTTTCTCTGGTTTAAACCGGTTTAAGCCAGTTCCATCCTGTTATCTCCGGTTTAAACCGGTTTAAACCAGTTCAATCCGGTTTTAAACGGTTTAAACTGGTTCTATCCAGTTCAATCTGGTTTAAACTGGTTTAACCCGGTTCTATCCGTTTTTATCCGGTTTAAACCGGTACAATCCGGTTTTCTCCGGTTTAAACCGGTTTGAGCCGGTTCCATCCTGTTTTCTCCGGTTTTAACCGGCTTTAACCAGTTCAATCCGCTTTTATCCAGTTTAAACCGGTTCTATCTGGTTCTATCTGGTTGAAACCGGTTTAAACCGGTTCAATCCGGTTTTAAACGGTTTAATCCGGTTCTATCCGGTTCAATCTGGTTTAAACCGGTTTAAACCGGTTCTATCCGGTTTTATCCAGTTTAAACCGGTTCTATCCGGTTCTATCCGGTTGAAACCAGTTTAAACCGTTTCAATCCAGTTTTATCCAGTTTAAACCGGTTCTATCCGGTTCTATCCGGTTGAAACCAGTTTAAACCGGTTCAATCGGTTTTATCCAGTTTAAATCAGTTCTATCCGGTTTAAACCAGTTTAATCCAGTTCAATCCGGTTTTATCCGGTTTAAACCGGTTTAAACCCTTTCAATCCGTTTTTATCCGGTTTCAACCGGTTTTCACCTGTTCAATCCGGTTTTATCCGGTTTATACCGTTTCTATCCAGTTCCATCCGTTTTAAACCGGTTTAAACCAGTTCATTCCGGTTTTATCCGGTTTAAACCGGTTCAATCCGGTTTAAACCGTTTCAATCTTGTTTTATCCGGTTTGAACCGGTTTAAACCGCTTCAATCCGGTTTTATACGGTTTAAACCGGTTCTATCCGGTTCTATCCGGTTGAAACCGGTTTAAACCGGTTCAATCTGGTTTTATCCGGTTTAAACCGGTTTTAACCGATTCAGTCCGGTTTATCCAGTATAAACTGATTTAATCCGCTTCAATCGGGTTTTATCCAGGTTAAACTGATTTAAACCGGTTCAGTCCGGTTTTATCCAGTTTCAACCAGTTATATCCGGTTCTATCCGGTTTAAACCGGTTTAAACCGGTTTAATCCGGTTTTATCCGGCTTAAACCGGTTCAATCTGGTATTATCCGGATTAAACTGGTTCAATTTGGTTTTATCCCGTTTAAACCGGTTTTATCCGGTTTAAACCGGTATAAACCAGTTCAATCCGGTTTTATCCTGTTTAAACCGGTTTAAACCGGATCATTCCGGTTTTATCCGGTTTCAACCGGTTTTACCCAGTTCTATCCGGTTTAAACCGGTGTAAGCTGGTTCAATCCGGTTTTATCCGGTTTAAACCGGTTCAATCTTGTTTTATCCGGTTTAAACCGTTTGAAACCAGTTCAATCCGGTTTTGTCCGGTTTAGACCAGTTCAATCCGGTTTTATCCGGTTTACACCGGTTCTATGCTGTTTATACCAATTTAAGCCTGTTCAATCGGGTTTTATCCAGTTTAGACCTGTTTAAGCTGGTTCATTCCAGATTTATCCAGCTTAAACCGGTTTAAACCCTTTCAATCCGTTTTTATCCGGTTTCAACCGGTTTACACCGGTTCAATCCGGTTTTATCCGGTTTATACCGTTTCTATCCGGTTCTATCCATTTTAAACCGGTTTAAACCAGTTCATTCCGGTTTTATCCGGTTTCAACCGGTTTGAACCGGTTCAATCCGGATTTATCCGGTTTCAACCGGTTTGAACCGGTTCAATCCGGTTTTATCCGGTTTAAACCGGTTTAAGCCGGTTCAATCCGGTTTTATCCGGTTTAAACCAGTTCAATCTGGTTTGATCCGGTTTAAACCAGTTTG
This sequence comes from Cynocephalus volans, assembly GCF_027409185.1. NCBI lineage: Eukaryota > Metazoa > Chordata > Mammalia > Dermoptera > Cynocephalidae > Cynocephalus > Cynocephalus volans. Next base: position 508,265 of record NW_026902369.1, on the reverse strand, counting down.
AACCTGTTCAATCCGGTTTTATCCGGTTTAAACGGGTTCTATCCGGTTCTATCCGGTTTAAACCGGTTTGTACCGGTTCAATCCGGTTTTATCCGGTTTAAACCGGTTTAAGCTGGTTCAATCCGGTTTTATCCAGTTTAAACCGGTTCAATCCGGTTTTATCCGGTTTAAACCGGTTCTATCCGGTTCTATCCGGTTGAAACCAGTTTAAACCGGTTCAATCCGGTTTTATCCGGTTTAAACCGGTTTTATCCGGTTTAGACCAGTTTAAACCAGTTCAATCCGGTTTTAATCGGCTTAAACCGGTTCAATCTGGTTTTATCCAGTTTAAACCGCTTTAAAACGGTTTAATCCGGTTTTTTCCCATTTAAACCAGTTTGAAACCGTTCAATCCGGTTTAAACCGGTTTTAGCCGGTTCAATCCGGTTTTATCCAGTTTAAACCGGTTCTATCCGGTTCTATCCGGTTGAAACCAGTTTAAACCGGTTCAATCCGGTTTTATCCAGTTTAAACCAGTTCTATCCGGTTTAAACCAGTTTAATCCAGTTCAATCCCGTTTTATCCGTTTTATACCGGTCCTATCGGGTTTAAACAGGTTTAGGCCGGTTCATTCCGGTTTTATCAGTTTTAAACCGGTTTAAACTGCTTCAATCCGTTTATATCCGGTTTAAACCGGTAACAACCGGTTCAATCCGGTTTTCTCCGGTTTAAACCGGTTTAAGCCGGTTCCATCCTGTTTTCTACGGTTTTAACCGGCTTTAACCAGTTCAATCCGCTTTTATCCAGTTTAAACCAGTACAATCCGGTTTTATCTGGTTTAAACCGGTTCAATCTGGTTTTCTCCGGTTTAAACCGGTTTTATCCGGTTTAGACCAGTTTAAACCAGTTCAATCCACTTTTAATCGGATTAAACCGGTTCAATCTGGTTTTATCCGATTTAAACCGCTTTAAAACGGTTTAATCCGGTTTTATCCGGTTTAAACCAGTTTGAACCGTTTCAATCCAGTTTTATCCGGTTTAAACCGGTTTAAGCCGGTTCAATCCGGTTTTATCCGGTTTAAACCGGTTCAATCTGGTTTCATCCGGTTTAAACCAGTTTGAACCGGTTCAATCCGGTTTTATCCAGTTTAAACCGGTTCTATCCGGTTCTATCCGGTTCAAACCAGTTTAAACCGGTTCAATCCGGTTTTATCCGGTTTAAACCGGTTTTATCCGGTTTAGAACAGTTTAACCCAGTTCAATCCGGTTTTAATCGGCTTAAACCGGTTCAATCTGGTTTTATCCAGTTTAAACCGCTTTAAAACGGTTTAATCCGGTTTTATCCCGTTTAAACCAGTTTGAACCGGTTCAATCCGGTTTAAACCGGTTTAAGCCGGTTCAATCCGGTTTGATCCAGTTTAAACCGGTTCTATCCGGTTCTATCCGGTTGAAACCAGTTTAAACCGGTTCAATCCGGTTTTATCCGGTTTAAACCAGTTCAATCCGGTTTTATCCGGTTTAAACCAGGTCATTCCAGTTTTATCCGGTTAAAACCGGTCTGAAAGTGTTCAATCCGGTTTTATCCGGCTTAAACTGGTTCAGTCCGGTTTTATCCGATTTAAACCAGTTCATTCCGGTTTTATCCGGTTTAAACTGGTTTGAACCGTTTAAATCCGGTTTTATCCGATTTAAACCAGTTCACTCCGGTTTTATCCGGTTTAAACTGGTTTGTACCGGTTCAATCCGGTTTTATCCGGTTTAAACAGGTTTAAGCTGGTTCAATCCGGTTTTATCCAGTTTAAACCGGTTCTATCCGGTTCTATCCGGTTGAAACTGGTTTAAACCAGTTCAATCCGGTTTTATCCGGTTTAAACTGGTTCAGTCCGGTTTTATCCGGTTTAAACCAGTTCATTCCGGTTTTATCCGGTTTAAACCAGTTCACTCCGGTTTTATCCGGTTTAAACCGGTTTGTACCGGTTCAATCCGGTTTTATCCGGTTTAAACCGGTTTGTACCGGTTCAATCCGGTTTTATCCGGTTTAAACCGGTTTAAGCTGGTTCAATCCGGTTTTATCCAGTTTAAACCGGTTCAATCCGGTTTTATCCGGTTTAAACCGGTTCTATCCGGTTCTATCCGGTTTTATCCAGTTTAAACCGGTTCAATCCGGTTTTATCCGGTTTAAACCGGTTCTATCCGGTTCTATCCGGTTTAAACCGGTTTAAGCCGGTTCAATCCGGTTTTATCCAGTTTAAACCAGTTCTATCCGGTTTAAACCAGTTTAATCCAGTTCAATCCGGGTTTATCCGGTTTATACCGGTCCTATCGGGTTTAAACAGGTTTAGGCCAGTTCATTCCGGTTTTATCAGTTTTAAACCGGTTTAAACTGCTTCAATCCGTTTATATTCGGTTTAATCCGGTAACAACCGGTTCAATCCGGTTTTCTCCGGTTTAAACCGGTTTAAGCCTGTTCCATCCTGTTATCTCCGGTTTAAACCGGTTTAAACCAGTTCAATCCGGTTTTAAACGGTTTAAACTGGTTCTATCCAGTTCAATCTGGTTTAAACTGGTTTAACCCGGTTCTATCCGTTTTTATCCGGTTTAAACCGGTACAATCCGGTTTTCTCCGGTTTAAACCGGTTTGAGCCGGTTCCATCCTGTTTTCTCCGGTTTTAACCGGCTTTAACCAGTTCAATCCGCTTTTATCCAGTTTAAACCGGTTCTATCTGGTTCTATCTGGTTGAAACCGGTTTAAACCGGTTCAATCCGGTTTTAAACGGTTTAATCCGGTTCTATCCGGTTCAATCTGGTTTAAACCGGTTTAAACCGGTTCTATCCGGTTTTATCCAGTTTAAACCGGTTCTATCCGGTTCTATCCGGTTGAAACCAGTTTAAACCGTTTCAATCCAGTTTTATCCAGTTTAAACCGGTTCTATCCGGTTCTATCCGGTTGAAACCAGTTTAAACCGGTTCAATCGGTTTTATCCAGTTTAAATCAGTTCTATCCGGTTTAAACCAGTTTAATCCAGTTCAATCCGGTTTTATCCGGTTTAAACCGGTTTAAACCCTTTCAATCCGTTTTTATCCAGTTTCAACCGGTTTTCACCTGTTCAATCCGGTTTTATCCGGTTTATACCGTTTCTATCCAGTTCCATCCGTTTTAAACCGGTTTAAACCAGTTCATTCCGGTTTTATCCGGTTTAAACCGGTTTGAACCGGATCAATCCGGTTTTATCCGGTTTAAACGGGTTTAAACCGGTTCTATCCGGTTGAAACCGGTTTAAACAGCTTCAATCCGGTTTTATCCGGTTTAAACCGGTTTAAACCGGTTAAATCCGGTTTTATCCGGTTTATACCGTTTCTATCCAGTTCTATCCGTTTTAAACCGGTTTAAACCAGTTCATTCCGGTTTTATCCGGTTTAAACCGGTTTAAACCCTTTCAATCCGTTTTTATCCGGTTTCAACCGGTTTACACCTGTTCAATCCGATTTTATCCGGTTTATACCGTTTCTATCCAGTTCTATCCGTTTTAAACAGGTTTGAAACGGTTCAATCCGGTTTTATCCGGTTTAAACCGGTTCATTCCGCTTTTATCCGGTTAAAACCGGTTTTAAACGGTTCAATCCGGTTTTATCTGGTTTAAACCGGTTCAATCCTGTTTTATCCAGTTTAAACCGGTTCTATCCGGTTCTATCCGGTTGAAACCAGTTTAAACCAGTTCAATCCGGTTTTATCTGGTTTAAACCGGTTCAATCTGGTTTTATCCGGTTTAAAACCGGTTTTATCCGGTTTAGACCAGTTTAAACCAGTTCAATCCGGTTTTAATCGGATTAAACCGGTTCAATCTGGTTTTATCCGTTTTAAACCGCTTTAAAACGGTTTAATCCGTTTTTATCCGGTTTAAACCAGTTTGAACCGTTTCAATCCGGTTTTATCCGGTTTAAACCGGTTTAAACCGGTTCTATCCGGTTTTATCTAGTTTAAACCGGTTCTATCCGGTTCTATCCTGTTTTAACCGGTTAAACCAGTTCAATCCGGTTTTATCCAGTTTAAACTGGTTCTATTCGTTTCCATCTGGTTTAAAAGGGTTTAAACTGGTTCAATCCGGTTTTATACGTTTTAAACCAGTTCAATCTGATTTTATCCGATTTAAAATGGTTCAATTTGGTTTTATCCGGTTTAAACCGGTTTGAACCGGTTCAATCCGGTTTTATCCGGTTTAAACCGGTTTAAACCAGGTCAATCCGGTTTTATCCGGTTTAAACCTCTTCAATCCGGTTTTCTCCAGTTTAAACCGGTTTAAACCCTTTCAATCCGTTTTTATCCGGTTTCAACCGGTTTACACCTGTTCAATCTGGTTTTATCCGGTTTATACCGTTTCTATCCAGTTCTATCCGTTTTAAGCCGGTTTAAACCAGTTCATTCCGGTTTTATCCGGTTTAAACCGGTTTGAACCGGTTCAATCCGGTTTTATCCGGTTTAAACCGGTTCTATCCGGTTCTATCCGGTTGAAACCATTTAAACCGGTTCAATCCGGTTTTATCCGGTTTAAACCGGTTTTATCCGGTTTAGACCAGTTTAACCCAGTTCAATCCGGTTTCAATCGGCTTAAACCGGTTCAATCTGGTTTTATCCAGTTTAAACCGCTATAAAACGGTTTAATCCGGTTTTATCCCGTTTAAACCTGTTTGAACCGGTTCAATCCGGTTTAAACCGGTTTAAGCCGGTTCAATCCAGTTTTATCCAGTTTAAACCGGTTCTACCCTGTTCTATTCGGTTGAAACCAGTTTAAACCGGTTCAATCCGGTTTTATCCGGTTTAAACCGGTTCAATCCGGTTTTATCCGGTTGAAACCAGTTCATTCCAGTTTTATCCGGTTAAAACCGGTTTGAAACGGTTCAATCCGGTTTTTTCCGGCTTAAACTGGTTCAGTCCAGTTCATTCCGGTTTTATCCGGTTTAAACTGGTTTGAACCGTTTAAATCCGGTTTTATCCGGTTTACACCAGTTCACTCCGGTTTTATCCGGTTTAAACCGGTTTGTACCGGTACAATCCGGTTTTATCCGGTTTAAACTGGTTTAAGCTGGTTCAATCCGGTTTTATCCAGTTTAAACCGGTTCGATCCGGTTCTATCCGGTTGAAACCGGTTTAAACCAGTTCAATCCGATTTTATCCGGTTTAAACCGGTTCAATCCGATTTTATCCGGTTTAAACCAGTTCATTCCAGTTTTATCCGGTTTAAAACGGTTCAATCCGGTTTTATCCGGTTTAAACCGGTTTGTACCGGTTCAATCCGGTTTTATCCGGTTTAAACCGGTTTGTACCGGTTCAATCCGGTTTTATCCGGTTTAAACCGGTTTAAGCTGGTTCAATCCGGTTTTATCCAGTTTAAACCGGTTCAATCCGGTTTTATCCGGTTTAAACCGGTTCTATCCGGTTCTATCCAGTTGAAACCAGTTTAAACCGGTTCAATCCGGTTTTATCCTGTTTAAACCGGTTTTATCCGGTTTAGACCAGTTTAAACCAGTTCAATCCGGTTTTAATCGGCTTAAACCGGTTCAATCTGGTTTTATCCAGTTTAAACCGCTTTAAAACGGTTTAATCCGGTTTTTTCCCGTTTAAGCCAGTTTGAACCGGTACAATCCGGTTTAAACCGGTTTAAGCCGGTTCAATCCGGTTTTATCCAGTTTAAACCGGTTCTATCCGGTTCTATCCGGTTGAAACCAGTTTAAACCGGTTCAATCCGGTTTTATCCAGTTTAAACCAGTTCTATCCGGTTTAAACCAGTTTAATCCAGTTCAATCCGGTTTTATCCGGTTTAAACCGGTTTGTACAGGTTCAGTCCGGTTTTATCCGGTTTAAACCAGTTCATTCCGGTTTTATCCGGTTTAAACCAGTTCACTCCGGTTTTATCCGGTTTAAACCGGTTTGTACCGGTTCAATCCGGTTTTATCCGGTTTAAACCGGTTTGTACCGGTTCAATCCGGTTTTATCCGGTTTAAACCGGTTTGTACCGGTTCAATCCGGTTTTATCCGGTTTAAACCGGTTTGTACAGGTTCAATCCGGTTTTATCCGGTTTAAACCGGTTTAAGCTGGTTCAATCCGGTTTTATCCAGTTTAAACCGGTTCTATCCGGTTCTATCCGGTTGAAACCAGTTTAAACCGGTTCAATCCGGTTTTATCCGGTTTAAACCGGTTCTATCCGGTTCTATCCGGTTGAAACCAGTTTAAACTGGTTCAATCCGGTTTTATCCGGTTTAAACTGGTTTTATCCGGTTTAGACCAGTTTAAACCAGTTCAATCCGGTTTTAATCGGCTTAAACCGGTTCAATCTGGTGTTATCCAGTTTAAACCGCTTTAAAACCGTTTAATCCGGTTTTATCCCGTTTAAACCAGTTTGAACCGGTTCAATCCGGTTTAAACCGGTTTAAGCCGGTTCAATCCGGTTTTATCCAGTTTAAACCGGTTCTATCCGGTTCTATCCCGTTGAAACCAGTTTAAAACGGTTCAATCCGGTTTTATCCAGTTTAAACCGGTTCTATCCGGTTCTATCCGGTTGAAACCAGTTTAAACCGGTTCAATCGGTTTTATCCAGTTTAAATCAGTTCTATCCGGTTTAAACCAGTTTAATCCAGTTCAATCCGGTTTTATCCGGTTTATACCGGTCCTATCGGGTTTAAACAGGTTTAGGCCGGTTCATTCCTGTTTTATCAGTTTTAAACCGGTTTAAACTGCTTCAATCCGTTTATATCCGGTTTAAAGCGGTTACAACCAGTTCAATCCGGTTTTCTCCGGTTTAAACTGGTTTAAGCCGGTTCTATCCTGTTTTCTCCGGTTTTAACCGGCTTTAACCAGTTCAATCCGCTTTTATCCAGTTTAAACCGGTTCTATCTGGTTCTATCCGGTTGAAACCGGTTTAAACCGGTTCTATCCGTTTTTATCCAGTTTAAACCGGTACAATCTGGTTTTATCCGGTTTAAACCGGTTTAAACCGGTTCAATCAGTTTTAGCCAGTTTAAACCGGTTCAATCCGTTTTTTCCGGTTTAAACCGGTTTAAACCAGTTCATTCCGGTTTTATCCGGTTTAAACCGGTTCAATCCGGTTTAAACCGTTTCAATCTGGTTTTATCCGGTTTGAACCGGTTTAAACCGCTTCAATCTGGTTTTATCCGGTTTAAACCGGTTCTATCCGGTTCTATCCGGTTGAAACCGGTTTAAACCGGTTCAATCTGGTTTTATCCGGTTTAAACCGGTTTTAACCGATTCAATCCGGTTTATCCAGTATAAACTGATTTAATCCGCTTCAATCCGGTTTTATCCAGGTTAAACTGATTTAAACCGGTTCAGTCCGGTTTTATCCAGTTTCAACCAGTTATATCCGGTTCTATCCGGTTTAAACCGGTTTAAACCGGTTTAATCCGGTTTTATCCGGCTTAAACCGGTTCAATCTGGTATTATCCGGATTAAACTGGTTCAATTTGGTTTTATCCCGTTTAAACCGGTTTTATCCGGTTTAAACCGGTATAAACCAGTTCAATCCGGTTTTATCCGGTTTAAACCGGATCATTCCGGTTTTATCCAGTTTCAACCGGTTTTACCCAGTTCTTTACGGTTTAAACCGGTTTAAACCTGTTCAATCCGATTTCATTCGGTTTAAACCAATTCAACCCAGTTTTATCCGGTTTTAACTGGTTTAAGCTGGTTCAATCCGGTTTTATCCGGTTTAAACCGGTTCAATCTTGTTTTATCCGGTTTAAACCGTTTGAAACCAGTTCAATCCGGTTTTGTCCGGTTTAGACCAGTTCAATCCGGTTTTATCCGGTTTACACCGGTTCTATGCTGTTTATACCAATTTAAGCCTGTTCAATCGGGTTTTATCCAGTTTAGACCTGTTTAAGCCGGTTCATTCCGGTTTTATCCAGCTTAAACCGGTTTAAACCCTTTCAATCCGTTTTTATCTGGTTTCAACCGGTTTACACCGGTTCAATCCGGTTTTATCCGGTTTATACCGTTTCTATCCGGTTCTATCCGATTTAAACCGGTTTAAACCAGTTCATTCCGGTTTTATCCGGTTTCAACCGGTTTGAACCGGTTCAATCTGGTTTTATCCGGTTTCAACCGGTTTGAACCAGTTCAATTCAGTTTTATCCGGTTTAAACTGGTTTAAGCCGGTTCAATCCGGTTTTATCCGGTTTAAACCGGTTCAATCTGGTTTGATCCGGTTTAAACCAGTTTGAACCTGTTCAATCCGGTTTTATCCGGTTTAAACGGGTTTAAACCGGTTCTATCCGGTTTTATCCGGTTTAAACCGGTTTAAACTTGTTCAATCCGGTTTTATCCGGTTTAAACTGGTTCTATCCGGTTTAAACCGGTTTAAACCGCTTCTATCCGGTTTAAACCGGTTTAAACCGGTGCAATCTGGTTTTATCCGGTTTAAACGGGTTTAAACCGGTTCTATCCGGTTGAAAGCGGTTTAAACAGCTTCAATCCGGTTTTATCCGGTTCAAACCGGTTTAAACCGGTTAAATCCGGTTTTATCCGGTTTAAACCGGTTTAAACCGGTTAAATCCGGTTTTATCCGGTTTATACCGTTTCTATCCAGTTCTATCCGTTTTAAACCGGTTTAAACCAGTTCATTCCGGTTTTATCCGGTTTAAACCGGTTTAAACCCTTTCAATCCGTTTTTATCCGGTTTCAACCGGTTTACACCTGTTCAATCCGATTTTATCCGGTTTATACCGTTTCTATCCAGTTCTATCCGTTTTAAACAGGTTTGAAACGGTTCAATCCGGTTTTATCCGGTTTAAACCGGTTCATTCCGGTTTTATCCGGTTAAAACCGGTTTGAAACGTTTCCATCCGGTTTTATCTGGTTTAAACCGGTTCAATCCTGTTTTATCCAGTTTAAACCGGTTCTATCCGGTTCTATCCGGTTGAAACCAGTTTAAACCAGTTCAATCCGGTTTTATCTGGTTTAAACCGGTTCAATCTGGTTTTATCCGGTTTAAACCGGTTTTATCCGGATTAGACCAGTTTAAACCAGTTCAATCCGGTTTTAATCGGATTAAACCGGTTCAATCTGGTTTTATCCGTTTTAAACCGCTTTAAAACGGTTTAATCCGTTTTTATCCGGTTTAAACCAGTTTGAACCGTTTCAATCCGGTTTTATCCGGTTTAAACCGGTTTAAACCGGTTCTATCCGGTATTATCTAGTTTAAACCAGTTCTATCCGGTTCTGTCCTGTTTAAATCGGTTTAAACCGGTTCTATCCTGTTCTATCCTGTTTTAACCGGTTAAACCAGTTCAATCCGGTTTTATCCAGTTTAAACTGGTTCTATTCGTTTCCATCTGGTTTAAAAGGGTTTAAACTGGTTCAATCCGGTTTTATACGTTTTAAACCAGTTCAATCTGATTTTATCCGATTTATACTGGTTCAATTTGGTTTTATCCGGTTTAAACCGGTTTGAACCGGTTCAATCCGGTTTTATCCGGTTTAAACCGGTTTAAACCAGGTCAATCCGGTTTTATCCGGTTTAAACCTCTTCAATCCGGTTTTCTCCAGTTTAAACCGGTTTAAACCCTTTCAATCCGTTTTTTATCCGGTTTCAACCGGTTTACACCTGTTCAATCCGGTTTTATCCGGTTTATACCGTTTCTATTCAGTTCTATCCGTTTTAAGCCGGTTTAAACCAGTTCATTCCGGTTTTATCCGGTTTAAACCGGTTTGAACCGGTACCGGTTCAATCCGGTTTTATGCGGTTTAAAACCGGTTCTATCCGGTTCTATCCGGTTGAAACCATTTTAAACCGGTTCAATCCGGTTTTATCCGGTTTAAACCGGTTTTATCCGGTTTAGACCAGTTTAACCCAGTTCAATCCGGTTTCAATCGGCTTAAACTGGTTCAATCTGGTTTTATCCAGTTTAAACCGCTTTAAAACGGTTTAATCCGGTTTTATCCCGTTTAACCCTGTTTGAACCGGTTCAATCCGGTTTAAACCGGTTTAAGCCGGTTCAATCCGGTTTTATCCAGTTTAAACCGGTTCTACCCTGTTCTATTCGGTTGAAACCAGTTTAAACCGGTTCAATCCGGTTTTATCCGGTTTAAACCGCTTCAATCCGGTTTTATCCGGTTGAATCCAGTTCATTCCAGTTTTATCCGGTTAAAACCGGTTTGAAACGGTTCAATCCGGTTTTATCCGGCTTAAACTGGTTCAGTCCGGTTTTATCCGATTTAAACCAGTTCATTCCGGTTTTATCTGGTTTAAACTGGTTTGAACCGTTTAAATCCGGTTTTATCCGGTTTACACCAGTTCACTCCGGTTTTATCCGGTTTAAACCGGTTTGTACCGGTTCAATCCGGTTTTATCCGGTTTAAACCGGTTTAAGCTGGTTCAATCCGGTTTTTTTCCAGTTTAAACCGGTTCGATCCGGTTCTATCCGGTTGAAACCGGTTTAAACCAGTTCATTCCGGTTTTATCCGGTTTAAAACGGTTCAATCCGGTTTTATCCGGTTTAAACCGGTTTGTACCGGTTCAATCCGGTTTTATCCGGTTTAAACCGGTTTGTACCGGTTCAATCCGGTTTTATCCGGTTTAAACCGGTTTAAGCTGGTTCAATCAGGTTTTATCCAGTTTAAACCGGTTCAATCCGGTTTTATCCGGTTTAAACCGGTTCTATCCGGTTCTATCCAGTTGAAACCAGTTTAAACAGGTTCAATCCGGTTTTATCCGGTTTAAACCGGTTTTATCCGGTTTAGACCAGTTTAAACCAGTTCAATCCGGTTTTAATCGGCTTAAACCGGTTCAATCTGGTTTTATCCAGTTTAAACCGCTTTAAAACGGTTTAATCCGGTTTTTTCCCGTTTAAGCCAGTTTGAACCGGTTCAATCCGTTTTAAACCGGTTTAAGCCGGTTCAATCCGGTTTTATCCAGTTTAAACCGGTTCTATCCGTTTCTATCTGGTTGAAACCAGTTTACACCGGTTCAATCCGGTTGTATCCAGTTTAAACCAGTTCTATCCGGTTTAAACCAGTTTAATCCAGTTCAATCCGGTTTTATCCGGTTTAAACCGGTTTGTACAGGTTCAGTCCGGTTTTATCCGGTTTAAACCAGTTCATTCCGGTTTTATCCGGTTTAAACCAGTTCACTCCGGTTTTATCCGGTTTAAACCGGTTTGTACCGGTTCAATCCGGTTTTATCCGGTTTAAACTGGTTTGTACAGGTTCAATCCGGTTTTATCCGGTTTAAACCGGTTTAAGCTGGTTCAATCCGGTTTTATCCAGTTTAAACCGGTTCTATCCGGTTCTATCCGGTTGAAACCAGTTTAAACCGGTTCAATCCGTTTTTATCCGGTTTAAACCGGTTCTATCCGGTTCTATCCGGTTGAAACCAGTTTAAACTGGTTCAATCCGGTTTTATCTGGTTTAAACTGGTTTTATCCGGTTTAGACCAGTTTAAACCAGTTCAATCCGGTTTTAATCGGCTTAAACCGGTTCAATCTGGTGTTATCCAGTTTAAACCGCTTTAAAACGGTTTAATCCGGTTTTATCCCGTTTAAACCAGTTTGAACCGGTTCAATCCGGTTTAAACCGGTTTAAGCCGGTTCAATCCGGTTTTATCCAGTTTAAACCGGTTCTATCCGGTTCTATCCCGTTGAAACCAGTTTAAACCGGTTCAATCCGGTTTTATCCAGTTTAAACCGGTTCTATCCGGTTCTATCCGGTTGAAACCAGTTTAAACCGGTTCAATCGGTTTTATCCAGTTTAAATCAGTTCTATCCGGTTTAAACCAGTTTAATCCAGTTCAATCCGGTTTTATCCGGTTTATACCGGTCCTATCGGGTTTAAACAGGTTTAGGCCGGTTCATTCCTGTTTTATCAGTTTTAAACCGGTTTAAACTGCTTCAATCCGTTTATATCCGGTTTAAACCGGATACAACCAGTTCAATCCGGTTTTCTCCGGTTTAAACTGGTTTAAGCCGGTTCAATCCTGTTTTCTCCGGTTTTAACCGGCTTTAACCAGTTCAATCCGCTTTTATCCAGTTTAAACCGGTTCTATCTGGTTCTATCCGGTTGAAACCGGTTTAAACCGGTTCTATCCGTTTTTATCCAGTTTAAACCGGTACAATCTGGTTTTATCCGGTTTAAACCGGTTTAAACCGGTTCAATCAGTTTTAGCCAGTTTAAACCGGTTCAATCCGTTTTTTCCGGTTTAAACCGGTTTAAACCAGTTCATTCCGGTTTTATCCGGTTTAAACCGGTTCAATCCGGTTTAAACCGTTTCAATCTGGTTTTATCCGGTTTGAACCGGTTTAAACCGCTTCAATCCGGTTTTATCCGGTTTAAACCGGTTCTATCCGTTTCTATCCGGTTGAAACCGGTTTAAACCGGTTCAATCTGGTTTTATCCGGTTTAAACCGGTTTTAACCGATTCAATCCGGTTTATCCAGTATAAACTGATTTAATCCGCTTCAATCCGGTTTTATCCAGGTTAAACTGATTTAAACCGGTTCAGTCCGGTTTTATCCAGTTTCAACCAGTTATATCCGGTTCTATCCAGTTTAAACCGGTTTAAACCGGTTTAATCCGGTTTTATCCGGCTTAAACCGGTTCAATCTGGTATTATCCGGATTAAACTGGTTCAATTTGGTTTTATCCCGTTTAAACCGGTTTTATCCGGTTTAAACTGGTATAAACCAGTTCAATCCGGTTTTATCCGGTTTAAACTGGTATAAACCAGTTCAATCCGGTTTTATCCTGTTTAAACCGGTTTAAACCGGATCATTCCGGTTTTATCCGGTTTCAACCGGTTTTACCCAGTTCTTTACGGTTTAAACCGGTTTAAACCTGTTCAATCCGATTTCATTCGGTTTTAACCAATTCAACCCAGTTTTATCCGGTTTTAACTGGTTTAAGCTGGTTCAATCCGGTTTTATCCGGTTTAAACCGTTTGAAACCAGTTCAATCCGGTTTTGTCCGGTTTAGACCAGTTCAATCCGGTTTTATCCGGTTTACACCGGTTCTATGCTGTTTATACCAATTTAAGCCTGTTCAATCGGGTTTTATCCAGTTTAGACCTGTTTAAGCCGGTTCATTCCGGTTTTATCCAGCTTAAACCGGTTTAAACCCTTTCAATCCGTTTTTATCCGGTTTCAACCGGTTTACACCGGTTCAATCCGGTTTTATCCGGTTTATACCGATTCTATCCGGTTCTATCCGTTTTAAACCGGTTTAAACCAGTTCATTCCGGTTTTATCCGGTTTCAACCGGTTTGAACCGGTTCAATCCGGTTTTATCCGGTTTCAACCGGTTTGAACCGGTTCAATTCAGTTTTATCCGGTTTAAACTGGTTTAAGCCGGTTCAATCCGGTTTTATCCGGTTTAAACCAGTTCACTCCGGTTTTATCCGGTTTAAACCGGTTTGTACCGGTTCAATCCGGTTTTATCCGGTTTAAACCGGTTTGTACAGGTTCAATCCGGTTTTATCCGGTTTAAACCGGTTTAAGCTGGTTCAATCCGGTTTTATCCAGTTTAAACCGGTTCTATCCGGTTCTATCCGGTTGAAACCAGTTTAAACCGGTTCAATCCGGTTTTATCCGGTTTAAACCGGTTCTATCCGGTTCTATCCGGTTGAAACCAGTTTAAACTGGTTCAATCCGGTTTTATCCGGTTTAAACTGGTTTTATCCGGTTTAGACCAGTTTAAACCAGTTCAATCCGGTTTTAATCGGCTTAAACCGGTTCAATCTGGTGTTATCCAGTTTAAACCGCTTTAAAACGGTTTAATCCGGTTTTATCCCGTTTAAACCAGTTTGAACCGGTTCAATCCGGTTTAAACCGGTTTAAGCCGGTTCAATCCGGTTTTATCCAGTTTAAACCGGTTCTATCTGGTTCTATCCCGTGGAAACCAGTTTAAACCGGTTCAATCCTGTTTTATCCAGTTTAAACCGGTTCTATCCGGTTCTATCCGGTTGAAACCAGTTTAAACCAGTTCAATCCGGTTTTATCTGGTTTAAACCGGTTCAATCCTGTTTTATCCAGTTTAAACCGGTTCTATCCGGTTCTATCCGGTTGAAACCAGTTTAAACCAGTTCAATCCGGTTTTATCTGGTTTAAACCGGTTCAATCTGGTTTTATCCGGTTTAAACCGGTTTTATCCGGTTTAGACCAGTTTAAACCAGTTCAATCCGGTTTTAATCGGATTAAACCGGTTCAATCTGGTTTTATCCGTTTTAAACCGCTTTAAAACGGTTTAATCCGTTTTTATCCAGTTTAAACCAGTTTGAACCGTTTCAATCCGGTTTTATCCGGTTTAAACCGGTTTAAACCGGTTCTATCCGGTTTTATCTAGTTTAAACCGGTTCTATCCGGTTCTATCCTGTTTAAATCGGTTTAAACCGGTTCTATCCTGTTCTATCCTGTTTTAACCGGTTAAACCAGTTCAATCCGGTTTTATCCAGTTTAAACTGGTTCTATTTGTTTCCATCTGGTTTAAAAGGGTTTAAACTGGTTCAATCCGGTTTTATACGTTTTAAACCAGTTCAATCTGATTTTATCCGATTTAAACTGGTTCAATTTGGTTTTATCCGGTTTAAACCGGTTTGAACCGGTTCAATCCGGTTTTATCCGGTTTAAACCGGTTTAAACCAGGTCAATCCGGTTTTATCCGGTTTAAACCTCTTCAATCCGGTTTTCTCCAGTTTAAACCAGTTTAAACCCTTTCAATCCGTTTTTATCCGGTTTCAACCGGTTTACACCTGTTCAATCCGGTTTTATCCGGTTTATACCGTTTCTATCCAGTTCTATCCGTTTTAAGCCTTTTTAAACCAGTTCATTCCGGTTTTATCCGGTTTAAACCGGTTTGAACCGGTTCAATCCGGTTTTATCCGGTTTAAACCGGTTCTATCCGGTTCTATCCGGTTGAAACCATTTTAAACCGGTTCAATCCGGTTTTATCCAGTTTAAACCGGTTTTATCCGGTTTAGACCAGTTTAACCCAGTTCAATCCGGTTTCAATCGGCTTAAACCGGTTCAATCTGGTTTTATCCAGTTTAAACCGCTTTAAAACGGTTTAATCCGGTTTTATCCCGTTTAAACCTGTTTGAACCGGTTCAATCCGGTTTAAACCGGTTTAAGCCGGTTCAATCCGGTTTTATCCAGTTTAAACCGGTTCTACCCTGTTCTATTCGGTTGAAACCAGTTTAAACCGGTTCAATCCGGTTTTATCCGGTTTAAACCGGTTCAATCCGGTTTTATCCGGTTGAATCCAGTTCATTCCAGTTTTATCCGGTTAAAACCGGTTTGAAACGGTTCAATCCGGTTTTATCCGGCTTAAACTAGTTCAGTCCGGTTTTATCCGATTTAAACCAGTTCATTCCGGTTTTATCCGGTTTAAACTGGTTTGAACCGTTTAAATCCGGTTTTATCCGGTTTACACCAGTTCACTCCGGTTTTATCCGGTTTAAACCGGTTTGTACCGGTTCAATCCGGTTTTATCCGGTTTAAACCGGTTTAAGCTGGTTCAATCCGGTTTTATCCAGTTTAAACCGGTTCGATCCGGTTCTATCCGGTTGAAACCGGTTTAAACCAGTTCAATCCGGTTTTATCCGGTTTAAACTGGTTCAGTCCGGTTTTATCCGGTTTAAACCAGTTCATTCCGGTTTTATCCGGTTTAAAACGGTTCAATCCGGTTTTATCCGGTTTAAACCGGTTTGTACCGGTTCAATCCGGTTTTATCCGGTTTAAACCGGTTTGTACCGGTTCAATCCGGTTTTATCCGGTTTAAACCGGTTTAAGCTGGTTCAATCCGGTTTTATCCAGTTTAAACCGGTTCAATCCGGTTTTATCCGGTTTAAACCGGTTCTATCCGGTTCTATCCAGTTGAAACCAGTTTAAACAGGTTCAATCCGGTTTTATCCGGTTTAAACCGGTTTTATCCGGTTTAGACCAGTTTAAACCAGTTCAATCCGGTTTTAATCGGCTTAAACCGGTTCAATCTGGTTTTATCCAGTTTAAACCGCTTTAAAACGGTTTAATCCGGTTTTTTCCCGTTTAAGCCAGTTTGAACCGGTTCAATCCGGTTTAAACCGGTTTAAGCCGGTTCAATCCGGTTTTATCCAGTTTAAACCGGTTCTATCCGTTTCTATCCGGTTGAAACCAGTTTAAACCGGTTCAATCCGGTTTTATCAAGTTTAAACCAGTTCTATCCGGTTTAAACCAGTTTAATCCAGTTCAATCCGGTTTTATCCGGTTTAAACCGGTTTGTACAGGTTCAGTCCGGTTTTATCCGGTTTAAACCAGTTCATTCCGGTTTTATCCGGTTTAAACCAGTTCACTCCGGTTTTATCCGGTTTAAACCGGTTTGTACCGGTTCAATCCGGTTTTATCCGGTTTAAACCGGTTTGTACAGGTTCAATCCGGTTTTATCCGGTTTAAACCGGTTTAAGCTGGTTCAATCCGGTTTTATCCAGTTTAAACCGGTTCTATCCGGTTCTATCCGGTTGAAACCAGTTTAAACCGGTTCAATCCGGTTTTATCCGGTTTAAACCGGGTCTATCCGGTTCTATCCGGTTGAAACCAGTTTAAACTGGTTCAATCCGGTTTTATCCGGTTTAAACTGGTTTTATCCGGTTTAGACCAGTTTAAACCAGTTCAATCCGGTTTTAATCGGCTTAAACCGGTTCAATCTGGTGTTATCCAGTTTAAACCGCTTTAAAACGGTTTAATCCGGTTTTATCCCATTTAAACCAGTTTGAACCGGTTCAATCCGGTTTAAACCGGTTTAAGCCGGTTCAATCCGGTTTTATCCAGTTTAAACCGGTTCTATCCGGTTCTATCCCGTTGAAACCAGTTTAAACCGGTTCAATCCGGTTTTATCCAGTTTAAACCGGTTCTATCCGGTTCTATCCGGTTGAAACCAGTTTAAACCGGTTCAATCGGTTTTATCCAGTTTAAATCAGTTCTATCCGGTTTAAACCAGTTTAATCCAGTTCAATCCGGTTTTATCCGGTTTATACCGGTCCTATCGGGTTTAAACAGGTTTAGGCCGGTTCATTCCTGTTTTATCAGTTTTAAACCGGTTTAAACTGCTTCAATCCGTTTATATCCGGTTTAAACCGGTTACAACCAGTTCAATCCGGTTTTCTCCGGTTTAAACTGGTTTAAGCCGGTTCAATCCTGTTTTCTCCGGTTTTAACCGGCTTTAACCAGTTCAATCCGCTTTTATCCAGTTTAAACCGGTTCTATCTGGTTCTATCCGGTTGAAACCGGTTTAAACCGGTTCTATCCGTTTTTATCCAGTTTAAACCGGTACAATCTGGTTTTATCCGGTTTAAACCGGTTTAAACCGGTTCAATCAGTTTTAGCCAGTTTAAACCGGTTCAATCCGTTTTTTCCGGTTTAAACCGGTTTAAACCAGTTCATTCCGGTTTTATCCGGTTTAAACCGGTTCAATCCGGTTTAAACCGTTTCAATCTGGTTTTATCCGGTTTGAACCGGTTTAAACCGCTTCAATCCGGTTTTATCCGGTTTAAACCGGTTCTATCCGGTTCTATCCGGTTGAAACCGGTTTAAACCGGTTCAATCTGGTTTTATCCGGTTTAAACCGGTTTTAACCGATTCAATCCGGTTTATCCAGTATAAACTGATTTAATCCGCTTCAATCCGGTTTTATCCAGGTTAAACTGATTTAAACCGGTTCAGTCCGGTTTTATCCAGTTTCAACCAGTTATATCCGGTTCTATCCAGTTTAAACCGGTTTAAACCGGTTTAATCCGGTTTTATCCGGCTTAAACCGGTACAATCTGGTATTATCCGGATTAAACTGGTTCAATTTGGTTTTATCCCGTTTAAACCGGTTTTATCCGGTTTAAACTGGTATAAACCAGTTCAATCCGGTTTTATCCGGTTTAAACTGGTATAAACCAGTTCAATCCGGTTTTATCCTGTTTAAACCGGTTTAAACCGGATCATTCCGGTTTTATCCGGTTTCAACCGGTTTTACCCAGTTCTTTACGGTTTAAACCGGTTTAAACCTGTTCAATCCGATTTCATTCGGTTTTAACCAATTCAACCCAGTTTTATCCGGTTTTAACTGGTTTAAGCTGGTTCAATCCGGTTTTATCCGGTTTAAACCGTTTGAAACCAGTTCAATCCGGTTTTGTCCGGTTTAGACCAGTTCAATCCGGTTTTATCCGGTTTACACCGGTTCTATGCTGTTTATACCAATTTAAGCCTGTTCAATCGGGTTTTATCCAGTTTAGACCTGTTTAAGCCGGTTCATTCCGGTTTTATCCAGCTTAAACCGGTTTAAACCCTTTCAATCCGTTTTTATCCGGTTTCAACCGGTTTACACCGGTTCAATCCGGTTTTATCCGGTTTATACCGTTTCTATCCGGTTCTATCCGTTTTAAACCGGTTTAAACCAGTTCATTCCGGTTTTATCCGGTTTCAACCGGTTTGAACCGGTTCAATCCGGTTTTATCCGGTTTCAACCGGTTTGAACCGGTTCAATTCAGTTTTATCCGGTTTAAACTGGTTTAAGCCGGTTCAATCCGGTTTTATCCGGTTTAAACCAGTTCACTCCGGTTTTATCCGGTTTAAACCGGTTTGTACCGGTTCAATCCGGTTTTATCCGGTTTAAACCGGTTTGTACAGGTTCAATCCGGTTTTATCCGGTTTAAACCGGTTTAAGCTGGTTCAATCCGGTTTTATCCAGTTTAAACCGGTTCTATCCGGTTCTATCCGGTTGAAACCAGTTTAAACCGGTTCAATCCGGTTTTATCCGGTTTAAACCGGTTCTATCCGGTTCTATCCGGTTGAGACCAGTTTAAACTGGTTCAATCCGGTTTTATTCGGTTTAAACTGGTTTTATCCGGTTTAGACCAGTTTAAACCAGTTCAATCCGGTTTTAATCGGCTTAAACCGGTTCAATCTGGTGTTATCCAGTTTAAACCGCTTTAAAACGGTTTAATCCGGTTTTATCCCGTTTAAACCAGTTTGAACCGGTTCAATCCGGTTTAAACCGGTTTAAGCCGGTTCAATCCGGTTTTATCCAGTTTAAACCGGTTCTATCCGGTTCTATCCCGTTGAAACCAGTTTAAACCGGTTCAATCCGGTTTTATCCAGTTTAATCCGGTTCTATCCGGTTCTATCCGGTTGAAACCAGTTTAAACCGGTTCAATCGGTTTTATCCAGTTTAAATCAGTTCTATCCGGTTTAAACCAGTTTAATCCAGTTCAATCCGGTTTTATCCGGTTTATAGCGGTCCTATCGGGTTTAAACAGGTTTAGGCCGGTTCATTCCTGTTTTATCAGTTTTAAACCGGTTTAAACTGCTTCAATCCGTTTATATCCGGTTTAAACCGGTTACAACCAGTTCAATCCGGTTTTCTCCGGTTTAAACTGGTTTAAGCCGGTTCTATCCTGTTTTCTCCGGTTTTAACCGGCTTTAACCAGTTCAATCCGCTTTTATCCAGTTTAAACCGGTTCTATCTGGTTCTATCCGGTTGAAACCGGTTTAAACCGGTTCTATCCGTTTTTATCCAGTTTAAACCGGTACAATCTGGTTTTATCCGGTTTAAACCGGTTTAAACCGGTTCAATCAGTTTTAGCCAGTTTAAACCGGTTCAATCCGTTTTTTCCGGTTTAAACCGGTTTAAACCAGTTCATTCCGGTTTTATCCGGTTTAAACCGGTTCAATCCGGTTTAAACCGTTTCAATCTGGTTTTATCCGGTTTGAACCGGTTTAAACCGCTTCAATCCGGTTTTATCCGGTTTAAACCGGTTCTATCCGGTTCTATCCGGTTGAAACCGGTTTAAACCGGTTCAATCTGGTTTTATCCGGTTTAAACCGGTTTTAACCGATTCAATCCGGTTTATCCAGTATAAACTGATTTAATCCGCTTCAATCCGGTTTTATCCAGGTTAAACTGATTTAAACCGGTTCAGTCCGGTTTTATCCAGTTTCAACCAGTTATATCCGGTTCTATCCGGTTTAAACCGGTTTAAACCGGTTTAATCCGGTTTTATCCGGCTTAAACCGGTTCAATCTGGTATTATCCGGATTAAACTGGTTCAATTTGGTTTTATCCCGTTTAAACCGGTTTTATCCGGTTTAAACCGGTATAAACCGGTTCAATCCGGTTTTATCCTGTTTAAACCGGTTTAAACCGGATCATTCCGGTTTTATCCGGTTTCAACCGGTTTTACCCAGTTCTTTACGGTTTAAACCGGTTTAAACCTGTTCAATCCGATTTCATTCGGTTTAAACCAATTCAACCCAGTTTTATCCGGTTTTAACTGGTTTAAGCTGGTTCAATCCGGTTTTATCCGGTTTAAACCGGTTCAATCTTGTTTTATCCGGTTTAAACCGTTTGAAACCAGTTCAATCCGGTTTTGTCCGGTTTAGACCAGTTCAATCCGGTTTTATCCGGTTTACACCGGTTCTATGCTGTTTATACCAATTTAAGCCTGTTCAATCGGGTTTTATCCAGTTTAGACCTGTTTAAGCCGGTTCATTCCGGTTTTATCCAGCTTAAACCGGTTTAAACCCTTTCAATCCGTTTTTATCCGGTTTCAACCGGTTTACACCGGTTCAATCCGGTTTTATCCGGTTTATACCGTTTCTATCCGGTTCTATCCGTTTTAAACCGGTTTAAACCAGTTCATTCCGGTTTTATCCGGTTTCAACCGGTTTGAACCGGTTCAATCCGGTTTTATCCGGTTTCAACCGGTTTGAACCGGTTCAATTCAGTTTTATCCGGTTTAAACTGGTTTAAGCCGGTTCAATCCGGTTTTATCCGGTTTAAACCGGTTCAATCTGGTTTGATCCGGTTTAAACCAGTTTGAACCTGTTCAATCCGGTTTTATCCGGTTTAAACGGGTTCTATCCGGTTCTATCCGGTTGAAACCGTTTTAAACTGGTTCAATCCGGTTTTATCAGGTTCAAACTGGTTCAATCCGGTTTTATCCTGTTTAAACCAGTTTAAACCGGTTCAATCCGGTTTTATCCGGTTTAAACGGGTTTAAACCGGTTCTATCCGGTTTTATCCGGTTTAAACCGGTTTAAACTTGTTCAATCCGGTTTTATCCGGTTTAAACTGGTTCTATCCGGTTTAAACCGGTTTAAACCGCTTCTATCCGGTTTAAACCGGTTTAAACCGGTGCAATCTGGTTTTATCCGGTTTAAACGGGTTTAAACCGGTTAAATCCGGTTTTATCCGGTTTATACCGTTTCTATCCAGTTCTATCCGTTTTAAACCGGTTTAAACCAGTTCATTCCGGTTTTATCCGGTTTAAACCGGTTTAAACCCTTTCAATCCGTTTTTATCCGGTTTCAACCGGTTTACACCTGTTCAATCCGATTTTATCCGGTTTATACCGTTTCTATCCAGTTCTATCCGTTTTAAACAGGTTTGAAACGGTTCAATCCGGTTTTATCCGGTTTAAACCGGTTCATTCCGGTTTTATCTGGTTAAAACCGGTTTGAAACGGTTCAATCCGGTTTTATCTGGTTTAAACCGGTTCAATCCTGTTTTATCCAGTTTAAACCGGTTCTATCCGGTTCTATCCGGTTGAAACCAGTTTAAACCAGTTCAATCCGGTTTTATCTGGTTTAAACCGGTTCAATCTGGTTTTATCCGGTTTAAACCGGTTTTATCCGGTTTAGACCAGTTTAAACCAGTTCAATCCGGTTTTAATCGGATTAAACCGGTTCAATCTGGTTTTATCCGTTTTAAACCGCTTTAAAACGGTTTAATCCGGTTTTATCCGGTTTAAACCAGTTTGAACCGTTTCAATCCGGTTTTATCCGGTTTAAACCGGTTTAAACCGGTTCTATCCGGTTTTATCTAGTTTAAACCGGTTCTATCCGGTTCTATCCTGTTTAAATCAGTTTAAACCGGTTCTATCCTGTTCTATCCTGTTTTAACCGGTTAAACCAGTTCAATCCGGTTTTATCCAGTTTAAACTGGTTCTATTCGTTTCCATCTGATTTAAAAGGGTTTAAACTGGTTCAATCCGGTTTTATACGTTTTAAACCAGTTCAATCTGATTTTATCCGATTTAAACTGGTTCAATTTGGTTTTATCCGGTTTAAACCGGTTTGAACCGGTTCAATCCGGTTTTATCCGGTTTAAACCAGTTTAAACCAGGTCAATCCGGTTTTATCCGGTTTAAACCTCTTCAATCCGGTTTTCTCCAGTTTAAACCAGTTTCAACCCTTTCAATCCGTTTTTATCCGGTTTCAACCGGTTTACACCTGTTCAATCCGGTTTTATCCGGTTTACACCGGTTCTATGCTGTTTATACCAATTAAAGCCTGTTCAATCGGGTTTTATCCAGTTTAGACCTGTTTAAGCCGGTTCATTCCGGTTTTATCCAGCTTAAACCGGTTTAAACCCTTTCAATCCGTTTTTATCCGGTTTCAACCGGTTTACACCGGTTCAATCCGGTTTTATCCGGTTTATACCGTTTCTATCCGGTTCTATCCGTTTTAAACCGGTTTAAACCAGTTCATTCCGGTTTTATCCGGTTTCAACCGGTTTGAACCGGTTCAATCCGGTTTTATCCGGTTTCAACCGGTTTGAACCGGTTCAATTCAGTTTTATCCGGTTTAAACTGGTTTAAGCCGGTTCAATCCGGTTTTATCCGGTTTAAACCGGTTCAATCTGGTTTGATCCGGTTTAAACCAGTTTGAACCTATTCAATCCGGTTTTATCCGGTTTAAATGGGTTCTATCCGGTTCTATCCGGTTGAAACCGTTTTAAACTGGTTCAATCCGGTTTTATCAGGTTCAAACTGGTTCAATCCGGTTTTATCCTGTTTAAACCAGTTTAAACCGGTTCAATCCGGTTTTATCCGGTTTAAACGGGTTTAAACCGGTTCTATCCGGTTTTATCCGGTTTAAACCGGTTTAAACTTGTTCAATCCGGTTTTATCCGGTTTAAACTGGTTCTATCCGGTTTAAACCGGTTTAAACCGCTTCTATCCGGTTTAAACCGGTTTAAACCGGTGCAATCTGGTTTTATCCGGTTTAAACGGGTTTAAACCGGTTCTATCCGGTTGAAACCGGTTTAAACAGCTTCAATCCGGTTTTATCCGGTTTAAACCGGTTTAAACCGGTTAAATCCGGTTTTATCCGGTTTATACCGTTTCTATCCAATTCTATCCGTTTTAAACCGGTTTAAACCAGTTCATTCCGGTTTTACCCGGTTTAAACCGGTTTAAACCCTTTCAATCCGTTTTTATCCGGTTTCAACCGGTTTACACCTGTTCAATCCGATTTTATCCGGTTTATACCGTTTCTATCCAGTTCTATCCGTTTTAAACAGGTTTGAAACGGTTCAATCCGGTTTTATCCGGTTTAAACCGGTTCATTCCGGTTTTATCCGGTTAAAACCGGTTTGAAACGGTTCAATCCGGTTTTATCTGGTTTAAACCGGTTCAATCCTGTTTTATCCAGTTTAAACCGGTTCTATCCGGTTCTATCCGGTTGAAACCAGTTTAAACCAGTTCAATCCGGTTTTATCTGGTTTAAACCGGTTCAATCTGGTTTTATCCGGTTTAAACCGGTTTTATCCGGTTTAGACCAGTTTAAACCAGTTCAATCCGGTTTTAATCGGATTAAACCGGTTCAATCTGGTTTTATCCGTTTTAAACCGCTTTAAAACGGTTTAATCCGTTTTTATCCGGTTTAAACCAGTTTGAACCGTTTCAATCCGGTTTTATCCGGTTTAAAACGGTTTAAACCGGTTCTATCCGGTTTTATCTAGTTTAAACCGGTTCTATCCGGTTCTATCCTGTTTAAATCGGTTTAAACCGGTTCTATCCTGTTCTATCCTGTTTTAACCGGTTAAACCAGTTCAATCCGGTTTTATCCAGTTTAAACTGGTTCTATTCGTTTCCATCTGGTTTAAAAGGGTTTAAACTGGTTCAATCCGGTTTTATACGTTTTAAACCAGTTCAATCTGATTTTATCCGATTTAAACTGGTTCAATTTGGTTTTATCCGGTTTAAACCGGTTTGAACCGGTTCAATCCGTTTTTATCCGGTTTAAACCGGTTTAAACCAGGTCAATCCGGTTTTATCCGGTTTAAACCTCTTCAATCCGGTTTTCTCCAGTTTAAACCAGTTTAAACCCTTTCAATCCGTTTTTATCCGGTTTCAACCGGTTTACACCTGTTAAATCCGGTTTTATCCGGTTTATACCGTTTCTATCCAGTTCTATCCGTTTTAAGCCGGTTTAAACCAGTTCATTCCGGTTTTATCCGGTTTAAACCGGTTTGAACCGGTTCAATCCGGTTTTATCCGGTTTAAACCGGTTCTATCCGGTTCTATCCGGTTGAAACCATTTTAAACCGGTTCAATCCGGTTTTATCCGGTTTAAACCGGTTTTATCCGGTTTAGACCAGTTTAACCCAGTTCAATCCGGTTTCAATCGGCTTAAACCGGTTCAATCTGGTTTTATCCAGTTTAAACCGCTTTAAAACGGTTTAATCCGGTTTTATCCCGTTTAAACCTGTTTGAACCGGTTCAATCCGGTTTAAACCGGTTTAAGCCAGTTCAATCCGGTTTTATCCAGTTTAAACCGGTTCTACCCTGTTCTATTCGGTTGAAACCAGTTTAAACCGGTTAAATCCGGTTTTATCCGGTTTAAACCCGTTCAATCCGGTTTTATCCGGTTGAATCCAGTTCATTCCTGTTTTATCCGGTTAAAACCGGTTTGAAACGGTTCAATCCGGTTTTATCCGGCTTAAACTGGTTCAGTCCGGTTTTATCCGATTTAAACCAGTTCATTCCGGTTTTATCCGGTTTAAACTGGTTTGAACCGTTTAAATCCGGTTTTATCCGGTTTACACCAGTTCACTCCGGTTTTATCCGCTTTAAACCGGTTTGTACCGGTTCAATCCGGTTTTATCCGGTTTAAACCGGTTTAAGCTGGTTCAATCCGGTTTTATCCAGTTTAAACCGGTTCGATCCGGTTCTATCCGGTTGAAACCGGTTTAAACCAGTTCAATCCGGTTTTATCCGGTTTAAACTGGTTCAGTCCGGTTTTATCCGGTTTAAACCAGTTCAATCCGGTTTTAATCGGCTTAAACCGGTTCAATCTGGTTTTATCCAGTTTAAACCGCTTTAAAACGGTTTAATCCGTTTTTTTCCCGTTTAAGCCAGTTTGAACCGGTTCAATCCGGTTTAAACCGGTTTAAGCCGGTTCAATCCGGTTTTATCCAGTTTAAACCGGTTCTATCCGGTTCTATCCGGTTGAAACCAGTTTAAACCGGTTCAATCCGGTTTTATCCAGTTTAAACCAGTTCTATCCGGTTTAAACCAGTTTAATCCAGTTCAATCCGGTTTTATCCGGTTTAAACCGGTTTGTACAGGTTCAGTCCGGTTTTATCCGGTTTAAACCAGTTCATTCCGGTTTTATCCGGTTTAAACCAGTTCACTCCGGTTTTATCCGGTTTAAACCGGTTTGTACCGGTTCAATCCGGTTTTATCCGGTTTAAACCGGTTTGTACATGTTCAATCCGGTTTTATCCGGTTTAAACCGGTTTAAGCTGGTTCAATCCGGTTTTATCCAGTTTCAACCGGTTCTATCCGGTTCTATCCGGTTGAAACCAGTTTAAACCGGTTCAATCCGGTTTTATCCGGTTTAAACCGGTTCTATCCGGTTCTATCCGGTTGAAACCAGTTTAAACTGGTTCAATCCGGTTTTATCCGGTTTAAACTGGTTTTATCCGATTTAGACCAGTTTAAACCAGTTCAATCCGGTTTTAATCGGCTTAAACCGGTTCAATCTGGTGTTATCCAGTTTAAACCGCTTTAAAACGGTTTAATCCGGTTTTATCCCGTTTAAACCAGTTTGAACCGGTTCAATCCGGTTTAAACCGGTTTAAGCCGGTTCAATCCGGTTTTATCCAGTTTAAACCGGTTCTATCCGGTTCTATCCCGTTGAAACCAGTTTAAACCGGTTCAATCCGGTTTTATCCAGTTTAAACCGGTTCTATCCGGTTCTATCCGGTTGAAACCAGTTTAAACCGGTTCAATCGGTTTTATCCAGTTTAAATCAGTTCTATCCGGTTTAAACCAGTTTAATCCAGTTCAATCCGGTTTTATCCGGTTTATACCGGTCCTATCGGGTTTAAACAGGTTTAGGCCGGTTCATTCCTGTTTTATCAGTTTTAAACCGGTTTAAACTGCTTCAATCCGTTTATATCCGGTTTAAACCGGTTACAACCAGTTCAATCCGGTTTTCTCCGGTTTAAACTGGTTTAAGCCGGTTCTATCCTGTTTTCTCCGGTTTTAACCGGCTTTAACCAGTTCAATCCGCTTTTATCCAGTTTAAACCGGTTCTATCTGGTTCTATCCGGTTGAAACCGGTTTAAACCGGTTCTATCCGTTTTTATCCAGTTTAAACCGGTACAATCTGGTTTTATCCGGTTTAAACCGGTTTAAACCGGTTCAATCAGTTTTAGCCAGTTTAAACCGGTTCAATCCGTTTTTTCCGGTTTAAACCGGTTTAAACCAGTTCATTCCGGTTTTATCCGGTTTAAACCGGTTCAATCCGGTTTAAACCGTTTCAATCTGGTTTTATCCGGTTTGAACCGGTTTAAACCGCTTCAATCCGGTTTTATCCGGTTTAAACCGGTTCTATCCGGTTCTATCCGGTTGAAACCGGTTTAAACCGGTTCAATCTGGTTTTATCCGGTTTAAACCGGTTTTAACCGATTCAATCCGGTTTATCCAGTATAAACTGATTTAATCCGCTTCAATCCGGTTTTATCCAGGTTAAACTGATTTAAACCGGTTCAGTCCGGTTTTATCCAGTTTCAACCAGTTATATCCGGTTCTATCCGGTTTAAACCGGTTTAAATCGGTTTAATCCGGTTTTATCTGGCTTAAACCGGTTCAATCTGGTATTATCCGGATTAAACTGGTTCAATTTGGTTTTATCCCGTTTAAACCGGTTTTATCCGGTTTAAACCGGTATAAACCAGTTCAATCCGGTTTTATCCTGTTTAAACCGGTTTAAACCGGATCATTCCGGTTTTATCCGGTTTCAACCGGTTTTACCCAGTTCTTTACGGTTTAAACCGGTTTAAACCTGTTCAATCCGATTTCATTCGGTTTAAACCAATTCAACCCAGTTTTATCCGGTTTTAACTGGTTTAAGCTGGTTCAATCCGGTTTTATCCGGTTTAAACCGGTTCAATCTTGTTTTATCCGGTTTAAACCGTTTGAAACCAGTTCAATCCGGTTTTGTCCGGTTTAGACCAGTTCAATCCGGTTTTATCCGGTTTACACCGGTTCTATGCTGTTTATACCAATTTAAGCCTGTTCAATCGGGTTTTATCCAGTTTAGACCTGTTTAAGCCGGTTCATTCCGGTTTTATCCAGCTTAAACCGGTTTAAACCCTTTCAGTCCGTTTTTATCCGGTTTCAACCGGTTTACACCGGTTCAATCCGGTTTTATCCGGTTTATACCGTTTCTATCCGGTTCTATCCGTTTTAAACCGGTTTAAACCAGTTCATTCCGGTTTTATCCGGTTTCAACCGGTTTGAACCGGTTCAATCCGGTTTTATCCGGTTTCAACCGGTTTGAACTGGTTCAATTCAGTTTTATCCGGTTTAAACTGGTTTAAGCCGGTTCAATCCGGTTTTATCCGGTTTAAACCGGTTCAATCTGGTTTGATCCGGTTTAAACCAGTTTGAACCTGTTCAATCCGGTTTTATCCGGTTTAAACGGGTTCTATCCGGTTCTATCCGGTTGAAACCGTTTTAAACTGGTTCAATCCGGTTTTATCAGGTTCAAACTGGTTCAATCCGGTTTTATCCTGTTTAAACCAGTTTAAACTTGTTCAATCCGGTTTTATCCGGTTTAAACTGGTTCTATCCGGTTTAAACCGGTTTAAACCGCTTCTATCCGGTTTAAACCGGTTTAAACCGGTGCAATCTGGTTTTATCCGGTTTAAACGGGTTTAAACCGGTTCTATCCGGTTGAAACCGGTTTAAACAGCTTCAATCCGGTTTTATCCGGTTTAAACCGGTTTAAACCGGTTAAATCCGGTTTTATCCGGTTTATACCGTTTCTATCCAGTTCTATCCGTTTTAAACCGGTTTAAACCAGTTCATTCCGGTTTTATCTGGTTTAAACCGGTTTAAACCCTTTCAATCCGTTTTTATCCGGTTTCAACCGGTTTACACCTGTTCAATCCGATTTTATCCGGTTTATACCGTTTCTATCCAGTTCTATCCGTTTTAAACAGGTTTGAAACGGTTCAATCCGGTTTTATCCGGTTTAAACCGGTTCATTCCGGTTTTATCTGGTTAAAACCGGTTTGAAACGGTTCAATCCGGTTTTATCTGGTTTAAACCGGTTCAATCCTGTTTTATCCAGTTTAAACCGGTTCTATCCGGTTCTGTCCGGTTGAAACCAGTTTAAACCAGTTCAATCCGGTTTTATCTGGTTTAAACCGGTTCAATCTGGTTTTATCCGGTTTAAACCGGTTTTATCCGGTTTAGACCAGTTTAAACCAGTTCAATCCGGTTTTAATCGGATTAAACCGGTTCAATCTGGTTTTATCCGTTTTAAACCGCTTTAAAACGGTTTAATCCGGTTTTATCCGGTTTAAACCAGTTTGAACCGTTTCAATCCGGTTTTATCCGGTTTAAACCGGTTTAAACCGGTTCTATCCGGTTTTATCTAGTTTAAACCGGTTCTATCCGGTTCTATCCTGTTTAAATCAGTTTAAACCGGTTCTATCCTGTTCTATCCTGTTTTAACCGGTTAAACCAGTTCAATCCGGTTTTATCCAGTTTAAACTGGTTCTATTCGTTTCCATCTGGTTTAAAAGGGTTTAAACTGGTTCAATCCGGTTTTATACGTTTTAAACCAGTTCAATCTGATTTTATCCGATTTAAACTGGTTCAATTTGGTTTTATCCGGTTTAAACCGGTTTGAACCGGTTCAATCCGGTTTTATCCGGTTTAAACCGGTTTAAACCATGTCAATCCGGTTTTATCCGGTTTAAACCTCTTCAATCCGGTTTTCTCCAGTTTAAACCAGTTTAAACCCTTTCTATCCGTTTTTATCCGGTTTCAACCGGTTTACACCTGTTCAATCCGGTTTTATCCGGTTTACACCGGTTCTATGCTGTTTATACCAATTAAAGACTGTTCAATCGGGTTTTATCCAGTTTAGACCTGTTTAAGCCGGTTCATTCCGGTTTTATCCAGCTTAAACCGGTTTAAACCCTTTCAATCCGTTTTTATCCGGTTTCAACCGGTTTACACCGGTTCAATCCGGTTTTATCCGGTTTATACCGTTTCTATCCGGTTCTATCCGTTTTAAACCGGTTTAAACCAGTTCATTACGGTTTTATCCGGTTTCAACCGGTTTGAACCGGTTCAATCCGGTTTTATCCGGTTTCAACCGGTTTGAACCGGTTCAATTCAGTTTTATCCGGTTTAAACTGGTTTAAGCCGGTTCAATCCGGTTTTATCCGGTTTAAACCGGTTTGAACCTATTCAATCCGGTTTTATCCGGTTTAAATGGGTTCTATCCGGTTCTATCCGGTTGAAACCGTTTTAAACTGGTTCAATCCGGTTTTATCAGGTTCAAACTGGTTCAATCCGGTTTTATCCTGTTTAAACCAGTTTAAACCGGTTCAATCCGGTTTTATCCGGTTTAAACGGGTTTAAACCGGTTCTATCCGGTTTTATCCGGTTTAAACCGGTTTAAACTTGTTCAATCCGGTTTTATCCGGTTTAAACTGGTTCTATCCGGTTTAAACCGGTTTAAACCGCTTCTATCCGGTTTAAACCGGTTTAAACCGGTGCAATCTGGTTTTATCCGGTTTAAACGGGTTTAAACCGGTTCTATCCGGTTGAAACCGGTTTAAACAGCTTCAATCCGGTTTTATCCAGTTTAAACCGGTTTAAACCGGTTAAATCCGGTTTTATCCGGTTTATACCGTTTCTATCCAATTCTATCCGTTTTAAACCGGTTTAAACCAGTTCATTCCGGTTTTACCCGGTTTAAACCGGTTTAAACCCTTTCAATCCGTTTTTATCCGGTTTCAACCGGTTTACACCTGTTCAATCCGATTTTATCCGGTTTATACCGTTTCTATCCAGTTCTATCCGTTTTAAACAGGTTTGAAACGGTTCAATCCGGTTTTATCCGGTTTAAACCGGTTCATTCCGGTTTTATCCGGTTAAAACCGGTTTGAAACGGTTCAATCCGGTTTTATCTGGTTTAAACCGGTTCAATCCTGTTTTATCCAGTTTAAACCGGTTCTATCCGGTTCTATCCGGTTGAAACCAGTTTAAACCAGTTCAATCCGGTTTTATCTGGTTTAAACCGGTTCAATCTGGTTTTATCCGGTTTAAACCGGTTTTATCCGGTTTAGACCAGTTTAAACCAGTTCAATCCGGTTTTAATCGGATTAAACCGGTTCAATCTGGTTTTATCCGTTTTAAACCGCTTTAAAACGGTTTAATCCGTTTTTATCCGGTTTAAACCAGTTTGAACAGTTTCAATCCGGTTTTATCCGGTTTAAACCGGTTTAAACCGGTTCTATCCGGTTTTATCTAGTTTAAACCGGTTCTATCCGGTTCTATCCTGTTTAAATCGGTTTAAACCGGTTCTATCCTGTTCTATCCTGTTTTAACCGGTTAAACCAGTTCAATCCGGTTTTATCCAGTTTAAACTGGTTCTATTCGTTTCCATCTGGTTTAAAAGGGTTTAAACTGGTTCAATCCGGTTTTATACGTTTTAAACCAGTTCAATCTGATTTTATCCTATTTAAACTGGTTCAATTTGGTTTTATCCGGTTTAAACCGGTTTGAACCGGTTCAATCCCTTTTTATCCGGTTTAAACCGGTTTAAACCAGGTCAATCCGGTTTTATCCGGTTTAAACCTCTTCAATCCGGTTTTCTCCAGTTTAAACCGGTTTAAACCCTTTCAATCCGTTTTTATCCGGTTTCAACCGGTTTACACCTGTTAAATCCGGTTTTATCCGGTTTATACCGTTTCTATCCAGTTCTATCCGTTTTAAGCCGGTTTAAACCAGTTCATTCCGGTTTTATCCGGTTTAAACCGGTTTGAACCGGTTCAATCCGGTTTTATCCGGTTTAAACCGGTTCTATCCGGTTCTATCCGGTTGAAACCATTTTAAACCGGTTCAATCCGGTTTTATCCGGTTTAAACCGGTTTTATCCGGTTTAGACCAGTTTAACCCAGTTCAATCCGGTTTCAATCGGCTTAAACCGGTTCAATCTGGTTTTATCCAGTTTAAACCGCTTTAAAACGGTTTAATCCGGTTTTATCCCGTTTAAACCTGTTTGAACCGGTTCAATCCGGTTTAAACCGGTTTAAGCCGGTTCAATCCGGTTTTACCCAGTTTAAACCGGTTCTACCCTGTTCTATTCGGTTGAAACCAGTTTAAACCGGTTCAATCCGGTTTTATCCGGTTTAAACCCGTTCAATCCGGTTTTATCCGGTTGAATCCAGTTCATTCCTGTTTTATCCGGTTAAAACCGGTTTGAAACGGTTCAATCCGGTTTTATCCGGCTTAAACTGGTTCAGTCCGGTTTTATCCGATTTAAACCAGTTCATTCCGGTTTTATCCGGTTTAAACTGGTTTGAACCGTTTAAATCCGGTTTTATCCGGTTTACACCAGTTCACTCCGGTTTTATCCGCTTTAAACCGGTTTGTACCGGTTCAATCCGGTTTTATCCGGTTTAAACCGGTTTAAGCTGGTTCAATCCGGTTTTATCCAGTTTAAACCGGTTCGATCCGGTTCTATCCGGTTGAAACCGGTTTAAACCAGTTCAATCCGGTTTTATCCGGTTTAAACTGGTTCAGTCCGGTTTTATCCGGTTTAAACCAGTTCATTCCGGTTTTATCCGGTTTAAAACGGTTCAATCCGGTTTTATCCGGTTTAAACCGGTTTGTACCGGTTCAATCCGGTTTTATCCGGTTTAAACCGGTTTAAGCTGGTTCAATCCGGTTTTATCCAGTTTAAACCGGTTCAATCCGGTTTTATCCGGTTTAAACCGGTTCTATCCGGTTCTATCCAGTTGAAACCAGTTTAAACCGGTTCAATCCGGTTTTATCCGGTTTAAACCGGTTTTATCCGGTTTAGACCAGTTTAAACCAGTTCAATCCGGTTTTAATCGGCTTAAACCGGTTCAATCTGGTTTTATCCAGTTTAAACCGCTTTAAAACGGTTTAATCCGGTTTTTTCCCGTTTAAGCCAGTTTGAACCGGTTCAATCCGGTTTAAACCGGTTTAAGCCGGTTCAATCCGGTTTTATCCAGTTTAAACCGGTTCTATCCGGTTCTATCCGGTTGAAACCAGTTTAAACCGGTTCAATCCGGTTTTATCCAGTTTAAACCAGTTCTATCCGGTTTAAACCAGTTTAATCCAGTTCAATCCGGTTTTATCCGGTTTAAACCGGTTTGTACAGGTTCAGTCCGGTTTTATCCGGTTTAAACCAGTTCATTCCGGTTTTATCCGGTTTAAACCAGTTCACTCCGGTTTTATCCGGTTTAAACCGGTTTGTACCGGTTCAATCCGGTTTTATCCGGTTTAAACCGGTTTGTACAGGTTCAATCCGGTTTTATCCGGTTTAAACCGGTTTAAGCTGGTTCAATCCGGTTTTATCCAGTTTAAACCGGTTCTATCCGGTTCTATCCGGTTGAAACCAGTTTAAACCGGTTCAATCCGGTTTTATCCGGTTTAAACCGGTTCTATCCGGTTCTATCCGGTTGAAACCAGTTTAAACTGGTTCAATCCGGTTTTATCCGGTTTAAACTGGTTTTATCCGATTTAGACCAGTTTAAACCAGTTCAATCCGGTTTTAATCGGCTTAAACCGGTTCAATCTGGTGTTATCCAGTTTAAACCGCTTTAAAACGGTTTAATCCGGTTTTATCCCGTTTAAACCAGTTTGAAACGGTTCAATCCGGTTTAAACCGGTTTAAGCCGGTTCAATCCGGTTTTATCCAGTTTAAACCGGTTCTATCCGGTTCTATCCCGTTGAAACCAGTTTAAACCGGTTCAATCCGGTTTTATCCAGTTTAAACCGGTTCTATCCGGTTCTATCCGGTTGAAACCAGTTTAAACCGGTTCAATCGGTTTTATCCAGTTTAAATCAGTTCTATCCGGTTTAAACCAGTTTAATCCAGTTCAATCCGGTTTTATCCGGTTTATACCGGTCCTATCGGGTTTAAACAGGTTTAGGCCGGTTCATTCCTGTTTTATCAGTTTTAAACCGGTTTAAACTGCTTCAATCCGTTTATATCCGGTTTAAACCGGTTACAACCAGTTCAATCCGGTTTTCTCCGGTTTAAACTGGTTTAAGCCGGTTCTATCCTGTTTTCTCCGGTTTTAACCGGCTTTAACCAGTTCAATCCGCTTTTATCCAGTTTAAACCGGTTCTATCTGGTTCTATCCGGTTGAAACCGGTTTAAACCGGTTCTATCCGTTTTTATCCAGTTTAAACCGGTACAATCTGGTTTTATCCGGTTTAAACCGGTTTAAACCGGTTCAATCAGTTTTAGCCAGTTTAAACCGGTTCAATCCGTTTTTTTCCGGTTTAAACCGGTTTAAACCAGTTCATTCCGGTTTTATCCGGTTTAAACCGGTTCAATCCGGTTTAAACCGTTTCAATCTGGTTTTATCCAGTTTGAACCGGTTTAAACCGCTTCAATCCGGTTTTATCCGGTTTAAACCGGTTCTATCCGGTTCTATCCGGTTGAAACCGGTTTAAACCGGTTCAATCTGGTTTTATCCGGTTTAAACCGGTTTTAACCGATTCAATCCGGTTTATCCAGTATAAACTGATTTAATCCGCTTCAATCCGGTTTTATCCAGGTTAAACTGATTTAAACCGGTTCAGTCCGGTTTTATCCAGTTTCAACCAGTTATATCCGGTTCTATCCGGTTTAAACCGGTTTAAACCGGTTTAATCCGGTTTTATCCGGCTTAAACCGGTTCAATCTGGTATTATCCGGATTAAACTGGTTCAATTTGGTTTTATCCCGTTTAAACCGGTTTTATCCGGTTTAAACCGGTATAAACCAGTTCAATCCGGTTTTATCCTGTTTAAACCGGTTTAAACCGGATCATTCCGGTTTTATCCGGTTTCAACCGGTTTTACCCAGTTCTTTACGGTTTAAACCGGTTTAAACCTGTTCAATCCGATTTCATTCGGTTTAAACCAATTCAACCCAGTTTTATCCGGTTTTAACTGGTTTAAGCTGGTTCAATCCGGTTTTATCCGGTTTAAACCGGTTCAATCTTGTTTTATCCGGTTTAAACCGTTTGAAACCAGTTCAATCCGGTTTTGTCCGGTTTAGACCAGTTCAATCCGGTTTTATCCGGTTTACACCGGTTCTATGCTGTTTATACCAATTTAAGCCTGTTCAATCGGGTTTTATCCAGTTTAGACCTGTTTAAGCCGGTTCATTCCGGTTTTATCCAGCTTAAACCGGTTTAAACCCTTTCAATCCGTTTTTATCCGGTTTCAACCGGTTTACACCGGTTCAATCCGGTTTTATCCGGTTTATACCGTTTCTATCCGGTTCTATCCGTTTTAAACCGGTTTAAACCAGTTCATTCCGGTTTTATCCGGTTTCAACCGGTTTGAACCGGTTCAATCCGGTTTTATCCGGTTTCAACCGGTTTGAACTGGTTCAATTCAGTTTTATCCGGTTTAAACTGGTTTAAGCCGGTTCAATCCGGTTTTATCCGGTTTAAACCGGTTCAATCTGGTTTGATCCGGTTTAAACCAGTTTGAACCTGTTCAATCCGGTTTTATCCGGTTTACACGGGTTCTATCCGGTTCTATCCGGTTGAAACCGTTTTAAACTGGTTCAATCCGGTTTTATCAGGTTCAAACTGGTTCAATCCGGTTTTATCCTGTTTAAACCAGTTTAAACCGGTTCAATCCGGTTTTATCCGGTTTAAACGGGTTTAAACCGGTTCTATCCGGTTTTATCCGGTTTAAACCGGTTTAAACTTGTTCAATCCGGTTTTATCCGGTTTAAACTGGTTCTATCCGGTTTAAACCGGTTTAAACCGCTTCTATCCGGTTTAAACCGGTTTAAACCGGTGCAATCTGGTTTTATCCGGTTTAAACGGGTTTAAACCGGTTCTATCCGGTTGAAACCGGTTTAAACAGCTTCAATCCGGTTTTATCCGGTTTAAACCGGTTTAAACCGGTTAAATCCGGTTTTATCCGGTTTATACCGTTTCTATCCAGTTCTATCCGTTTTAAACCGGTTTAAACCAGTTCATTCCGGTTTTATCCGGTTTAAACCGGTTTAAACCCTTTCAATCCGTTTTTATCCGGTTTCAACCGGTTTACACCTGTTCAATCCGATTTTATCCGGTTTATACCGTTTCTATCCAGTTCTATCCGTTTTAAACAGGTTTGAAACGGTTCAATCCGGTTTTATCCGGTTTAAACCGGTTCATTCCGGTTTTATCTGGTTAAAACCGGTTTGAAACGGTTCAATCCGGTTTTATCTGGTTTAAACCGGTTCAATCCTGATTTATCCAGTTTAAACCGGTTCTATCCGGTTCTATCCGGTTGAAACCAGTTTAAACCAGTTCAATCCGGTTTTATCTGGTTTAAACCGGTTCAATCTGGTTTTATCCGGTTTAAACCGGTTTTATCCGGTTTAGACCAGTTTAAACCAGTTCAATCCGGTTTTAATCGGATTAAACCGGTTCAATCTGGTTTTATCCATTTTAAACCGCTTTAAAACGGTTTAATCCGGTTTTATCCGGTTTAAACCAGTTTGAACCGTTTCAATCCGGTTTTATCCGGTTTAAACCGGTTTAAACCGGTTCTATCCGGTTTTATCTAGTTTAAACCGGTTCTATCCGGTTCTATCCTGTTTAAATCAGTTTAAACCGGTTCTATCCTGTTCTATCCTGTTTTAACCGGTTAAACCAGTTCAATCCGGTTTTATCCAGTTTAAACTGGTTCTATTCGTTTCCATCTGGTTTAAAAGGGTATAAACTGGTTCAATCCGGTTTTATACGTTTTAAACCAGTTCAATCTGATTTTATCCGATTTAAACTGGTTCAATTTGGTTTTATCCGGTTTAAACCGGTTTGAACCGGTTCAATCCGGTTTTATCCGGTTTAAACCGGTTTAAACCAGGTCAATCCGGTTTTATCCGGTTTAAACCTCTTCAATCCGGTTTTCTCCAGTTTAAACCAGTTTAAACCCTTTCAATCCGTTTTTATCCGGTTTCAACCGGTTTACACCTGTTCAATCCGGTTTTATCCGGTTTATACCGTTTCTATCCAGTTCTATCCGTTTTAAGCCGGTTTAAACCAGTTCATTCCGGTTTTATCCGGTTTAAACCGGTTTGAACCGGTTCAATCCGGTTTTATCCGGTTTAAACCGGTTCTATCCGGTTCTATCCGGTTGAAACCATTTTAAACCGGTTCAATCCGGTTTTATCCAGTTTAAACCGGTTTTATCCGGTTTAGACCAGTTTAACCCAGTTCAATCCGGTTTCAATCGGCTTAAACCGGTTCAATCTGGTTTTATCCAGTTTAAACCGCTTTAAAACGGTTTAATCCGGTTTTATCCCGTTTAAACCTGTTTGAACCGGTTCAATCCGGTTTAAACCGGTTTAAGCCGGTTCAATCCGGTTTTATCCAGTTTAAACCGGTTCTACCCTGTTCTATTCGGTTGAAACCAGTTTAAACCGGTTCAATCCGGTTTTATCCGGTTTAAACCGGTTCAATCCGGTTTTATCCGGTTGAATCCAGTTCATTCCAGTTTTATCCGGTTAAAACCGGTTTGAAACGGTTCAATCCGGTTTTATCCGGCTTAAACTAGTTCAGTCCGGTTTTATCCGATTTAAACCAGTTCATTCCGGTTTTATCCGGTTTAAACTGGTTTGAACCGTTTAAATCCGGTTTTATCCGGTTTACACCAGTTCACTCCGGTTTTATCCGGTTTAAACCGGTTTGTACCGGTTCAATCCGGTTTTATCCGGTTTAAACGGGTTTAAGCTGGTTCAATCCGGTTTTATCCAGTTTAAACCGGTTCGATCCGGTTCTATCCGGTTGAAACCGGTTTAAACCAGTTCAATCCGGTTTTATCCGGTTTAAACTGGTTCAGTCCGGTTTTATCCGGTTTAAACCAGTTCATTCCGGTTTTATCCGGTTTAAAACGGTTCAATCCGGTTTTATCGGGTTTAAACCGGTTTGTACCGGTTCAATCCGGTTTTATCCGGTTTAAACCGGTTTAAGCTGGTTCAATCCGGTTTTATCCAGTTTAAACCGGTTCAATCCGGTTTTATCCGGTTTAAACCGGTTCTATCCGGTTCTATCCAGTTGAAACCAGTTTAAAAAGGTTCAATCCGGTTTTATCCGGTTTAAACCGGTTTTATCCGGTTTAGACCAGTTTAAACCAGTTCAATCCGGTTTTAATCGGCTTAAACCGGTTCAATCTGGTTTTATCCAGTTTAAACCGCTTTAAAACGGTTTAATCCGGTTTTTTCCCGTTTAAGCCAGTTTGAACCGGTTCAATCCGGTTTAAACCGGTTTAAGCCGGTTCAATCCGGTTTTATCCAGTTTAAACCGGTTCTATCCGTTTCTATCCGGTTGAAACCAGTTTAAACCGGTTCAATCCTGTTTTATCCAGTTTAAACCAGTTCTATCCGGTTTAAACCAGTTTAATCCAGTTCAATCCGGTTTTATCCGGTTTAAACCGGTTTGTACAGGTTCAGTCCGGTTTTATCCGGTTTAAACCAGTTCATTCCGGTTTTATCCGGTTTAAACCAGTTCACTCCGGTTTTATCCGGTTTAAACCGGTTTAAGCTGGTTCAATCCGGTTTTATCCAGTTTAATCCAGTTCAATCCGGTTTTATCCGGTTTAAACCGGTTTGTACAGGTTCAGTCCGGTTTTATCCGGTTTAAACCAGTTCATTCCGGTTTTATCCGGTTTAAACCAGTTCACTCCGGTTTTATCCGGTTTAAACCGGTTTGTTCCGGTTCAATCCGGTTTTATCCGGTTTAAACCGGTTTGTACAGGTTCAATCCGGTTTTATCCGGTTTAAACCGGTTTAAGCTGGTTCAATCCGGTTTTATCCAGTTTAAACCGGTTCTATCCGGTTCTATCCGGTTGAAACCAGTTTAAACCGGTTCAATCCGGTTTTATCCAGTTTAAACCGGTTCTATCCGGTTCTATCCGGTTGAAACCAGTTTAAACTGGTTCAATCCGGTTTTATCCGGTTTAAACTGGTTTTATCCAGTTTAGACCAGTTTAAACCAGTTCAATCCGGTTTTAATCGGCTTAAACCGGTTCAATCTGGTGTTATCCAGTTTAAACCGCTTTAAAACGGTTTAATCCGGTTTTATCCCGTTTAAACCAGTTTGAACCGGTTCAATCCGGTTTAAACCGGTTTAAGCCGGTTCAATCCGGTTTTATCCAGTTTAAACCGGTTCTATCCGGTTCTATCCCGTTGAAACCAGTTTAAACCGGTTCAATCCGGTTTTATCCAGTTTAAACCGGTTCTATCCGGTTCTATCCGGTTGAAACCAGTTTAAACCGGTTCAATCGGTTTTATCCAGTTTAAATCAGTTCTATCCGGTTTAAACCAGTTTAATCCAGTTCAATCCGGTTTTATCCGGTTTATACCGGTCCTATCGGGTTTAAACAGGTTTAGGCCGGTTCATTCCTGTTTTATCAGTTTTAAACCGGTTTAAACTGCTTCAATCCGTTTATATCCGGTTTAAACCGGTTACAACCAGTTCAATCCGGTTTTCTCCGGTTTAAACTGGTTTAAGCCGGTTCTATCCTGTTTTCTCCGGTTTTAACCGGCTTTAACCAGTTCAATCCGCTTTTATCCAGTTTAAACCGGTTCTATCTGGTTCTATCCGGTTGAAACCGGTTTAAACCGGTTCTATCCGTTTTTATCCAGTTTAAACCGGTACAATCTGGTTTTATCCGGTTTAAACCGGTTTAAACCGGTTCAATCAGTTTTAGCCAGTTTAAACCGGTTCAATCCGTTTTTTCCGGTTTAAACCGGTTTAAACCAGTTCATTCCGGTTTTATCCGGTTTTAAACCGGTTCAATCCGGTTTAAACCGTTTCAATCTGGTTTTATCCGGTTTGAACCGGTTTAAACCGCTTCAATCCGGTTTTATCCGGTTTAAACCGGTTCTATCCGGTTCTATCCGGTTGAAACCGGTTTAAACCGGTTCAATCTGGTTTTATCCGGTTTAAACCGGTTTTAACCGATTCAATCCGGTTTATCCAGTATAAACTGATTTAATCCACTTCAATCCGGTTTTATCCAGGTTAAACTGATTTAAACCGGTTCAGTCCGGTTTTATCCAGTTTCAACCAGTTATATCCGGTTCTATCCAGTTTAAACCGGTTTAAACCGGTTTAATCCGGTTTTATCCGGCTTAAACCGGTTCAATCTGGTATTATCCGGATTAAACTGGTTCAATTTGGTTTTATCCCGTTTAAACCGGTTTTATCCGGTTTAAACTGGTATAAACCAGTTCAATCCGGTTTTATCCGGTTTAAACTGGTATAAACCAGTTCAATCCGGTTTTATCCTGTTTAAACCGGTTTAAACCGGATCATTCTGGTTTTATCCGGTTTCAACCGGTTTTACCCAGTTCTTTACGGTTTAAACCGGTTTAAACCTGTTCAATCCGATTTCATTCGGTTTTAACCAATTCAACCCAGTTTTATCCGGTTTTAACTGGTTTAAGCTGGTTCAATCCGGTTTTATCCGGTTTAAACCGTTTGAAACCAGTTCAATCCGGTTTTGTCCGGTTTAGACCAGTTCAATCCGGTTTTATCCGGTTTACACCGGTTCTATGCTGTTTATACCAATTAAAGCCTGTTCAATCGGGTTTTATCCAGTTTAGACCTGTTTAAGCCGGTTCATTCCGGTTTTATCCAGCTTAAACCGGTTTAAACCCTTTCAATCCGTTTTTATCCGGTTTCAACCGGTTTACACCGGTTCAATCCGGTTTTATCCGGTTTATACCGTTTCTATCCGGTTCTATCCGTTTTAAACCGGTTTAAACCAGTTCATTCCGGTTTTATCCGGTTTCAACCGGTTTGAACCGGTTCAATCCGGTTTTATCCGGTTTCAACCGGTTTGAACCGGTTCAATTCAGTTTTATCCGGTTTAAACTGGTTTAAGCCGGTTCAATCCGGTTTTATCCGGTTTAAACCGGTTCAATCTGGTTTGATCCGGTTTAAACCAGTTTGAACCTGTTCAATCCGGTTTTATCCGGTTTAAATGGGTTCTATCCGGTTCTATCCGGTTGAAACCGTTTTAAACTGGTTCAATCCGCTTTTATCAGGTTCAAGCTGGTTCAATCCGTTTTTATCCTGTTTAAACCAGTTTAAACCGGTTCAATCCGGTTTTATCCGGTTTAAACGGGTTTAACCGGTTCTATCCGGTTTTATCCGGTTTTAAACCGGTTTAAACTTGTTCAATCCGGTTTTATCCGGTTTAAACTGGTTCTATCCGGTTTAAACGGTTTAAACCGCTTCTATCCGGTTTAAACGGTTTAAACCGGTGCAATCTGGTTTTATCCGGTTTAAACGGGTTTAAAACCGGTTCTATCCGGTTGAAACCGGTTTAAACAGCTTCAATCCGGTTTTATCCAGTTTAACCGGTTTAAACCGGTTAAATCCGGTTTTATCCGTTTTATACCGTTTCTATCCAGTTCTATCCGTTTTAAACCGGTTTAAACCAGTTCATTCCGGTTTTACCCGGTTAAACCGGTTTAAACCCTTTCAATCCGTTTTTATCCGGTTTCAACCGTTTACACCTGTTCAATCCGATTTTATCCGGTTTATACCGTTTCTATCCAGTTCTATCCGTTTTAAAACAGGTTTGAAACGGTTCAATCCGGTTTTATCCGGTTTAAACCGGTTCATTCCGGTTTTATCCTGTTAAAACCGGTTTGAAACGGTTCAATCCGGTTTTATCTGGTTTAAACCGGTTCAATCCTGTTTTATCCAGTTTAAACCGGTTCTATCCGGTTCTATCCGGTTGAAACCAGTTTAAACCAGTTCAATCCGGTTTTATCTGGTTTAAACCGGTTCAATCTGGTTTTATCCGGTTTTTAAACCGGTTTTATCCGGTTTAGACCAGTTTAAACCAGTTCAATCCGGTTTAATCGGATTAAACCGGTTCAATCTGGTTTTATCCGTTTTAAACCGCTTTAAACCGGTTTAATCCGTTTTTATCCGGTTTTAAACCAGTTTGAACCGTTTCAATCGGTTTTATCCGGTTTAAACCGGTTTAAACCGGTTCTATCCGGTTTTATCTAGTTTAAACCGGTTCTATTCCGGTTCTATCCTGTTTAAATCGGTTTAAACCGGTTCTATCCTGTTCTATCCTGTTTTAACCGGTTAAACCAGTTCAATCCGGTTTTATCCAGTTTAAACTGGTTCTATTCGTTTCCATCTGGTTTAAAAGGGTTTAAACTGGTTCAATCCGGTTTTATACGTTTTAAACCAGTTCAATCTGATTTTATCCGATTTAAACTGGTTCAATTTGGTTTTATCCGGTTTAAACCGGTTTGAACCGGTTCAATCCGTTTTTATCCGGTTTAAAACGGTTTAAACCAGGTCAATCCGGTTTTAAAACGTTTTAAACCAGTTCATTCCGGATTTATCCGATTTAAACCGGTGTAAACTGGTTCAATCAAGTTTTATCCGGTTTAAACCGGTTTAAGCCGGTTCAATCTGGTTTTATCCGGTTTAAACCGGGTTAAACTGTTTCAATCCGGTTTTATCCGGTTTAAACCAGTTTAAAAGGGATCAATCCAGTTTTATCAGGTTTAAACCGGTTTAAACTTGTTCAATCCGTTTTTACGCAGATTGAACCAGTTTAATCCAGATCAATCCGGTTTTATCCGGTTTAAACCGGTTTAAACTGGTTCAATCCGGTTTTATCCGGTTTAAACCGGTTCTATCCGGTTTAAACCAGTTTGAACCGGTTCTATACGGTTTTATCCAGTTCAAACCGGTTCAATCTGGTTTTATCCAGTTTAAACCGGTTTAAACTGGTTCAATCGGTTTTATCCAGTTTAAACCGTTTCTAT
Source organism: Cynocephalus volans (assembly GCF_027409185.1). Taxonomy (NCBI): domain Eukaryota; kingdom Metazoa; phylum Chordata; class Mammalia; order Dermoptera; family Cynocephalidae; genus Cynocephalus; species Cynocephalus volans. The sequence goes on along the minus strand of NW_026902369.1, from coordinate 466,171 downwards.
CCGGTTTAAACAAGTTTAGGCCGGTTCAATACGGTTTTATCAGTTTAAACCGGTTTAAACTGCTTCAATCCGTTTTTATCCGGTTTAAACTGGTTTCAACCGGTTCAATCCGTTTTTCTCCGGTTTAAACCGGTTTGAGCAGGTTCAATCCGGTTTTCTCCGGTTTTAACCGGCTTGAACCATTTCAATCCGGTTTTCTCCAGTTTAAACCGGTTTAAGCCGGTTTAATCCGGTTTCCTCCGGTTTTAACCGGCTTAAACCAGTTCAATCCGCTTTTATCCAGTTTAAACCGGTTCTATCCGGTTCTATCTGGTTTAAACCGGTTCCATCTGGTTTTATCCGGTTTACACCGGTTCCATCTGGTTTTATCCGGTTTAAACCGGTTTAAACCGGTTCAATCGTTTTTATCCAGTTTAAACCGGTTCTATCCGGTTTAAACCAGTTTAAGCCGGTTGAATCCGGTTTTATCCGTTTTAAACCGGTTTAAGCTGCTTCAATCCGTTTTTATCCAGTTTAAACTGGTTTCAACCGGATCAATCCGTTTTTCTCCGGTTTAAACCGGTTTAAGCCGGTTCAATCCGGTTTTCTCTGGTTTTAACCGGCTTAAACCGGTTCAATCCGGTTTTCTCCAGTTTAAACCAGTTTAAGCTGGTTCAATCCGGTTTTCTCCGGTTTTAACCGGCTTAATCCGGTTCAATCCGCTTTTATCCAGTTTAAACCGGTTCTATCTGGTTCTATCCGGTTGAAACCGGTTTAAACCGGTTCAATCCGGTTTTATCCGGTATAAACCGGTTCTATCCGGTTTCATCCGGTTTGAACCGGTTTAAACCAGTTTAAACCAGCTCAATCCGGTTTTATCCATTTTAAACCGGTTCTTTCCAGTTCAATCCGGTTTCAACCGGTTTAAACCGGTTCTATCTGGTTTTATCAGCTTTAAACCGGTTTAAACCGGTTCAATCGGGTTTATCCAGTTTAAACTGGTTCTATCCGGTTTAAACCAGTTTAAGCCGGATCAATGCGGTTTTATCAGTTTTAAACCGGTTTAAACCGCCTCAATCCGTTTGTATCCGGTTTAAACTGGTTTAAACCGGTTCAATCCGGTTTTATCCGGTTTAAACCGGTTCTAGCCGGTTCTATCCGGTTTAAACCGGTTTAAACCAGTTCATTCCGGAATTATCCGATATAAACCGGTTTAAACCTGTTCAATCCCTTTTTATCAGGTATAAACCGGTTCAAGCCGGTTCAATCCGGTTTTATCCAGTTTAAGCCGGTTCAATCCGGTTCTATCCGGTTAAAACCGGTTCAATCCGGTTCAATCCGTTTTTATCTTGTTTAAACCGGTTTAAACCGGTTCAATCCGGCTTTATCCATTTTAAAACGTTTCTATCTGGTTCTATCCGGTTGAATCCGTTTTAAACCGGTTCAACCCAGTTTTATTCGGTTTATACCAGTTCAATCCGGTTTTATCCGGTTTGAACCGGTTTAAACCGGTTCAAACCGGTTCAATCCGGTTTTATCCTGTTTAAACCGGTTCAAACCCTTTCAATCAGGTTTTATCCGGTTTAAACCGGTTCTATCCGGTTTTATCTGGTTTAAACCGGTTTAAACCGGTTCAATCCGGTTTTATCCGGTTTAAACCAGTTTAAACCGGATCAATCCAGTTTTATCCGGTTTAAACCGGTTTAAACTGGTTCAATCCGGTTTTATCCGGTTTAAACCGTTTCAATCTGGTTTTATTCGTTTTAAACCTCTTTAAACCGGTTCAGTACAGATTTATCCGTTTTAAACCGGTTTAAACCGGTTCAATCCGGTTTTATCTGGTTTAAACCAGTTCTATCCGGTTCTATCCTGTTTAAACCGGTTTAAAGCAGTTCAATCCGGTTTTATCCGGTTTAAACCGGTTCTATCCGGTTCAATCCGGTTTAAACCGGTTCTATCCGGTTTTATCCGGTTTAAACCGGTTCAATCTGGTTTTATCCGGTTTAAACCGGTTCAATCGGTTTTATCCAGTTTAAACCGGTTCTATCCGGTTTAAACCAGTTTAGGCTGGTTCAACACGGTTTTATCAGTTTTAAACCGGTTTAAACTGCTTCAATCCGTTTTTATCCGGTTTAAACCGGTTTCAACCGGTTCAATCCGGTTTTCTCCGGTTTAAACCGGTTTAAGCCAGTACAATCCGGTTTTCTCCAGTTATAACCGGCTTAAACCATTTCAATCCGGTTTTCTCTAGTTTAAACCGGTTTAAGCTGGTTTAATCCGGTTTCCTCCGGTTTTAACCGGCTTAAACTAGTTCAATCCGCTTTTATCCAGTTTAAACCGTATCTATCTGGTTCTATCTGGTTGAAACCGGTTTAAACCAGTTCAATCCGGTTGTATCCGGTTTAAACCGGTTCATTCCGGTTTCATCCAGTTTGAACCAGTTTAAACCAGTTTAAACCAGTTCAATCCGGTTTTATCCGGTTTAAACCGGTTCTATCCATTTCAATCCGGCTTAAACCGGTTCTATCCGGTTTTATCCGGTTTAAACCGGTTTAAGCCGGTTCAATCGGTTTTTTCCAGTTTAAACCGGTTCTATACGGTTATAACCAGTTTAAGCCAGTCCAATACGGTTTTATCAGTTTTAATCCGGTTTAAACTGCTTCAATCCGTTTTTATCCGGTTTAAACCAGTTTCAACCGGTTCAATCCGGTTTTCTCCGGTTTGAACCGGTTTAAGCCGGTCCAATCCGGTTTTCTCCGGTTTTAACCGGCTTAAACCAGTTCAATCCGGTTTTCTCCAGTTTAAACCAGTTTAAGCCACTTCAATCCGGTTTTCTACGGTTTTAACCGGCTAAAACCAGTTCAATCTGCTTTTATCCAGTTTAAACCAGTTCTATCTGGTTCTATCCGGTTGAAACCGCTTTAAACCGGTTCAATCCGGTTTTATCCGGTTTAAATCTGTTCATTCCGGTTTCATCCGGTTTGAAACTGTTTAAACCAGTTTAAACCAGTTCAATCCGGTTTCATCCGCTTTGAACCGGTTCTATCCGGTTCAATCCGGTTTAAACTGGTTTAAACTGGTTCTATCCAGTTCAATCCGGTTTAAACCGGTTTATACCGGTTCTATCTGGTTTTATCCAGTTTAAACCGGTTCTATCCGGTTTAAACAAGTTTAAGCCGGATCAATCCGGTTTTATCAGTTTTAAACAGGTTTTAACCGCTTCAATCTGATTTTATCCGGTTTAAACCGGTTCATTCTGGTTTCATCCGGTTTGAACCAGTTTGAACCGGTTTGAACCATTTCAATCCGGTTTTATCCGGTTTAAACCAGTTCTATCCGGGTCAATCCGGTTTAAACCGGTTCTGTCCAGTTCAATCCGGTTTAAACCGGTTTAAACCGGTTCTATCCGGTTTTATCCGGTTTAAAATGGTTTAAACCGGTTCAATCGGTTTTATCCAGTTTAAACCGGTTCAATCGGTTTTATCCAATTTAAACCGGTTCTATCCAGTTTAAACCAGTTTAAGCCGGATCAATCCGGTTTTATCAGTTTTAAACCGGTTTAAACCGCTTCAATCCGTTTTTATCCGGTTTAAACCTGTTTAAACCGGTTCAATCCGGTTTTATCTGGTTTAAACCATTTCTATCCGGGTCTATCCGGTTTAAACTGGTTTAAACCAGTTCATTCCGGATTTATTCAGTTTAAAAAGGTTGAAACCGGTTCAATCCAGTTTTATCCGGTTCAAACCGGTTCAATCCGGTTTTATCCGGTTTAGACCGGTTCTATCTGGTTCTATCCTGTTTAAACCAGTTTAAACCAGTTCATTCCGGATTTATCCGGTTTAAACCGGTTTAAACCGGTTCAATCCAGTTTCATCTGGTTCAAACCGGATCAAACCAGTTCAATCCGGTTTAAACCGTTTCTATCCGGTTCAATCTGGTTTTAACCGGTTTAAACCAGTTCATTCCGGATTTATCCGGTTTAAACCGGTTCAATCCGGTTTTATCCGGTTTAAACCGGTTCAATCCGGTTTTATCCGGTTTAAACCGGTTCAAACCTATTCAATCAGGTTTTATCCGGTTTAAACCGGTTCTATCCGGTTTTATCTGGTTTAAACCGGGTTAAACTGGTTCAATCCGGTTTTATCCGGTTTAAACCAGTTTAAACCGAATCAATCCAGTTTTATCAGGTTTAAACCGGTTTAAACTGGTTCAATCCGGTTTTATCCAGTTTAAACCATTTCAATCTGGTTTTATCCGTTTTAAACCGCTTTAAACCGGTTCAATCCTGTTTTATCTGGTTTAAACCGGTTCTATCCGATTCTATCCTGTTTAAACCAGTTCAATCCGGTTTTCTCCAGTTTAAACCGGTTCTATCCGGTTCAATCCGGTTTAAACCGGTTCTATCCGGTTTTATCCGGTTCAAACCGGTTCAATCTGGTTTTATCCAGTTTAAACCGGTTTAAACTGGTTCAATCGGTTTTATCCATTTTAAACCGTTTCTATCCGGTTTAAACAAGTTTAGGCCGGTTCAATACGGTTTTATCAGTTTAAACCGGTTTAAACTGCTTCAATCCGTTTTTATCCGGTTTAAACTGGTTTCAACCGGTTCAATCCGTTTTTCTCCGGTTTAAACCGGTTTGAGCCGGTTCAATCCGGTTTTCTCCGGTTTTAACCGGCTTGAACCATTTCAATCCGGTTTTCTCCAGTTTAAACCGGTTTAAGCCGGTTTAATCCGGTTTCCTCCGGTTTTAACCGGCTTAAACCAGTTCAATCCGCTTTTATCCAGTTTAAACCGGTTCTATCCGGTTCTATCCGGTTTAAACCGGTTCCATCTGGTTTTATCCGGTTTACACCGGTTCCATCTGGTTTTATCCGGTTTAAACCGGTTTAAACCGGTTCAATCGTTTTTATCCAGTTTAAACCGGTTCTATCTGGTTTAAACCAGTTTAAGCCGGTTGAATCCGGTTTTATCCGTTTTAAACCGGTTTAAGCTGCTTCAATCCGTTTTTATCCAGTTTAAACTGGTTTCAACCGGATCAATCCGTTTTTCTCCGGTTTAAACCGGTTTAAGCCGGTTCAATCCGGTTTTCTCTGGTTTTAACCGGCTTAAACCGGTTCAATCCGGTTTTCTCCAGTTTAAACCAGTTTAAGCTGGTTCAATCCGGTTTTCTCCGGTTTTAACCGGCTTAATCCGGTTCAATCCGCTTTTATCCAGTTTAAACCGGTTCTATCTGGTTCTATCCGGTTGAAACCGGTTTAAACCGGTTCAATCCGGTTTTATCCGGTATAAACCGGTTCATTCCGGTTTCATCCGGTATAAACCGGTTCATTCCGGTTTCAACCGGTTTGAACCGGTTTAAACCAGTTTAAACCAGCTCAATCCGGTTTTATCCATTTTAAACCGGTTCTTTCCAGTTCAATCCGGTTTCAACCGGTTTAAACCGGTTCTATCTGGTTTTATCAGCTTTAAACCGGTTTAAACCGGTTCAATCGGTTTTATCCAGTTTAAACTGGTTCTATCCGGTTTAAACCAGTTTAAGCCGGATCAATGCGGTTTTATCAGTTTTAAACCGGTTTAAACCGCCTCAATCCGTTTGTATCCGGTTTAAACTGGTTTAAACCGGTTCAATCCGGTTTTATCCGGTTTAAACCGGTTCTAGCCGGTTCTATCCGGTTTAAACCGGTTTAAACCAGTTCATTCCGGAATTATCCGATATAAACCGGTTTAAACCTGTTCAATCCCTTTTTATCAGGTATAAACCGGTTCAAGCCGGTTCAATCCGGTTTTATCCAGTTTAAGCCGGTTCAATCCGGTTCTATCCGGTTAAAACCGGTTCAATCCGGTTCAATCCGTTTTTATCTTGTTTAAACCGGTTTAAACCGGTTCAATCAGGCTTTATCCATTTTAAAACGTTTCTATCTGGTTCTATCCGGTTGAATCCGTTTTAAACCGGTTCAACCCAGTTTTATTCGGTTTATACCAGTTCAATCCGGTTTTATCCGGTTTGAACCGGTTTAAACCGGTTCAAACCGGTTCAATCCGGTTTTATCCTGTTTAAACCGGTTCAAACCCTTTCAATCAGGTTTTATCCGGTTTAAACCGGTTCTATCCGGTTTTATCTGGTTTAAACCGGTTTAAACCGGTTCAATCCGGTTTTATCCGGTTTAAACCAGTTTAAACCGGATCAATCCAGTTTTATCCGGTTTAAACCGGTTTAAACTGGTTCAATCCGGTTTTATCCGGTTTAAACCGTTTCAATCTGGTTTTATCCGTTTTAAACCTCTTTAAACCGGTTCAGTACGGATTTATCCGTTTTAAACCGGTTTAAACCGGTTCAATCCGGTTTTATCTGGTTTAAACCAGTTCTATCCGGTTCTATCCTGTTTAAACCGGTTTAAAGCAGTTCAATCCGGTTTTATCCGGTTTAAACCGGTTCTATCCGGTTCAATCCGGTTTAAACCGGTTCTATCCGGTTTTATCCGGTTTAAACCGGTTCAATCTGGTTTTATCCGGTTTAAACCGGTTCAATCGGTTTTATCCAGTTTAAACCGGTTCTATCCGGTTTAAACCAGTTTAGGCTGGTTCAACACGGTTTTATCAGTTTTAAAATGGTTTAAACTGCTTCAATCCGTTTTTATCCGGTTTAAACCGGTTTCAACCGGTTCAATCCGGTTTTCTCCGGTTTAAACCGGTTTAAGCCAGTTCAATCCGGTTTTCTCCTGTTATAACCGGCTTAAACCATTTCAATCCGGTTTTCTCTAGTTTAAACCGGTTTAAGCTGGTTTAATCCGGTTTCCTCCGGTTTTAACCGGCTTAAACTAGTTCAATCCGCTTTTATCCAGTTTAAACCGTATCTATCTGGTTCTATCTGGTTGAAACCGGTTTAAACCAGTTCAATCCGGTTGTATCCGGTTTAAACCGGTTCATTCCGGTTTCATCCAGTTTGAACCAGTTTAAACCAGTTTAAACCAGTTCAATCCGGTTTTATCCGGTTTAAACCGGTTCTATCCATTTCAATCCGGCTTAAACCGGTTCTATCCGGTTTTATCCGGTTTAAACCGGTTTAAGCCGGTTCAATCGGTTTTTTCCAGTTTAAACCGGTTCTATACGGTTATAACCAGTTTAAGCCAGTCCAATACGGTTTTATCAGTTTTAATCCGGTTTAAACTGCTTCAATCCGTTTTTATCCGGTTTAAACCAGTTTCAACCGGTTCAATCCGGTTTTCTCCGGTTTGAACCGGTTTAAGCCGGTCCAATCCGGTTTTCTCCGGTTTTAACCGGCTTAAACCAGTTCAATCCGGTTTTCTCCAGTTTAAACCAGTTTAAGCCACTTCAATCCGGTTTTCTACGGTTTTAACCGGCTAAAACCAGTTCAATCTGCTTTTATCCAGTTTAAACCAGTTCTATCTGGTTCTATCCGGTTGAAACCGCTTTAAACCGGTTCAATCCGGTTTTATCCGGTTTAAATCTGTTCATTCCGGTTTCATCCGGTTTGAAACTGTTTAAACCAGTTTAAACCAGTTCAATCCGGTTTCATCCGCTTTGAACCGGTTCTATCCGGTTCAATCCGGTTTAAACTGGTTTAAACTGGTTCTATCCAGTTCAATCCGGTTTAAACCGGTTTATACCAGTTCTATCTGGTTTTATCCGGTTTAAACCGGTTCAATCTGGTTTTATCTGGTTTAAACTGGTTTAAACAGGTTCAATTGGTTTTATCCAGTTTAAACCGGTTCTATCCGGTTTAAACAAGTTTAAGCCGGATCAATCCGGTTTTATCAGTTTTAAACAGGTTTTAACCGCTTCAATCTGATTTTATCCGGTTTAAACCGGTTCATTCTGGTTTCATCCGGTTTGAACCAGTTTGAACCGGTTTGAACCATTTCAATCCGGTTTTATCCTGTTTAAACCAGTTCTATCCGGGTCAATCCGGTTTAAACCGGTTCTGTCCAGTTCAATCCGGTTTAAACCGGTTTAAACCGGTTCTATCCGGTTTTATCCGGTTTAAAATGGTTTAAACCGGTTCAATCGGTTTTATCCAGTTTAAACCGGTTCAATCGGTTTTATCCAATTTAAACCGGTTCTATCCAGTTTAAACCAGTTTAAGCCGGATCAATCCGGTTTTATCAGTTTTAAACCGGTTTAAACCGCTTCAATCCGTTTTTATCCGGTTTAAACCTGTTTAAACCGGTTCAATCCGGTTTTATCTGGTTTAAACCATTTCTATCCGGGTCTATCCGGTTTAAACTGGTTTAAACCAGTTCATTCCGGATTTATTCAGTTTAAAAAGGTTGAAACCGGTTCAATCCAGTTTTATCCGGTTCAAACCGGTTCAATCCGGTTTTATCCGGTTTAGACCGGTTCTATCTGGTTCTATCCTGTTTAAACCAGTTTAAACCAGTTCATTCCGGATTTATCCGGTTTAAACTGGTTTAAACCGGTTCAATCCAGTTTCATCTGGTTCAAACCGGATCAAACCAGTTCAATCCGGTTTAAACCGTTTCTATCCGGTTCAATCTGGTTTTAACCGGTTTAAACCAGTTCATTCCGGATTTATCCGGTTTAAACCGGTTCAATCCGGTTTTATACGGTTTAAACCGGTTCAATCCGGTTTTATCCGGTTTGAACCGGTTTCAACCGGTTCAAACCGGTTCAATCCAGTTTTATCCTGTTTAAACCGGTTCAAACCTATTCAATCAGGTTTTATCCGGTTTAAACCGGTTCTATCCGGTTTTATCTGGTTTAAACCGGGTTAAACTGGTTCAATCCGGTTTTATCCGGTTTAAACCAGTTTAAACCGAATCAATCCAGTTTTATCAGGTTTAAACCGGTTTAAACTGGTTCAATCCGGTTTTATCCAGTTTAAACCATTTCAATCTGGTTTTATCCGTTTTAAACCACTTTAAACCGGTTCAATCCTGTTTTATCTGTTTTAAACCGGTTCTATCCGATTCTATCCTGTTTAAACCAGTTCAATCCGGTTTTCTCCAGTTTAAACCGGTTCTATCCGGTTCAATCCGGTTTAAACCGGTTCTATCCGGTTTTATCCGGTTCAAACCGGTTCAATCTGGTTTTATCCAGTTTAAACCGGTTTAAACTGGTTCAATCGGTTTTATCCAGTTTAAACCGTTTCTATCCGGTTTAAACAAGTTTAGGCCGGTTCAATACGGTTTTATCAGTTTAAACCGGTTTAAACTGCTTCAATCCGTTTTTATCCGGTTTAAACTGGTTTCAACCGGTTCAATCCGTTTTTCTCCGGTTTAAACCGGTTTGAGCCGGTTCAATCCGGTTTTCTCCGGTTTTAACCGGCTTGAACCATTTCAATCCGGTTTTCTCCAGTTTAAACCGGTTTAAGCCGGTTTAATCCGGTTTCCTCCGGTTTTAACCGGCTTAAACCAGTTCAATCCGCTTTTATCCAGTTTAAACCGGTTCTATCCAGTTCTATCCGGTTTAAACCGGTTCCATCTGGTTTTATCCGGTTTACACCGGTTCCATCTGGTTTTATCCGGTTTAAACCGGTTTAAACCGGTTCAATCGTTTTTATCCAGTTTAAACCGGTTCTATCCGGTTTAAACCAGTTTAAGCCGGTTGAATCCGGTTTTATCCGTTTTAAACCGGTTTAAGCTGCTTCAATCCGTTTTTATCCAGTTTAAACTGGTTTCAACCGGATCAATCCGTTTTTCTCCGGTTTAAACCGGTTTAAGCCGGTTCAATCCGGTTTTCTCTGGTTTTAACCGGCTTAAACCGGTTCAATCCGGTTTTCTCCAGTTTAAACCAGTTTAAGCTGGTTCAATCCGGTTTTCTCCGGTTTTAACCGGCTTAATCCGGTTCAATCCGCTTTTATCCAGTTTAAACCGGTTCTATCTGGTTCTATCCGGTTGAAACCGGTTTAAACCGGTTCAATCCGGTTTTATCCGGTATAAACCGGTTCATTCCGGTTTCATCCAGTTTGAACCGGTTTAAACCAGTTTAAACCAGCTCAATCCGGTTTTATCCATTTTAAACCGGTTCTTTCCAGTTCAATCCGGTTTCAACCGGTTTAAACCGGTTCTATCCGGTTTTATCCGGTTTAAACCAGTTTAATCTGGTTTTATCAGCTTTAAACCGGTTTAAACCGGTTCAATCGGGTTTATCCAGTTTAAACCGGTTCTATCCGGTTTAAACCAGTTTAAGCCGGATCAATGCGGTTTTATCAGTTTTAAACCGGTTTAAACCGCCTCAATCCGTTTGTATCCGGTTTAAACTGGTTTAAACCGGTTCAATCCGGTTTTATCCGGTTTAAACCGGTTCTAGCCGGTTCTATCCGGTTTAAACCGGTTTAAACCAGTTCATTCAGGAATTATCCGATATAAACCGGTTTAAACCTGTTCAATCCCGTTTTATCAGGTATAAACCGGTTTAAGCCGGTTCAATCCGGTTTTATCCAGTTTAAGCCGGTTCAATCCGGTTCAATCCGTTTTTATCTTGTTTAAACCAGTTTAAACCGGTTCAATCCGGCTTTATCCATTTTAAAACGTTTCTATCTGGTTCTATCCGGTTGAATCCGTTTTAAACCGGTTCAACCCAGTTTTATTCGGTTCAAACCGGTTCAATCCGGTTTTATCCTGTTTAAACCGGTTCAAACCCTTTCAATCAGGTTTTATCCGGTTTAAACCGGTTCTATCCGGTTTTATCTGGTTTAAACCGGTTTAAACTGGTTCAATCCGGTTTTATCCGGTTTAAACCAGTTTAAACCGGATCAATCCGGTTTTATCCGGTTTAAACCGGTTTAAACTGGTTCAATCCGGTTTTATCCGGTTTAAACCGTTTCAATCTGGTTTTATCCGTTTTAAACCTCTTTAAACCGGTTCAGTCCGGATTTATCCGTTTTAAACCGGTTTAAACCGGTTCAATCCGGTTTTATCTGGTTTAAACCAGTTCTATCCGGTTCTATCCTGTTTAAACCGGTTTAAAGCAGTTCAATCCGGTTTTATCCGGTTTAAACCGGTTCTATCCGGTTCAATCCGGTTTAAACCGGTTCTATCCGGTTTTATCCGGTTTAAACCGGTTCAATCTGGTTTTATCCGGTTTAAACCGGTTCAATCGGTTTTATCCAGTTTAAACCGGTTCTATCCGGTTTAAACCAGTTTAGGCTGGTTCAACAAGGTTTTATCAGTTTTAAACCAGTTTAAACTGCTTCAATCCGTTTTTATCCGGTTTAAACCGGTTTCAACCGGTTCAATCCGGTTTTCTCCGGTTTAAACCGGTTTAAGCCAGTTCAATCCGGTTTTCTCCAGTTATAACCGGCTTAAACCATTTCAATCCGGTTTTCTCCAGTTTAAACCGGTTTAAGCTGGTTTAATCCGGTTTCCTCCGGTTTTAACCGGCTTAAACTAGTTCAATCCGCTTTTATGCAGTTTAAACCGTATCTATCTGGTTCTATCTGGTTGAAACCGGTTTAAACCAGTTCAATCCGGTTGTATCCGGTTTAAACCGGTTCATTCCGGTTTCATCCAGTTTGAACCAGTTTAAACCAGTTTAAACCAGTTCAATCCGGTTTTATCCGGTTTAAACCGGTTCTATCCGGTTCAATCCGGTTTAAACTGGTTTAAACCGGTTCTATCCAGTTCAATCCGGTTTAAACCGGTTTAAACCAGTTCAATCCGGTTTTATCCGGTTTAAACCGGTTCTATCCGGTTCAATCCGGTTTAAACCGGTTTAAACCAGTTCAATCCAGTTTTATCCGGTTTAAACCGGTTTAATCTGGTTTTGTCCGGATTAAACCGGTTTAAACCGGTTCTATCCGTTTCTATCCGGTTTAAACCGGTTTAAACCGATTCAATCCGGTTTTATCCGGTTTAAACCGGTTCAATCTGGTTTTATCCGTTTTAAACTGCTTGAAACCGGTTCAGTCCGGTTTTATCCGTTTTAAAACGGTTTAAACAGGTTCAATCTGGTTTTATCTGGTTTAAACCGCTTCAATCCGTTTTTATCTGGTTTAAACCAGTTCTATCCTGTTCTATCCGGTTTAAACCGTTTTAAACCAGTTCATTCCGGATTTATCCGATTTAAACCGGTTTAAACTGGTTCAATCCAGTTTTATCCGGTTTAAACCGGTTTAAGCCGGTTCAATCTGGTTGTATCCGGTTTAAACAGGTTTAATCTGGTTCAATCCGGTTTTATCCGGTTTAAACCATCTTAAACCGGTTCAATCCGGTTTTATCCAGTTTAAAACGTTTCTATCTGGTTCTATCCGGTTGAAACCGTTTTAAACCGGTTCAATCCGGTTTTATCCGGTTTAAACTGGTTCAATCTAGTTCTAACTGATTTAAACCGGTTTAAACTTGTTCAATCCGTTTTTACGCAGATTGAACCAGTTTAATCCGGATCAATCCGGTTTTATCCGGTTTAAACCGGTTTAAACTGGTTCAATCCGTTTTTATCCGGTTTAAACCGGTTCTATCCGGTTTAAACCAGTTTGAACCGGTTCGATCCGGTTTTATCCGGTTTAAACCGGTTCAATCCGGTTTTATCCGGTTTAAACCAGTTCATTCCGGTTTTATCCTGTTTAAACCAGTTTGAACCGGTTCAATCTGGTTTTATCCGGTTTAAACTGGTTTAAGCGGTACAATCCGGTTTTATCCGGTTTAAACCGGTTCTATCCGCTTCTATCCGGTTTGAAGCGGTTCTATCTGGTTTTATCCGGTTTAAACCGGTTGAATCTGGTTTTATCTGGTTTAAACCGGTTTCAACCGGTTCAATCCGGTTTTATCCGGTTTAAACCAGTTTAAACCGGATCAATCCGGTTTTATCCGGTTTAAACTGGTTCAATCTGGTTTTATCCGTTTTAAACCGCTTTAAACCGGTCCAGTCCGGATTTATCCGTTTTAAACCGGTTTAAACCGGTTCAATCCGGTTTTATCTGGGTTAAACCAGTTCTATCCGCTTCTATCCTGTTTAAACCGGTTTAAACCAGTTCAATCCGGTTTTATCCGGTTTAAACCGGGTGTATCCGGTTCAATCCGGTTTAAACCGGTTCTATCCGGTTTTATCCGGTTTAAACCGGTTCAATCTGGTTTTATCCGGTTTAAACCGGTTCAATCGGTTTTATCCAGTTTAAACCGGTTCTATCCGGTTTAAACCAGTTTAGGCTGGTTCAACAAGGTTTTATCAGTTTTAAACCAGTTTAAACTGCTTCAATCCGTTTTTATCCGGTTTAAACCGGTTTCAACCGGTTCAATCCGGTTTTCTCCGGTTTAAACCGGTTTAAGCCAGTTCAATCCGGTTTTCTCCAGTTATAACCGGCTTAAACCATTTCAATCCGGTTTTCTCCAGTTTAAACCGGTTTAAGCTGGTTTAATCCGGTTTCCTCCGGTTTTAACCGGCTTAAACTAGTTCAATCCGCTTTTATGCAGTTTAAACCGTATCTATCTGGTTCTATCTGGTTGAAACCGGTTTAAACCAGTTCAATCCGGTTGTATCCGGTTTAAACCGGTTCATTCCGGTTTCATCCAGTTTGAACCAGTTTAAACCAGTTTAAACCAGTTCAATCCGGTTTTATCCGGTTTAAACCGGTTCTATCCGGTTCAATCCGGTTTAAACTGGTTTAAACCGGTTCTATCCAGTTCAATCCGGTTTAAACCGGTTTAAACCAGTTCAATCCGGTTTTATCCGGTTTAAACCGGTTCTATCCGGTTCAATCCGGTTTAAACCGGTTTAAACCAGTTCAATCCAGTTTTATCCGGTTTAAACCGGTTTAATCTGGTTTTGTCCGGATTAAACCGGTTTAAACCGGTTCTATCCGTTTCTATCCGGTTTAAACCGGTTTAAACCGATTCAATCCGGTTTTATCCGGTTTAAACCGGTTCAATCTGGTTTTATCCGTTTTAAACTGCTTGAAACCGGTTCAGTCCGGTTTTATCCGTTTTAAAACGGTTTAAACAGGTTCAATCTGGTTTTATCTGGTTTAAACCGCTTCAATCCGTTTTTATCCGGTTTAAACCAGTTCTATCCTGTTCTATCCGGTTTAAACCGTTTTAAACCAGTTCATTCCGGATTTATCCGATTTAAACCGGTTTAAACTGGTTCAATCCAGTTTTATCCGGTTTAAACCGGTTTAAGCCGGTTCAATCTGGTTGTATCCGGTTTAAACAGGTTTAATCTGGTTCAATCCGGTTTTATCCGGTTTAAACCGTCTTAAACCGGTTCAATCCGGTTTTATCCAGTTTAAAACGTTTCTATCTGGTTCTATCCGGTTGAAACCGTTTTAAACCGGTTCAATCCGGTTTTATCCGGTTTAAACTGGTTCAATCTAGTTCTAACTGATTTAAACCGGTTTAAACTTGTTCAATCCGTTTTTACGCAGATTGAACCAGTTTAATCCGGATCAATCCGGTTTTATCCGGTTTAAACCGGTTTAAACTGGTTCAATCCGTTTTTATCCGGTTTAAACCGGTTCTATCCGGTTTAAACCAGTTTGAACCGGTTCGATCCGGTTTTATCCGGTTTAAACCGGTTCAATCCGGTTTTATCCGGTTTAAACCAGTTCATTCCGGTTTTATCCTGTTTAAACCAGTTTGAACCGGTTCAATCTGGTTTTATCCGGTTTAAACTGGTTTAAGCGGTACAATCCGGTTTTATCCGGTTTAAACCGGTTCTATCCGCTTCTATCCGGTTTGAAGCGGTTCTATCTGGTTTTATCCGGTTTAAACCGGTTGAATCTGGTTTTATCTGGTTTAAACCGGTTTCAACCGGTTCAATCCGGTTTTATCCGGTTTAAACCAGTTTAAACCGGATCAATCCGGTTTTATCCGGTTTAAACTGGTTCAATCTGGTTTTATCCGTTTTAAACCGCTTTAAACCGGTCCAGTCCGGATTTATCCGTTTTAAACCGGTTTAAACCGGTTCAATCCGGTTTTATCTGGGTTAAACCAGTTCTATCCGCTTCTATCCTGTTTAAACCGGTTTAAGCCAGTTCAATCCGGTTTTATCCGGTTTAAACCGGGTGTATCCGGTTCAATCCGGTTTAAACTGGTTCTATCCGGTTTTATCCGGTTTAAACCGGTTCAATCGGTTTTATCCAGTTTAAACCGGTTCTATCCAGTTTAAACCAGTTTAGGCAGGTTCAATACGGTTTTATCAGTTTTAAACCGGTTTAAACTGCTTCAATCCGTTTTTATCCGGTTTAAACCGGTTTCAACAAGTTCAATCCGGTTTTCTCCGGGTTAAACCGGTTTAAGCCAGTTCAATCCGGTTTTCTCCTGTTATAACCGGCTTAAACCATTTCAATCCGGTTTTCTCCAGTTTAAACCGGTTTAAGCTGGTTTAATCCGGTTTCCTCCGCTTTTAACCGGCTTAAACTAGTTCAATCCGCTTTTATCCAGTTTAAACCGTTTCTATCTGGTTCTATCCGGTTGAAACCGGTTTAAACCAGTTCAGTCCGGTTGTATCCGGTTTAAACCGGTTCATTCCGGTTTCATCCAGTTTGAACCAGTTTAAACCAGTTTAAACCAGTTCAATCCAGTTTTATCCGGTTTAAACCGGTTCTATCCAGTTCAATCCGGTTTAAACTGGTTTAAACCGGTTCTATCCAGTTCAATCCGGTTTAAACCGGTTTAAACCGGTTCTATCCGGTTTTATCCAGTTTAAACCGGTTCAATCTGGTTTTATCCGGTTCAAACCGTTTTAAACAGGTTCAATCGGTTTTATCCAGTTTAAACCGGTTCAATCCGGTTGAAACCAGTTTAAGCCGGATCAATCTGGTTTTATCAGTTTTAAACCGGTTCAAACCGCTTCAATCCGTTTTTATCCAGTTTAAACCAGTTCTATCCGGTTCTATCCGGTTTAAAACGTTTTAAACCAGTTCATTCCGGATTTATCCGATTTAAACCGGTGTAAACTGGTTCAATCAAGTTTTATCCGGTTTAAACCGGTTTAAGCCGGTTCAATCTGGTTTTATCCGGTTTAAACCGGGTTAAACTGTTTCAATCCGGTTTTATCCGGTTTAAACCAGTTTAAAAGGGATCAATCCAGTTTTATCAGGTTTAAACCGGTTTAAACTTGTTCAATCCGTTTTTACGCAGATTGAACCAGTTTAATCCAGATCAATCCGGTTTTATCCGGTTTAAACCGGTTTAAACTGGTTCAATCCGGTTTTATCCGGTTTAAACCGGTTCTATCCGGTTTAAACCAGTTTGAACCGGTTCTATACGGTTTTATCCGGTTCAAACCGGTTCAATCTGGTTTTATCCAGTTTAAACCGGTTTAAACTGGTTCAATCGGTTTTATCCAGTTTAAACCGTTTCTATCCGGTTTAAACAAGTTTAGGCCGGTTCAATACGGTTTTATCAGTTTAAACCGGTTTAAACTGCTTCAATCCGTTTTTATCCGGTTTAAACTGGTTTCAACCGGTTCAATCCGTTTTTCTCCGGTTTAAACCGGTTTGAGCCGGTTCAATCCGGTTTTCTCCGGTTTTAACCGGCTTGAACCATTTCAATCCGGTTTTCTCCAGTTTAAACCGGTTTAAGCCGGTTTAATCCGGTTTCCTCCGGTTTTAACCGGCTTAAACCAGTTCAATCCGCTTTTATCCAGTTTAAACCGGTTCTATCCGGTTCTATCCGGTTTAAACCGGTTCCATCTGGTTTTATCCGGTTTACACCGGTTCCATCTGGTTTTATCCGGTTTAAACCGGTTTAAACCGGTTCAATCGTTTTTATCCAGTTTAAACCGGTTCTATCCGGTTTAAACCAGTTTAAGCCGGTTGAATCCGGTTTTATCCGTTTTAAACCGGTTTAAGCTGCTTCAATCCGTTTTTATCCAGTTTAAACTGGTTTCAACCGGATCAATCCGTTTTTCTCCGGTTTAAACCGGTTTAAGCTGGTTCAATCCGGTTTTCTCTGGTTTTAACCGGCTTAAACCGGTTCAATGCGGTTTTCTCCAGTTTAAACCAGTTTAAGCTGGTTCAATCCGGTTTTCTCCGGTTTTAACCGGCTTAATCCGGTTCAATCCGCTTTTATCCAGTTTAAACCGGTTCTATCTGGTTCTATCCGGTTGAAACCGCTTTAAACCGGTTCAATCCGGTTTTATCCGGTTTAAACCAGTTTAAACCGGATCAATCCGGTTTTATCCGGTTTAAACCGGTTTAAACTGGTTCAATCCGGTTTTATCCGGTTTAAACCGTTTCAAACTGGTTTTATCCGTTTTAAACCTCTTTAAACCGGTTCAGTCCGGATTTATCCGTTTTAAACCGGTTTAAACCGGTTCAATCCGGTTTTATCTGGTTTAAACCAGTTCTATCCGGTTCTATCCTGTTTAAACAGGTTTAAAGCAGTTCAATCCGGTTTTATCCGATTTAAACCGGTTCTATCCGGTTCAATCCGGTTTAAACCGGTTCTATCCGGTTTTATCCGGTTTAAACCGGTTCAATCTGGTTTTATCCGGTTTAAACCGGTTCAATCGGTTTTATCCAGTTTAAACCGGTTTTATCCGGTTTAAACCGGTTTAAACTGCTTCAATCCGTTTTTATCCGGTTTAAACCGGTTTCAACCGGTTCAATCCGGTTTTCTCCGGTTTAAACCGGTTTAAGCCAGTTCAATCCGGTTTTCTCCTGTTATAACCGGCTTAAACCATTTCAATCCGGTTTTCTCTAGTTTAAACCGGTTTAAGCTGGTTTAATCCGGTTTCCTCCGGTTTTAACCGGCTTAAACTAGTTCAATCCGCTTTTATCCAGTTTAAACCGTATCTATCTGGTTCTATCTGGTTGAAACCGGTTTAAACCAGTTCAATCCGGTTGTATCCGGTTTAAACCGGTTCATTCCGGTTTCATCCAGTTTGAACCAGTTTAAACCAGTTTAAACCAGTTCAATCCGGTTTTATCCGGTTTAAACCGGTTCTATCCATTTCAATCCGGCTTAAACCGGTTCTATCCGGTTTTATCCGGTTTAAACCGGTTTAAGCCGGTTCAATCGGTTTTTTCCAGTTTAAACCGGTTCTATACGGTTATAACCAGTTTAAGCCAGTCCAATACGGTTTTATCAGTTTTAATCCGGTTTAAACTGCTTCAATCCGTTTTTATCCGGTTTAAACCAGTTTCAACCGGTTCAATCCGGTTTTCTCCGGTTTGAACCGGTTTAAGCCGGTCCAATCCGGTTTTCTCCGGTTTTAACCGGCTTAAACCAGTTCAATCCGGTTTTCTCCAGTTTAAACCAGTTTAAGCCACTTCAATCCGGTTTTCTACGGTTTTAACCGGCTAAAACCAGTTCAATCTGCTTTTATCCAGTTTAAACCAGTTCTATCTGGTTCTATCCGGTTGAAACCGCTTTAAACCGGTTCAATCCGGTTTTATCCGGTTTAAATCTGTTCATTCCGGTTTCATCCGGTTTGAAACTGTTTAAACCAGTTTAAACCAGTTCAATCCGGTTTCATCCGCTTTGAACCGGTTCTATCCGGTTCAATCCGTTTTAAACTGGTTTAAACTGGTTCTATCCAGTTCAATCCGGTTTAAACCGGTTTATACCGGTTCTATCTGGTTTTATCCGGTTTAAACCGGTTCAATCTGGTTTTATCTGGTTTAAACTGGTTTAAACAGGTTCAATTGGTTTTATCCAGTTTAAACCGGTTCTATCCGGTTTAAACAAGTTTAAGCCGGATCAATCCGGTTTTATCAGTTTTAAACAGGTTTTAACCGCTTCAATCTGATTTTATCCGGTTTAAACCGGTTCATTCTGGTTTCATCCGGTTTGAACCAGTTTGAACCGGTTTGAACCATTTCAATCCGGTTTAATCCGGTTTAAACCGGTTCTATCCGGGTCAATCCGGTTTAAACCGGTTCTGTCCAGTTCAATCCGGTTTAAACCAGTTTAAACCGGTTCTATCCGGTTTTATCCGGTTTAAAATGGTTTAAACCGGTTCAATCGGTTTTATCCAGTTTAAACCGGTTCAATCGGTTTTATCCAATTTAAACCGGTTCTATCCGGTTTAAACCAGTTTAAGCCGGATCAATCCGGTTTTATCAGTTTTAAACCGGTTTAAACCGCTTCAATCCGTTTTTATCCGGTTTAAACCTGTTTAAACCGGTTCAATCCGGTTTTATCTGGTTTAAACCATTTCTATCCGGGTCTATCCGGTTTAAACTGGTTTAAACCAGTTCATTCCGGATTTATTCAGTTTAAAAAGGTTGAAACCGGTTCAATCCAGTTTTATCCGGTTCAAACCGGTTCAATCCGGTTTTATCCGGTTTAGACCGGTTCTATCTGGTTCTATCCTGTTTAAACCAGTTTAAACCAGTTCATTCCGGATTTACCCGGTTTAAACCGGTTTAAACCGGTTCAATCCAGTTTCATCTGGTTCAAACAGGATCAAACCAGTTCAATCCGGTTTAAACCGTTTCTATCCGGTTCAATCTGGTTTTAACCGGTTTAAACCAGTTCATTCCGGATTTATCCGGTTTAAACCGGTTCAATCCGGTTTTATCCGGTTTAAACCGGTTCAATCCAGTTTTATCCTGTTTAAACCGGTTCAAACCTATTCAATCAGGTTTTATCCGGTTTAAACCGGTTCTATCCGGTTTTATCTGGTTTAAACCGGGTTAAACTGGTTCAATCCGGTTTTATCCGGTTTAAACCAGTTTAAACCGAATCAATCCAGTTTTATCAGGTTTAAACCGGTTTAAACTGGTTCAATCCGGTTTTATCCAGTTTAAACCATTTCAATCTGGTTTTATCCGTTTTAAACCACTTTAAACCGGTTCAATCCTGTTTTATCTGGTTTAAACCGGTTCTATCCGATTCTATCCTGTTTAAACCAGTTCAATCCGGTTTTCTCCAGTTTAAACCGGTTCTATCCGGTTCAATCCGGTTTAAACCGGTTCTATCCGGTTTTATCCGGTTCAAACCGGTTCAATCTGGTTTTATCCAGTTTAAACCGGTTTAAACTGGTTCAATCGGTTTTATCCAGTTTAAACCGTTTCTATCCGGTTTAAACAAGTTTAGGCCGGTTCAATACGGTTTTATCAGTTTAAACCGGTTTAAACTGCTTCAATCCGTTTTTATCCGGTTTAAACTGGTTTCAACCGGTTCAATCCGTTTTTCTCCGGTTTAAACCGGTTTGAGCCGGTTCAATCCGGTTTTCTCCGGTTTTAACCGGCTTGAACCATTTCAATCCGGTTTTCTCCAGTTTAAACCGGTTTAAGCCGGTTTAATCTGGTTTCCTCCGGTTTTAACCGGCTTAAACCAGTTCAATCCGCTTTTATCCAGTTTAAACCGGTTCTATCCGGTTCTATCCGGTTTAAACCGGTTCCATCTGGTTTTATCCGGTTTACACCGGTTCCATCTGGTTTTATCCGGTTTAAACCGGTTTAAACCGGTTCAATCGTTTTTATCCAGTTTAAACCGGTTCTATCCGGTTTAAACCAGTTTAAGCCGGTTGAATCCGGTTTTATCCGTTTTAAACCGGTTTAAGCTGCTTCAATCCGTTTTTATCCAGTTTAAACTGGTTTCAACCGGATCAATCCGTTTTTCTCCGGTTTAAACCGGTTTAAGCCGGTTCAATCCGGTTTTCTCCGGTTTTAACCGGCTTAATCCGGTTCAATCCGCTTTTATCCAGTTTAAACCGGTTCTATCTGGTTCTATCCGGTTGAAACCGGTTTAAACCGGTTCAATCCGGTTTTATCCGGTATAAACCGGTTCATTCCGGTTCTATCCTGTTTAAACCGGTTTAAAGCAGTTCAATCCGGTTTTATCCGGTTTAAACCGGTTCTATCCGGTTCAATCCGGTTTAAACCGGTTCTATCCGGTTTTATCCGGTTTAAACCGGTTCAATCTGGTTTTATCCGGTTTAAACCGTTTCAATCGGTTTTATCCAGTTTAAACCGGTTCTATCCGGTTTAAACCAGTTTAGGCTGGTTCAACACGGTTTTATCAGTTTTAAACCAGTTTAAACTGCTTCAATCCGTTTTTATCCGGTTTAAACCGGTTTCAACAAGTTCAATCCGGTTTTCTCCGGGTTAAACCGGTTTAAGCCAGTTCAATCCGGTTTTCTCCAGTTATAACCGGCTTAAACCATTTCAATCCGGTTTTCTCCAGTTTAAACCGGTTTAAGCTGGTTTAATCCGGTTTCCTCCGGTTTTAACCGGCTTAAACTAGTTCAATCCGCTTTTATCCAGTTTAAACCGTATCTATCTGGTTCTATCTGGTTGAAACCGGTTTAAACCAGTTCAATCCGGTTGTATCCGGTTTAAACCGGTTCATTCCGGTTTCATCCAGTTTGAACCAGTTTAAACCAGTTTAAACCAGTTCAATCCGGTTTTATCCGGTTTAAACCGGTTCTATCCGGTTCAATCCGGTTTAAACTGGTTTAAACCGGTTCTATCCAGTTCAATCCGGTTTAAACCGGTTTAAACCAGTTCAATCCGGTTTTATCCGGTTTAAACCGGTTCTATCCGGTTCAATCCGGTTTAAACCGGTTTAAACCAGTTCAATCCAGTTTTATCCGGTTTAAACCGGTTTAATCTGGTTTTGTCCGGATTAAACCGGTTTAAACCAGTTCTATCCGTTTCTATCCGGTTTAAACCGGTTTAAACCGATTCAATCCGGTTTTATCCGGTTTAAACCGGTTCAATCTGGTTTTATCCGTTTTAAACTGCTTGAAACCGGTTCAGTCCGGTTTTATCCGTTTTAAAACGGTTTAAACAGGTTCAATCTGGTTTTATCTGGTTTAAACCGCTTCAATCCGTTTTTATCCGGTTTAAACCAGTTCTATCCTGTTCTATCCGGTTTAAACCGTTTTAAACCAGTTCATTCCGGATTTATCCGATTTAAACCGGTTTAAACTGGTTCAATCCAGTTTTATCCGGTTTAAACTGGTTTAAGCCGGTTCAATCTGGTTGTATCCGGTTTAAACAGGTTTAATCTGGTTCAATCCGGTTTTATCCGGTTTAAACCGTCTTAAACCGGTTCAATCCGGTTTTATCCAGTTTAAAACGTTTCTATCTGGTTCTATCCGGTTGAAACCGTTTTAAACCGGTTCAATCCGGTTTTATCCGGTTTAAACCGGTTCAATCCAGTTCTAACTGATTTAAACCGGTTTAAACTTGTTCAATCCGTTTTTACGCAGATTGAACCAGTTTAATCCGGATCAATCCGGTTTTATCCGGTTTAAACCGGTTTAAACTGGTTCAATCCGGTTTTATCTGGTTTAAACCGGTTCTATCCGGTTTAAACCAGTTTGAACCGGTTCGATCCGGTTTTATCCGGTTTAAACCGGTTCAATCCGGTTTTATCCGGTTTAAACCAGTTCATTCCGGTTTTATCCTGTTTAAACCAGTTTGAACCGGTTCAATCTGATTTTATCCGGTTTAAACTGGTTTAAGCGGTTCTATCTGGTTTTATCCGGTTTAAACCGGTTGAATCTGGTTTTATCTGGTTTAAACCGGTTTCAACCGGTTCAATCCGGTTTTATCCGGTTTAAACCAGTTTAAACCGGATCAATCCGGTTTTATCCGGTTTAAACTGGTTCAATCTGGTTTTATCCGTTTTAAACCGCTTTAAACCGGTCCAGTCCGGATTTATCCGTTTTAAACCGGTTTAAACCGGTTCAATCCGGTTTTATCTGGTTTAAACCAGTTCTATCCGGTTCTATCCTGTTTAAACCGGTTTAAACCAGTTCAATCCGGTTTTATCCGGTTTAAACCGGGTGTATCCGGTTCAATCCGGTTTAAACCGGTTCTATCCGGTTTTATCCGGTTTAAACCGGTTCAATCTGGTTTTATCCGGTTTAAACCGGTTTAAACCGGTTCAATCGGTTTTATCCAGTTTAAACCGGTTCTATCCGGTTTAAACCAGTTTAGGCAGGTTCAATACGGTTTTATCAGTTTTAAACCGGTTTAAACTGCTTCAATCCGTTTTTATCCGGTTTAAACCGGTTTCAACAAGTTCAATCCGGTTTTCTCCGGGTTAAACCGGTTTAAGCCTGTTCAATCCGGTTTTCTCCAGTTATAACCGGCTTAAACCATTTCAATCCGGTTTTCTCCAGTTTAAACCGGTTTAAGCTGGTTTAATCCGGTTTCCTCCGCTTTTAACCGGCTTAAACTAGTTCAATCCGCTTTTATCCAGTTTAAACCGTTTCTATCTGGTTCTATCCGGTTGAAACCGGTTTAAACCGGTTCAATCCGGTTGTATCCGGTGTAAACCGGTTCATTCCGGTTTCATCCAGTTTGAACCAGTTTAAACCAGTTTAAACCAGTTCAATCCAGTTTTATCCGGTTTAAACCGGTTCTATCCGGTTCAATCCGGTTTAAACTGGTTTAAACCGGTTCTATCCAGTTCAATCCGGTTTAAACCGGTTTAAACCGGTTCTATCCGGTTTTATCCAGTTTAAACCGGTTCAATCTGGTTTTATCCGGTTCAAACCGTTTTAAACAGGTTCAATCGGTTTTATCCAGTTTAAACCGGTTCAATCCGGTTGAAACCAGTTTAAGCCGGATCAATCTGGTTTTATCAGTTTTAAACCGGTTCAAACCGCTTCAATCCGTTTTTATCCAGTTTAAACCAGTTCTATCCGGTTCTATCCGGTTTAAAACGTTTTAAACCAGTTCATTCCGGATTTATCCGATTTAAACCGGTGTAAACTGGTTCAATCAAGTTTTATCCGGTTTAAACCGGTTTAAGCCGGTTCAATCTGGTTTTATCCGGTTTAAACCGGGTTAAACTGTTTCAATCCGGTTTTATCCGGTTTAAACCAGTTTAAAAGGGATCAATCCAGTTTTATCAGGTTTAAACCGGTTTAAACTTGTTCAATCCGTTTTTACGCAGATTGAACCAGTTTAATCCAGATCAATCCGGTTTTATCCGGTTTAAACCGGTTTAAACTGGTTCAATCCGGTTTTATCCGGTTTAAACCGGTTCTATCCGGTTTAAACCAGTTTGAACCGGTTCTATACGGTTTTATCCAGTTCAAACCGGTTCAATCTGGTTTTATCCAGTTTAAACCGGTTTAAACTGGTTCAATCGGTTTTATCCAGTTTAAACCGTTTCTATCCGGTTTAAACAAGTTTAGGCCGGTTCAATACGGTTTTATCAGTTTAAACCGGTTTAAACTGCTTCAATCCGTTTTTATCCGGTTTAAACTGGTTTCAACCGGTTCAATCCGTTTTTCTCCGGTTTAAACCGGTTTGAGCAGGTTCAATCCGGTTTTCTCCGGTTTTAACCGGCTTGAACCATTTCAATCCGGTTTTCTCCAGTTTAAACCGGTTTAAGCCGGTTTAATCCGGTTTCCTCCGGTTTTAACCGGCTTAAACCAGTTCAATCCGCTTTTATCCAGTTTAAACCGGTTCTATCCGGTTCTATCTGGTTTAAACCGGTTCCATCTGGTTTTATCCGGTTTACACCGGTTCCATCTGGTTTTATCCGGTTTAAACCGGTTTAAACCGGTTCAATCGTTTTTATCCAGTTTAAACCGGTTCTATCCGGTTTAAACCAGTTTAAGCCGGTTGAATCCGGTTTTATCCGTTTTAAACCGGTTTAAGCTGCTTCAATCCGTTTTTATCCAGTTTAAACTGGTTTCAACCGGATCAATCCGTTTTTCTCCGGTTTAAACCGGTTTAAGCCGGTTCAATCCGGTTTTCTCTGGTTTTAACCGGCTTAAACCGGTTCAATCCGGTTTTCTCCAGTTTAAACCAGTTTAAGCTGGTTCAATCCGGTTTTCTCCGGTTTTAACCGGCTTAATCCGGTTCAATCCGCTTTTATCCAGTTTAAACCGGTTCTATCTGGTTCTATCCGGTTGAAACCGGTTTAAACCGGTTCAATCCGGTTTTATCCGGTATAAACCGGTTCTATCCGGTTTCATCCGGTTTGAACCGGTTTAAACCAGTTTAAACCAGCTCAATCCGGTTTTATCCATTTTAAACCGGTTCTTTCCAGTTCAATCCGGTTTCAACCGGTTTAAACCGGTTCTATCTGGTTTTATCAGCTTTAAACCGGTTTAAACCGGTTCAATCGGGTTTATCCAGTTTAAACTGGTTCTATCCGGTTTAAACCAGTTTAAGCCGGATCAATGCGGTTTTATCAGTTTTAAACCGGTTTAAACCGCCTCAATCCGTTTGTATCCGGTTTAAACTGGTTTAAACCGGTTCAATCCGGTTTTATCCGGTTTAAACCGGTTCTAGCCGGTTCTATCCGGTTTAAACCGGTTTAAACCAGTTCATTCCGGAATTATCCGATATAAACCGGTTTAAACCTGTTCAATCCCTTTTTATCAGGTATAAACCGGTTCAAGCCGGTTCAATCCGGTTTTATCCAGTTTAAGCCGGTTCAATCCGGTTCTATCCGGTTAAAACCGGTTCAATCCGGTTCAATCCGTTTTTATCTTGTTTAAACCGGTTTAAACCGGTTCAATCCGGCTTTATCCATTTTAAAACGTTTCTATCTGGTTCTATCCGGTTGAATCCGTTTTAAACCGGTTCAACCCAGTTTTATTCGGTTTATACCAGTTCAATCCGGTTTTATCCGGTTTGAACCGGTTTAAACCGGTTCAAACCGGTTCAATCCGGTTTTATCCTGTTTAAACCGGTTCAAACCCTTTCAATCAGGTTTTATCCGGTTTAAACCGGTTCTATCCGGTTTTATCTGGTTTAAACCGGTTTAAACCGGTTCAATCCGGTTTTATCCGGTTTAAACCAGTTTAAACCGGATCAATCCAGTTTTATCCGGTTTAAACCGGTTTAAACTGGTTCAATCCGGTTTTATCCGGTTTAAACCGTTTCAATCTGGTTTTATTCGTTTTAAACCTCTTTAAACCGGTTCAGTACAGATTTATCCGTTTTAAACCGGTTTAAACCGGTTCAATCCGGTTTTATCTGGTTTAAACCAGTTCTATCCGGTTCTATCCTGTTTAAACCGGTTTAAAGCAGTTCAATCCGGTTTTATCCGGTTTAAACCGGTTCTATCCGGTTCAATCCGGTTTAAACCGGTTCTATCCGGTTTTATCCGGTTTAAACCGGTTCAATCTGGTTTTATCCGGTTTAAACCGGTTCAATCGGTTTTATCCAGTTTAAACCGGTTCTATCCGGTTTAAACCAGTTTAGGCTGGTTCAACACGGTTTTATCAGTTTTAAACCGGTTTAAACTGCTTCAATCCGTTTTTATCCGGTTTAAACCGGTTTCAACCGGTTCAATCCGGTTTTCTCCGGTTTAAACCGGTTTAAGCCAGTACAATCCGGTTTTCTCCAGTTATAACCGGCTTAAACCATTTCAATCCGGTTTTCTCTAGTTTAAACCGGTTTAAGCTGGTTTAATCCGGTTTCCTCCGGTTTTAACCGGCTTAAACTAGTTCAATCCGCTTTTATCCAGTTTAAACCGTATCTATCTGGTTCTATCTGGTTGAAACCGGTTTAAACCAGTTCAATCCGGTTGTATCCGGTTTAAACCGGTTCATTCCGGTTTCATCCAGTTTGAACCAGTTTAAACCAGTTTAAACCAGTTCAATCCGGTTTTATCCGGTTTAAACCGGTTCTATCCATTTCAATCCGGCTTAAACCGGTTCTATCCGGTTTTATCCGGTTTAAACCGGTTTAAGCCGGTTCAATCGGTTTTTTCCAGTTTAAACCGGTTCTATACGGTTATAACCAGTTTAAGCCAGTCCAATACGGTTTTATCAGTTTTAATCCGGTTTAAACTGCTTCAATCCGTTTTTATCCGGTTTAAACCAGTTTCAACCGGTTCAATCCGGTTTTCTCCGGTTTGAACCGGTTTAAGCCGGTCCAATCCGGTTTTCTCCGGTTTTAACCGGCTTAAACCAGTTCAATCCGGTTTTCTCCAGTTTAAACCAGTTTAAGCCACTTCAATCCGGTTTTCTACGGTTTTAACCGGCTAAAACCAGTTCAATCTGCTTTTATCCAGTTTAAACCAGTTCTATCTGGTTCTATCCGGTTGAAACCGCTTTAAACCGGTTCAATCCGGTTTTATCCGGTTTAAATCTGTTCATTCCGGTTTCATCCGGTTTGAAACTGTTTAAACCAGTTTAAACCAGTTCAATCCGGTTTCATCCGCTTTGAACCGGTTCTATCCGGTTCAATCCGGTTTAAACTGGTTTAAACTGGTTCTATCCAGTTCAATCCGGTTTAAACCGGTTTATACCGGTTCTATCTGGTTTTATCCAGTTTAAACCGGTTCTATCCGGTTTAAACAAGTTTAAGCCGGATCAATCCGGTTTTATCAGTTTTAAACAGGTTTTAACCGCTTCAATCTGATTTTATCCGGTTTAAACCGGTTCATTCTGGTTTCATCCGGTTTGAACCAGTTTGAACCGGTTTGAACCATTTCAATCCGGTTTTATCCGGTTTAAACCAGTTCTATCCGGGTCAATCCGGTTTAAACCGGTTCTGTCCAGTTCAATCCGGTTTAAACCGGTTTAAACCGGTTCTATCCGGTTTTATCCGGTTTAAAATGGTTTAAACCGGTTCAATCGGTTTTATCCAGTTTAAACCGGTTCAATCGGTTTTATCCAATTTAAACCGGTTCTATCCAGTTTAAACCAGTTTAAGCCGGATCAATCCGGTTTTATCAGTTTTAAACCGGTTTAAACCGCTTCAATCCGTTTTTATCCGGTTTAAACCTGTTTAAACCGGTTCAATCCGGTTTTATCTGGTTTAAACCATTTCTATCCGGGTCTATCCGGTTTAAACTGGTTTAAACCAGTTCATTCCGGATTTATTCAGTTTAAAAAGGTTGAAACCGGTTCAATCCAGTTTTATCCGGTTCAAACCGGTTCAATCCGGTTTTATCCGGTTTAGACCGGTTCTATCTGGTTCTATCCTGTTTAAACCAGTTTAAACCAGTTCATTCCGGATTTATCCGGTTTAAACCGGTTTAAACCGGTTCAATCCAGTTTCATCTGGTTCAAACCGGATCAAACCAGTTCAATCCGGTTTAAACCGTTTCTATCCGGTTCAATCTGGTTTTAACCGGTTTAAACCAGTTCATTCCGGATTTATCCGGTTTAAACCGGTTCAATCCGGTTTTATCCGGTTTAAACCGGTTCAATCCGGTTTTATCCGGTTTAAACCGGTTCAAACCTATTCAATCAGGTTTTATCCGGTTTAAACCGGTTCTATCCGGTTTTATCTGGTTTAAACCGGGTTAAACTGGTTCAATCCGGTTTTATCCGGTTTAAACCAGTTTAAACCGAATCAATCCAGTTTTATCAGGTTTAAACCGGTTTAAACTGGTTCAATCCGGTTTTATCCAGTTTAAACCATTTCAATCTGGTTTTATCCGTTTTAAACCGCTTTAAACCGGTTCAATCCTGTTTTATCTGGTTTAAACCGGTTCTATCCGATTCTATCCTGTTTAAACCAGTTCAATCCGGTTTTCTCCAGTTTAAACCGGTTCTATCCGGTTCAATCCGGTTTAAACCGGTTCTATCCGGTTTTATCCGGTTCAAACCGGTTCAATCTGGTTTTATCCAGTTTAAACCGGTTTAAACTGGTTCAATCGGTTTTATCCATTTTAAACCGTTTCTATCCGGTTTAAACAAGTTTAGGCCGGTTCAATACGGTTTTATCAGTTTAAACCGGTTTAAACTGCTTCAATCCGTTTTTATCCGGTTTAAACTGGTTTCAACCGGTTCAATCCGTTTTTCTCCGGTTTAAACCGGTTTGAGCCGGTTCAATCCGGTTTTCTCCGGTTTTAACCGGCTTGAACCATTTCAATCCGGTTTTCTCCAGTTTAAACCGGTTTAAGCCGGTTTAATCCGGTTTCCTCCGGTTTTAACCGGCTTAAACCAGTTCAATCCGCTTTTATCCAGTTTAAACCGGTTCTATCCGGTTCTATCCGGTTTAAACCGGTTCCATCTGGTTTTATCCGGTTTACACCGGTTCCATCTGGTTTTATCCGGTTTAAACCGGTTTAAACCGGTTCAATCGTTTTTATCCAGTTTAAACCGGTTCTATCTGGTTTAAACCAGTTTAAGCCGGTTGAATCCGGTTTTATCCGTTTTAAACCGGTTTAAGCTGCTTCAATCCGTTTTTATCCAGTTTAAACTGGTTTCAACCGGATCAATCCGTTTTTCTCCGGTTTAAACCGGTTTAAGCCGGTTCAATCCGGTTTTCTCTGGTTTTAACCGGCTTAAACCGGTTCAATCCGGTTTTCTCCAGTTTAAACCAGTTTAAGCTGGTTCAATCCGGTTTTCTCCGGTTTTAACCGGCTTAATCCGGTTCAATCCGCTTTTATCCAGTTTAAACCGGTTCTATCTGGTTCTATCCGGTTGAAACCGGTTTAAACCGGTTCAATCCGGTTTTATCCGGTATAAACCGGTTCATTCCGGTTTCATCCGGTATAAACCGGTTCATTCCGGTTTCAACCGGTTTGAACCGGTTTAAACCAGTTTAAACCAGCTCAATCCGGTTTTATCCATTTTAAACCGGTTCTTTCCAGTTCAATCCGGTTTCAACCGGTTTAAACCGGTTCTATCTGGTTTTATCAGCTTTAAACCGGTTTAAACCGGTTCAATCGGTTTTATCCAGTTTAAACTGGTTCTATCCGGTTTAAACCAGTTTAAGCCGGATCAATGCGGTTTTATCAGTTTTAAACCGGTTTAAACCGCCTCAATCCGTTTGTATCCGGTTTAAACTGGTTTAAACCGGTTCAATCCGGTTTTATCCGGTTTAAACCGGTTCTAGCCGGTTCTATCCGGTTTAAACCGGTTTAAACCAGTTCATTCCGGAATTATCCGATATAAACCGGTTTAAACCTGTTCAATCCCTTTTTATCAGGTATAAACCGGTTCAAGCCGGTTCAATCCGGTTTTATCCAGTTTAAGCCGGTTCAATCCGGTTCTATCCGGTTAAAACCGGTTCAATCCGGTTCAATCCGTTTTTATCTTGTTTAAACCGGTTTAAACCGGTTCAATCAGGCTTTATCCATTTTAAAACGTTTCTATCTGGTTCTATCCGGTTGAATCCGTTTTAAACCGGTTCAACCCAGTTTTATTCGGTTTATACCAGTTCAATCCGGTTTTATCCGGTTTGAACCGGTTTAAACCGGTTCAAACCGGTTCAATCCGGTTTTATCCTGTTTAAACCGGTTCAAACCCTTTCAATCAGGTTTTATCCGGTTTAAACCGGTTCTATCCGGTTTTATCTGGTTTAAACCGGTTTAAACCGGTTCAATCCGGTTTTATCCGGTTTAAACCAGTTTAAACCGGATCAATCCAGTTTTATCCGGTTTAAACCGGTTTAAACTGGTTCAATCCGGTTTTATCCGGTTTAAACCGTTTCAATCTGGTTTTATCCGTTTTAAACCTCTTTAAACCGGTTCAGTACGGATTTATCCGTTTTAAACCGGTTTAAACCGGTTCAATCCGGTTTTATCTGGTTTAAACCAGTTCTATCCGGTTCTATCCTGTTTAAACCGGTTTAAAGCAGTTCAATCCGGTTTTATCCGGTTTAAACCGGTTCTATCCGGTTCAATCCGGTTTAAACCGGTTCTATCCGGTTTTATCCGGTTTAAACCGGTTCAATCTGGTTTTATCCGGTTTAAACCGGTTCAATCGGTTTTATCCAGTTTAAACCGGTTCTATCCGGTTTAAACCAGTTTAGGCTGGTTCAACACGGTTTTATCAGTTTTAAAATGGTTTAAACTGCTTCAATCCGTTTTTATCCGGTTTAAACCGGTTTCAACCGGTTCAATCCGGTTTTCTCCGGTTTAAACCGGTTTAAGCCAGTTCAATCCGGTTTTCTCCTGTTATAACCGGCTTAAACCATTTCAATCCGGTTTTCTCTAGTTTAAACCGGTTTAAGCTGGTTTAATCCGGTTTCCTCCGGTTTTAACCGGCTTAAACTAGTTCAATCCGCTTTTATCCAGTTTAAACCGTATCTATCTGGTTCTATCTGGTTGAAACCGGTTTAAACCAGTTCAATCCGGTTGTATCCGGTTTAAACCGGTTCATTCCGGTTTCATCCAGTTTGAACCAGTTTAAACCAGTTTAAACCAGTTCAATCCGGTTTTATCCGGTTTAAACCGGTTCTATCCATTTCAATCCGGCTTAAACCGGTTCTATCCGGTTTTATCCGGTTTAAACCGGTTTAAGCCGGTTCAATCGGTTTTTTCCAGTTTAAACCGGTTCTATACGGTTATAACCAGTTTAAGCCAGTCCAATACGGTTTTATCAGTTTTAATCCGGTTTAAACTGCTTCAATCCGTTTTTATCCGGTTTAAACCAGTTTCAACCGGTTCAATCCGGTTTTCTCCGGTTTGAACCGGTTTAAGCCGGTCCAATCCGGTTTTCTCCGGTTTTAACCGGCTTAAACCAGTTCAATCCGGTTTTCTCCAGTTTAAACCAGTTTAAGCCACTTCAATCCGGTTTTCTACGGTTTTAACCGGCTAAAACCAGTTCAATCTGCTTTTATCCAGTTTAAACCAGTTCTATCTGGTTCTATCCGGTTGAAACCGCTTTAAACCGGTTCAATCCGGTTTTATCCGGTTTAAATCTGTTCATTCCGGTTTCATCCGGTTTGAAACTGTTTAAACCAGTTTAAACCAGTTCAATCCGGTTTCATCCGCTTTGAACCGGTTCTATCCGGTTCAATCCGGTTTAAACTGGTTTAAACTGGTTCTATCCAGTTCAATCCGGTTTAAACCGGTTTATACCAGTTCTATCTGGTTTTATCCGGTTTAAACCGGTTCAATCTGGTTTTATCTGGTTTAAACTGGTTTAAACAGGTTCAATTGGTTTTATCCAGTTTAAACCGGTTCTATCCGGTTTAAACAAGTTTAAGCCGGATCAATCCGGTTTTATCAGTTTTAAACAGGTTTTAACCGCTTCAATCTGATTTTATCCGGTTTAAACCGGTTCATTCTGGTTTCATCCGGTTTGAACCAGTTTGAACCGGTTTGAACCATTTCAATCCGGTTTTATCCTGTTTAAACCAGTTCTATCCGGGTCAATCCGGTTTAAACCGGTTCTGTCCAGTTCAATCCGGTTTAAACCGGTTTAAACCGGTTCTATCCGGTTTTATCCGGTTTAAAATGGTTTAAACCGGTTCAATCGGTTTTATCCAGTTTAAACCGGTTCAATCGGTTTTATCCAATTTAAACCGGTTCTATCCAGTTTAAACCAGTTTAAGCCGGATCAATCCGGTTTTATCAGTTTTAAACCGGTTTAAACCGCTTCAATCCGTTTTTATCCGGTTTAAACCTGTTTAAACCGGTTCAATCCGGTTTTATCTGGTTTAAACCATTTCTATCCGGGTCTATCCGGTTTAAACTGGTTTAAACCAGTTCATTCCGGATTTATTCAGTTTAAAAAGGTTGAAACCGGTTCAATCCAGTTTTATCCGGTTCAAACCGGTTCAATCCGGTTTTATCCGGTTTAGACCGGTTCTATCTGGTTCTATCCTGTTTAAACCAGTTTAAACCAGTTCATTCCGGATTTATCCGGTTTAAACTGGTTTAAACCGGTTCAATCCAGTTTCATCTGGTTCAAACCGGATCAAACCAGTTCAATCCGGTTTAAACCGTTTCTATCCGGTTCAATCTGGTTTTAACCGGTTTAAACCAGTTCATTCCGGATTTATCCGGTTTAAACCGGTTCAATCCGGTTTTATACGGTTTAAACCGGTTCAATCCGGTTTTATCCGGTTTGAACCGGTTTCAACCGGTTCAAACCGGTTCAATCCAGTTTTATCCTGTTTAAACCGGTTCAAACCTATTCAATCAGGTTTTATCCGGTTTAAACCGGTTCTATCCGGTTTTATCTGGTTTAAACCGGGTTAAACTGGTTCAATCCGGTTTTATCCGGTTTAAACCAGTTTAAACCGAATCAATCCAGTTT
The DNA here is from genome assembly GCF_027409185.1 of Cynocephalus volans. Lineage (NCBI taxonomy): Eukaryota > Metazoa > Chordata > Mammalia > Dermoptera > Cynocephalidae > Cynocephalus > Cynocephalus volans. Next base: position 433,392 of record NW_026902369.1, on the reverse strand, counting down.
TATCAGGTTTAAACCGGTTTAAACTGGTTCAATCCGGTTTTATCCAGTTTAAACCATTTCAATCTGGTTTTATCCGTTTTAAACCACTTTAAACCGGTTCAATCCTGTTTTATCTGTTTTAAACCGGTTCTATCCGATTCTATCCTGTTTAAACCAGTTCAATCCGGTTTTCTCCAGTTTAAACCGGTTCTATCCGGTTCAATCCGGTTTAAACCGGTTCTATCCGGTTTTATCCGGTTCAAACCGGTTCAATCTGGTTTTATCCAGTTTAAACCGGTTTAAACTGGTTCAATCGGTTTTATCCAGTTTAAACCGTTTCTATCCGGTTTAAACAAGTTTAGGCCGGTTCAATACGGTTTTATCAGTTTAAACCGGTTTAAACTGCTTCAATCCGTTTTTATCCGGTTTAAACTGGTTTCAACCGGTTCAATCCGTTTTTCTCCGGTTTAAACCGGTTTGAGCCGGTTCAATCCGGTTTTCTCCGGTTTTAACCGGCTTGAACCATTTCAATCCGGTTTTCTCCAGTTTAAACCGGTTTAAGCCGGTTTAATCCGGTTTCCTCCGGTTTTAACCGGCTTAAACCAGTTCAATCCGCTTTTATCCAGTTTAAACCGGTTCTATCCAGTTCTATCCGGTTTAAACCGGTTCCATCTGGTTTTATCCGGTTTACACCGGTTCCATCTGGTTTTATCCGGTTTAAACCGGTTTAAACCGGTTCAATCGTTTTTATCCAGTTTAAACCGGTTCTATCCGGTTTAAACCAGTTTAAGCCGGTTGAATCCGGTTTTATCCGTTTTAAACCGGTTTAAGCTGCTTCAATCCGTTTTTATCCAGTTTAAACTGGTTTCAACCGGATCAATCCGTTTTTCTCCGGTTTAAACCGGTTTAAGCCGGTTCAATCCGGTTTTCTCTGGTTTTAACCGGCTTAAACCGGTTCAATCCGGTTTTCTCCAGTTTAAACCAGTTTAAGCTGGTTCAATCCGGTTTTCTCCGGTTTTAACCGGCTTAATCCGGTTCAATCCGCTTTTATCCAGTTTAAACCGGTTCTATCTGGTTCTATCCGGTTGAAACCGGTTTAAACCGGTTCAATCCGGTTTTATCCGGTATAAACCGGTTCATTCCGGTTTCATCCAGTTTGAACCGGTTTAAACCAGTTTAAACCAGCTCAATCCGGTTTTATCCATTTTAAACCGGTTCTTTCCAGTTCAATCCGGTTTCAACCGGTTTAAACCGGTTCTATCCGGTTTTATCCGGTTTAAACCAGTTTAATCTGGTTTTATCAGCTTTAAACCGGTTTAAACCGGTTCAATCGGGTTTATCCAGTTTAAACCGGTTCTATCCGGTTTAAACCAGTTTAAGCCGGATCAATGCGGTTTTATCAGTTTTAAACCGGTTTAAACCGCCTCAATCCGTTTGTATCCGGTTTAAACTGGTTTAAACCGGTTCAATCCGGTTTTATCCGGTTTAAACCGGTTCTAGCCGGTTCTATCCGGTTTAAACCGGTTTAAACCAGTTCATTCAGGAATTATCCGATATAAACCGGTTTAAACCTGTTCAATCCCGTTTTATCAGGTATAAACCGGTTTAAGCCGGTTCAATCCGGTTTTATCCAGTTTAAGCCGGTTCAATCCGGTTCAATCCGTTTTTATCTTGTTTAAACCAGTTTAAACCGGTTCAATCCGGCTTTATCCATTTTAAAACGTTTCTATCTGGTTCTATCCGGTTGAATCCGTTTTAAACCGGTTCAACCCAGTTTTATTCGGTTCAAACCGGTTCAATCCGGTTTTATCCTGTTTAAACCGGTTCAAACCCTTTCAATCAGGTTTTATCCGGTTTAAACCGGTTCTATCCGGTTTTATCTGGTTTAAACCGGTTTAAACTGGTTCAATCCGGTTTTATCCGGTTTAAACCAGTTTAAACCGGATCAATCCGGTTTTATCCGGTTTAAACCGGTTTAAACTGGTTCAATCCGGTTTTATCCGGTTTAAACCGTTTCAATCTGGTTTTATCCGTTTTAAACCTCTTTAAACCGGTTCAGTCCGGATTTATCCGTTTTAAACCGGTTTAAACCGGTTCAATCCGGTTTTATCTGGTTTAAACCAGTTCTATCCGGTTCTATCCTGTTTAAACCGGTTTAAAGCAGTTCAATCCGGTTTTATCCGGTTTAAACCGGTTCTATCCGGTTCAATCCGGTTTAAACCGGTTCTATCCGGTTTTATCCGGTTTAAACCGGTTCAATCTGGTTTTATCCGGTTTAAACCGGTTCAATCGGTTTTATCCAGTTTAAACCGGTTCTATCCGGTTTAAACCAGTTTAGGCTGGTTCAACAAGGTTTTATCAGTTTTAAACCAGTTTAAACTGCTTCAATCCGTTTTTATCCGGTTTAAACCGGTTTCAACCGGTTCAATCCGGTTTTCTCCGGTTTAAACCGGTTTAAGCCAGTTCAATCCGGTTTTCTCCAGTTATAACCGGCTTAAACCATTTCAATCCGGTTTTCTCCAGTTTAAACCGGTTTAAGCTGGTTTAATCCGGTTTCCTCCGGTTTTAACCGGCTTAAACTAGTTCAATCCGCTTTTATGCAGTTTAAACCGTATCTATCTGGTTCTATCTGGTTGAAACCGGTTTAAACCAGTTCAATCCGGTTGTATCCGGTTTAAACCGGTTCATTCCGGTTTCATCCAGTTTGAACCAGTTTAAACCAGTTTAAACCAGTTCAATCCGGTTTTATCCGGTTTAAACCGGTTCTATCCGGTTCAATCCGGTTTAAACTGGTTTAAACCGGTTCTATCCAGTTCAATCCGGTTTAAACCGGTTTAAACCAGTTCAATCCGGTTTTATCCGGTTTAAACCGGTTCTATCCGGTTCAATCCGGTTTAAACCGGTTTAAACCAGTTCAATCCAGTTTTATCCGGTTTAAACCGGTTTAATCTGGTTTTGTCCGGATTAAACCGGTTTAAACCGGTTCTATCCGTTTCTATCCGGTTTAAACCGGTTTAAACCGATTCAATCCGGTTTTATCCGGTTTAAACCGGTTCAATCTGGTTTTATCCGTTTTAAACTGCTTGAAACCGGTTCAGTCCGGTTTTATCCGTTTTAAAACGGTTTAAACAGGTTCAATCTGGTTTTATCTGGTTTAAACCGCTTCAATCCGTTTTTATCTGGTTTAAACCAGTTCTATCCTGTTCTATCCGGTTTAAACCGTTTTAAACCAGTTCATTCCGGATTTATCCGATTTAAACCGGTTTAAACTGGTTCAATCCAGTTTTATCCGGTTTAAACCGGTTTAAGCCGGTTCAATCTGGTTGTATCCGGTTTAAACAGGTTTAATCTGGTTCAATCCGGTTTTATCCGGTTTAAACCATCTTAAACCGGTTCAATCCGGTTTTATCCAGTTTAAAACGTTTCTATCTGGTTCTATCCGGTTGAAACCGTTTTAAACCGGTTCAATCCGGTTTTATCCGGTTTAAACTGGTTCAATCTAGTTCTAACTGATTTAAACCGGTTTAAACTTGTTCAATCCGTTTTTACGCAGATTGAACCAGTTTAATCCGGATCAATCCGGTTTTATCCGGTTTAAACCGGTTTAAACTGGTTCAATCCGTTTTTATCCGGTTTAAACCGGTTCTATCCGGTTTAAACCAGTTTGAACCGGTTCGATCCGGTTTTATCCGGTTTAAACCGGTTCAATCCGGTTTTATCCGGTTTAAACCAGTTCATTCCGGTTTTATCCTGTTTAAACCAGTTTGAACCGGTTCAATCTGGTTTTATCCGGTTTAAACTGGTTTAAGCGGTACAATCCGGTTTTATCCGGTTTAAACCGGTTCTATCCGCTTCTATCCGGTTTGAAGCGGTTCTATCTGGTTTTATCCGGTTTAAACCGGTTGAATCTGGTTTTATCTGGTTTAAACCGGTTTCAACCGGTTCAATCCGGTTTTATCCGGTTTAAACCAGTTTAAACCGGATCAATCCGGTTTTATCCGGTTTAAACTGGTTCAATCTGGTTTTATCCGTTTTAAACCGCTTTAAACCGGTCCAGTCCGGATTTATCCGTTTTAAACCGGTTTAAACCGGTTCAATCCGGTTTTATCTGGGTTAAACCAGTTCTATCCGCTTCTATCCTGTTTAAACCGGTTTAAACCAGTTCAATCCGGTTTTATCCGGTTTAAACCGGGTGTATCCGGTTCAATCCGGTTTAAACCGGTTCTATCCGGTTTTATCCGGTTTAAACCGGTTCAATCTGGTTTTATCCGGTTTAAACCGGTTCAATCGGTTTTATCCAGTTTAAACCGGTTCTATCCGGTTTAAACCAGTTTAGGCTGGTTCAACAAGGTTTTATCAGTTTTAAACCAGTTTAAACTGCTTCAATCCGTTTTTATCCGGTTTAAACCGGTTTCAACCGGTTCAATCCGGTTTTCTCCGGTTTAAACCGGTTTAAGCCAGTTCAATCCGGTTTTCTCCAGTTATAACCGGCTTAAACCATTTCAATCCGGTTTTCTCCAGTTTAAACCGGTTTAAGCTGGTTTAATCCGGTTTCCTCCGGTTTTAACCGGCTTAAACTAGTTCAATCCGCTTTTATGCAGTTTAAACCGTATCTATCTGGTTCTATCTGGTTGAAACCGGTTTAAACCAGTTCAATCCGGTTGTATCCGGTTTAAACCGGTTCATTCCGGTTTCATCCAGTTTGAACCAGTTTAAACCAGTTTAAACCAGTTCAATCCGGTTTTATCCGGTTTAAACCGGTTCTATCCGGTTCAATCCGGTTTAAACTGGTTTAAACCGGTTCTATCCAGTTCAATCCGGTTTAAACCGGTTTAAACCAGTTCAATCCGGTTTTATCCGGTTTAAACCGGTTCTATCCGGTTCAATCCGGTTTAAACCGGTTTAAACCAGTTCAATCCAGTTTTATCCGGTTTAAACCGGTTTAATCTGGTTTTGTCCGGATTAAACCGGTTTAAACCGGTTCTATCCGTTTCTATCCGGTTTAAACCGGTTTAAACCGATTCAATCCGGTTTTATCCGGTTTAAACCGGTTCAATCTGGTTTTATCCGTTTTAAACTGCTTGAAACCGGTTCAGTCCGGTTTTATCCGTTTTAAAACGGTTTAAACAGGTTCAATCTGGTTTTATCTGGTTTAAACCGCTTCAATCCGTTTTTATCCGGTTTAAACCAGTTCTATCCTGTTCTATCCGGTTTAAACCGTTTTAAACCAGTTCATTCCGGATTTATCCGATTTAAACCGGTTTAAACTGGTTCAATCCAGTTTTATCCGGTTTAAACCGGTTTAAGCCGGTTCAATCTGGTTGTATCCGGTTTAAACAGGTTTAATCTGGTTCAATCCGGTTTTATCCGGTTTAAACCGTCTTAAACCGGTTCAATCCGGTTTTATCCAGTTTAAAACGTTTCTATCTGGTTCTATCCGGTTGAAACCGTTTTAAACCGGTTCAATCCGGTTTTATCCGGTTTAAACTGGTTCAATCTAGTTCTAACTGATTTAAACCGGTTTAAACTTGTTCAATCCGTTTTTACGCAGATTGAACCAGTTTAATCCGGATCAATCCGGTTTTATCCGGTTTAAACCGGTTTAAACTGGTTCAATCCGTTTTTATCCGGTTTAAACCGGTTCTATCCGGTTTAAACCAGTTTGAACCGGTTCGATCCGGTTTTATCCGGTTTAAACCGGTTCAATCCGGTTTTATCCGGTTTAAACCAGTTCATTCCGGTTTTATCCTGTTTAAACCAGTTTGAACCGGTTCAATCTGGTTTTATCCGGTTTAAACTGGTTTAAGCGGTACAATCCGGTTTTATCCGGTTTAAACCGGTTCTATCCGCTTCTATCCGGTTTGAAGCGGTTCTATCTGGTTTTATCCGGTTTAAACCGGTTGAATCTGGTTTTATCTGGTTTAAACCGGTTTCAACCGGTTCAATCCGGTTTTATCCGGTTTAAACCAGTTTAAACCGGATCAATCCGGTTTTATCCGGTTTAAACTGGTTCAATCTGGTTTTATCCGTTTTAAACCGCTTTAAACCGGTCCAGTCCGGATTTATCCGTTTTAAACCGGTTTAAACCGGTTCAATCCGGTTTTATCTGGGTTAAACCAGTTCTATCCGCTTCTATCCTGTTTAAACCGGTTTAAGCCAGTTCAATCCGGTTTTATCCGGTTTAAACCGGGTGTATCCGGTTCAATCCGGTTTAAACTGGTTCTATCCGGTTTTATCCGGTTTAAACCGGTTCAATCGGTTTTATCCAGTTTAAACCGGTTCTATCCAGTTTAAACCAGTTTAGGCAGGTTCAATACGGTTTTATCAGTTTTAAACCGGTTTAAACTGCTTCAATCCGTTTTTATCCGGTTTAAACCGGTTTCAACAAGTTCAATCCGGTTTTCTCCGGGTTAAACCGGTTTAAGCCAGTTCAATCCGGTTTTCTCCTGTTATAACCGGCTTAAACCATTTCAATCCGGTTTTCTCCAGTTTAAACCGGTTTAAGCTGGTTTAATCCGGTTTCCTCCGCTTTTAACCGGCTTAAACTAGTTCAATCCGCTTTTATCCAGTTTAAACCGTTTCTATCTGGTTCTATCCGGTTGAAACCGGTTTAAACCAGTTCAGTCCGGTTGTATCCGGTTTAAACCGGTTCATTCCGGTTTCATCCAGTTTGAACCAGTTTAAACCAGTTTAAACCAGTTCAATCCAGTTTTATCCGGTTTAAACCGGTTCTATCCAGTTCAATCCGGTTTAAACTGGTTTAAACCGGTTCTATCCAGTTCAATCCGGTTTAAACCGGTTTAAACCGGTTCTATCCGGTTTTATCCAGTTTAAACCGGTTCAATCTGGTTTTATCCGGTTCAAACCGTTTTAAACAGGTTCAATCGGTTTTATCCAGTTTAAACCGGTTCAATCCGGTTGAAACCAGTTTAAGCCGGATCAATCTGGTTTTATCAGTTTTAAACCGGTTCAAACCGCTTCAATCCGTTTTTATCCAGTTTAAACCAGTTCTATCCGGTTCTATCCGGTTTAAAACGTTTTAAACCAGTTCATTCCGGATTTATCCGATTTAAACCGGTGTAAACTGGTTCAATCAAGTTTTATCCGGTTTAAACCGGTTTAAGCCGGTTCAATCTGGTTTTATCCGGTTTAAACCGGGTTAAACTGTTTCAATCCGGTTTTATCCGGTTTAAACCAGTTTAAAAGGGATCAATCCAGTTTTATCAGGTTTAAACCGGTTTAAACTTGTTCAATCCGTTTTTACGCAGATTGAACCAGTTTAATCCAGATCAATCCGGTTTTATCCGGTTTAAACCGGTTTAAACTGGTTCAATCCGGTTTTATCCGGTTTAAACCGGTTCTATCCGGTTTAAACCAGTTTGAACCGGTTCTATACGGTTTTATCCGGTTCAAACCGGTTCAATCTGGTTTTATCCAGTTTAAACCGGTTTAAACTGGTTCAATCGGTTTTATCCAGTTTAAACCGTTTCTATCCGGTTTAAACAAGTTTAGGCCGGTTCAATACGGTTTTATCAGTTTAAACCGGTTTAAACTGCTTCAATCCGTTTTTATCCGGTTTAAACTGGTTTCAACCGGTTCAATCCGTTTTTCTCCGGTTTAAACCGGTTTGAGCCGGTTCAATCCGGTTTTCTCCGGTTTTAACCGGCTTGAACCATTTCAATCCGGTTTTCTCCAGTTTAAACCGGTTTAAGCCGGTTTAATCCGGTTTCCTCCGGTTTTAACCGGCTTAAACCAGTTCAATCCGCTTTTATCCAGTTTAAACCGGTTCTATCCGGTTCTATCCGGTTTAAACCGGTTCCATCTGGTTTTATCCGGTTTACACCGGTTCCATCTGGTTTTATCCGGTTTAAACCGGTTTAAACCGGTTCAATCGTTTTTATCCAGTTTAAACCGGTTCTATCCGGTTTAAACCAGTTTAAGCCGGTTGAATCCGGTTTTATCCGTTTTAAACCGGTTTAAGCTGCTTCAATCCGTTTTTATCCAGTTTAAACTGGTTTCAACCGGATCAATCCGTTTTTCTCCGGTTTAAACCGGTTTAAGCTGGTTCAATCCGGTTTTCTCTGGTTTTAACCGGCTTAAACCGGTTCAATGCGGTTTTCTCCAGTTTAAACCAGTTTAAGCTGGTTCAATCCGGTTTTCTCCGGTTTTAACCGGCTTAATCCGGTTCAATCCGCTTTTATCCAGTTTAAACCGGTTCTATCTGGTTCTATCCGGTTGAAACCGCTTTAAACCGGTTCAATCCGGTTTTATCCGGTTTAAACCAGTTTAAACCGGATCAATCCGGTTTTATCCGGTTTAAACCGGTTTAAACTGGTTCAATCCGGTTTTATCCGGTTTAAACCGTTTCAAACTGGTTTTATCCGTTTTAAACCTCTTTAAACCGGTTCAGTCCGGATTTATCCGTTTTAAACCGGTTTAAACCGGTTCAATCCGGTTTTATCTGGTTTAAACCAGTTCTATCCGGTTCTATCCTGTTTAAACAGGTTTAAAGCAGTTCAATCCGGTTTTATCCGATTTAAACCGGTTCTATCCGGTTCAATCCGGTTTAAACCGGTTCTATCCGGTTTTATCCGGTTTAAACCGGTTCAATCTGGTTTTATCCGGTTTAAACCGGTTCAATCGGTTTTATCCAGTTTAAACCGGTTTTATCCGGTTTAAACCGGTTTAAACTGCTTCAATCCGTTTTTATCCGGTTTAAACCGGTTTCAACCGGTTCAATCCGGTTTTCTCCGGTTTAAACCGGTTTAAGCCAGTTCAATCCGGTTTTCTCCTGTTATAACCGGCTTAAACCATTTCAATCCGGTTTTCTCTAGTTTAAACCGGTTTAAGCTGGTTTAATCCGGTTTCCTCCGGTTTTAACCGGCTTAAACTAGTTCAATCCGCTTTTATCCAGTTTAAACCGTATCTATCTGGTTCTATCTGGTTGAAACCGGTTTAAACCAGTTCAATCCGGTTGTATCCGGTTTAAACCGGTTCATTCCGGTTTCATCCAGTTTGAACCAGTTTAAACCAGTTTAAACCAGTTCAATCCGGTTTTATCCGGTTTAAACCGGTTCTATCCATTTCAATCCGGCTTAAACCGGTTCTATCCGGTTTTATCCGGTTTAAACCGGTTTAAGCCGGTTCAATCGGTTTTTTCCAGTTTAAACCGGTTCTATACGGTTATAACCAGTTTAAGCCAGTCCAATACGGTTTTATCAGTTTTAATCCGGTTTAAACTGCTTCAATCCGTTTTTATCCGGTTTAAACCAGTTTCAACCGGTTCAATCCGGTTTTCTCCGGTTTGAACCGGTTTAAGCCGGTCCAATCCGGTTTTCTCCGGTTTTAACCGGCTTAAACCAGTTCAATCCGGTTTTCTCCAGTTTAAACCAGTTTAAGCCACTTCAATCCGGTTTTCTACGGTTTTAACCGGCTAAAACCAGTTCAATCTGCTTTTATCCAGTTTAAACCAGTTCTATCTGGTTCTATCCGGTTGAAACCGCTTTAAACCGGTTCAATCCGGTTTTATCCGGTTTAAATCTGTTCATTCCGGTTTCATCCGGTTTGAAACTGTTTAAACCAGTTTAAACCAGTTCAATCCGGTTTCATCCGCTTTGAACCGGTTCTATCCGGTTCAATCCGTTTTAAACTGGTTTAAACTGGTTCTATCCAGTTCAATCCGGTTTAAACCGGTTTATACCGGTTCTATCTGGTTTTATCCGGTTTAAACCGGTTCAATCTGGTTTTATCTGGTTTAAACTGGTTTAAACAGGTTCAATTGGTTTTATCCAGTTTAAACCGGTTCTATCCGGTTTAAACAAGTTTAAGCCGGATCAATCCGGTTTTATCAGTTTTAAACAGGTTTTAACCGCTTCAATCTGATTTTATCCGGTTTAAACCGGTTCATTCTGGTTTCATCCGGTTTGAACCAGTTTGAACCGGTTTGAACCATTTCAATCCGGTTTAATCCGGTTTAAACCGGTTCTATCCGGGTCAATCCGGTTTAAACCGGTTCTGTCCAGTTCAATCCGGTTTAAACCAGTTTAAACCGGTTCTATCCGGTTTTATCCGGTTTAAAATGGTTTAAACCGGTTCAATCGGTTTTATCCAGTTTAAACCGGTTCAATCGGTTTTATCCAATTTAAACCGGTTCTATCCGGTTTAAACCAGTTTAAGCCGGATCAATCCGGTTTTATCAGTTTTAAACCGGTTTAAACCGCTTCAATCCGTTTTTATCCGGTTTAAACCTGTTTAAACCGGTTCAATCCGGTTTTATCTGGTTTAAACCATTTCTATCCGGGTCTATCCGGTTTAAACTGGTTTAAACCAGTTCATTCCGGATTTATTCAGTTTAAAAAGGTTGAAACCGGTTCAATCCAGTTTTATCCGGTTCAAACCGGTTCAATCCGGTTTTATCCGGTTTAGACCGGTTCTATCTGGTTCTATCCTGTTTAAACCAGTTTAAACCAGTTCATTCCGGATTTACCCGGTTTAAACCGGTTTAAACCGGTTCAATCCAGTTTCATCTGGTTCAAACAGGATCAAACCAGTTCAATCCGGTTTAAACCGTTTCTATCCGGTTCAATCTGGTTTTAACCGGTTTAAACCAGTTCATTCCGGATTTATCCGGTTTAAACCGGTTCAATCCGGTTTTATCCGGTTTAAACCGGTTCAATCCAGTTTTATCCTGTTTAAACCGGTTCAAACCTATTCAATCAGGTTTTATCCGGTTTAAACCGGTTCTATCCGGTTTTATCTGGTTTAAACCGGGTTAAACTGGTTCAATCCGGTTTTATCCGGTTTAAACCAGTTTAAACCGAATCAATCCAGTTTTATCAGGTTTAAACCGGTTTAAACTGGTTCAATCCGGTTTTATCCAGTTTAAACCATTTCAATCTGGTTTTATCCGTTTTAAACCACTTTAAACCGGTTCAATCCTGTTTTATCTGGTTTAAACCGGTTCTATCCGATTCTATCCTGTTTAAACCAGTTCAATCCGGTTTTCTCCAGTTTAAACCGGTTCTATCCGGTTCAATCCGGTTTAAACCGGTTCTATCCGGTTTTATCCGGTTCAAACCGGTTCAATCTGGTTTTATCCAGTTTAAACCGGTTTAAACTGGTTCAATCGGTTTTATCCAGTTTAAACCGTTTCTATCCGGTTTAAACAAGTTTAGGCCGGTTCAATACGGTTTTATCAGTTTAAACCGGTTTAAACTGCTTCAATCCGTTTTTATCCGGTTTAAACTGGTTTCAACCGGTTCAATCCGTTTTTCTCCGGTTTAAACCGGTTTGAGCCGGTTCAATCCGGTTTTCTCCGGTTTTAACCGGCTTGAACCATTTCAATCCGGTTTTCTCCAGTTTAAACCGGTTTAAGCCGGTTTAATCTGGTTTCCTCCGGTTTTAACCGGCTTAAACCAGTTCAATCCGCTTTTATCCAGTTTAAACCGGTTCTATCCGGTTCTATCCGGTTTAAACCGGTTCCATCTGGTTTTATCCGGTTTACACCGGTTCCATCTGGTTTTATCCGGTTTAAACCGGTTTAAACCGGTTCAATCGTTTTTATCCAGTTTAAACCGGTTCTATCCGGTTTAAACCAGTTTAAGCCGGTTGAATCCGGTTTTATCCGTTTTAAACCGGTTTAAGCTGCTTCAATCCGTTTTTATCCAGTTTAAACTGGTTTCAACCGGATCAATCCGTTTTTCTCCGGTTTAAACCGGTTTAAGCCGGTTCAATCCGGTTTTCTCCGGTTTTAACCGGCTTAATCCGGTTCAATCCGCTTTTATCCAGTTTAAACCGGTTCTATCTGGTTCTATCCGGTTGAAACCGGTTTAAACCGGTTCAATCCGGTTTTATCCGGTATAAACCGGTTCATTCCGGTTCTATCCTGTTTAAACCGGTTTAAAGCAGTTCAATCCGGTTTTATCCGGTTTAAACCGGTTCTATCCGGTTCAATCCGGTTTAAACCGGTTCTATCCGGTTTTATCCGGTTTAAACCGGTTCAATCTGGTTTTATCCGGTTTAAACCGTTTCAATCGGTTTTATCCAGTTTAAACCGGTTCTATCCGGTTTAAACCAGTTTAGGCTGGTTCAACACGGTTTTATCAGTTTTAAACCAGTTTAAACTGCTTCAATCCGTTTTTATCCGGTTTAAACCGGTTTCAACAAGTTCAATCCGGTTTTCTCCGGGTTAAACCGGTTTAAGCCAGTTCAATCCGGTTTTCTCCAGTTATAACCGGCTTAAACCATTTCAATCCGGTTTTCTCCAGTTTAAACCGGTTTAAGCTGGTTTAATCCGGTTTCCTCCGGTTTTAACCGGCTTAAACTAGTTCAATCCGCTTTTATCCAGTTTAAACCGTATCTATCTGGTTCTATCTGGTTGAAACCGGTTTAAACCAGTTCAATCCGGTTGTATCCGGTTTAAACCGGTTCATTCCGGTTTCATCCAGTTTGAACCAGTTTAAACCAGTTTAAACCAGTTCAATCCGGTTTTATCCGGTTTAAACCGGTTCTATCCGGTTCAATCCGGTTTAAACTGGTTTAAACCGGTTCTATCCAGTTCAATCCGGTTTAAACCGGTTTAAACCAGTTCAATCCGGTTTTATCCGGTTTAAACCGGTTCTATCCGGTTCAATCCGGTTTAAACCGGTTTAAACCAGTTCAATCCAGTTTTATCCGGTTTAAACCGGTTTAATCTGGTTTTGTCCGGATTAAACCGGTTTAAACCAGTTCTATCCGTTTCTATCCGGTTTAAACCGGTTTAAACCGATTCAATCCGGTTTTATCCGGTTTAAACCGGTTCAATCTGGTTTTATCCGTTTTAAACTGCTTGAAACCGGTTCAGTCCGGTTTTATCCGTTTTAAAACGGTTTAAACAGGTTCAATCTGGTTTTATCTGGTTTAAACCGCTTCAATCCGTTTTTATCCGGTTTAAACCAGTTCTATCCTGTTCTATCCGGTTTAAACCGTTTTAAACCAGTTCATTCCGGATTTATCCGATTTAAACCGGTTTAAACTGGTTCAATCCAGTTTTATCCGGTTTAAACTGGTTTAAGCCGGTTCAATCTGGTTGTATCCGGTTTAAACAGGTTTAATCTGGTTCAATCCGGTTTTATCCGGTTTAAACCGTCTTAAACCGGTTCAATCCGGTTTTATCCAGTTTAAAACGTTTCTATCTGGTTCTATCCGGTTGAAACCGTTTTAAACCGGTTCAATCCGGTTTTATCCGGTTTAAACCGGTTCAATCCAGTTCTAACTGATTTAAACCGGTTTAAACTTGTTCAATCCGTTTTTACGCAGATTGAACCAGTTTAATCCGGATCAATCCGGTTTTATCCGGTTTAAACCGGTTTAAACTGGTTCAATCCGGTTTTATCTGGTTTAAACCGGTTCTATCCGGTTTAAACCAGTTTGAACCGGTTCGATCCGGTTTTATCCGGTTTAAACCGGTTCAATCCGGTTTTATCCGGTTTAAACCAGTTCATTCCGGTTTTATCCTGTTTAAACCAGTTTGAACCGGTTCAATCTGATTTTATCCGGTTTAAACTGGTTTAAGCGGTTCTATCTGGTTTTATCCGGTTTAAACCGGTTGAATCTGGTTTTATCTGGTTTAAACCGGTTTCAACCGGTTCAATCCGGTTTTATCCGGTTTAAACCAGTTTAAACCGGATCAATCCGGTTTTATCCGGTTTAAACTGGTTCAATCTGGTTTTATCCGTTTTAAACCGCTTTAAACCGGTCCAGTCCGGATTTATCCGTTTTAAACCGGTTTAAACCGGTTCAATCCGGTTTTATCTGGTTTAAACCAGTTCTATCCGGTTCTATCCTGTTTAAACCGGTTTAAACCAGTTCAATCCGGTTTTATCCGGTTTAAACCGGGTGTATCCGGTTCAATCCGGTTTAAACCGGTTCTATCCGGTTTTATCCGGTTTAAACCGGTTCAATCTGGTTTTATCCGGTTTAAACCGGTTTAAACCGGTTCAATCGGTTTTATCCAGTTTAAACCGGTTCTATCCGGTTTAAACCAGTTTAGGCAGGTTCAATACGGTTTTATCAGTTTTAAACCGGTTTAAACTGCTTCAATCCGTTTTTATCCGGTTTAAACCGGTTTCAACAAGTTCAATCCGGTTTTCTCCGGGTTAAACCGGTTTAAGCCTGTTCAATCCGGTTTTCTCCAGTTATAACCGGCTTAAACCATTTCAATCCGGTTTTCTCCAGTTTAAACCGGTTTAAGCTGGTTTAATCCGGTTTCCTCCGCTTTTAACCGGCTTAAACTAGTTCAATCCGCTTTTATCCAGTTTAAACCGTTTCTATCTGGTTCTATCCGGTTGAAACCGGTTTAAACCGGTTCAATCCGGTTGTATCCGGTGTAAACCGGTTCATTCCGGTTTCATCCAGTTTGAACCAGTTTAAACCAGTTTAAACCAGTTCAATCCAGTTTTATCCGGTTTAAACCGGTTCTATCCGGTTCAATCCGGTTTAAACTGGTTTAAACCGGTTCTATCCAGTTCAATCCGGTTTAAACCGGTTTAAACCGGTTCTATCCGGTTTTATCCAGTTTAAACCGGTTCAATCTGGTTTTATCCGGTTCAAACCGTTTTAAACAGGTTCAATCGGTTTTATCCAGTTTAAACCGGTTCAATCCGGTTGAAACCAGTTTAAGCCGGATCAATCTGGTTTTATCAGTTTTAAACCGGTTCAAACCGCTTCAATCCGTTTTTATCCAGTTTAAACCAGTTCTATCCGGTTCTATCCGGTTTAAAACGTTTTAAACCAGTTCATTCCGGATTTATCCGATTTAAACCGGTGTAAACTGGTTCAATCAAGTTTTATCCGGTTTAAACCGGTTTAAGCCGGTTCAATCTGGTTTTATCCGGTTTAAACCGGGTTAAACTGTTTCAATCCGGTTTTATCCGGTTTAAACCAGTTTAAAAGGGATCAATCCAGTTTTATCAGGTTTAAACCGGTTTAAACTTGTTCAATCCGTTTTTACGCAGATTGAACCAGTTTAATCCAGATCAATCCGGTTTTATCCGGTTTAAACCGGTTTAAACTGGTTCAATCCGGTTTTATCCGGTTTAAACCGGTTCTATCCGGTTTAAACCAGTTTGAACCGGTTCTATACGGTTTTATCCAGTTCAAACCGGTTCAATCTGGTTTTATCCAGTTTAAACCGGTTTAAACTGGTTCAATCGGTTTTATCCAGTTTAAACCGTTTCTATCCGGTTTAAACAAGTTTAGGCCGGTTCAATACGGTTTTATCAGTTTAAACCGGTTTAAACTGCTTCAATCCGTTTTTATCCGGTTTAAACTGGTTTCAACCGGTTCAATCCGTTTTTCTCCGGTTTAAACCGGTTTGAGCAGGTTCAATCCGGTTTTCTCCGGTTTTAACCGGCTTGAACCATTTCAATCCGGTTTTCTCCAGTTTAAACCGGTTTAAGCCGGTTTAATCCGGTTTCCTCCGGTTTTAACCGGCTTAAACCAGTTCAATCCGCTTTTATCCAGTTTAAACCGGTTCTATCCGGTTCTATCTGGTTTAAACCGGTTCCATCTGGTTTTATCCGGTTTACACCGGTTCCATCTGGTTTTATCCGGTTTAAACCGGTTTAAACCGGTTCAATCGTTTTTATCCAGTTTAAACCGGTTCTATCCGGTTTAAACCAGTTTAAGCCGGTTGAATCCGGTTTTATCCGTTTTAAACCGGTTTAAGCTGCTTCAATCCGTTTTTATCCAGTTTAAACTGGTTTCAACCGGATCAATCCGTTTTTCTCCGGTTTAAACCGGTTTAAGCCGGTTCAATCCGGTTTTCTCTGGTTTTAACCGGCTTAAACCGGTTCAATCCGGTTTTCTCCAGTTTAAACCAGTTTAAGCTGGTTCAATCCGGTTTTCTCCGGTTTTAACCGGCTTAATCCGGTTCAATCCGCTTTTATCCAGTTTAAACCGGTTCTATCTGGTTCTATCCGGTTGAAACCGGTTTAAACCGGTTCAATCCGGTTTTATCCGGTATAAACCGGTTCTATCCGGTTTCATCCGGTTTGAACCGGTTTAAACCAGTTTAAACCAGCTCAATCCGGTTTTATCCATTTTAAACCGGTTCTTTCCAGTTCAATCCGGTTTCAACCGGTTTAAACCGGTTCTATCCGGTTTTATCCGGTTTAAACCAGTTCAATCTGGTTTTATCAGCTTTAAACCGGTTTAAACCGGTTCAATCGGGTTTATCCAGTTTAAACCGGTTCTATCCGGTTTAAACCAGTTTAAGCCGGATCAATGCGGTTTTATCAGTTTTAAACCGGTTTAAACCGCCTCAATCCGTTTGTATCCGGTTTAAACTGGTTTAAACCGGTTCAATCCGGTTTTATCCGGTTTAAACCGGTTCTAGCCGGTTCTATCCGGTTTAAACCGGTTTAAACCAGTTCATTCCGGAATTATCCGATATAAACCGGTTTAAACCTGTTCAATCCCGTTTTATCAGGTATAAACCGGTTTAAGCCGGTTCAATCCGGTTTTATCCAGTTTAAGCCGGTTCAATCCGGTTCTATCCGGTTAAAACCGGTTCAATCCGGTTCAATCCGTTTTTATCTTGTTTAAACCGGTTTAAACCGGTTCAATCCGGCTTTATCCATTTTAAAACGTTTCTATCTGGTTCTATCCGGTTGAATCCGTTTTAAACCGGTTCAACCCAGTTTTATTCGGTTTATACCAGTTCAATCCGGTTTTATCCAGTTTGAACCGGTTTAAACCGGTTCAAACCGGTTCAATCCGGTTTTATCCTGTTTAAACCGGTTCAAACCCTTTCAATCAGGTTTTATCCGGTTTAAACCGGTTCTATCCGGTTTTATCTGGTTTAAACCGGTTTAAACCGGTTCAATCCGGTTTTATCCGGTTTAAACCAGTTTAAACCGGATCAATCCGGTTTTATCCGGTTTAAACCGGTTTAAACTGGTTCAATCCGGTTTTATCCGGTTTAAACCGTTTCAATCTGGTTTTATCCGTTTTAAACCTCTTTAAACCGGTTCAGTCCGGATTTATCCGTTTTAAACCGGTTTAAACCGGTTCAATCCGGTTTTATCTGGTTTAAACCAGTTCTATCCGGTTCTATCCTGTTTAAACCGGTTTAAAGCAGTTCAATCCGGTTTTATCCGGTTTAAACCGGTTCTATCCGGTTTAAACCAGTTTAGGCTGGTTCAACACGGTTTTATCAGTTTTAAACCGGTTTAAACTGCTTCAATCCGTTTTTATCCGGTTTAAACCGGTTTCAACCGGTTCAATCCGGTTTTCTCCGGTTTAAACCGGTTTAAGCCAGTTCAATCCGGTTTTCTCCAGTTATAACCGGCTTAAACCATTTCAATCCGGTTTTCTCTAGTTTAAACCGGTTTAAGCTGGTTTAATCCGGTTTCCTCCGGTTTTAACCGGCTTAAACTAGTTCAATCCGCTTTTATCCAGTTTAAACCGTATCTATCTGGTTCTATCTGGTTGAAACCGGTTTAAACCAGTTCAATCCGGTTGTATCCGGTTTAAACCGGTTCATTCCGGTTTCATCCAGTTTGAACCAGTTTAAACCAGTTTAAACCAGTTCAATCCGGTTTTATCCGGTTTAAACCGGTTCTATCCGGTTCAATCCGGTTTAAACTGGTTTAAACCGGTTCTATCCAGTTCAATCCGGTTTAAACCGGTTTAAACCAGTTCAATCCGGTTTTATCCGGTTTAAACCGGTTCTATCCGGTTCAATCCGGTTTAAACCGGTTTAAACCAGTTCAATCCAGTTTTATCCGGTTTAAACCGGTTTAATCTGGTTTTGTCCGGATTAAACCGGTTTAAACCGGTTCTATCCGTTTCTATCCGGTTTAAATCGGTTTAAACCGATTCAATCCGGTTTTATCCGGTTTAAACCGGTTCAATCTGGTTTTATCCGTTTTAAACTGCTTGAAACCGGTTCAGTCCGGTTTTATCCGTTTTAAAACGGTTTAAACAGGTTCAATCTGGTTTTATCTGGTTTAAACCGCTTCAATCCGTTTTTATCCGGTTTAAACCAGTTCTATCCTGTTCTATCCGGTTTAAACCGTTTTAAACCAGTTCATTCCGGATTTATCCGATTTAAACCGGTTTAAACTGGTTCAATCCAGTTTTATCCGGTTTAAACCGGTTTAAGCCGGTTCAATCTGGTTGTATCCGGTTTAAACAGGTTTAATCTGGTTCAATCCGGTTTTATCCGGTTTAAACCGTCTTAAACCGGTTCAATCCGGTTTTATCCAGTTTAAAACGTTTCTATCTGGTTCTATCCGGTTGAAACCGTTTTAAACCGGTTCAATCCGGTTTTATCCGGTTTAAACCGGTTCAATCCAGTTCTAATTGATTTAAACCGGTTTAAAATTGTTCAATCCGTTTTTACGCAGATTGAACCAGTTTAATCCGGATCAATCCGGTTTTATCCGGTTTAAACCGGTTTAAACTGGTTCAATCCGGTTTTATCCGGTTTAAACCGGTTCTATCCGGTTTAAACCAGTTTGAACCGGTTCGATCCGGTTTTATCCAGTTTAAACCGGTTCAATCCGGTTTTATCCGGTTTAAACCAGTTCATTCCGGTTTTATCCTGTTTAAACCAGTTTGAACCGGTTCAATCTGGTTTTATCCGGTTTAAACTGGTTTAAGCGGTACAATCCGGTTTTATTCGGTTTAAACCGGTTCTATCCGGTTTGAAGCGGTTCTATCTGGTTTTATCCGGTTTAAACCGGTTGAATCTGGTTTTATCTGGTTTAAACCGGTTTCAACCGGTTCAATCCGGTTTTATCCGGTTTAAACCAGTTTAAACCGGATCAATCCGGTTTTATCCGGTTTAAACTGGTTCAATCTGGTTTTATCCGTTTTAAACCGCTTTAAACCGGTTCAGTCCGAATTTATCCGTTTTAAACCGGTTTAAACCGGTTCAATCCGGTTTTATCTGGTTTAAACCAGTTCTATCCGGTTCTATCCTGTTTAAACCGGTTTAAACCAGTTCAGTCCGGTTTTATCCGGTTTAAACCGGGTGTATCCGGTTCAATCCGGTTTAAACCGGTTCTATCCGGTTTTATCCGGTTTAAACCGGTTCAATCTGGTTTTATCCGGTTTAAACCGGTTTAAACCGGTTCAATCGGTTTTATCCAGTTTAAACCGGTTCTATCCGGTTTAAACCAGTTTAGGCAGGTTCAATACGGTTTTATCAGTTTTAAACCGGTTTAAACTGCTTCAATCCGTTTTTATCCGGTTTAAACTGGTTTCAACAAGTTCAATCCGGTTTTCTCCGGGTTAAACCGGTTTAAGCCAGTTCAATCCGGTTTTCTCCAGTTATAACCGGCTTAAACCATTTCAATCCGGTTTTCTCCAGTTTAAACCGGTTTAAGCTGGTTTAATCCGGTTTCCTCCGCTTTTAACCTGCTTAAAATAGTTCAATCCGCTTTTATCCAGTTTAAACCGTTTCTATCTGGTTCTATCCGGTTGAAACCGGTTTAAACCGGTTCTATCCGGTTCTATCCGGTTTAAACCGGTTCCATCTGGTTTTATCCGGTTTACACCGGTTCCATCTGGTTTTATCCGGTTTAAACCGGTTTAAACCGGTTCAATCGTTTTTATCCAGTTTAAACCGGTTCTATCCGGTTTAAACCAGTTTAAGCCGGTTGAATCCGGTTTTATCCGTTTTAAACCGGTTTAAGCTGCTTCAATCCGTTTTTATCCAGTTTAAACTGGTTTCAACCGGATCAATCCGTTTTTCTTCGGTTTAAACCGGTTTAAGCCGGTTCAATCCGGTTTTCTCTGGTTTTAACCGGCTTAAACCGGTTCAATCCGGTTTTCTCCAGTTTAAACCAGTTTAAGCTGGTTCAATCCGGTTTTCTCCGGTTTTAACCGGCTTAATCCGGTTCAATCCGCTTTTATCCAGTTTAAACCGGTTCTATCTGGTTCTATCCGGTTGAAACCGGTTTAAACCGGTTCAATCCGGTTTTATCCGGTATAAACCGGTTCATTCCGGTTTCATCCGGTTTGAACCGGTTTAAACCAGTTTAAACCAGCTCAATCCGGTTTTATCCATTTTAAACCGGTTCTTTCCAGTTCAATCCGGTTTCAACCGGTTTAAACCGGTTCTATCCGGTTTTATCCGGTTTAAACCAGTTCAATCTGGTTTTATCAGCTTTAAACCGGTTTAAACCGGTTCAATCCGGTTTTATCCGGTTTAAACCGGTTCTAGCCGGTTCTATCCGGTTTAAACCGGTTTAAACCAGTTCATTCCGGAATTATCCGATATAAACCGGTTTAAACCTGTTCAATCCCGTTTTATCAGGTATAAACCGGTTTAAGCCGGTTCAATCCGGTTTTATCCAGTTTAAGCCGGTTCAGTCCGGTTCTATCCGGTTAAAACCGGTTCAATCCGGTTCAATCCGTTTTTATCTTGTTTAAACCGGTTTAAACCGGTTCAATCCGGCTTTATCCATTTTAAAACGTTTCTATCTGGTTCTATCCGGTTGAATCCGTTTTAAACCGGTTCAACCCAGTTTTATTCGGTTCAAACCGGTTCAATCCGGTTTTATCCTGTTTAAACCGGTTCAAACCCTTTCAATCAGGTTTTATCCGGTTTAAACCGGTTCTATCCGGTTTTATCTGGTTTAAACCGGTTTAAACCGGTTCAATCCGGTTTTATCCGGTTTAAACCAGTTTAAACCGGATCAATCCGGTTTTATCCGGTTTAAACCGGTTTAAACTGGTTCAATCCGGTTTTATCCGGTTTAAACCGTTTCAATCTGGTTTTATCCGTTTTAAACCTCTTTAAACCGGTTCAGTCCGGATTTATCCGTTTTAAACCGGTTTAAACCGGTTCAATCCGGTTTTATCTGGTTTAAACCAGTTCTATCCGGTTCTATCCTGTTTAAACCGGTTTAAAGCAGTTCAATCCGGTTTTATCCGGTTTAAACCGGTTCTATCCGGTTCAATCCGGTTTAAACCGGTTCTATCCGGTTTTATCCGGTTTAAACCGGTTCAATCTGGTTTTATCCGGTTTAAACCGGTTCAATCGGTTTTATCCAGTTTAAACCGGTTCTATCCGGTTTAAACCAGTTTAGGCTGGTTCAACACGGTTTTATCAGTTTTAAACCGGTTTAAACTGCTTCAATCCGTTTATATCCGTTTTAAACCGGTTTCAACCGGTTCAATCCGGTTTTCTCCGGTTTAAACCGGTTTAAGCGAGTTCAATCCGGTTTTCTCCAGTTATAACCGGCTTAAACCATTTCAATCCGGTTTTCTCTAGTTTAAACCGGTTTAAGCTGGTTTAATCCGGTTTCCTCCGGTTTTAACCGGCTTAAACTAGTTCAATCCGCTTTTATCCAGTTTAAACCGTATCTATCTGGTTCTATCTGGTTGAAACCTGTTTAAACCAGTTCAATCCGGTTGTATCCGGTTTAAACCGGTTCATTCCGGTTTCATCCAGTTTGAACCAGTTTAAACCAGTTTAAACCAGTTCAATCCGGTTTTATCCGGTTTAAACCGGTTCTATCCGGTTCAATCCGGTTTAAACTGGTTTAAACCGGTTCTATCCAGTTCAATCCGGTTTAAACCGGTTTAAACTGGTTCTATCCGGTTTTATCCGGTTTAAAATGGTTTAAACCGGTTCAATCGGTTTTATCCAGTTTAAACCGGATCTATCCGGTTTAAACCAGTTTAAGCCGGATCAATCCGGTTTTATCAGTTTTAAACCGGTTTAAACCGCTTCAATCCGTTTTTATCCGGTTTAAACCTGTTTAAACCGGTTCAATCCGGTTTTATCTGGTTTAAACCATTTCTATCCGGGTCTATCCGGTTTAAACTGGTTTAAACCAGTTCATTCCGGATTTATTCAGTTTAAAAAGGTTGAAACCGGTTCAATCCAGTTTTATCCGGTTCAAACCGGTTCAATCCGGTTTTATCCGGTTTAAACCGGTTCTATCCGGTTCAATCCGGTTTAAACCGGTTTAAACCAGTTCAATCCAGTTTTATCCGGTTTAAACCGGTTTAATCTGGTTTTGTCCGGATTAAACCGGTTTAAACCGGTTCTATCCGTTTCTATCCGGTTTAAACCGGTTTAAACCGATTCAATCCGGTTTTATCCGGTTTAAACCGGTTCAATCTGGTTTTATCCGTTTTAAACTGCTTGAAACCGGTTCAGTCCGGATTTATCCGTTTTAAACCGGTTTAAACTGGTTCAATCCGGTTTTATCTGGTTTAAACCAGTTCTATCCGGTTCTATCCTGTTTAAACCGGTTTAAACCAGTTCAATCCGGTTTTATCCGGTTTAAACCGGGTGTATCCGGTTCAATCCGGTTTAAACCGGTTCTATCCGGTTTTATCCGGTTTAAACCGGTTCAATCTGGTTTTATCCGGTTTAAACCGGTTTAAACCGGTTCAATCGGTTTTATCCAGTTTAAACCGGTTCTATCCGGTTTAAACCAGTTTAGGCAGGTTCAATACGGTTTTATCAGTTTTAAACCGGTTTAAACTGCTTCAATCCGTTTTTATCCGGTTTAAACCGGTTTCAACAAGTTCAATCCGGTTTTCTCCGGGTTAAACCGGTTTAAGCCAGTTCAATCCGGTTTTCTCCAGTTATAACCGGCTTAAACCATTTCAATCCGGTTTTCTCCAGTTTAAACCGGTTTAAGCTGGTTTAATCCGGTTTCCTCTGCTTTTAACCGGCTTAAACTAGTTCAATCCGCTTTTATCCAGTTTAAACCGTTTCTATCTGGTTCTATCCCGTTGAAACCGGTTTAAACCGGTTCAATCCGGTTGTATCCGGTTTAAACCGGTTCATTCCGGTTTCATCCAGTTTGAACCAGTTTAAACCAGTTTAAACCAGTTCAATCCAGTTTTATCCGGTTTAAACCGGTTCTATCCGGTTCAATCCGGTTTAAACTGGTTTAAACCGGTTCTATCCAGTTCAATCCGGTTTAAACCGGTTTAAACCGGTTCTATCCGGTTTTATCCAGTTTAAACCGGTTCAATCTGGTTTTATCCGGTTCAAACCTTTTTAAACAGGTTCAATCGGTTTTATCCAGTTTAAACCGGTTCAATCCGGTTGAAACTAGTTTAAGCCGGATCAATCTGGTTTTATCAGTTTTAAACCGGTTCAAACCGCTTCAATCCGTTTTTATCCAGTTTAAACCAGTTCTATCCGGTTCTATCCGGTTTAAAACGTTTTAAACCAGTTCATTCCGGATTTATCCGATTTAAACCGGTGTAAACTGGTTCAATCAAGTTTTATCCGGTTTAAACCGGTTTAAGCCGGTTCAATCTGGTTTTATCCGGTTTAAACCGGGTTAAACTGTTTCAATCCGGTTTTATCCGGTTTAAACCAGTTTAAAAGGGATCAATCCAGTTTTATCAGGTTTAAACCGGTTTAAACTTGTTCAATCCGTTTTTACGCAGATTGAACCAGTTTAATCCAGATCAATCCGGTTTTATCCGGTTTAAACCGGTTTAAACTGGTTCAATCCGGTTTTATCCGGTTTAAACCGGTTCTATCCGGTTCAATCCGGTTTAAACTGGTTTAAACCGGTTCTATCCAGTTCAATCCGGTTTAAACCGGTTTAAACTGGTTCTATCCGGTTTTATCCGGTTTAAAATGGTTTAAACCGGTTGAATCGGTTTTATCCAGTTTAAACCGGTTCAATCGGTTTTATCCAATTTAAACCGGTTCTATCCGGTTTAAACCAGTTTAAGCCGGATCAATCCGGTTTTATCAGTTTTAAACCGGTTTAAACCGCTTCAATCCGTTTTTATCCGGTTTAAACCTGTTTAAACCGGTTCAATCCGGTTTTATCTGGTTTAAACCATTTCTATCCGGGTCTATCCGGTTTAAACTGGTTTAAACCAGTTCATTCCAGATTTATTCAGTTTAAAAAGGTTGAAACCGGTTCAATCCAGTTTTATCCGGTTCAAACCGGTTCAATCCGGTTTTATCCGGTTTAGACCGGTTCTATCTGGTTCTATCCTGTTTAAACCAGTTTAAACCAGTTCATTCCGGATTTATCCGGTTTAAACCGGTTTAAACCGGTTCAATCCAGTTTCATCTGGTTCAAACCGGATCAAACCAGTTCAATCCGGTTTAAACCGTTTCTATCCGGTTCAATCTGGTTTAAACCGGTTTAAACCAGTTCATTCCGGATTTATCCGGTTTAAACCGGTTCAATCCGGTTTTATCCGGTTTGAACCGGTTTAAACCGGTTCAAACCGGTTCAATCCAGTTTTATCCTGTTTAAACCGGTTCAAACCTATTCAATCAGGTTTTATCCGGTTTAAACCGGTTCTATCCGGTTTTATCTGGTTTAAACCGGGTTAAACTGGTTCAATCCGGTTTTATCCGGTTTAAACCAGTTTAAACCGAATCAATCCAGTTTTATCAGGTTTAAACCGGTTTAAACTGGTTCAATCCGGTTTTATCCAGTTTAAACCATTTCAATCTGGTTTTATCCGTTTTAAACCGCTTTAAACCGGTTCAATCCTGTTTTATCTGGTTTAAACCGGTTCTATCCGATTCTATCCTGTTTAAACCAGTTCAATCCGGTTTTCTCCAGTTTAAACCGGTTCTATCCGGTTCAATCCGGTTTAAACCGGTTCTATCCGGTTTTATCCGGTTCAAACCGGTTCAATCTGGTTTTATCCAGTTTAAACCGGTTTAAACCGGTTCAATCGGTTTTATCCAGTTTAAACCGTTTCTATCCGGTTTAAACAAGTTTAGGCCGGTTCAATACGGTTTTATCAGTTTAAACCGGTTTAAACTGCTTCAATCCGTTTTTATCCGGTTTAAACTGGTTTCAACCGGTTCAATCCGTTTTTCTCCGGTTTAAACCGGTTTGAGCCGGTTCAACCCGGTTTTCTCCGGTTTTAACTGG
Source organism: Cynocephalus volans (assembly GCF_027409185.1). NCBI lineage: Eukaryota > Metazoa > Chordata > Mammalia > Dermoptera > Cynocephalidae > Cynocephalus > Cynocephalus volans. The sequence goes on along the minus strand of NW_026902369.1, from coordinate 408,535 downwards.
CTTGAACCATTTCAATCCGGTTTTCTCCAGTTTAAACCGGTTTAAGCCGGTTTAATCCGGTTTCCTCCGGTTTTAACCGGCTTAAACCAGTTCAATCCGCTTTTATCCAGTTTAAACCGGTTCTATCCAGTTCTATCCGGTTTAAACCGGTTCCATCTGGTTTTATCCGGTTTACACCGGTTCCATCTGGTTTTATCCGGTTTAAACCGGTTTAAACCGGTTCAATCGTTTTTATCCAGTTTAAACCGGTTCTATCCGGTTTAAACCAGTTTAAGCCGGTTGAATCCGGTTTTATCCGTTTTAAACCGGTTTAAGCTGCTTCAATCCGTTTTTATCCAGTTTAAACTGGTTTCAACCGGATCAATCCGTTTTTCTCCGGTTTAAACCGGTTTAAGCCGGTTCAATCCGGTTTTCTCTGGTTTTAACCGGCTTAAACCGGTTCAATCCGGTTTTCTCCAGTTTAAACCAGTTTAAGCTGGTTCAATCCGGTTTTCTCCAGTTTTAACCGGCTTAATCTGGTTCAATCCGCTTTTATCCAGTTTAAACCGGTTCTATCTGGTTCTATCCGGTTGAAACCGGTTTAAACCGGTTCAATCCGGTTTTATCCGGTATAAACCGGTTCATTCCGGTTTCATCCGGTTTGAACCGGTTTAAACCAGTTTAAACCAGCTCAATCCGGTTTTATCCATTTTAAACCGGTTCTTTCCAGTTCAATCCGGTTTCAACCGGTTTAAACCGGTTCTATCCGGTTTTATCCGGTTTAAACCAGTTCAATCTGGTTTTATCAGCTTTAAACCGGTTTAAACCGGTTCAATCGGGTTTATCCAGTTTAAACCGGTTCTATCCGGTTTAAACAAGTTTAAGCCGGATCAATGCGGTTTTATCAGTTTTAAACCGGTTTAAACCGCCTCAATCCGTTTGTATCCGGTTTAAACTGGTTTAAACCGGTTCAATCCGGTTTTATCCGGTTTAAACCGGTTCTAGCCGGTTCTATCCGGTTTAAACCGGTTTAAACCAGTTCATTCCGGAATTATCCGATATAAACCGGTTTAAACCTGTTCAATCCCGTTTTATCAGGTATAAACCGGTTTAAGCCGGTTCAATCCGGTTTTATCCAGTTTAAGCCGGTTCAATCCGGTTCTATCCGGTTAAAACCGGTTCAATCCGGTTCAATCCGTTTTTATCTTGTTTAAACCGGTTTAAACCGGTTCAATCCGGCTTTATCCATTTTAAAACGTTTCTATCTGGTTCTATCCGGTTGAATCCGTTTTAAACCGGTTCAACCCAGTTTTATTCGGTTTATACCAGTTCAATCCGGTTTTATCCTGTTTAAACCGGTTCAAACCCTTTCAATCAGGTTTTATCCGGTTTAAACCGGTTCTATCCGGTTTTATCTGGTTTAAACCGGTTTAAACCGGTTCAATCCGGTTTTATCCGGTTTAAACCAGTTTAAACCGGATCAATCCGGTTTTATCCGGTTTAAACCGGTTTAAACTGGTTCAATCCGGTTTTATCCGGTTTAAACCGTTTCAATCTGGTTTTATCCGTTTTAAACCTCTTTAAACCGGTTCAGTCCGGATTTATCCGTTTTAAACCGGTTTAAACCGGTTCAATCCGGTTTTATCTGGTTTAAACCAGTTCTATCCGGTTCTATCCTGTTTAAACCGGTTTAAAGCAGTTCAATCCGGTTTTATCCGGTTTAAACCGTTTCTATCCGGTTCAATCCGGTTTAAACCGGTTCTATCCGGTTTTATCCGGTTTAAACCGGTTCAATCTGGTTTTATCCGGTTTAAACCGGTTCAATCGGTTTTATCCAGTTTAAACCGGTTCTATCCGGTTTAAACCAGTTTAGGCTGGTTCAACACGGTTTTATCAGTTTTAAACCGGTTTAAACTGCTTCAATCCGTTTTTATCCGGTTTAAACCGGTTTCAACCGGTTCAATCCGGTTTTCTCCGGTTTAAACCGGTTTATGCCAGTTCAATCCGGTTTTCTCCAGTTATAACCGGCTTAAACCATTTCAATCCGGTTTTCTCTAGTTTAAACCGGTTTAAGCTGGTTTAATCCGGTTTCCTCCGGTTTTAACCGGCTTAAACTAGTTCAATCCGCTTTTATCCAGTTTAAACCGTATCTATCTGGTTCTATCTGGTTGAAACCGGTTTAAACCAGTTCAATCCGGTTGTATCCGGTTTAAACCGGTTCATTCCGGTTTCATCCAGTTTGAACCAGTTTAAACCAGTTTAAACCAGTTCAATCCGGTTTTATCCGGTTTAAACCGGTTCTATCCGGTTCAATCCGGTTGAAACTGGTTTAAACCGGTTCTATCCAGTTCAATCCGGTTTAAACCGGTTTAAACCAGTTCAATCCGGTTTTATCCGGTTTAAACCGGTTCTATCCGGTTCAATCCGGTTTAAACCGGTTTAAACCAGTTCAATCCAGTTTTATCCGGTTTAAACCGGTTTAATCTGGTTTTGTCCGGATTAAACCGGTTTAAACCGGTTCTATCCGTTTCTATCCGGTTTAAACCGGTTTAAACCGATTCAATCCGGTTTTATCCGGTTTAAACCGGTTCAATCTGGTTTTATCCGTTTTAAACTGCTTGAAACCGGTTCAGTCCGGTTTTATCCGTTTTAAAACGGTTTAAACAGGTTCAATCTGGTTTTATCTGGTTTAAACCGCTTCAATCCGTTTTTATCCGGTTTAAACCAGTTCTATCCTGTTCTATCCGGTTTAAACCGTTTTAAACCAGTTCATTCCGGATTTATCCGATTTAAACCGGTTTAAACAGGTTCAATCCAGTTTTATCCGGTTTAAACCGGTTTAAGCCGGTTCAATCTGGTTGTATCCGGTTTAAACAGGTTTAATCTGGTTCAATCCGGTTTTATCCGGTTTAAACCGTCTTAAACCGGTTCAATCCGGTTTTATCCAGTTTAAAACGTTTCTATCTGGTTCTATCCGGTTGAAACCGTTTTAAACCGGTTCAATCCGGTTTTATCCGGTTTAAACCGGTTCAATCCAGTTCTAACTGATTTAAACCGGTTTAAACTTGTTCAATCCGTTTTTACGCAGATTGAACCAGTTTAATCCGGATCAATCCGGTTTTATCCGGTTTAAACCGGTTTAAACCGGTTCAAACCGGTTTTATCCGGTTTAAACCGGTTCTATCCGGTTTAAACCAGTTTGAACCGGTTCGATCCGGTTTTATCCGGTTTAAACCGGTTCAATCCGGTTTTATCCGGTTTAAACCAGTTCATTCCGGTTTTATCCTGTTTAAACCAGTTTGAACCGGTTCAATCTGGTTTTATCCGGTTTAAACTGGTTTAAGCGGTACAATCCGGTTTTATTCGGTTTAAACCGGTTCTATCCGGTTTGAAGCGGTTCTATCTGGTTTTATCCGGTTTAAACTGGTTCAATCTGGTTTTATCCATTTTAAACCGCTTTAAACCGGTTCAGTCCGGATTTATCCGTTTTAAACCGGTTTAAACCGGTTCAATCCGGTTTTATCCGGTTTAAACCGGGTGTATCCGGTTCAATCCGGTTTAAACCGGTTCTATCCGGTTTTATCCGGTTTAAACCGGTTCAATCTGGTTTTATCCGGTTTAAACCGGTTTAAACCGGTTCAATCGGTTTTATCCAGTTTAAACCGGTTCTATCCGGTTTAAACCAGTTTAGGCAGGTTCAATACGGTTTTATCAGTTTTAAACCGGTTTAAACTGCTTCAATCCGTTTTTATCCGGTTTAAACCGGTTTCAACAAGTTCAATCCGGTTTTCTCCGGGTTAAACCGGTTTAAGCCAGTTCAATCCGGTTTTCTCCAGTTATAACCGGCTTAAACCATTTCAATCCGGTTTTCTCCAGTTTAAACCGGTTTAAGCTGGTTTAATCCGGTTTCCTCCGCTTTTAACCGGCTTAAACTAGTTCAATCCGCTTTTATCCAGTTTAAACCGTTTCTATCTGGTTCTATCCGGTTGAAACCGGTTTAAACCGGTTCAATCCGGTTGTATCCGGTTTAAACCGGTTCATTCCGGTTTCATCCAGTTTGAACCAGTTTAAACCAGTTTAAACCAGTTCAATCCAGTTTTATCCGGTTTAAACCGGTTCTATCCGGTTCAATCCGGTTTAAACTGGTTTAAACCGGTTCTATCCAGTTCAATCCGGTTTAAACCGGTTTAAACCGGTTCTATCCGGTTTTATCCAGTTTAAACCGGTTCAATCTGGTTTTATCCGGTTCAAACCGTTTTAAACAGGTTCAATCGGTTTTATCCAGTTTAAACCGGTTCAATCCGGTTGAAACAAGTTTAAGCCGGATCAATCCGGTTTTATCAGTTTTAAACCGGTTTAAACCGCTTCAATCCGTTTTTATCCGGTTTAAACCTGTTTAAACCGGTTCAATCCGGTTTTATCTGGTTTAAACCATTTCTATCCGGGTCTATCCGGTTTAAACTGGTTTAAACCAGTTCATTCCGGATTTATTCAGTTTAAAAAGGTTGAAACCGGTTCAATCCAGTTTTATCCGGTTCAAACCGGTTCAATCCGGTTTTATCCGGTTTAGACCGGTTCTATCTGGTTCTATCCTGTTTAAACAAGTTTAAACCAGTTCATTCCGGATTTATCCGGTTTAAACCGGTTTAAACCGGTTCAATCCAGTTTCATCTGGTTCAAACCGGATCAAACCAGTTCAATCCGGTTTAAACCGTTTCTATCCGGTTCAATCTGGTTTAAACCGGTTTAAACCAGTTCATTCCGGATTTATCCGGTTTAAACCGGTTCAATCCGGTTTTATCCGGTTTAAACCGGTTCTATCCGGTTCAATCCGGTTTAAACTGGTTTAAACCGGTTCTATCCAGTTCAATCCGGTTTAAACCGGTTTAAACCAGTTCAATCCGATTTTATCCGGTTTAAACCGGTTCTATCCGGTTCAATCCGGTTTAAACCGGTTTAAACCAGTTCAATCCAGTTTTATCCGGTTTAAACCGGTTTAATCTGGTTTTGTCCGGATTAAACCGGTTTAAACCGGTTCTATCCGTTTCTATCCGGTTTAAACCGGTTTAAACCGATTCAATCCGGTTTTATCCGGTTTAAACCGGTTCAATCTGGTTTTATCCGTTTTAAACTGCTTGAAACCGGTTCAGTCCGGTTTTATCCGTTTTAAAACGGTTTAAACAGGTTCAATCTGGTTGTATCCGGTTTAAACAGGTTTAATCTGGTTCAATCCGGTTTTATCCGGTTTAAACCGTCTTAAACCGGTTCATTCCGGTTTTATCCAGTTTAAAACGTTTCTATCTGGTTCTATCCGGTTGAAACCGTTTTAAACCGGTTCAATCCGGTTTTATCCGGTTTAAACCGGTTCAATCCAGTTCTAACTGATTTAAACCGGTTTAAACTTGTTCAATCCGTTTTTACGCAGATTGAACCAGTTTAATCCGGATCAATCCGGTTTTATCCGGTTTAAACCGGTTTAAACTGGTTCAATCCGGTTTTATCCGGTTTAAACCAGTTCTATCCGGTTTAAACCAGTTTGAACCGGTTCGATCCGGTTTTATCCGGTTTAAACCGGTTCAATCCGGTTTTATCCGGTTTAAACCAGTTCATTCCGGTTTTATACTGTTTAAACCAGTTTGAACCGGTTCAATCTGGTTTTATCCGGTTTAAACTGGTTTAAGCGGTACAATCCGGTTTTATTCGGTTTAAACCGGTTCTATCCGCTTCTATCCGGTTTGAAGCGGTTCTATCTGGTTTTATCCGGTTTAAACCGGTTGAATCTGGTTTTATCTGGTTTAAACCGGTTTCAACCGGTTCAATCCGGTTTTATCCGGTTTAAACCAGTTTAAACCGGATCAATCCGGTTTTATCCGGTTTAAACTGGTTCAATCTGGTTTTATCCGTTTTAAGCCGCTTTAAACCGGTTCAGTCCGGATTTATCCGTTTTAAACCGGTTTAAACCGGTTCAATCCGGTTTTATCTGGTTTAAACCAGTTCTATCCGGTTCTATCCTGTTTAAACCGGTTTAAACCAGTTCAATCCGGTTTTATCCGGTTTAAACCGGGTGTATCCGGTTCAATCCGGTTTAAACCGGTTCTATCCGGTTTTATCCGGTTTAAACCGGTTCAATCTGGTTTTATCCGGTTTAAACCGGTTTAAACCGGTTCAATCGGTTTTATCCAGTTTAAACCGGTTCTATCCGGTTTAAACCAGTTTAGGCAGGTTCAATACGGTTTTATCAGTTTTAAACCGGTTTAAACTGCTTCAATCCGTTTTTATCCGGTTTAAACCGGTTTCAACAAGTTCAATCCGGTTTTCTCCGGGTTAAACCGGTTTAAGCCAGTTCAATCCGGTTTTCTCCAGTTATAACCGGCTTAAACCATTTCAATCCGGTTTTCTCCAGTTTAAACCTGTTTAAGCTGGTTTAATCCGGTTTCCTCCGCTTTTAACCGGCTTAAACTTGTTCAATCCGCTTTTATCCAGTTTAAACCGTTTCTATCTGGTTCTATCCGGTTGAAACCGGTTTAAACCGGTTCAATCCGGTTGTATCCGGTTTAAACCGGTTCATTCCGGTTTCATCCAGTTTGAACCAGTTTAAACCAGTTTAAACCAGTTCAATCCAGTTTTATCCGGTTAAAACCGGTTCTATCCGGTTCAATCCGGTTTAAACTGGTTTAAACCGGTTCTATCCAGTTCAATCCGGTTTAAACCGGTTTAAACCGGTTCTATCCGGTTTTATCCAGTTTAAACCGGTTCAATCTGGTTTTATCCGGTTCAAACCGTTTTAAACAGGTTCAATCGGTTTTATCCAGTTTAAACCGGTTCAATCCGGTTGAAACCAGTTTAAGCCGGATCAATCTGGTTTTATCAGTTTTAAACCGGTTCAAACCGCTTCAATCCGTTTTTATCCAGTTTAAACCAGTTCTATCCGGTTCTATCCGGTTTAAAACGTTTTAAACCAGTTCATTCCGGATTTATCCGATTTAAACCGGTGTAAACTGGTTCAATCAAGTTTTATCCGGTTTAAACCGGTTTAAGCCGGTTCAATCTGGTTTTATCCGGTTTAAACCGGGTTAAACTGTTTCAATCCGGTTTTATCCGGTTTAAACCAGTTTAAAAGGGATCAATCCAGTTTTATCAGGTTTAAACCGGTTTAAACTTGTTCAATCCGTTTTTACGCAGATTGAACCAGTTTAATCCAGATCAATCCGGTTTTCTCCGGTTTAAACCGGTTTAAACTGGTTCAATCCGGTTTTATCCGGTTTAAACCGGTTCTATCCGGTTTAAACCAGTTTGAACCGGTTCTATACGGTTTTATCCGGTTCAAACCGGTTCAATCTGGTTTTATCCAGTTTAAACCGGTTTAAACTGGTTCAATCGGTTTTATCCAGTTTAAACCGTTTCTATCCGGTTTAAACAAGTTTAGGCCGGTTCAATACGGTTTTATCAGTTTAAACCGGTTTAAACTGCTTCAATCCGTTTTTATCCGGTTTAAACTGGTTTCAACCGGTTCAATCCGTTTTTCTCCGGTTTAAACCGGTTTGAGCCGGTTCAATCCGGTTTTCTCCGGTTTTAACCGGCTTGAACCATTTCAATCCGGTTTTCTCCAGTTTAAACCGGTTTAAGCCGGTTTAATCCGGTTTCCTCCGGTTTTAACCGGCTTAAACCAGTTCAATCCGCTTTTATCCAGTTTAAACCGGTTCTATCCGGTTCTATCCGGTTTAAACCGGTTCCATCTGGTTTTATCCGGTTTACACCGGTTACATCTGGTTTTATCCGGTTTAAACCGTTTTAAACCGGTTCAATCGTTTTTATCCAGTTTAAACCGGTTCTATCCGGTTGAAACCAGTTTAAGCCGGTTGAATCCGGTTTTATCCGTTTTAAACCGGTTTAAGCTGCTTCAATCCGTTTTTATCCAGTTTAAACTGGTTTCAACCGGATCAATCCGTTTTTCTCCGGTTTAAACCGGTTTAAGCCGGTTCAATCCGGTTTTCTCTGGTTTTAACCGGCTTAAACCGGTTCAATCCGGTTTTCTCCAGTTTAAACCAGTTTAAGCTGGTTCAATCCGGTTTTCTCCGGTTTTAACCGGCTTAATCCGGTTCAATCCGGTTTTATCCGGTATAAACCGGTTCATTCCGGTTTCATCCGGTTTGAACCGGTTTAAACCAGTTTAAACCAGCTCAATCCGGTTTTATCCATTTTAAACCGGTTCTTTCCAGTTCAATCCGGTTTCAACCGGTTTAAACCGGTTCTATCCGGTTTTATCCGGTTTAAACCAGTTCAATCTGGTTTTATCAGCTTTAAACCGGTTCAAACCGGTTCAATCGGGTTTATCCAGTTTAAACCAGTTCTATCCGGTTTAAACCAGTTTAAGCCGGATCAATGCGGTTTTATCAGTTTTAAACCGGTTTAAACCGCCTCAATCCGTTTGTATCCGGTTTAAACTGGTTTAAACCGGTTCAATCCGGTTTTATCCGGTTTAAACCGGTTCTAGCCGGTTCTATCCGGTTTAAACCGGTTTAAACCAGTTCATTCCGGAATTATCCGATATAAACCGGTTTAAACCTGTTCAATCCCGTTTTATCAGGTATAAACCGGTTTAAGCCGGTTCAATCCGGTTTTATCCAGTTTAAGCCGGTTCAATCCGGTTCTATCCGGTTAAAACCGGTTCAATCCGGTTCAATCCGTTTTTATCTTGTTTAAACCGGTTTAAACCGGTTCAATCCGGCTTTATCCATTTTAAAACGTTTCTATCTGGTTCTATCCGGTTGAATCCGTTTTAAACCGGTTCAACCCAGTTTTATTCGGTTTATACCAGTTCAATCCGGTTTTATCCGGTTTGAACCGGTTTAAACCGGTTCAAACCGGTTCAATCCGGTTTTATCCTGTTTAAACCGGTTCAAACCCTTTCAATCAGGTTTTATCCGGTTTAAACCGGTTCTATCCGGTTTTATCTGGTTTAAACCGGTTTAAACCGGTTCAATCCGGTTTTATCCGGTTTAAACCAGTTTAAACCGGATCAATCCGGTTTTATCCAGTTTAAACCGGTTTAAACTGGTTCAATCCGGTTTTATCCGGTTTAAACCGTTTCAATCTGGTTTTATCCGTTTTAAACCTCTTTAAACCGGTTCAGTCCGGATTTATCCGTTTTAAACCGGTTTAAACCGGTTCAATCCGGTTTTATCTGGTTTAAACCAGTTCTATCCGGTTCTATCCTGTTTAAACCGGTTTAAAGCAGTTCAATCCGGTTTTATCCGGTTTAAACCGGTTCTATCCGGTTCAATCCGGTTTAAACCGGTTCTATCCGGTTTTATCCGGTTTAAACCGGTTCAATCTGGTTTTATTCGGTTTAAACCGGTTCAATCGGTTTTATCCAGTTTAAACCGGTTCTATCCGGTTTAAACCAGTTTAGGCTGGTTCAACACGGTTTTATCAGTTTTAAACCGGTTTAAACTGCTTCAATCCGTTTTTATCCGGTTTAAACCGGTTTCAACCGGTTCAATCCGGTTTTCTCCGGTTTAAACCGGTTTAAGCCAGTTCAATCCGGTTTTCTCCAGTTATAACCGGCTTAAACCATTTCAATCCGGTTTTCTCTAGTTTAAACCGGTTTATGCTGGTTTAATCCGGTTTCCTCCGGTTTTAACCGGCTTAAACTAGTTCAATCCGCTTTTATCCAGTTTAAACCGTATCTATCTGTTTCTATCTGGTTGAAACCGGTTTAAACCAGTTCAATCCGGTTGTATCCGGTTTAAACCGGTTCATTCCGGTTTCATCCAGTTTGAACCAGTTTAAACCAGTTTAAACCAGTTCAATCCGGTTTTATCCGGTTTAAACCGGTTCTATCCGGTTCAATCCGGTTTAAACTGGTTTAAACCGGTTCTATCCAGTTCAATCCGGTTTAAACCGGTTTAAACCAGTTCAATCCGGTTTTATCCGGTTTAAACCGGTTCTATCCGGTTCAATCCGGTTTAAACCGGTTTAAACCAGTTCAATCCAGTTTTATCCGGTTTAAACCGGTTTAATCTGGTTTTGTCCGGATTAAACCGGTTTAAACAGGTTCTATCCGTTTCTATCCGGTTTAAACCGGTTTAAACCGATTCAATCCGGTTTTATCCGGTTTAAACCGGTTCAATCTGGTTTTATCCGTTTTAAACTGCTTGAAACCTGTTCAGTCCGGTTTTATCCGTTTTAAAACGGTTTAAACAGGTTCAATCTGGTTTTATCTGGTTTAAACCGCTTCAATCCGTTTTTATCCGGTTTAAACCAGTTCTATCCTGTTCTATCCGGTTTAAACCATTTTAAACCAGTTCATTCCGGATTTATCCGATTTAAACCGGTTTAAACTGGTTCAATCCAGTTTTATCCGGTTTAAACCGGTTTAAGCCGGTTCAATCTGGTTGTATCCGGTTTAAACAGGTTTAATCTGGTTCAATCCGGTTTTATCCGGTTTAAACCGTCTTAAACCGGTTCAATCCGGTTTTATCCAGTTTAAAACGTTTCTATCTGGTTCTATCCGGTTGAAACCGTTTTAAACCGGTTCAATCCGGTTTTATCCGGTTTAAACCGGTTCAATCCAGTTCTAACTGATTTAAACCGGTTTAAACTTGTTCAATCCGTTTTTACGCAGATTGAACCAGTTTAATCCGGATCAATCCGGTTTTATCCGGTTTAAACCGGTTTAAACTCGTTCAATCCGGTTTTATCCGGTTTAAACCGGTTCTATCCGGTTTAAACCAGTTTGAACCGGTTCGATCCGGTTTTATCCGGTTTAAACCGGTTCAATCCGGTTTTATCCGGTTTAAACCAGTTCATTCCGGTTTTATCCTGTTTAAACCAGTTTGAACCGGTTCAATCTGGTTTTATCCGGTTTAAACTGGTTTAAGCGGTACAATCCGGTTTTATTCGGTTTAAACCGGTTCTATCCGCTTCTATCCGGTTTGAAGCGGTTCTATCTGGTTTTATCCGGTTTAAACCGGTTGAATCTGGTTTTATCTGGTTTAAACCGGTTTCAACCGGTTCAATCCGGTTTTATCCGGTTTAAACCAGTTTAAACCGGATCAATCCGGTTTTATCCGGTTTAAACTGGTTCAATCTGGTTTTATCCGTTTTAAACCGCTTTAAACTGGTTCAGTCCGGATTTATCCGTTTTAAACCGGTTTAAACCGGTTCAATCCGGTTTTATCTGGTTTAAACCAGTTCTATCCGGTTCTATCCTGTTTAAACCGGTTTAAACCAGTTCAATCCGGTTTTATCCGGTTTAAACCGGGTGTATCCGGTTCAATCCGGTTTAAACCGGTTCTATCCGGTTTTATCCGGTTTAAACCGGTTCAATCTGGTTTTATCCGGTTTAAACCGGTTCAATCGGTTTTATCCAGTTTAAACCGGTTCTATCCGGTTTAAACCAGTTTAGGCAGGTTCAATACGGTTTTATCAGTTTTAAACCGGTTTAAACTGCTTCAATCCGTTTTTATCCGGTTTAAACCGGTTTCAACAAGTTCAATCCGGTTTTCTCCGGGTTAAACCGGTTTAAGCCAGTTCAATCCGGTTTTCTCCAGTTATAACCGGCTTAAACCATTTCAATCCGGTTTTCTCCAGTTTAAACCGGTTTAAGCTGGTTTAATCCGGTTTCCTCCGCTTTTAACCGGCTTAAACTAGTTCAATCCGCTTTTATCCAGTTTAAACCGTTTCTATCTGGTTCTATCCGGTTGAAACCGGTTTAAACCGGTTCAATCCGGTTGTATCCGGTTTAAACCGGTTCATTCCGGTTTCATCCAGTTTGAACCAGTTTAAACCAGTTTAAACCAGTTCAATCCAGTTTTATCCGGTTTAAACCGGTTCTATCCGGTTCAATCCGGTTTAAACTGGTTTAAACCGGTTCTATCCAGTTCAATCCGGTTTAAACCGGTTTAAACCGGTTCTATCCGGTTTTATCCAGTTTAAACCGGTTCAATCTGGTTTTATCCGGTTCAAACCGTTTTAAACAGGTTCAATCGGTTTTATCCAGTTTAAACCGGTTCAATCTGGTTGAAACCAGTTTAAGCCGGATCAATCTGGTTTTATCAGTTTTAAACCGGTTCAAACCGCTTCAATCCGTTTTTATCCAGTTTAAACCAGTTCTATCCGGTTCTATCCGGTTTAAAACGTTTTAAACCAGTTCATTCCGGATTTATCCGATTTAAACCGGTGTAAACTGGTTCAATCAAGTTTTATCCGGTTTAAACCGGTTTAAGCCGGTTCAATCTGGTTTTATCCGGTTTAAACCGGGTTAAACTGTTTCAATCCGGTTTTATCCGGTTTAAACCAGTTTAAAAGGGATCAATCCAGTTTTATCAGGTTTAAACCGGTTTAAACTTGTTCAATCCGTTTTTACGCAGATTGAACCACTTTAATCCAGATCAATCCGGTTTTATCCGGTTTAAACCGGTTTAAACTGGTTCAATCCGGTTTTATCCGGTTTAAACCGGTTCTATCCGGTTTAAACCAGTTTGAACCGGTTCTATACGGTTTTATCCGGTTCAAACCGGTTCAATCTGGTTTTATCCAGTTTAAACCGGTTTAAACTGGTTCAATCGGTTTTATCCAGTTTAAACCGTTTCTATCCGGTTTAAACAAGTTTAGGCCGGTTCAATACGGTTTTATCAGTTTAAACCGGTTTAAACTGCTTCAATCCGTTTTTATCCGGTTTAAACTGGTTTCAACCGGTTCAATCCGTTTTTCTCCGGTTTAAACCGGTTGGAGCCGGTTCAATCCAGTTTTCTCCGGTTTTAACCGGCTTGAACCATTTCAATCCAGTTTTCTCCAGTTTAAACCGGTTTAAGCCGGTTTAATCCGGTTTCCTCCGGTTTTAACCGGCTTAAACCAGTTCAATCCGCTTTTATCCAGTTTAAACCGGTTCTATCCGGTTCTATCCGGTTTAAACCGGTTCCATCTGGTTTTATCCGGTTTACACCGGTTCCATCTGGTTTTATCCGGTTTAAACCGGTTTAAACCGGTTCAATCGTTTTTATCCAGTTTAAACCGGTTCTATCCGGTTTAAACCAGTTTAAGCCGGTTGAATCCGGTTTTATCCGTTTTAAACCGGTTTAAGCTGCTTCAATCCGTTTTTATCCAGTTTAAACTGGTTTCAACCGGATCAATCCGTTTTTCTCCGGTTTAAACCGGTTTAAACTGCTTCAATCCGGTTGTATCCGGTTAAAATCGGTTCAATCCGGTTTCATCCAGTTTGAACCAGTTTAAACCGGTTTAAACCAGTTCAATCCGGTTTTATCCGGTTTAAACCGGTTCTTTCCGGTTCAATCCAGTTTAAACTGGTTTAAACCGGTTCTATCCAGTTCAATCCGGTTTCAACAGGATTAAACCGGTTCTATCCGGTTTTATCCGGTTTAAACCGGTTTAAGCCGGTTCAATCGGTTTTTTCCAGTTTAAACCGGTTCTATCCGGTTATAACCAGTTTAAGCCAGTTCAATACGGTTTTATCAGTTTTAATCCAGTTTAAACTGCTTCAATCCGTTTTTATCCGGTTTAAACCAGTTTCAACCGGTTCAATCCGGTTTTCTCCGGTTTGAACCGGTTTAAGCCGGTCCAATCCGGTTTTCTCTGGTTTTAACCGGCTTAAACCAGTTCAATCCGGTTTTCTCCAGTTTAAACCAGTTTAAGCCAGTTCAATCCGGTTTTCTACGGTTTTAACCGGCTAAAACCAGTTCAATCTGCTTTTATCCACTTTAAACCGGTTCTATCTGGTTCTATCCGGTTGAAACCGCTTTAAACCGGTTCAATCCGGTTTTATCCGGTTTAAATCTGTTCATTCCGGTTTCATCCGGTTTGAACCTGTTTAAACCGGTTTAAACCAGTTCAATCCGGTTTTATCCGCTTTGATCCGGTTCTATCCGGTTCAATCCGGTTTAAACTGGTTTAAACCGGTTCTATCTGGTTTTATCCGGTTTAAACCGGTTCAATCTGGTTTTATCTGGTTTAAACTGGTTTAAACAGGTTCAATTGGTTTTATCCAGTTTAAACCGGTTCTATCCGGTTTAAACCAGTTTAAGCCGGATCAATCCGGTTTTATCAGTTATAAACCGGTTTTAACCGCTTCAATCCGATTTTATCCGTTTTAAACCGGTTTAAACCTGTTCAATCTGGTTTTATCCGGTTTAAACCGGTTCTAACTGGTTCTATCCTGTTTAAACCGTTTTAAAGCAGTTTATTCCGGATTTATGCTATTTAAACCGGTTTAAACCAGTTCAATCCAGTTTTATCCGGTTTAAACCGGTTTAAACCGGTTCAATCCAGTTTTATCTGGTTTAAACCGGTTCATTCTGGTTTCATCCGGTTTGAACAAGTTTAAACCGGTTTGAACCAGTTCAATCCGGTTTTATCCGGTTTAAACCGGTTCTATCCGGGTCAATCCGGTTTAAACCGGTTCTATCCAGTTCAATCCGGTTTAAACCGGTTTAAACCGGTTCTATCCGGTTTTATCCGGTTTAAACCGGTTCAATCTGGTTTTATCCGGTTTAAACCGGTTTAAACAGGTTCAATCGGTTTTATCCAGTTTAAACCGGTTCAATCGGTTTTATCCAATTTAAACCGGTTCTATCCGGTTTAAACCGGTTTAAACCAGTTCAATCCGGTTTTATCCGGTTTAAACCGGTTCTATCCGGTTCTATCCGGTTTAAACCGGTTTCAACCAGTTCATTCCGGATTTATCCAGTTTAAAACGGTTTAAACCGGTCCAATCCGCTTTTGTCCGGTTTTAAACGGTTCTATCCGGTTCTATCCGGTGCAAACCGGTTTAAACCGGTTCAATCCGGTTTTATCCGGTTTAAACCAGTTTAAACCGGATCAATCCGGTTTTATCCGGTTTAAACCGGTTTAAACTGGTTCAATCCGGTTTTATCCGGTTTAAACCGTTTCAATCTGGTTTTATCCGTTTTAAACCTCTTTAAACCGGTTCAGTCCGGATTTATCCGTTTTAAACCGGTTTAAACCGGTTCAATCCGGTTTTATCTGGTTTAAACCAGTTCTATCCGGTTCTATCCTGTTTAAACCGGTTTAAAGCAGTTCAATCCGGTTTTATCCGGTTTAAACCGTTTCTATCCGGTTCAATCCGGTTTAAACCGGTTCTATCCGGTTTTATCCGGTTTAAACCGGTTCAATCTGGTTTTATCCGGTTTAAACCGGTTCAATCGGTTTTATCCAGTTTAAACCGGTTCTATCCGGTTTAAACCAGTTTAGGCTGGTTCAACACGGTTTTATCAGTTTTAAACCGGTTTAAACTGCTTCAATCCGTTTTTATCCGGTTTAAACCGGTTTCAACCGGTTCAATCCGGTTTTCTCCGGTTTAAACCGGTTTATGCCAGTTCAATCCGGTTTTCTCCAGTTATAACCGGCTTAAACCATTTCAATCCGGTTTTCTCTAGTTTAAACCGGTTTAAGCTGGTTTAATCCGGTTTCCTCCGGTTTTAACCGGCTTAAACTAGTTCAATCCGCTTTTATCCAGTTTAAACCGTATCTATCTGGTTCTATCTGGTTGAAACCGGTTTAAACCAGTTCAATCCGGTTGTATCCGGTTTAAACCGGTTCATTCCGGTTTCATCCAGTTTGAACCAGTTTAAACCAGTTTAAACCAGTTCAATCCGGTTTTATCCGGTTTAAACCGGTTCTATCCGGTTCAATCCGGTTGAAACTGGTTTAAACCGGTTCTATCCAGTTCAATCCGGTTTAAACCGGTTTAAACCAGTTCAATCCGGTTTTATCCGGTTTAAACCGGTTCTATCCGGTTCAATCCGGTTTAAACCGGTTTAAACCAGTTCAATCCAGTTTTATCCGGTTTAAACCGGTTTAATCTGGTTTTGTCCGGATTAAACCGGTTTAAACCGGTTCTATCCGTTTCTATCCGGTTTAAACCGGTTTAAACCGATTCAATCCGGTTTTATCCGGTTTAAACCGGTTCAATCTGGTTTTATCCGGTTTAAACCGGTTCAATCGGTTTTATCCAGTTTAAACCGGTTCTATCCGGTTTAAACCAGTTTAGGCAGGTTCAATACGGTTTTATCAGTTTTAAACCGGTTTAAACTGCTTCAATCCGTTTTTATCCGGTTTAAACCGGTTTCAACAAGTTCAATCCGGTTTTCTCCGGGTTAAACCGGTTTAAGCCAGTTCAATCCGGTTTTCTCCAGTTATAACCGGCTTAAACCATTTCAATCCGGTTTTCTCCAGTTTAAACCGGTTTAAGCTGGTTTAATCCGGTTTCCTCCGCTTTTAACCGGCTTAAACTAGTTCAATCCGCTTTTATCCAGTTTAAACCGTTTCTATCTGGTTCTATCCGGTTGAAACCGGTTTAAACCGGTTCAATCCGGTTGTATCCGGTTTAAACCGGTTCATTCCGGTTTCATCCAGTTTGAACCAGTTTAAACCAGTTTAAACCAGTTCAATCCAGTTTTATCCGGTTTAAACCGGTTCTATCCGGTTCAATCCGGTTTAAACTGGTTTAAACCGGTTCTATCCAGTTCAATCCGGTTTAAACCGGTTTAAACCGGTTCTATCCGGTTTTATCCAGTTTAAACCGGTTCAATCTGGTTTTATCCGGTTCAAACCGTTTTAAACAGGTTCAATCGGTTTTATCCAGTTTAAACCGGTTCAATCTGGTTGAAACCAGTTTAAGCCGGATCAATCTGGTTTTATCAGTTTTAAACCGGTTCAAACCGCTTCAATCCGTTTTTATCCAGTTTAAACCAGTTCTATCCGGTTCTATCCGGTTTAAAACGTTTTAAACCAGTTCATTCCGGATTTATCCGATTTAAACCGGTGTAAACTGGTTCAATCAAGTTTTATCCGGTTTAAACCGGTTTAAGCCGGTTCAATCTGGTTTTATCCGGTTTAAACCGGGTTAAACTGTTTCAATCCGGTTTTATCCGGTTTAAACCAGTTTAAAAGGGATCAATCCAGTTTTATCAGGTTTAAACCGGTTTAAACTTGTTCAATCCGTTTTTACGCAGATTGAACCACTTTAATCCAGATCAATCCGGTTTTATCCGGTTTAAACCGGTTTAAACTGGTTCAATCCGGTTTTATCCGGTTTAAACCGGTTCTATCCGGTTTAAACCAGTTTGAACCGGTTCTATACGGTTTTATCCGGTTCAAACCGGTTCAATCTGGTTTTATCCAGTTTAAACCGGTTTAAACTGGTTCAATCGGTTTTATCCAGTTTAAACCGTTTCTATCCGGTTTAAACAAGTTTAGGCCGGTTCAATACGGTTTTATCAGTTTAAACCGGTTTAAACTGCTTCAATCCGTTTTTATCCGGTTTAAACTGGTTTCAACCGGTTCAATCCGTTTTTCTCCGGTTTAAACCGGTTGGAGCCGGTTCAATCCAGTTTTCTCCGGTTTTAACCGGCTTGAACCATTTCAATCCAGTTTTCTCCAGTTTAAACCGGTTTAAGCCGGTTTAATCCGGTTTCCTCCGGTTTTAACCGGCTTAAACCAGTTCAATCCGCTTTTATCCAGTTTAAACCGGTTCTATCCGGTTCTATCCGGTTTAAACCGGTTCCATCTGGTTTTATCCGGTTTACACCGGTTCCATCTGGTTTTATCCGGTTTAAACCGGTTTAAACCGGTTCAATCGTTTTTATCCAGTTTAAACCGGTTCTATCCGGTTTAAACCAGTTTAAGCCGGTTGAATCCGGTTTTATCCGTTTTAAACCGGTTTAAGCTGCTTCAATCCGTTTTTATCCAGTTTAAACTGGTTTCAACCGGATCAATCCGTTTTTCTCCGGTTTAAACCGGTTTAAACTGCTTCAATCCGGTTGTATCCGGTTAAAATCGGTTCAATCCGGTTTCATCCAGTTTGAACCAGTTTAAACCGGTTTAAACCAG
Source organism: Cynocephalus volans (assembly GCF_027409185.1). NCBI lineage: Eukaryota > Metazoa > Chordata > Mammalia > Dermoptera > Cynocephalidae > Cynocephalus > Cynocephalus volans. The sequence goes on along the minus strand of NW_026902369.1, from coordinate 390,685 downwards.
TTCAATCCGGTTTTATCCGGTTTAAACCGGTTCTTTCCGGTTCAATCCAGTTTAAACTGGTTTAAACCGGTTCTATCCAGTTCAATCCGGTTTCAACAGGATTAAACCGGTTCTATCCGGTTTTATCCGGTTTAAACCGGTTTAAGCCGGTTCAATCGGTTTTTTCCAGTTTAAACCGGTTCTATCCGGTTATAACCAGTTTAAGCCAGTTCAATACGGTTTTATCAGTTTTAATCCAGTTTAAACTGCTTCAATCCGTTTTTATCCGGTTTAAACCAGTTTCAACCGGTTCAATCCGGTTTTCTCCGGTTTGAACCGGTTTAAGCCGGTCCAATCCGGTTTTCTCTGGTTTTAACCGGCTTAAACCAGTTCAATCCGGTTTTCTCCAGTTTAAACCAGTTTAAGCCAGTTCAATCCGGTTTTCTACGGTTTTAACCGGCTAAAACCAGTTCAATCTGCTTTTATCCACTTTAAACCGGTTCTATCTGGTTCTATCCGGTTGAAACCGCTTTAAACCGGTTCAATCCGGTTTTATCCGGTTTAAATCTGTTCATTCCGGTTTCATCCGGTTTGAACCTGTTTAAACCGGTTTAAACCAGTTCAATCCGGTTTTATCCGCTTTGATCCGGTTCTATCCGGTTCAATCCGGTTTAAACTGGTTTAAACCGGTTCTATCTGGTTTTATCCGGTTTAAACCGGTTCAATCTGGTTTTATCTGGTTTAAACTGGTTTAAACAGGTTCAATTGGTTTTATCCAGTTTAAACCGGTTCTATCCGGTTTAAACCAGTTTAAGCCGGATCAATCCGGTTTTATCAGTTATAAACCGGTTTTAACCGCTTCAATCCGATTTTATCCGTTTTAAACCGGTTTAAACCTGTTCAATCTGGTTTTATCCGGTTTAAACCGGTTCTAACTGGTTCTATCCTGTTTAAACCGTTTTAAAGCAGTTTATTCCGGATTTATGCTATTTAAACCGGTTTAAACCAGTTCAATCCAGTTTTATCCGGTTTAAACCGGTTTAAACCGGTTCAATCCAGTTTTATCTGGTTTAAACCGGTTCATTCTGGTTTCATCCGGTTTGAACAAGTTTAAACCGGTTTGAACCAGTTCAATCCGGTTTTATCCGGTTTAAACCGGTTCTATCCGGGTCAATCCGGTTTAAACCGGTTCTATCCAGTTCAATCCGGTTTAAACCGGTTTAAACCGGTTCTATCCGGTTTTATCCGGTTTAAACCGGTTCAATCTGGTTTTATCCGGTTTAAACCGGTTTAAACAGGTTCAATCGGTTTTATCCAGTTTAAACCGGTTCAATCGGTTTTATCCAATTTAAACCGGTTCTATCCGGTTTAAACCGGTTTAAACCAGTTCAATCCGGTTTTATCCGGTTTAAACCGGTTCTATCCGGTTCTATCCGGTTTAAACCGGTTTCAACCAGTTCATTCCGGATTTATCCAGTTTAAAACGGTTTAAACCGGTCCAATCCGCTTTTGTCCGGTTTTAAACGGTTCTATCCGGTTCTATCCGGTGCAAACCGGTTTAAACCGGTTCATTCCGGATTTATCCGGTTTAAACTGTTTTAAACCGGTTCAATCCAGTTTTATCTGGTTAAAACCGGTTCAAACCGGTTCAATCCGGTTTAATCCGGTTGTATCCGGTTCTATCCGGTTAAAACTGGTTTAAACCAGTTCATTCCGGATTTATCCGGTTTAAACCGTTTTAAAACGGTTCAATCCAGTTTTATCCGGTTTAGACCGGTTTAATCCGGTTTTGTCCGGTTTAAACCGGTTTAAACCGGTTCTATCCGTTTCTATCCGGTTTAAACCGGTTTAAACCGATTCAATCCGGTTTTATCTGGTTTAAACCGGTTCAATCTGTTTTTATCCGTTTTAAACTGCTTGAAACCGGTTCAGTCCGGTTTTATCCGTTTTAAACCGGTTTAAACCGGTTCAATCTGGTTTTATCTGGTTTAAACCGGTTCTATCCGGTTCTATCTGGTTGAAACCGGTTTAAACCAGTTCAATCCGGTTTTATCCGGTTTAAACCGGTTCTATCCGTTTCAATCCGGTTTAAACCGGTTCTATCCGGTTTTATCTGGTTTAAACCGGTTCAATCTGGTTTTATCCGGTTTAAACCGGTTCAATCTGGTTTTATCTGGTTTAAACCGGTTCTATCCGGTTCTATCTGGTTGAAACCGGTTTAAACCAGTTCAATCCGGTTTTATCCGGTTTAAACCGGTTCTATCCGTTTCAATCCGGTTTAAACCGGTTCTATCCGGTTTTATCTGGTTTAAACCGGTTCAGTCCGGTTTTATCCGTTTTAAACCGGTTTAAACCGGTTCAATCTGGTTTTATCTGGTTTAAACCGGTTCTATCCGTTTCTATCCGGTTTAAACCGGTTTAAACCGATTCAATCCGGTTTTATCTGGTTTAAACCGGTTCAATCTGTTTTTATCCGTTTTAAACTGCTTGAAACCGGTTCAGTCCGGTTTTATCCGTTTTAAACCGGTTTAAACCGGTTCAATCTGGTTTTATCTGGTTTAAACCGGTTCTATCCGGTTCTATCTGGTTGAAACCGGTTTAAACCAGTTCAATCCGGTTTTATCCGGTTTAAACCGGTTCTATCCGTTTCAATCCGGTTTAAACCGGTTCTATCCGGTTTTATCTGGTTTAAACCGGTTCAATCTGGTTTTATCCGGTTTAAACCGGTTCAATCTGGTTTTATCTGGTTTAAACCGGTTCTATCCGGTTCTATCTGGTTGAAACCGGTTTAAACCAGTTCAATCCGGTTTTATCCGGTTTAAACCGGTTCTATCCGTTTCAATCCGGTTTAAACCGGTTCTATCCGGTTTTATCTGGTTTAAACCGGTTCAATCCGGTTTTATCCGGTTTAAACTGGTTCTATCCATTTCAATCCGGTTTAAACCGGTTCTATCCGGTTTTATCTGGTTTAAACCAGTTCACTCCGGTTTTATCCGGTTTAAACCGGTTCTATCCGTTTCAATCCGGTTTAAACCGGTTCTATCCGGTTTTATCCAGTTTAAACCGGTTTAAGCCGGTTCAATCGGTTTTTTCCAGTTTAAACCGGTTCTATCCGGTTATAACCAGTTTAAGCCAGTTCAATACGGTTTTATCAGTTTTAATCCGGTTTAAACTGCTTCAATCCGTTTTTATCCGGTTTAAACCAGTTTCAACCGGTTCAATCCGGTTTTCTCCGGTTTGAACCGGTTTAAGCCGGTCCAATCCGGTTTTCTCCGGTTTTAACCGGCTTAAACCAGTTCAATCCGGTTTTCTCCAGTTTAAACCAGTTTAAGCCACTTCAATCCGGTTTTCTACGGTTTTAACCGGCTAAAACCAGTTCAATCTGCTTTTATCCAGTTTAAACCGGTTCTATCTGGTTCTATCCGGTTGAAACCGCTTTAAACCGGTTCAATCCGGTTTTATCCGGTTTAAATCTGTTCATTCCGGTTTCATCTGGTTTGAACCTGTTTAAACCGGTTTAAACCAGTTCAATCCGGTTTCATCCGCTTTGAACCGGTTTAAACCGGTTCAATCCGGTTTTATCTGGTTTAAACCAGTTCTATCCGGTTCTATCCTGTTTAAACCGGTTTAAACCAGTTCAATCCGGTTTTATCCGGTTTAAACCGGGTGTATCCGGTTCAATCCGGTTTAAACCGGTTCTATCCGGTTTTATCCGGTTTAAACAGGTTCAATCTGGTTTTATCCGGTTTAAACCGGTTCAATCGGTTTTATCCAGTTTAAACCGGTTCTATCCGGTTTAAACCAGTTTAGGCAGGTTCAATACGGTTTTATCAGTTTTAAACCGGTTTAAACTGCTTCAATCCGTTTTTATCCGGTTTAAACCGGTTTCAACAAGTTCAATCCGGTTTTCTCCGGGTTAAACCGGTTTAAGCCAGTTCAATCCGGTTTTCTCCAGTTATAACCGGCTTAAACCATTTCAATCCGGTTTTCTCCAGTTTAAACCGGTTTAAGCTGGTTTAATCCGGTTTCCTCCGCTTTTAACCGGCTTAAACTAGTTCAATCCGCTTTTATCCAGTTTAAACCGTTTCTATCTGGTTCTATCCGGTTGAAACCGGTTTAAACCGGTTCAATCCGGTTGTATCCGGTTTAAACCGGTTCATTCCGGTTTCATCCAGTTTGAACCAGTTTAAACCAGTTTAAACCAGTTCAATCCAGTTTTATCCGGTTTAAACCGGTTCTATCCGGTTCAATCCGGTTTAAACTGGTTTAAACCGGTTCTATCCAGTTCAATCCGGTTTAAACCGGTTTAAACCAGTTCTATCCGGTTTTATCCAGTTTAAACCGGTTCAATCTGGTTTTATCCGGTTCAAACCGTTTTAAACAGGTTCAATCGGTTTTATCCAGTTTAAACCGGTTCAATCTGGTTGAAACCAGTTTAAGCCGGATCAATCTGGTTTTATCAGTTTTAAACCGGTTCAAACCGCTTCAATCCGTTTTTATCCAGTTTAAACCAGTTCTATCCGGTTCTATCCGGTTTAAAACGTTTTAAACCAGTTCATTCCGGATTTATCCGATTTAAACCGGTGTAAACTGGTTCAATCAAGTTTTATCCGGTTTAAACCGGTTTAAGCCGGTTCAATCTGGTTTTATCCGGTTTAAACCGGGTTAAACTGTTTCAATCCGGTTTTATCCGGTTTAAACCAGTTTAAAAGGGATCAATCCAGTTTTATCAGGTTTAAACCGGTTTAAACTTGTTCAATCCGTTTTTACGCAGATTGAACCAGTTTAATCCAGATCAATCCGGTTTTATCCGGTTTAAACCGGTTTAAACTGGTTCAATCCGGTTTTATCCGGTTTAAACCGGTTCTATCCGGTTTAAACCAGTTTGAACCGGTTCTATACGGTTTTATCCGGTTCAAACCGGTTCAATCTGGTTTTATCCAGTTTAAACCGGTTTAAACTGGTTCAATCGGTTTTATCCAGTTTAAACCGTTTCTATCCGGTTTAAACAAGTTTAGGCCGGTTCAATACGGTTTTATCAGTTTAAACCGGTTTAAACTGCTTCAATCCGTTTTTATCCGGTTTAAACTGGTTTCAACCGGTTCAATCCGTTTTTCTCCGGTTTAAACCGGTTGGAGCCGGTTCAATCCAGTTTTCTCCGGTTTTAACCGGCTTGAACCATTTCAATCCAGTTTTCTCCAGTTTAAACCGGTTTAAGCCGGTTTAATCCGGTTTCCTCCGGTTTTAACCGGCTTAAACCAGTTCAATCCGCTTTTATCCAGTTTAAACCGGTTCTATCCGGTTTAAACCGGTTCCATCTGGTTTTATCCGGTTTACACCGGTTCCATCTGGTTTTATCCGGTTTAAACCGGTTTAAACCGGTTCAATCGTTTTTATCCAGTTTAAACTGGTTCTATCCGGTTTAAACCAGTTTAAGCCGGTTGAATCCGGTTTTATCCGTTTTAAACCGGTTTAAGCTGCTTCAATCCGTTTTTATCCAGTTTAAACTGGTTTCAACCGGATCAATCCGTTTTTCTCCGGTTTAAACCGGTTTAAACTGCTTCAATCCGGTTGTATCCGGTTAAAATCGGTTCAATCCGGTTTCATCCAGTTTGAACCAGTTTAAACCGGTTTAAACCAGTTCAATCCGGTTTTATCCGGTTTAAACCGGTTCTTTCCGGTTCAATCCAGTTTAAACTGGTTTAAACCGGTTCTATCCAGTTCAATCCGGTTTCAACAGGATTAAACCGGTTCTATCCGGTTTTATCCGGTTTAAACCGGTTTAAGCCGGTTCAATCGGTTTTTTCCAGTTTAAACCGGTTCTATCCGGTTATAACCAGTTTAAGCCAGTTCAATACGGTTTTATCAGTTTTAATCCAGTTTAAACTGCTTCAATCCGTTTTTATCCGGTTTAAACCAGTTTCAACCGGTTCAATCCGGTTTTCTCCGGTTTGAACCGGTTTAAGCCGGTCCAATCCGGTTTTCTCTGGTTTTAACCGGCTTAAACCAGTTCAATCCGGTTTTCTCCAGTTTAAACCAGTTTAAGCCGGTTCAATCCGGTTTTCTACGGTTTTAACCGGCTAAAACCAGTTCAATCTGCTTTTATCCACTTTAAACCGGTTCTATCTGGTTCTATCCGGTTGAAACCGCTTTAAACCGGTTCAATCCGGTTTTATCCGGTTTAAATCTGTTCATTCCGGTTTCATCCGGTTTGAACCTGTTTAAACCGGTTTAAACCAGTTCAATCCGGTTTTATCCGCTTTGATCCGGTTCTATCCGGTTCAATCCGGTTTAAACTGGTTTAAACCGGTTCTATCTGGTTTTATCCGGTTTAAACCGGTTCAATCTGGTTTTATCTGGTTTAAACTGGTTTAAACAGGTTCAATTGGTTTTATCCAGTTTAAACCGGTTCTATCCGGTTTAAACCAGTTTAAGCCGGATCAATCCGGTTTTATCAGTTATAAACCGGTTTTAACCGCTTCAATCCGATTTTATCCGTTTTAAACCGGTTTAAACCTGTTCAATCTGGTTTTATCCGGTTTAAACCGGTTCTAACTGGTTCTATCCTGTTTAAACCGTTTTAAAGCAGTTTATTCCGGATTTATGCTATTTAAACCGGTTTAAACCAGTTCAATCCAGTTTTATCCGGTTAAACCGGTTTAAACCGGTTCAATCCAGTTTTATCTGGTTTAAACCGGTTCATTCTGGTTTCATCCGGTTTGAACAAGTTTAAACCGGTTTGAACCAGTTCAATCCGGTTTTATCCGGTTTAAACCGGTTCTATCCGGGTCAATCCGGTTTAAACCGGTTCTATCCAGTTCAATCCGGTTTAAACCGGTTTAAACCGGTTCTATCCGGTTTTATCCGGTTTAAACCGGTTCAATCTGGTTTTATCCGGTTTAAACCGGTTTAAACAGGTTCAATCGGTTTTATCCAGTTTAAACCGGTTCAATCGGTTTTATCCAATTTAAACCGGTTCTATCCGGTTTAAACCGGTTTAAACCAGTTCAATCCGGTTTTATCCGGTTTAAACCGGTTCTATCCGGTTCTATCCGGTTTAAACCGGTTTCAACCAGTTCATTCCGGATTTATCCAGTTTAAAACGGTTTAAAACCGGTCCAATCCGCTTTTGTCCGGTTTTAACCGGTTCTATCCGGTTCTATCCGGTGCAAACCGGTTTAAACCGGTTCATTCCGGATTTATCCGGTTTAAACTGTTTTAAACCGGTTCAATCCAGTTTTATCTGGTTAAAACCGGTTCAAACCGGTTCAATCCGGTTTAATCCGGTTGTATCCGGTTCTATCCGGTTAAAACTGGTTTAAACCAGTTCATTCCGGATTTATCCGGTTTAAACCGTTTTAAAACGGTTCAATCCAGTTTTATCCGGTTTAGACCGGTTTAATCCGGTTTTGTCCGGTTTAAACCGGTTTAAACCGGTTCTATCCGTTTCTATCCGGTTTAAACCGGTTTAAACCGATTCAATCCGGTTTTATCTGGTTTAAACCGGTTCAATCTGTTTTTATCCGTTTTAAACTGCTTGAAACCGGTTCAGTCCGGTTTTATCCGTTTTAAACCGGTTTAAACCGGTTCAATCTGGTTTTATCTGGTTTAAACCGGTTCTATCCGGTTCTATCTGGTTGAAACCGGTTTAAACCAGTTCAATCCGGTTTTATCCGGTTTAAACCGGTTCTATCCGTTTCAATCCGGTTTAAACCGGTTCTATCCGGTTTTATCTGGTTTAAACCGGTTCAATCTGGTTTTATCCGGTTTAAACCGGTTCAATCTGGTTTTATCTGGTTTAAACCGGTTCTATCCGGTTCTATCTGGTTGAAACCGGTTTAAACCAGTTCAATCCGGTTTTATCCGGTTTAAACCGGTTCTATCCGTTTCAATCCGGTTTAAACCGGTTCTATCCGGTTTTATCTGGTTTAAACCGGTTCAATCCGGTTTTATCCGGTTTAAACTGGTTCTATCCATTTCAATCCGGTTTAAACCGGTTCTATCCGGTTTTATCTGGTTTAAACCAGTTCAATCCGGTTTTATCCGGTTTAAACCGGTTCTATCCGTTTCAATCCGGTTTAAACCGGTTCTATCCGGTTTTATCCAGTTTAAACCGGTTTAAGCCGGTTCAATCGGTTTTTTCCAGTTTAAACCGGTTCTATCCGGTTATAACCAGTTTAAGCCAGTTCAATACGGTTTTATCAGTTTTAATCCGGTTTAAACTGCTTCAATCCGTTTTTATCCGGTTTAAACCGGTTGGAGCCGGTTCAATCCAGTTTTCTCCGGTTTTAACCGGCTTGAACCATTTCAATCCAGTTTTCTCCAGTTTAAACCGGTTTAAGCCGGTTTAATCCGGTTTCCTCCGGTTTTAACCGGCTTAAACCAGTTCAATCCGCTTTTATCCAGTTTAAACCGGTTCTATCCGGTTTAAACCGGTTCCATCTGGTTTTATCCGGTTTACACCGGTTCCATCTGGTTTTATCCGGTTTAAACCGGTTTAAACCGGTTCAATCGTTTTTATCCAGTTTAAACTGGTTCTATCCGGTTTAAACCAGTTTAAGCCGGTTGAATCCGGTTTTATCCGTTTTAAACCGGTTTAAGCTGCTTCAATCCGTTTTTATCCAGTTTAAACTGGTTTCAACCGGATCAATCCGTTTTTCTCCGGTTTAAACCGGTTTAAACTGCTTCAATCCGGTTGTATCCGGTTAAAATCGGTTCAATCCGGTTTCATCCAGTTTGAACCAGTTTAAACCGGTTTAAACCAGTTCAATCCGGTTTTATCCGGTTTAAACCGGTTCTTTCCGGTTCAATCCAGTTTAAACTGGTTTAAACCGGTTCTATCCAGTTCAATCCGGTTTCAACAGGATTAAACCGGTTCTATCCGGTTTTATCCGGTTTAAACCGGTTTAAGCCGGTTCAATCGGTTTTTTCCAGTTTAAACCGGTTCTATCCGGTTATAACCAGTTTAAGCCAGTTCAATACGGTTTTATCAGTTTTAATCCAGTTTAAACTGCTTCAATCCGTTTTTATCCGGTTTAAACCAGTTTCAACCGGTTCAATCCGGTTTTCTCCGGTTTGAACCGGTTTAAGCCGGTCCAATCCGGTTTTCTCTGGTTTTAACCGGCTTAAACCAGTTCAATCCGGTTTTCTCCAGTTTAAACCAGTTTAAGCCGGTTCAATCCGGTTTTCTACGGTTTTAACCGGCTAAAACCAGTTCAATCTGCTTTTATCCACTTTAAACCGGTTCTATCTGGTTCTATCCGGTTGAAACCGCTTTAAACCGGTTCAATCCGGTTTTATCCGGTTTAAATCTGTTCATTCCGGTTTCATCCGGTTTGAACCTGTTTAAACCGGTTTTAAACCAGTTCAATCCGGTTTTATCCGCTTTGATCCGGTTCTATCCGGTTCAATCCGGTTTAAACTGGTTTAAACCGGTTCTATCTGGTTTTATCCGGTTTAAACCGGTTCAATCTGGTTTTATCTGGTTTAAACTGGTTTAAACAGGTTCAATTGGTTTTATCCAGTTTAAACCGGTTCTATCCGGTTTAAACCAGTTTAAGCCGGATCAATCCGGTTTTATCAGTTATAAACCGGTTTTAACCGCTTCAATCCGATTTTATCCGTTTTAAACCGGTTTAAACCTGTTCAATCTGGTTTTATCCGGTTTAAACCGGTTCTAACTGGTTCTATCCTGTTTAAACCGTTTTAAAGCAGTTTATTCCGGATTTATGCTATTTAAACCGGTTTAAACCAGTTCAATCCAGTTTTATCCGGTTTAAACCGGTTTAAACCGGTTCAATCCAGTTTTATCTGGTTTAAACCGGTTCATTCTGGTTTCATCCGGTTTGAACAAGTTTAAACCGGTTTGAACCAGTTCAATCCGGTTTTATCCGGTTTAAACCGGTTCTATCCGGGTCAATCCGGTTTAAACCGGTTCTATCCAGTTCAATCCGGTTTAAACCGGTTTAAACCGGTTCTATCCGGTTTTATCCGGTTTAAACCGGTTCAATCTGGTTTTATCCGGTTTAAACCGGTTTAAACAGGTTCAATCGGTTTTATCCAGTTTAAACCGGTTCAATCGGTTTTATCCAATTTAAACCGGTTCTATCCGGTTTAAACCGGTTTAAACCAGTTCAATCCGGTTTTATCCGGTTTAAACCGGTTCTATCCGGTTCTATCCGGTTTAAACCGGTTTCAACCAGTTCATTCCGGATTTATCCAGTTTAAAACGGTTTAAACCGGTCCAATCCGCTTTTGTCCGGTTTTAACCGGTTCTATCCGGTTCTATCCGGTGCAAACCGGTTTAAACCGGTTCATTCCGGATTTATCCGGTTTAAACTGTTTTAAACCGGTTCAATCCAGTTTTATCTGGTTAAAACCGGTTCAAACCGGTTCAATCCGGTTTAATCCGGTTGTATCCGGTTCTATCCGGTTAAAACTGGTTTAAACCAGTTCATTCCGGATTTATCCGGTTTAAACCGTTTTAAAACGGTTCAATCCAGTTTTATCCGGTTTAGACCGGTTTAATCCGGTTTTGTCCGGTTTAAACCGGTTTAAACCGGTTCTATCCGTTTCTATCCGGTTTAAACCGGTTTAAACCGATTCAATCCGGTTTTATCTGGTTTAAACCGGTTCAATCTGTTTTTATCCGTTTTAAACTGCTTGAAACCGGTTCAGTCCGGTTTTATCCGTTTTAAACCGGTTTAAACCGGTTCAATCTGGTTTTATCTGGTTTAAACCGGTTCTATCCGGTTCTATCTGGTTGAAACCGGTTTAAACCAGTTCAATCCGGTTTTATCCGGTTTAAACCGGTTCTATCCGTTTCAATCCGGTTTAAACCGGTTCTATCCGGTTTTATCTGGTTTAAACCGGTTCAATCTGGTTTTATCCGGTTTAAACCGGTTCAATCTGGTTTTATCTGGTTTAAACCGGTTCTATCCGGTTCTATCTGGTTGAAACCGGTTTAAACCAGTTCAATCCGGTTTTATCCGGTTTAAACCGGTTCTATCCGTTTCAATCCGGTTTAAACCGGTTCTATCCGGTTTTATCTGGTTTAAACCGGTTCAATCCGGTTTTATCCGGTTTAAACTGGTTCTATCCATTTCAATCCGGTTTAAACCGGTTCTATCCGGTTTTATCTGGTTTAAACCAGTTCAATCCGGTTTTATCCGGTTTAAACCGGTTCTATCCGTTTCAATCCGGTTTAAACCGGTTCTATCCGGTTTTATCCAGTTTAAACCGGTTTAAGCCGGTTCAATCGGTTTTATCCAGTTTAAACCGGTTCTATCCGGTTATAACCAGTTTAAGCCAGTTCAATACGGTTTTATCAGTTTTAATCCGGTTTAAACTGCTTCAATCCGTTTTTATCCGGTTTAAACCAGTTTCAACCGGTTCAATCCGGTTTTCTCCGGTTTGAACCGGTTTAAGCCGGTCCAATCCGGTTTTCTCCGGTTTTAACCGGCTTAAACCAGTTCAATCCGGTTTTCTCCAGTTTAAACCAGTTTAAGCCACTTCAATCCGGTTTTCTACGGTTTTAACCGGCTAAAACCAGTTCAATCTGCTTTTATCCAGTTTAAACCGGTTCTATCTGGTTCTATCCGGTTGAAACCGCTTTAAACCGGTTCAATCCGGTTTTATCCGGTTTAAATCTGTTCATTCCGGTTTCATCTGGTTTGAACCTGTTTAAACCGGTTTAAACCAGTTCAATCCGGTTTCATCCGCTTTGAACCGGTTTTATCCGGTTCAATCCGGTTTAAACTGGTTTAAACTGGTTATATCCAGTTCAATCCGGTTTAAACCGGTTTATACCGGTTCTATCTGGTTTTATCCGGTTTAAACCGGTTCAATCTGGTTTTATCTGGTTTAAACTGGTTTAAACAGGTTCAATTGGTTTTATCCAGTTTAAACCGGTTCTATCCGGTTTAAACCAGTTTAAGCCGGATCAATCCGGTTTTATCAGTTTTAAACAGGTTTTAACCGCTTCAATCCGATTTTATCCGGTTTAAACCGGTTCATTCTGGTTTCATCCGGTTTGAACGAGTTTGAACCGGTTTGAACCATTTCAATCCGGTTTTATCCAGTTTAAACCGGTTCTATCCGGTTCAATCCGGTTTAAACTGGTTTAAACTGGTTCTATCCAGTTCAGTCCGGTTTAAACCGGTTTATACCGGTTCTATCTGGTTTTATCCGGTTTAAACCGGTTCAATCTGGTTTTATCTGGTTTAAAATGGTTTAAACCGGTTCAATCGGTTTTATCCAGTTTAAACCGGTTCAATCGGTTTTATCCAATTTAAACCGGTTCTATCTGGTTTAAACCAGTTTAAGCCGGTTCAATCCGGTTTTATCCGGTTTAAACCGGTTCTATGCTGTTTATACCAGTTTAAGCCTGTTCAATCGGGTTTTATCCGTTTTAGACCTGTTTAAGCCGGTTCATTCCAGTTTTATCCAGTTTAAACCGGTTTAAACCGCTTCAATCCGTTTTTATCCGGTTTAAACCTGTTTAAACCAGTTCAATCCGGTTTTATCTGGTTTAAACCATTTCTATCCGGGTCTATCCGGATTAAACTGGTTTAAACCAGTTCATTCCGGATTTATTCAGTTTAAAAAGGTTTAAACCGGTTCAATCCCGTTTTATCCGGTTCAAACCGGTTCAATCCGGTTTTATCCGGTTTAGACCGGTTCTATCTGGTTCTATCCTGTTTAAACCAGTTTAAACCAGTTCATTCCGGATTTATCCGGTTTAAACCGGTTTAAACCGGTTCAATCCAGTTTCATCTAGTTCAAACCGGATCAAACCAGTTCAATCCGGTTTAAACCGGTTCAATCCTGTTTTGTCCGGTTTAAACCGGTTTAAACTAGTTCATTCCGGAATTATCCGATATAAACCGGTTTAAACCTGTTCAATCCAGTTTTATCAGGTATAAACCGGCTTAAGCCGGTTCAATCCGGTTTTATCCAGTTTAAGCCGGTTCAATCCGGTTCTATCCGGTTAAAACCGGTTCAATCCGGTTCAATCCGTTTTTATCTTGATTAAACCGGTTTAAACCGGTTCAATCCGGCTTTATCCATTTTAAAACGTTTCTATGTGGTTCTATCCGGTTGAATCCGTTTTAAACCGGTTCAACCCAGTTTTATTCGGTTTATACCAGTTCACTCCGGTTTTATGCGTTTTGAACCGGTTTAAACCGGTTTAAACCGGTTCAATCCGGTTTTATCCTGTTTAAACCGGTTCAAACCCTTTCAATCAGGTTTTATCCGGTTTAAACCGGTTCTATCCGGTTTTATCTGGTTTAAACCGGTTTAAATTGGTTCAATCCGGTTTTATCCGGTTTAACCGGATCAATCCGGTTTTATCCGGTTTAAACCGGTTTAAACTGGTTCAATCCGGTTTTATCCGGTTTAAACCGTTTCAACCTGGTTTTATCCGTTTTAAACCACTTTAAACCGGTTCAGTCCGGATTTATCCGTTTTAAACCGGTTTAAACCGGTTCAATCCGGTTTTATCTGGTTTAAACCGGTTCTATCCGGTTCTATCCTGTTTAAACCGGTTTAAACCAGTTCAATCCGGTTTTATCCGGTTGTATCCGGTTCTATCCGGTTAAAACTGGTTTAAACCAGTTCATTCCGGATTTATCCGGTATAAACCGTTTTAAAACGGTTCAATCCAGTTTTATCCGGTTTAGACCGGTTTAATCCGGTTTTGTCCGGTTTAAACCGGTTTAAACCGGTTCTATCCGTTTCTATCCGGTTTAAACCGGTTTAAACCGATTCAATCCGGTTTTATCTGGTTTAAACCGGTTCAATCTGTTTTTATCCGTTTTAAACTGCTTGAAACCGGTTCAGTCCGGTTTTATCCGTTTTAAACCGGTTTAAACCGGTTCAATCTGGTTTTATCTGGTTTAAACCGGTTCTATCCGGTTCTATCTGGTTGAAACCGGTTTAAACCAGTTCAATCCGGTTTTATCCGGTTTAAACCGGTTCTATCCGTTTCAATCCGGTTTAAACCGGTTCTATCCGGTTTTATCTGGTTTAAACCGGTTCAATCTGGTTTTATCCGGTTTAAACCGGTTCAATCCGGTTTTATCCGGTGTAAACCGGTTCTATCCGTTTCAATCCGGTTTAAACCGGTTCTATCCGGTTTTATCTGGTTTAAACCGGTTCAATCCGGTTTTATCCGGTTTAAACTGGTTCTATCCATTTCAATCCGGTTTAAACCGGTTCTATCCGGTTTTATCTGGTTTAAACCAGTTCAATCCGGTTTTATCCGGTTTAAACCGGTTCTATCCGTTTCAATCCGGTTTAAACCGGTTCTATCCGGTTTTATCCAGTTTAAACCGGTTTAAGCCGGTTCAATCGGTTTTTTCCAGTTTAAACCGGTTCTATCCGGTTATAACCAGTTTAAGCCAGTTCAATACGGTTTTATCAGTTTTAATCCGGTTTAAACTGCTTCAATCCGTTTTTATCCGGTTTAAACCAGTTTCAACCGGTTCAATTCGGTTTTCTCCGGTTTGAACCGGTTTAAGCCGGTCCAATCCGGTTTTCTCCGGTTTTAACCGGCTTAAACCAGTTCAATCCGGTTTTCTCCAGTTTTAACCAGTTTAAGCCACTTCAATCCGGTTTTCTACGGTTTTAACCGGCTAAAACCAGTTCAATCTGCTTTTATCCAGTTTAAACCGGTTCTATCTGGTTCTATCCGGTTGAAACCGCTTTAAACCGGTTCAATCCGGTTTTATCCGGTTTAAATCTGTTCATTCCGGTTTCATCTGGTTTGAACCTGTTTAAACCGGTTTAAACCAGTTCAATCCGGTTTCATCCGCTTTGAACCGGTTTTATCCGGTTCAATCCGGTTTAAACTGGTTTAAACTGGTTATATCCAGTTCAATCCGGTTTAAACCGGTTTATACCGGTTCTATCTGGTTTTATCCGGTTTAAACCGGTTCAATCTGGTTTTATCTGGTTTAAACTGGTTTAAACAGGTTCAATTGGTTTTATCCAGTTTAAACCGGTTCTATCCGGTTTAAACCAGTTTAAGCCGGATCAATCCGGTTTTATCAGTTTTAAACAGGTTTTAACCGCTTCAATCCGATTTTATCCGGTTTAAACCGGTTCATTCTGGTTTCATCCGGTTTGAACGAGTTTGAACCGGTTTGAACCATTTCAATCCGGTTTTATCCAGTTTAAACCGGTTCTATCCGGTTCAATCCGGTTTAAACTGGTTTAAACTGGTTCTATCCAGTTCAGTCCGGTTTAAACCGGTTTATACCGGTTCTATCTGGTTTTATCCGGTTTAAACCGGTTCAATCTGGTTTTATCTGGTTTAAAATGGTTTAAACCGGTTCAATCGGTTTTATCCAGTTTAAACCGGTTCAATCGGTTTTATCCAATTTAAACCGGTTCTATCTGGTTTAAACCAGTTTAAGCCGGTTCAATCCGGTTTTATCCGGTTTAAACCGGTTCTATGCTGTTTATACCAGTTTAAGCCTGTTCAATCGGGTTTTATCCGTTTTAGACCTGTTTAAGCCGGTTAATTCCAGTTTTATCCAGTTTAAACCGGTATAAACTGCTTCAATCCGTTTTTATCCGGTTTAAACCTGTTTAAACCGGTTCAATCCGGTTTTATCTGGTTTAAACCATTTCTATCCGGGTCTATCCGGATTAAACTGGTTTAAACCAGTTCATTCCGGATTTATTCAGTTTAAAAAGGTTTAAACCGGTTCAATCCCGTTTTATCCGGTTCAAACCGGTTCAATCCGGTTTTATCCGGTTTAGACCGGTTCTATCTGGTTCTATCCTGTTTAAACCAGTTTAAACCAGTTCATTCCGGATTTATCCGGTTTAAACCGGTTTAAACCGGTTCAATCCAGTTTCATCTGGTTCAAACCGGATCAAACCAGTTCAATCCGGTTTAAACCGGTTCTATCCGGTTCAGTCTGGTTTAAACCGGTTTAAACCAGTTAATTCCTGATTTATCCGGTTTAAACCGGTTTAAACCGGTTCAATCCTGTTTTGTCCGGTTTAAACCGGTTTAAACTAGTTCATTCCGGAATTATCCGATATAAACCGGTTTAAACCTGTTCAATCCAGTTTTATCAGGTATAAACCGGCTTAAGCCGGTTCAATCCGGTTTTATCCAGTTTAAGCCGGTTCAAGCCGGTTCTATCCGGTTAAAACCGGTTCAATCCGGTTCAATCCGTTTTTATCTTGTTTAAACCGGTTTAAACCGGTTCAATCCGGCTTTATCCATTTTAAAACGTTTCTATGTGGTTCTATCCGGTTGAATCCGTTTTAAACCGGTTCAACCCAGTTTTATTCGGTTTATACCAGTTCACTCCGGTTTTATGCGTTTTGAACCGGTTTAAACCGGTTTAAACCGGTTCAATCCGGTTTTATCCTGTTTAAACCGGTTCAAACCCTTTCAATCAGGTTTTATCCGGTTTAAACCGGTTCTATCCGGTTTTATCTGGTTTAAACCGGTTTAAATTGGTTCAATCCGGTTTTATCCGGTTTAACCGGATCAATCCGGTTTTATCCGGTTTAAACCGGTTTAAACTGGTTCAATCCGGTTTTATCCGGTTTAAACCGTTTCAACCTGGTTTTATCCGTTTTAAACCACTTTAAACCGGTTCAGTCCGGATTTATCCGTTTTAAACCGGTTTAAACCGGTTCAATCCGGTTTTATCTGGTTTAAACCGGTTCTATCCGGTTCTATCCTGTTTAAACCGGTTTAAACCAGTTCAATCCGGTTTTATCCGGTTGTATCCGGTTCTATCCGGTTAAAACTGGTTTAAACCAGTTCATTCCGGATTTATCCGGTATAAACCGTTTTAAAACGGTTCAATCCAGTTTTATCCGGTTTAGACCGGTTTAATCCGGTTTTGTCCGGTTTAAACCGGTTTAAACCGGTTCTATCCGTTTCTATCCGGTTTAAACCGGTTTAAACCGATTCAATCCGGTTTTATCTGGTTTAAACCGGTTCAATCTGTTTTTATCCGTTTTAAACTGCTTGAAACCGGTTCAGTCCGGTTTTATCCGTTTTAAACCGGTTTAAACCGGTTCAATCTGGTTTTATCTGGTTTAAACCGGTTCTATCCGGTTCTATCTGGTTGAAACCGGTTTAAACCAGTTCAATCCGGTTTTATCCGGTTTAAACCGGTTCTATCCGTTTCAATCCGGTTTAAACCGGTTCTATCCGGTTTTATCTGGTTTAAACCGGTTCAATCTGGTTTTATCCGGTTTAAACCGGTTCAATCCGGTTTTATCCGGTGTAAACCGGTTCTATCCGTTTCAATCCGGTTTAAACCGGTTCTATCCGGTTTTATCTGGTTTAAACCGGTTCAATCCGGTTTTATCCGGTTTAAACTGGTTCTATCCATTTCAATCCGGTTTAAACCGGTTCTATCCGGTTTTATCTGGTTTAAACCAGTTCAATCCGGTTTTATCCGGTTTAAACCGGTTCTATCCGTTTCAATCCGGTTTAAACCGGTTCTATCCGGTTTTATCCAGTTTAAACCGGTTTAAGCCGGTTCAATCGGTTTTTTCCAGTTTAAACCGGTTCTATCCGGTTATAACCAGTTTAAGCCAGTTCAATACGGTTTTATCAGTTTTAATCCGGTTTAAACTGCTTCAATCCGTTTTTATCCGGTTTAAACCAGTTTCAACCGGTTCAATTCGGTTTTCTCCGGTTTGAACCGGTTTAAGCCGGTCCAATCCGGTTTTCTCCGGTTTTAACCGGCTTAAACCAGTTCAATCCGGTTTTCTCCAGTTTTAACCAGTTTAAGCCACTTCAATCCGGTTTTCTACGGTTTTAACCGGCTAAAACCAGTTCAATCTGCTTTTATCCAGTTTAAACCGGTTCTATCTGGTTCTATCCGGTTGAAACCGCTTTAAACCGGTTCAATCCGGTTTTATCCGGTTTAAATCTGTTCATTCCGGTTTCATCTGGTTTGAACCTGTTTAAACCGGTTTAAACCAGTTCAATCCGGTTTCATCCGCTTTGAACCGGTTTTATCCGGTTCAATCCGGTTTAAACTGGTTTAAACTGGTTATATCCAGTTCAATCCGGTTTAAACCGGTTTATACCGGTTCTATCTGGTTTTATCCGGTTTAAACCGGTTCAATCTGGTTTTATCTGGTTTAAACTGGTTTAAACAGGTTCAATTGGTTTTATCCAGTTTAAACCGGTTCTATCCGGTTTAAACCAGTTTAAGCCGGATCAATCCGGTTTTATCAGTTTTAAACAGGTTTTAACCGCTTCAATCCGATTTTATCCGGTTTAAACCGGTTCATTCTGGTTTCATCCGGTTTGAACGAGTTTGAACCGGTTTGAACCATTTCAATCCGGTTTTATCCGGTTTAAACCGGTTCAATCTGGTTTTATCTGGTTTAAAATGGTTTAAACCGGTTCAATCGGTTTTATCCAGTTTAAACCGGTTCAATCGGTTTTATCCAATTTAAACCGGTTCTATCTGGTTTAAACCAGTTTAAGCCGGTTCAATCCGGTTTTATCCGGTTTAAACCGGTTCTATGCTGTTTATACCAGTTTAAGCCTGTTCAATCGGGTTTTATCCGTTTTAGACCTGTTTAAGCCGGTTCATTCCAGTTTTATCCAGTTTAAACCGGTTTAAACCGCTTCAATCCGTTTTTATCCGGTTTAAACCTGTTTAAACCGGTTCAATCCGGTTTTATCTGGTTTAAACCATTTCTATCCGGGTCTATCCGGATTAAACTGGTTTAAACCAGTTCATTCCGGATTTATTCAGTTTAAAAAGGTTTAAACCGGTTCAATCCAGTTTTATCCGGTTCAAACCGGTTCAATCCGGTTTTATCCGGTTTAGACCGGTTCTATCTGGTTCTATCCTGTTTAAACCAGTTTAAACCAGTTCATTCCGGATTTATCCGGTTTAAACCGGTTTAAACCGGTTCAATCCAGTTTCATCTGGTTCAAACCGGATCAAACCAGTTCAATCCGGTTTAAACCGGTTCTATCCGGTTCAGTCTGGTTTAAACCGGTTTAAACCAGTTAATTCCTGATTTATCCGGTTTAAACCGGTTTAAACCGGTTCAATCCTGTTTTGTCCGGTTTAAACCGGTTTAAACTAGTTCATTCCGGAATTATCCGATATAAACCGGTTTAAACCTGTTCAATCCAGTTTTATCAGGTATAAACCGGCTTAAGCCGGTTCAATCCGGTTTTATCCAGTTTAAGCCGGTTCAATCCGGTTCAATCCGGTTAAAACCGGTTCAATCCGGTTCAATCCGTTTTTATCTTGTTTAAACCGGTTTAAACCGGTTCAATCCGGCTTTATCCATTTTAAAACGTTTCTATGTGGTTCTATCCGGTTGAATCCGTTTTAAACCGGTTCGACCCAGTTTTATTCGGTTTATACCAGTTCACTCCGGTTTTATGCGGTTTGAACCGGTTTAAACCGGTTTAAACCGGTTCAATCCGGTTTTATCCTGTTTAAACCGGTTCAAACCCTTTCAATCAGGTTTTATCCGGTTTAAACCGGTTCTATCCGGTTTTATCTGGTTTAAACCGGTTTAAATTGGTTCAATCCGGTTTTATCCGGTTTAAACCAGTTTAAACCGGATCAATCCGGTTTTATCCGGTTTAAACCGGTTTAAACTGGTTCAATCCGGTTTTATCCGGTTTAAACCGTTTCAACCTGGTTTTATCCGTTTTAAACCACTTTAAACCGGTTCAGTCCGGATTTATCCGTTTTAAACCGGTTTAAACCGGTTCAATCCGGTTTTATCTGGTTTAAACCGGTTCTATCCGGTTCTATCCTGTTTAAACCGGTTTAAACCAGTTCAATCCGGTTTTATCCGGTTTAAACCGGTTCTATCCGGTTCAATCCGGTTTAAACCGGTTCTATCCAGTTTTATCCGGTTTAAACCAGTTCAATCTGGTTTTATCCGGTTTAAACCGGTTCAATCGGTTTTATCCAGTTTAAACCGGTTCTATCCGCTTTAAACCAGTTTAGGCTGGTTCAACACGGTTTTATCAGTTTTAAACCGGTTTAAACTGCTTCAATCCGTTTTTATCCGGTTTAAACCGGTTTCAACCGGTTCTATCCGGTTTTCTCCGGTTTAAACCGGTTTAAGCCAGTTCAATCCGGTTTTCTCCAGTTATAACCGGCTTAAACCATTTCAATCCGGTTTTCTCCAGTTTAAACCGGTTTAAGCTGGTTTAATCCGGTTTCCTCCGGTTTTAACCAGCTTAAACTAGTTCAATCCGCTTTTATCCAGTTTAAACCGTATCTATCTGGTTCTATCTGGTTGAAACCGGTTTAAACCGGTTCAATCCGGTTGTATCCGTTTTAAACCGGTTCATTCCGGTTTCATCCAGTTTGAACCAGTTTAAACCAGTTTAAACCAGTTCAATCCGGTTTTATCCGGTTTAAACCGGTTCTATCCGGTTCAATCCGGTTTAAACTGGTTTAAACCGGTTCTATCCAGTTCAATCCGGTTTAAACCGGTTTAAACCAGTTCAATCCGGTTTTATCCGGTTTAAACCGGTTCTATCCGGTTCAATCCGGTTTAAACTGGTTTAAACCGGTTCTATCCAGTTCAATCCGGTTTAAACCGGTTTAAACCAGTTCAATCCAGTTTTATCCGGTTTAAACCGGTTTAATCCGGTTTTGTCCGGATTAAACCGGTTTAAACCGGTTCTATCCGTTTCTATCCGGTTTAAACCGGTTTAAACCGATTCAATCCGGTTTTATCCAGTTTAAACCGGTTCAATCTGGTTTTATCCGGTTCAAACCGGTTCAATCCGGTTTTATCCGTTTTAGACCGGTTCTATCTGGTTCTATCCTGTTTAAACCAGTTTAAACCAGTTCATTCCGGATTTATCCGGTTTAAACCGGTTTAAACCGGTTCTATCCGTTTCAATCTGGTTTAAACCGGTTCTATCCGGTTCTATCTGGTTGAAACCGGTTTAAACCAGTTCAATCCGGTTTTATCCGGTTTAAACCGGTTCTATCCGTTTCAATCCGGTTTAAACCGGTTCTATCCGGTTTTATCTGGTTTAAACCGGTTCAATCTGATTTTATCCAGTTTAAACCGGTTCAATCCGGTTTTATCCGGTTTAAACCGGTTCTATCCGTTTCAATCCGGTTTAAACCGGTTCTATCCGGTTTTATCTGGTTTAAACCGGTTCAATCCGGTTTTATCCGGTTTAAATTGGTTCTATCCATTTCAATCCGGTTTAATCCGGTTCTATCCGGTTTTATCTGGTTTAAACCAGTTCAATCCGGTTTTATCCGGTTTAAACCGGTTCTATCCGGGTCAACCCGGTTTAAACCGTTTCTGTCCAGTTCAATCCGGTTTAAACCGGTTTAAACCGGTTCTATCCGGTTTTATCCGGTTTAAAATGGTTTAAACCTGTTCAATCG
This sequence comes from Cynocephalus volans, assembly GCF_027409185.1. Taxonomy (NCBI): domain Eukaryota; kingdom Metazoa; phylum Chordata; class Mammalia; order Dermoptera; family Cynocephalidae; genus Cynocephalus; species Cynocephalus volans. Next base: position 369,311 of record NW_026902369.1, on the reverse strand, counting down.
GTTTTATCCAGTTTAAACCGGTTAAATCGGTTCTATCCAATTTAAACCTGTTCTATCCGGTTTAAACCAGTTTAAGCCGGATCAATCCGGTTTTATCAGTTTTAAACCGGTTTAAACCGCTTCAATCCGTTTTTATCCGGTTTAAACCTGTTTCAACCGGTTCAATCCGGTTTTATCTGGTTTAAACCATTTCTATCCGGGTCTATCCGGTTTAAACTGGTTTAAACCAGTTCATTCCGGATTTATTCAGTTTAAAAAGGTTGAAACCGGTTCAATCCAGTTTTATCCGGTTCAAACCGGTTCAATCCGGTTTTATCCGGTTTAGACCGGTTCTATCTGGTTCTATCCTGTTTAAACCAGTTTAAACCAGTTCATTCCGGATTTATCCGGTTTAAACCAGTTTAAACCGGTTCAATCCAGTTTCATCTGGTTCAAACCGGATCAAACCAGTTCAATCCGGTTTAAACCGTTTCTATCCGGTTCAATCTGGTTTTAACCGGTTTAAACCAGTTCATTCCGGATTTATCCGGTTTAAACCGGTTCAATCCGGTTTTATCCGGTTTAAACCGGTTCAATCCGGTTTTATCCGGTTTAAACCGGTTCAAACCTATTCAATCAGGTTTTATCCGGTTTAAACCGGTTCTATCCGGTTTTATCTGGTTTAAACCGGGTTAAACTGGTTCAATCCGGTTTTATCCGGTTTAAACCAGTTTAAACCGAATCAATCCAGTTTTATCAGGTTTAAACCGGTTTAAACTGGTTCAATCCGGTTTTATCCAGTTTAAACCATTTCAATCTGGTTTTATCCGTTTTAAACCGCTTTAAACCGGTTCAATCCTGTTTTATCTGGTTTAAACCGGTTCTATCCGATTCTATCCTGTTTAAACCAGTTCAATCCGGTTTTCTCCAGTTTAAACCGGTTCTATCCGGTTCAATCCGGTTTAAACCGGTTCTATCCGGTTTTATCCGGTTCAAACCGGTTCAATCTGGTTTTATCCAGTTTAAACCGGTTTAAACTGGTTCAATCGGTTTTATCCAGTTTAAACCGTTTCTATCCGGTTTAAACAAGTTTAGGCCGGTTCAATACGGTTTTATCAGTTTAAACCGGTTTAAACTGCTTCAATCCGTTTTTATCCGGTTTAAACTGGTTTCAACCGGTTCAATCCGTTTTTCTCCGGTTTAAACCGGTTTGAGCCGGTTCAATCCGGTTTTCTCCGGTTTTAACCGGCTTGAACCATTTCAATCCGGTTTTCTCCAGTTTAAACCGGTTTAAGCCGGTTTAATCCGGTTTCCTCCGGTTTTAACCGGCTTAAACCAGTTCAATCCGCTTTTATCCAGTTTAAACCGGTTCTATCCGGTTCTATCCGGTTTAAACCGGTTCCATCTGGTTTTATCCGGTTTACACCGGTTCCATCTGGTTTTATCCGGTTTAAACCGGTTTAAACCGGTTCAATCGTTTTTATCCAGTTTAAACCGGTTCTATCTGGTTTAAACCAGTTTAAGCCGGTTGAATCCGGTTTTATCCGTTTTAAACCGGTTTAAGCTGCTTCAATCCGTTTTTATCCAGTTTAAACTGGTTTCAACCGGATCAATCCGTTTTTCTCCGGTTTAAACCGGTTTAAGCCGGTTCAATCCGGTTTTCTCTGGTTTTAACCGGCTTAAACCGGTTCAATCCGGTTTTCTCCAGTTTAAACCAGTTTAAGCTGGTTCAATCCGGTTTTCTCCGGTTTTAACCGGCTTAATCCGGTTCAATCCGCTTTTATCCAGTTTAAACCGGTTCTATCTGGTTCTATCCGGTTGAAACCGGTTTAAACCGGTTCAATCCGGTTTTATCCGGTATAAACCGGTTCATTCCGGTTTCATCCGGTATAAACCGGTTCATTCCGGTTTCAACCGGTTTGAACCGGTTTAAACCAGTTTAAACCAGCTCAATCCGGTTTTATCCATTTTAAACCGGTTCTTTCCAGTTCAATCCGGTTTCAACCGGTTTAAACCGGTTCTATGTGGTTTTATCAGCTTTAAACCGGTTTAAACCGGTTCAATCGGTTTTATCCAGTTTAAACTGGTTCTATCCGGTTTAAACCAGTTTAAGCCGGATCAATGCGGTTTTATCAGTTTTAAACCGGTTTAAACCGCCTCAATCCGTTTGTATCCGGTTTAAACTGGTTTAAACCGGTTCAATCCGGTTTTATCCGGTTTAAACCGGTTCTAGCCGGTTCTATCCGGTTTAAACCGGTTTAAACCAGTTCATTCCGGAATTATCCGATATAAACCGGTTTAAACCTGTTCAATCCCTTTTTATCAGGTATAAACCGGTTCAAGCCGGTTCAATCCGGTTTTATCCAGTTTAAGCCGGTTCAATCCGGTTCTATCCGGTTAAAACCGGTTCAATCCGGTTCAATCCGTTTTTATCTTGTTTAAACCGGTTTAAACCGGTTCAATCCGGCTTTATCCATTTTAAAACGTTTCTATCTGGTTCTATCCGGTTGAATCCGTTTTAAACCGGTTCAACCCAGTTTTATTCGGTTTATACCAGTTCAATCCGGTTTTATCCGGTTTGAACCGGTTTAAACCGGTTCAAACCGGTTCAATCCGGTTTTATCCTGTTTAAACCGGTTCAAACCCTTTCAATCAGGTTTTATCCGGTTTAAACCGGTTCTATCCGGTTTTATCTGGTTTAAACCGGTTTAAACCGGTTCAATCCGGTTTTATCCGGTTTAAACCAGTTTAAACCGGATCAATCCAGTTTTATCCGGTTTAAACCGGTTTAAACTGTTTCAATCCGGTTTTATCCGGTTTAAACCGTTTCAATCTGGTTTTATCCGTTTTAAACCTCTTTAAACCGGTTCAGTACGGATTTATCCGTTTTAAACCGGTTTAAACCGGTTCAATCCGGTTTTATCTGGTTTAAACCAGTTCTATCCGGTTCTATCCTGTTTAAACCGGTTTAAAGCAGTTCAATCCGGTTTTATCCGGTTTAAACCGGTTCTATCCGGTTCAATCCGGTTTAAACCGGTTCTATCCGGTTTTATCCGGTTTAAACCGGTTCAATCTGGTTTTATCCGGTTTAAACCGGTTCAATCGGTTTTATCCAGTTTAAACCGGTTCTATCCGGTTTAAACCAGTTTAGGCTGGTTCAACACGGTTTTATCAGTTTTAAAACGGTTTAAACTGCTTCAATCCGTTTTTATCCGGTTTAAACCGGTTTCAACCGGTTCAATCCGGTTTTCTCCGGTTTAAACCGGTTTAAGCCAGTTCAATCCGGTTTTCTCCAGTTATAACCGGCTTAAACCATTTCAATCCGGTTTTCTCTAGTTTAAACCGGTTTAAGCTGGTTTAATCCGGTTTCCTCCGGTTTTAACCGGCTTAAACTAGTTCAATCCGCTTTTATCCAGTTTAAACCGTATCTATCTGGTTCTATCTGGTTGAAACCGGTTTAAACCAGTTCAATCCGGTTGTATCCGGTTTAAACCGGTTCATTCCGGTTTCATCCAGTTTGAACCAGTTTAAACCAGTTTAAACCAGTTCAATCCGGTTTTATCCGGTTTAAACCGGTTCTATCCGTTTCAATCCGGCTTAAACCGGTTCTATCCGGTTTTATCCGGTTTAAACCGGTTTAAGCCGGTTAAATCGGTTTTTTCCAGTTTAAACCGGTTCTATACGGTTATAACCAGTTTAAGCCAGTCCAATACGGTTTTATCAGTTTTAATCCGGTTTAAACTGCTTCAATCCGTTTTTATCCGGTTTAAACCAGTTTCAACCGGTTCAATCCGGTTTTCTCCGGTTTGAACCGGTTTAAGCCGGTCCAATCCGGTTTTCTCCGGTTTTAACCGGCTTAAACCAGTTCAATCCGGTTTTCTCCAGTTTAAACCAGTTTAAGCCACTTCAATCCGGTTTTCTACGGTTTTAACCGGCTAAAACCAGTTCAATCTGCTTTTATCCAGTTTAAACCAGTTCTATCTGGTTCTATCCGGTTGAAACCGCTTTAAACCGGTTCAATCCGGTTTTATCCGGTTTAAATCTGTTCATTCCGGTTTCATCCGGTTTGAAACTGTTTAAACCAGTTTAAACCAGTTCAATCCGGTTTCATCCGCTTTGAACCGGTTCTATCCGGTTCAATCCGGTTTAAACTGGTTTAAACTGGTTCTATCCAGTTCAATCCGGTTTAAACCGGTTTATACCGGTTCTATCTGGTTTTATCCGGTTTAAACCGGTTCAATCTGGTTTTATCTGGTTTAAACTGGTTTAAACAGGTTCAATTGGTTTTATCCAGTTTAAACCGGTTCTATCCGGTTTAAACAAGTTTAAGCCGGATCAATCCGGTTTTATCAGTTTTAAACAGGTTTTAACCGCTTCAATCTGATTTTATCCGGTTTAAACCGGTTCATTCTGGTTTCATCCGGTTTGAACCAGTTTGAACCGGTTTGAACCATTTCAATCCGGTTTTATCCGGTTTAAACCAGTTCTATCCGGGTCAATCCGGTTTAAACCGGTTCTGTCCAGTTCAATCCGGTTTAAACCGGTTTAAACCGGTTCTATCCGGTTTTATCCGGTTTAAAATGGTTTAAACCGGTTCAATCGGTTTTATCCAGTTTAAACCGGTTCAATCGGTTTTATCCAATTTAAACCGGTTCTATCCAGTTTAAACCAGTTTAAGCCGGATCAATCCGGTTTTATCAGTTTTAAACCGGTTTAAACCGCTTCAATCCGTTTTTATCCGGTTTAAACCTGTTTAAACCGGTTCAATCCGGTTTTATCTGGTTTAAACCATTTCTATCCGGGTCTATCCGGTTTAAACTGGTTTAAACCAGTTCATTCCGGATTTATTCAGTTTAAAAAGGTTGAAACCGGTTCAATCCAGTTTTATCCGGTTCAAACCGGTTCAATCCGGTTTTATCCGGTTTAGACCGGTTCTATCTGGTTCTATCCTGTTTAAACCAGTTTAAACCAGTTCATTCCGGATTTATCCGGTTTAAACTGGTTTAAACAGGTTCAATCCAGTTTCATCTGGTTCAAACCGGATCAAACCAGTTCAATCCGGTTTAAACCGTTTCTATCCGGTTCAATCTGGTTTTAACCGGTTTAAACCAGTTCATTCCGGATTTATCCGGTTTAAACCGGTTCAATCCGGTTTTATACGGTTTAAACCGGTTCAATCCGGTTTTATCCGGTTTGAACCGGTTTCAACCGGTTCAAACCGGTTCAATCCAGTTTTATCCTGTTTAAACCGGTTCAAACCTATTCAATCAGGTTTTATCCGGTTTAAACCGGTTCTATCCGGTTTTATCTGGTTTAAACCGGGTTAAACTGGTTCAATCCGGTTTTATCCGGTTTAAACCAGTTTAAACCGAATCAATCCAGTTTTATCAGGTTTAAACCGGTTTAAACTGGTTCAATCCGGTTTTATCCAGTTTAAACCATTTCAATCTGGTTTTATCCGTTTTAAACCACTTTAAACCGGTTCAATCCTGTTTTATCTGGTTTAAACCGGTTCTATCCGATTCTATCCTGTTTAAACCAGCTCAATCCGGTTTTCTCCAGTTTAAACCGGTTCTATCCGGTTCAATCCGGTTTAAACCGGTTCTATCCGGTTTTATCCGGTTCAAACCGGTTCAATCTGGTTTTATCCAGTTTAAACCGGTTTAAACTGGTTCAATCGGTTTTATCCAGTTTAAACCGTTTCTATCCGGTTTAAACAAGTTTAGGCCGGTTCAATACGGTTTTATCAGTTTAAACCGGTTTAAACTGCTTCAATCCGTTTTTATCCGGTTTAAACTGGTTTCAACCGGTTCAATCCGTTTTTCTCCGGTTTAAACCGGTTTGAGCCGGTTCAATCCGGTTTTCTCCGGTTTTAACCGGCTTGAACCATTTCAATCCGGTTTTCTCCAGTTTAAACCGGTTTAAGCCGGTTTAATCCGGTTTCCTCCGGTTTTAACCGGCTTAAACCAGTTCAATCCGCTTTTATCCAGTTTAAACCGGTTCTATCCGGTTCTATCCGGTTTAAACCGGTTCCATCTGGTTTTATCCGGTTTACACCGGTTCCATCTGGTTTTATCCGGTTTAAACCGGTTTAAACCGGTTCAATCGTTTTTATCCAGTTTAAACCGGTTCTATCCGGTTTAAACCAGTTTAAGCCGGTTGAATCCGGTTTTATCCGTTTTAAACCGGTTTAAGCTGCTTCAATCCGTTTTTATCCAGTTTAAACTGGTTTCAACCGGATCAATCCGTTTTTCTCCGGTTTAAAGCGGTTTAAGCCGGTTCAATCCGGTTTTCTCTGGTTTTAACCGGCTTAAACCGGTTCAATCCGGTTTTCTCCAGTTTAAACCAGTTTAAGCTGGTTCAATCCGGTTTTCTCCGGTTTTAACCGGCTTAATCCGGTTCAATCCGCTTTTATCCAGTTTAAACCGGTTCTATCTGGTTCTATCCGGTTGAAACCGGTTTAAACCGGTTCAATCCGGTTTTATCCGGTATAAACCGGTTCATTCCGGTTTCATCCGGTTTGAACCGGTTTAAACCAGTTTAAACCAGCTCAATCCGGTTTTATCCATTTTAAACCGGTTCTTTCCAGTTCAATCCGGTTTCAACCGGTTTAAACCGGTTCTATCCGGTTTTATCCGGTTTAAACGAGTTCAATCTGGTTTTATCAGCTTTAAACCGGTTTAAACCGGTTCAATCGGTTTTATCCAGTTTAAACCGGTTCTATCCGTTTCAATCCGGCTTAAACCGGTTCTATCCGGTTTTATCCGGTTTAAACCGGTTTAAGCCGGTTCAATCGGTTTTTTGCAGTTTAAACCGGTTCTATCCGGTTATAACCAGTTTAAGCCAGTCCAATATGGTTTTATCAGTTTTAATCCGGTTTAAACTGCTTCAATCCGTTTTTATCCGGTTTAAACCAGTTTCAACCGGTTCAATCCGGTTTTCTCCGGTTTGAACCGGTTTAAGCCGGTCCAATCCGGTTTTCTCCGGTTTTAACCGGCTTAAACCAGTTCAATCCGGTTTTCTCCAGTTTAAACCAGTTTAAGCCACTTCAATCCGGTTTTCTATGGTTTTAACCGGCTAAAACCAGTTCAATCTGCTTTTGTCCAGTTTAAACCGGTTCTATCTGGTTCTATCCGGTTGAAACCGCTTTAAACCGGTTCAATCCCGTTTTATCCGGTTTAAATCTGTTCATTCCAGTTTCATCCGGTTTGAAACTGTTTAAACCAGTTTAAACCAGTTCAATCCGGTTTCATCCGCTTTGAACCGGTTCTATCCGGTTCAATCCGGTTTAAACTGGTTTAAACTGGTTCTATCCAGTTCAATCCGGTTTAAACCGGTTTATACCGGTTCTATCTGGTTTTATCCGGTTTAAACCGGTTCAATCTGGTTTTATCTGGTTTAAACTGGTTTAAACAGGTTCAATTGGTTTTATCCAGTTTAAACCGGTTCTATCCGGTTTAAACAAGTTTAAGCCGGATCAATCCGGTTTTATCAGTTTTAAACAGGTTTTAACCGCTTCAATCTGATTTTATCCGGTTTAAACCGGTTCATTCTGGTTTCATCCGGTTTGAACCAGTTTGAACCGGTTTGAACCATTTCAATCCGGTTTTATCCGGTTTAAACCGGTTCTATCCGGGTCAATCCGGTTTAAACCGGTTCTGTCCAGTTCAATCCGGTTTAAACCGGTTTAAACCGGTTCTATCCGGTTTTATACGGTTTAAAATGGTTTAAACCGGTTCAATCGGTTTTATCCAGTTTAAACCGGTTCAATCGGTTTTATCCAATTTAAACTGGTTCTATCCGGTTTAAACCAGTTTAAGCCGGATCAATCCGGTTTTATCAGTTTTAAACCGGTTTAAATCGCTTCAATCCGTTTTTATCCGGTTTAAACCTGTTTAAACCGGTTCAATCCGGTTTTATCTGGTTTAAACCATTTCTATCCGGGTCTATCTGGTTTAAACTGGTTTAAACCAGTTCATTCCGGATTTATTCAGTTTAAAAAGGTTGAAACCGGTTCAATCCAGTTTTATCCGGTTCAAACCGGTTCAATCCGGTTTTATCCGGTTTAGACCGGTTCTATCTGGTTCTATCCTGTTTAAACCAGTTTAAACCAGTTCATTCCGGATTTATCCGGTTTAAACCGGTTTAAACCGGTTCAATCCAGTTTCATCTGGTTCAAACCGGATCAAACCAGTTCAATCCGGTTTAAACCGTTTCTATCCGGTTCAATCTGGTTTAAACCGGTTTAAACCAGTTCATTCCGGATTTATCCGGTTTAAACCGGTTCAATCCAGTTTCATCTGGTTCAAACCGGATCAAACCAGTTCAATCCGGTTTAAACCATTTCTATCCGGTTCAATCTGGTTTAAACCAGTTTAAACCAGTTCATTCCGGATTTATCCGGTTTAAACCGGTTCAATCCGGTTTTATCCGGTTTAAACCGGTTCAATCCGGTTTTATCCGGTTTGAACCGGTTTAAACCGGTTCAAACCGGTTCAATCCAGTTTTATCCTGTTTAAACCGGTTCAAACCTATTCAATCAGGTTTTATCCGGTTTAAACCGGTTCTATCCGGTTTTATCTGGTTTAAACCGGGTTAAACTGGTTCAATCCGGTTTTATCCGGTTTAAACCAGTTTAAACCGAATCAATCCAGTTTTATCAGGTTTAAACCGGTTTAAACTGGTTCAATCCGGTTTTATCCAGTTTAAACCATTTCAATCTGGTTTTATCCGTTTTAAACCGCTTTAAACCGGTTCAATCCTGTTTTATCTGGTTTAAACCGGTTCTATCCGATTCTATCCTGTTTAAACCAGTTCAATCCGGTTTTCTCCAGTTTAAACCGGATCTATCCGGTTCAATCCGGTTTAAACCGGTTCTATCCGGTTTTATCCGGTTCAAACCGGTTCAATCTGGTTTTATCCAGTTTAAACCGGTTTAAACTGGTTCAATCGGTTTTATCCAGTTTAAACCGTTTCTATCCGGTTTAAACAAGTTTAGGCCGGTTCAATACGGTTTTATCAGTTTAAACCGGTTTAAACTGCTTCAATCCGTTTTTATCCGGTTTAAACTGGTTTCAACCGGTTCAATCCGTTTTTCTCCGGTTTAAACCGGTTTGAGCCGGTTCAATCCGGTTTTCTCCGGTTTTAACCGGCTTGAACCATTTCAATCCGGTTTTCTCCAGTTTAAACCGGTTTAAGCCGGTTTAATCCGGTTTCCTCCGGTTTTAACCGGCTTAAACCAGTTCAATCCGCTTTTATCCAGTTTAAACCGGTTCTATCCGGTTCTATCCGGTTTAAACCGGTTCCATCTGGTTTTATCCGGTTTACACCGGTTCCATCTGGTTTTATCCGGTTTAAACCGGTTTAAACCGGTTCAATCGTTTTTATCCAGTTTAAACCGGTTCTATCCGGTTTAAACCAGTTTAAGCCGGTTGAATCCGGTTTTATCCGTTTTAAACCGGTTTAAGCTGCTTCAATCCGTTTTTATCCAGTTTAAACTGGTTTCAACCGGATCAATCCGTTTTTCTCCGGTTTAAACCGGTTTAAGCCGGTTCAATCCGGTTTTCTCTGGTTTTAACCGGCTTAAACCGGTTCAATCCGGTTTTCTCCAGTTTAAACCAGTTTAAGCTGGTTCAATCCGGTTTTCTCCGGTTTTAACCGGCTTAATCCGGTTCAATCCGCTTTTATCCAGTTTAAACCGGTTCTATCTGGTTCTATCCGGTTGAAACCGGTTTAAACCGGTTCAATCCGGTTTTATCCGGTATAAACCGGTTCATTCCGGTTTCATCCGGTTTGAACCGGTTTAAACCAGTTTAAACCAGCTCAATCCGGTTTTATCCATTTTAAACCGGTTCTTTCCAGTTCAATCCGGTTTCAACCGGTTTAAACCGGTTCTATCCGGTTCAATCCGGTTTAAACTGGTTTAAACCGGTTCTATCCAGTTCAATCCGGTTTAAACCGGTTTAAACTGGTTCTATCCGGTTTTATCCGGTTTAAAATGGTTTAAACCTGTTCAATCGGTTTTATCCAGTTTAAACCGGTTCAATCGGTTTTATCCAATTTAAACCGGTTCTATCCGGTTTAAACCAGTTTAAGCCGGATCAATCCGGTTTTATCAGTTTTAAACCGGTTTAAACCGCTTCAATCCGTTTTTATCCGGTTTAAACCTGTTTAAACCGGTTCAATCCGGTTTTATCTGGTTTAAACCATTTCTATCCGGGTCTATCCGGTTTAAACTGGTTTAAACCAGTTCATTCCGGATTTATTCAGTTTAAAAAGGTTGAAACCGGTTCAATCCAGTTTTATCCGGTTCAAACCGGTTCAATCCGGTTTTATCCGGTTTAGACCGGTTCTATCTGGTTCTATCCTGTTTAAACCAGTTTAAACCAGTTCATTCCGGATTTATCCGGTTTAAACCGGTTTAAACCGGTTCAATCCAGTTTCATCTGGTTCAAACCGGATCAAACCAGTTCAATCCGGTTTAAACCGTTTCTATCCGGTTCAATCTGGTTTAAACCGGTTTAAACCAGTTCATTCCGGATTTATCCGGTTTAAACCGGTTCAATCCGGTTTTATCCGGTTTAAACCGGTTCAATCCGGTTTTATCCGGTTTGAACCGAAACCGGTTCAAACCGGTTCAATCCAGTTTTATCCTGTTTAAACCGGTTCAAACCTATTCAATCAGGTTTTATCCGGTTTAAACCGGTTCTATCCGGTTTTATCTGGTTTAAACCGGGTTAAACTGGTTCAATCCGGTTTTATCCGGTTTAAACCAGTTTAAACCGAATCAATCCAGTTTTATCAGGTTTAAACCGGTTTAAACTGGTTCAATCCGGTTTTATCCAGTTTAAACCATTTCAATCTGGTTTTATCCGTTTTAAACCGCTTTAAACCGGTTCAATCCTGTTTTATCTGGTTTAAACCGGTTCTATCCGATTCTATCCTGTTTAAACCAGTTCAATCCGGTTTTCTCCAGTTTAAACCGGATCTATCCGGTTCAATCCGGTTTAAACCGGTTCTATCTGGTTTTATCCGGTTCAAACCGGTTCAATCTGGTTTTATCCAGTTTAAACCGGTTTAAACTGGTTCAATCGGTTTTATCCAGTTTAAACCGTTTCTATCCGGTTTAAACAAGTTTAGGCCGGTTCAATACGGTTTTATCAGTTTAAACCGGTTTAAACTGCTTCAATCCGTTTTTATCCGGTTTAAACTGGTTTCAACCGGTTCAATCCGTTTTTCTCCGGTTTAAACCGGTTTGAGCCGGTTCAATCCGGTTTTCTCCGGTTTTAACCGGCTTGAACCATTTCAATCCGGTTTTCTCCAGTTTAAACCGGTTTAAGCCGGTTTAATCCGGTTTCCTCCGGTTTTAACCGGCTTAAACCAGTTCAATCCGCTTTTATCCAGTTTAAACCGGTTCTATCCGGTTCTATCCGGTTTAAACCGGTTCCATCTGGTTTTATCCGGTTTACACCGGTTCCATCTGGTTTTATCCGGTTTAAACCGGTTTAAACCGGTTCAATCGTTTTTATCCAGTTTAAACCGGTTCTATCCGGTTTAAACCAGTTTAAGCCGGTTGAATCCGGTTTTATCCGTTTTAAACCGGTTTAAGCTGCTTCAATCCGTTTTTATCCAGTTTAAACTGGTTTCAACCGGATCAATCCGTTTTTCTCCGGTTAAAAGCGGTTTAAGCCGGTTCAATCCGGTTTTCTCTGGTTTTAACCGGCTTAAACCGGTTCAATCCGGTTTTCTCCAGTTTAAACCAGTTTAAGCTGGTTCAATCCGGTTTTCTCCGGTTTTAACCGGCTTAATCCGGTTCAATCCGCTTTTATCCAGTTTAAACCGGTTCTATCTGGTTCTATCCGGTTGAAACCGGTTTAAACCGGTTCAATCCGGTTTTATCCGGTATAAACCGGTTCATTCCGGTTTCATCCGGTTTGAACCGGTTTAAACCAGTTTAAACCAGCTCAATCCGGTTTTATCCATTTTAAACCGGTTCTTTCCAGTTCAATCCAGTTTCAACCGGTTTAAACCGGTTCTATCCGGTTTTATCCGGTTTAAACGAGTTCAATCTGGTTTTATCAGCTTTAAACCGGTTTAAACCGGTTCAATCGGTTTTATCCAGTTTAAACCGGTTCTATCCGTTTCAATCCGGCTTAAACCGGTTCTATCCGGTTTTATCCGGTTTAAACCGGTTTAAGCCGGTTCAATCGGTTTTTTGCAGTTTAAACCGGTTCTATCCGGTTATAACCAGTTTAAGCCAGTCCAATATGGTTTTATCAGTTTTAATCCGGTTTAAACTGCTTCAATCCGTTTTTATCCGGTTTAAACCAGTTTCAACCGGTTCAATCCGGTTTTCTCCGGTTTGAACCGGTTTAAGCCGGTCCAATCCGGTTTTCTCCGGTTTTAACCGGCTTAAACCAGTTCAATCCGGTTTTCTCCAGTTTAAACCAGTTTAAGCCACTTCAATCCGGTTTTCTATGGTTTTAACCGGCTAAAACCAGTTCAATCTGCTTTTATCCAGTTTAAACCGGTTCTATCTGGTTCTATCCGGTTGAAACCGCTTTAAACCGGTTCAATCCGGTTTTATCCGGTTTAAATCTGTTCATTCCAGTTTCATCCGGTTTGAAACTGTTTAAACCAGTTTATACCAGTTCAATCCGGTTTCATCCGCTTTGAACCGGTTCTATCCGGTTCAATCCGGTTTAAACTGGTTTAAACTGGTTCTATCCAGTTCAATCCGGTTTAAACCGGTTTATACCGGTTCTATCTGGTTTTATCCGGTTTAAACCGGTTCAATCTGGTTTTATCTGGTTTAAACTGGTTTAAACAGGTTCAATTGGTTTTATCCAGTTTAAACCGGTTCTATCCGGTTTAAACAAGTTTAAGCCGGATCAATCCGGTTTTATCAGTTTTAAACAGGTTTTAACCGCTTCAATCTGATTTTATCCGGTTTAAACCGGTTCATTCTGGTTTCATCCGGTTTGAACCAGTTTGAACCGGTTTGAACCATTTCAATCCGGTTTTATCCGGTTTAAACCGGTTCTATCCGGGTCAATCCGGTTTAAACCGGTTCTGTCCAGTTCAATCCGGTTTAAACCGGTTTAAACCGGTTCTATCCGGTTTTATACGGTTTAAAATGGTTTAAACCGGTTCAATCGGTTTTATCCAGTTTAAACCGGTTCAATCGGTTTTATCCAATTTAAACTGGTTCTATCCGGTTTAAACCAGTTTAAGCCGGATCAATCCGGTTTTATCAGTTTTAAACCGGTTTAAATCGCTTCAATCCGTTTTTATCCGGTTTAAACCTGTTTAAACCGGTTCAATCCGGTTTTATCTGGTTTAAACCATTTCTATCCGGGTCTATCCGGTTTAAACTGGTTTAAACCAGTTCATTCCGGATTTATTCAGTTTAAAAAGGTTGAAACCGGTTCAATCCAGTTTTATCCGGTTCAAACCGGTTCAATCCGGTTTTATCCGGTTTAGACCGGTTCTATCTGGTTCTATCCTGTTTAAACCAGTTTAAACCAGTTCATTCCGGATTTATCCGGTTTAAACCGGTTTAAACCGGTTCAATCCAGTTTCATCTGGTTCAAACCGGATCAAACCAGTTCAATCCGGTTTAAACCGTTTCTATCCGGTTCAATCTGGTTTAAACCGGTTTAAACCAGTTCATTCCGGATTTATCCGGTTTAAACCGGTTCAATCCAGTTTCATCTGGTTCAAACCGGATCAAACCAGTTCAATCCGGTTTAAACCATTTCTATCCGGTTCAATCTGGTTTAAACCAGTTTAAACCAGTTCATTCCGGATTTATCCGGTTTAAACCGGTTCAATCCGGTTTTATCCGGTTTAAACCGGTTCAATCCGGTTTTATCCGGTTTGAACCGGTTTAAACCGGTTCAAACCGGTTCAATCCAGTTTTATCCTGTTTAAACCGGTTCAAACCTATTCAATCAGGTTTTATCCGGTTTAAACCGGTTCTATCCGGTTTTATCTGGTTTAAACCGGGTTAAACTGGTTCAATCCGGTTTTATCCGGTTTAAACCAGTTTAAACCGAATCAATCCAGTTTTATCAGGTTTAAACCGGTTTAAACTGGTTCAATCCGGTTTTATCCAGTTTAAACCATTTCAATCTGGTTTTATCCGTTTTAAACCGCTTTAAACCGGTTCAATCCTGTTTTATCTGGTTTAAACCGGTTCTATCCGATTCTATCCTGTTTAAACCAGTTCAATCCGGTTTTCTCCAGTTTAAACCGGATCTATCCGGTTCAATCCGGTTTAAACCGGTTCTATCCGGTTTTATCCGGTTCAAACCGGTTCAATCTGGTTTTATCCAGTTTAAACCGGTTTAAACTGGTTCAATCGGTTTTATCCAGTTTAAACCGTTTCTATCCGGTTTAAACAAGTTTAGGCCGGTTCAATACGGTTTTATCAGTTTAAACCGGTTTAAACTGCTTCAATCCGTTTTTATCCGGTTTAAACTGGTTTCAACCGGTTCAATCCGTTTTTCTCCGGTTTAAACCGGTTTGAGCCGGTTCAATCCGGTTTTCTCCGGTTTTAACCGGCTTGAACCATTTCAATCCGGTTTTCTCCAGTTTAAACCGGTTTAAGCCGGTTTAATCCGGTTTCCTCCGGTTTTAACCGGCTTAAACCAGTTCAATCCGCTTTTATCCAGTTTAAACCGGTTCTATCCGGTTCTATCCGGTTTAAACCGGTTCCATCTGGTTTTATCCGGTTTACACCGGTTCCATCTGGTTTTATCCGGTTTAAACCGGTTTAAACCGGTTCAATCGTTTTTATCCAGTTTAAACCGGTTCTATCCGGTTTAAACCAGTTTAAGCCGGTTGAATCCGGTTTTATCCGTTTTAAACCGGTTTAAGCTGCTTCAATCCGTTTTTATCCAGTTTAAACTGGTTTCAACCGGATCAATCCGTTTTTCTCCGGTTTAAACCGGTTTAAGCCGGTTCAATCCGGTTTTCTCTGGTTTTAACCGGCTTAAACCGGTTCAATCCGGTTTTCTCCAGTTTAAACCAGTTTAAGCTGGTTCAATCCGGTTTTCTCCGGTTTTAACCGGCTTAATCCGGTTCAATCCGCTTTTATCCAGTTTAAACCGGTTCTATCTGGTTCTATCCGGTTGAAACCGGTTTAAACCGGTTCAATCCGGTTTTATCCGGTATAAACCGGTTCATTCCGGTTTCATCCGGTTTGAACCGGTTTAAACCAGTTTAAACCAGCTCAATCCGGTTTTATCCATTTTAAACCGGTTCTTTCCAGTTCAATCCGGTTTCAACCGGTTTAAACCGGTTCTATCCGGTTTTATCCGGTTTAAACGAGTTCAATCTGGTTTTATCAGCTTTAAACCGGTTTAAACCGGTTCAATCGGTTTTATCCAGTTTAAACCGGTTCTATCCGTTTCAATCCGGCTTAAACCAGTTCTATCCGGTTTTATCCGGTTTAAACCGGTTTAAGCCGGTTCAATCGGTTTTTTGCAGTTTAAACCGGTTCTATCCGGTTATAACCAGTTTAAGCCAGTCCAATATGGTTTTATCAGTTTTAATCCGGTTTAAACTGCTTCAATCCGTTTTTATCCGGTTTAAACCAGTTTCAACCGGTTCAATCCGGTTTTCTCCGGTTTGAACCGGTTTAAGCCGGTCCAATCCGGTTTTCTCCGGTTTTAACCGGCTTAAACCAGTTCAATCCGGTTTTCTCCAGTTTAAACCAGTTTAAGCCACTTCAATCCGGTTTTCTACGGTTTTAACCGGCTAAAACCAGTTCAATCTGCTTTTATCCAGTTTAAACCGGTTCTATCTGGTTCTATCCGGTTGAAACCGCTTTAAACCGGTTCAATCCGGTTTTATCCGGTTTAAATCTGTTCATTCCAGTTTCATCCGGTTTGAAACTGTTTAAACCAGTTTAAACCAGTTCAATCCGGTTTCATCCGTTTGAACCGGTTCTATCCGGTTCAATCCGGTTTAAACTGGTTTAAACTGGTTCTATCCAGTTCAATCCGGTTTAAACCGGTTTATACCGGTTCTATCTGGTTTTATCCGGTTTAAACCGGTTCAATCTGGTTTTATCTGGTTTAAACTGGTTTAAACAGGTTCAATTGGTTTTATCCAGTTTAAACCGGTTCTATCCGGTTTAAACAAGTTTAAGCCGGATCAATCCGGTTTTATCAGTTTTAAACAGGTTTTAACCGCTTCAATCTGATTTTATCCGGTTTAAACCGGTTCATTCTGGTTTCATCCGGTTTGAACCAGTTTGAACCGGTTTGAACCATTTCAATCCGGTTTTATCCGGTTTAAACCGGTTCTATCCGGGTCAATCCGGTTTAAACCGGTTCTGTCCAGTTCAATCCGGTTTAAACCGGTTTAAACCGGTTCTATCCGGTTTTATACGGTTTAAAATGGTTTAAACCGGTTCAATCGGTTTTATCCAGTTTAAACCGGTTCAATCGGTTTTATCCAATTTAAACTGGTTCTATCCGGTTTAAACCAGTTTAAGCCGGATCAATCCGGTTTTATCAGTTTTAAACCGGTTTAAATCGCTTCAATCCGTTTTTATCCGGTTTAAACCTGTTTAAACCGGTTCAATCCGGTTTTATCTGGTTTAAACCATTTCTATCCGGGTCTATCCGGTTTAAACTGGTTTAAACCAGTTCATTCCGGATTTATTCAGTTTAAAAAGGTTGAAACCGGTTCAATCCAGTTTTATCCGGTTCAAACCGGTTCAATCCGGTTTTATCCGGTTTAGACCGGTTCTATCTGGTTCTATCCTGTTTAAACCAGTTTAAACCAGTTCATTCCGGATTTATCCGGTTTAAACCGGTTTAAACCGGTTCAATCCAGTTTCATCTGGTTCAAACCGGATCAAACCAGTTCAATCCGGTTTAAACCGTTTCTATCCGGTTCAATCTGGTTTAAACCGGTTTAAACCAGTTCATTCCGGATTTATCCGGTTTAAACCGGTTCAATCCAGTTTCATCTGGTTCAAACCGGATCAAACCAGTTCAATCCGGTTTAAACCATTTCTATCCGGTTCAATCTGGTTTAAACCAGTTTAAACCAGTTCATTCCGGATTTATCCGGTTTAAACCGGTTCAATCCGGTTTTATCCGGTTTAAACCGGTTCAATCCGGTTTTATCCGGTTTGAACCGGTTTAAACCGGTTCAAACCGGTTCAATCCAGTTTTATCCTGTTTAAACCGGTTCAAACCTATTCAATCAGGTTTTATCCGGTTTAAACCGGTTCTATCCGGTTTTATCTGGTTTAAACCGGGTTAAACTGGTTCAATCCGGTTTTATCCGGTTTAAACCAGTTTAAACCGAATCAATCCAGTTTTATCAGGTTTAAACCGGTTTAAACTGGTTCAATCCGGTTTTATCCAGTTTAAACCATTTCAATCTGGTTTTATCCGTTTTAAACCGCTTTAAACCGGTTCAATCCTGTTTTATCTGGTTTAAACCGGTTCTATCCGATTCTATCCTGTTTAAACCAGTTCAATCCGGTTTTCTCCAGTTTAAACCGGTTCTATCCGGTTCAATCCGGTTTAAACCGGTTCTATCCGGTTTTATCCGGTTCAAACCGGTTCAATCTGGTTTTATCCAGTTTAAACCGGTTTAAACTGGTTCAATCGGTTTTATCCAGTTTAAACCGTTTCTATCCGGTTTAAACAAGTTTAGGCCGGTTCAATACGGTTTTATCAGTTTAAACCGGTTTAAACTGCTTCAATCCGTTTTTATCCGGTTTAAACTGGTTTCAACCGGTTCAATCCGTTTTTCTCCGGTTTAAACCGGTTTGAGCCGGTTCAATCCGGTTTTCTCCGGTTTTAACCGGCTTGAACCATTTCAATCCGGTTTTCTCCAGTTTAAACCGGTTTAAGCCGGTTTAATCCGGTTTCCTCCGGTTTTAACCGGCTTAAACCAGTTCAATCCGCTTTTATCCAGTTTAAACCGGTTCTATCCGGTTCTATCCGGTTTAAACCGGTTCCATCTGGTTTTATCCGGTTTACACCGGTTCCATCTGGTTTTATCCGGTTTAAACCGGTTTAAACCGGTTCAATCGTTTTTATCCAGTTTAAACCGGTTCTATCCGGTTTAAACCAGTTTAAGCCGGTTGAATCCGGTTTTATCCGTTTTAAACCGGTTTAAGCTGCTTCAATCCGTTTTTATCCAGTTTAAACTGGTTTCAACCGGATCAATCCGTTTTTCTCCGGTTTAAACCGGTTTAAGCCGGTTCAATCCGGTTTTCTCTGGTTTTAACCGGCTTAAACCGGTTCAATCCGGTTTTCTCCAGTTTAAACCAGTTTAAGCTGGTTCAATCCGGTTTTCTCCGGTTTTAACCGGCTTAATCCGGTTCAATCCGCTTTTATCCAGTTTAAACCGGTTCTATCTGGTTCTATCCGGTTGAAACCGGTTTAAACCGGTTCAATCCGGTTTTATCCGGTATAAACCGGTTCATTCCGGTTTCATCCGGTTTGAACCGGTTTAAACCAGTTTAAACCAGCTCAATCCGGTTTTATCCATTTTAAACCGGTTCTTTCCAGTTCAATCCGGTTTCAACCGGTTTAAACCGGTTCTATCCGGTTTTATCCGGTTTAAACGAGTTCAATCTGGTTTTATCAGCTTTAAACCGGTTTAAACCGGTTCAATCGGTTTTATCCAGTTTAAACCGGTTCTATCCGTTTCAATCCGGCTTAAACCAGTTCTATCCGGTTTTATCCGGTTTAAACCGGTTTAAGCCGGTTCAATCGGTTTTTTGCAGTTTAAACCGGTTCTATCCGGTTATAACCAGTTTAAGCCAGTCCAATATGGTTTTATCAGTTTTAATCCGGTTTAAACTGCTTCAATCCGTTTTTATCCGGTTTAAACCAGTTTCAACCGGTTCAATCCGGTTTTCTCCGGTTTGAACCGGTTTAAGCCGGTCCAATCCGGTTTTCTCCGGTTTTAACCGGCTTAAACCAGTTCAATCCGGTTTTCTCCAGTTTAAACCAGTTTAAGCCACTTCAATCCGGTTTTCTACGGTTTTAACCGGCTAAAACCAGTTCAATCTGCTTTTATCCAGTTTAAACCGGTTCTATCTGGTTCTATCCGGTTGAAACCGCTTTAAACCGGTTCAATCCGGTTTTATCCGGTTTAAATCTGTTCATTCCAGTTTCATCCGGTTTGAAACTGTTTAAACCAGTTTAAACCAGTTCAATCCGGTTTCATCCGTTTGAACCGGTTCTATCCGGTTCAATCCGGTTTAAACTGGTTTAAACTGGTTCTATCCAGTTCAATCCGGTTTAAACCGGTTTATACCGGTTCTATCTGGTTTTATCCGGTTTAAACCGGTTCAATCTGGTTTTATCTGGTTTAAACTGGTTTAAACAGGTTCAATTGGTTTTATCCAGTTTAAACCGGTTCTATCCGGTTTAAACAAGTTTAAGCCGGATCAATCCGGTTTTATCAGTTTTAAACAGGTTTTAACCGCTTCAATCTGATTTTATCCGGTTTAAACCGGTTCATTCTGGTTTCATCCGGTTTGAACCAGTTTGAACCGGTTTGAACCATTTCAATCCGGTTTTATCCGGTTTAAACCGGTTCTATCCGGGTCAATCCGGTTTAAACCGGTTCTGTCCAGTTCAATCCGGTTTAAACCGGTTTAAACCGGTTCTATCCGGTTTTATACGGTTTAAAATGGTTTAAACCGGTTCAATCGGTTTTATCCAGTTTAAACCGGTTCAATCGGTTTTATCCAATTTAAACTGGTTCTATCCGGTTTAAACCAGTTTAAGCCGGATCAATCCGGTTTTATCAGTTTTAAACCGGTTTAAATCGCTTCAATCCGTTTTTATCCGGTTTAAACCTGTTTAAACCGGTTCAATCCGGTTTTATCTGGTTTAAACCATTTCTATCCGGGTCTATCCGGTTTAAACTGGTTTAAACCAGTTCATTCCGGATTTATTCAGTTTAAAAAGGTTGAAACCGGTTCAATCCAGTTTTATCCGGTTCAAACCGGTTCAATCCGGTTTTATCCGGTTTAGACCGGTTCTATCTGGTTCTATCCTGTTTAAACCAGTTTAAACCAGTTCATTCCGGATTTATCCGGTTTAAACCGGTTTAAACCGGTTCAATCCAGTTTCATCTGGTTCAAACCGGATCAAACCAGTTCAATCCGGTTTAAACCGTTTCTATCCGGTTCAATCTGGTTTAAACCGGTTTAAACCAGTTCATTCCGGATTTATCCGGTTTAAACCGGTTCAATCCAGTTTCATCTGGTTCAAACCGGATCAAACCAGTTCAATCCGGTTTAAACCATTTCTATCCGGTTCAATCTGGTTTAAACCAGTTTAAACCAGTTCATTCCGGATTTATCCGGTTTAAACCGGTTCAATCCGGTTTTATCCGGTTTAAACCGGTTCAATCCGGTTTTATCCGGTTTGAACCGGTTTAAACCGGTTCAAACCGGTTCAATCCAGTTTTATCCTGTTTAAACCGGTTCAAACCTATTCAATCAGGTTTTATCCGGTTTAAACCGGTTCTATCCGGTTTTATCTGGTTTAAACCGGGTTAAACTGGTTCAATCCGGTTTTATCCGGTTTAAACCAGTTTAAACCGAATCAATCCAGTTTTATCAGGTTTAAACCGGTTTAAACTGGTTCAATCCGGTTTTATCCAGTTTAAACCATTTCAATCTGGTTTTATCCGTTTTAAACCGCTTTAAACCGGTTCAATCCTGTTTTATCTGGTTTAAACCGGTTCTATCCGATTCTATCCTGTTTAAACCAGTTCAATCCGGTTTTCTCCAGTTTAAACCGGTTCTATCCGGTTCAATCCGGTTTAAACCGGTTCTATCCGGTTTTATCCGGTTCAAACCGGTTCAATCTGGTTTTATCCAGTTTAAACCGGTTTAAACTGGTTCAATCGGTTTTATCCAGTTTAAACCGTTTCTATCCGGTTTAAACAAGTTTAGGCCGGTTCAATACGGTTTTATCAGTTTAAACCGGTTTAAACTGCTTCAATCCGTTTTTATCCGGTTTAAACTGGTTTCAACCGGTTCAATCCGTTTTTCTCCGGTTTAAACCGGTTTGAGCCGGTTCAATCCGGTTTTCTCCGGTTTTAACCGGCTTGAACCATTTCAATCCGGTTTTCTCCAGTTTAAACCGGTTTAAGCCGGTTTAATCCGGTTTCCTCCGGTTTTAACCGGCTTAAACCAGTTCAATCCGCTTTTATCCAGTTTAAACCGGTTCTATCCGGTTCTATCCGGTTTAAACCGGTTCCATCTGGTTTTATCCGGTTTACACCGGTTCCATCTGGTTTTATCCGGTTTAAACCGGTTTAAACCGGTTCAATCGTTTTTATCCAGTTTAAACCGGTTCTATCCGGTTTAAACCAGTTTAAGCCGGTTGAATCCGGTTTTATCCGTTTTAAACCGGTTTAAGCTGCTTCAATCCGTTTTTATCCAGTTTAAACTGGTTTCAACCGGATCAATCCGTTTTTCTCCGGTTTAAACCGGTTTAAGCCGGTTCAATCCGGTTTTCTCTGGTTTTAACCGGCTTAAACCGGTTCAATCCGGTTTTCTCCAGTTTAAACCAGTTTAAGCTGGTTCAATCCGGTTTTCTCCGGTTTTAACCGGCTTAATCCGGTTCAATCCGCTTTTATCCAGTTTAAACCGGTTCTATCTGGTTCTATCCGGTTGAAACCGGTTTAAACCGGTTCAATCCGGTTTTATCCGGTATAAACCGGTTCATTCCGGTTTCATCCGGTTTGAACCGGTTTAAACCAGTTTAAACCAGCTCAATCCGGTTTTATCCATTTTAAACCGGTTCTTTCCAGTTCAATCCGGTTTCAACCGGTTTAAACCGGTTCTATCCAGTTTTATCCGGTTTAAACCAGTTCAATCTGGTTTTATCAGCTTTAATCCGGTTTAAACCGGTTCAATCGGGTTTATCCAGTTTAAACCGGTTCTATCCGGTTTAAACCAGTTTAAGCCGGATCAATGCGGTTTTATCAGTTTTAAACCGGTTTAAACCGCCTCAATCCGTTTGTATCCGGTTTAAACTGGTTTAAACCGGTTCAATCCGGTTTTATCCGGTTTAAACCGGTTCTAGCCGGTTCTATCCGGTTTAAACCGGTTTAAACCAGTTCATTCCGGAATTATCCGATATAAACCGGTTTAAACCTGTTCAATCCCGTTTTATCAGGTATAAACCGGTTTAAGCCGGTTCAATCCGGTTTTATCCAGTTTAAACCAGTTCTATCCGGTTCTATCCGGTTTAAAACGTTTTAAACCAGTTCATTCCGGATTTATCCGATTTAAACCGGTGTAAACTGGTTCAATCAAGTTTTATCCGGTTTAAACCGGTTTAAGCCGGTTCAATCTGGTTTTATCCGGTTTAAACCGGGTTAAACTGTTTCAATCCGGTTTTATCCGGTTTAAACCAGTTTAAAAGGGATCAATCCAGTTTTATCAGGTTTAAACCGGTTTAAACTTGTTCAATCCGTTTTTACGCAGATTGAACCAGTTTAATCCAGATCAATCCGGTTTTCTCCGGTTTAAACCGGTTTAAACTGGTTCAATCCGGTTTTATCCGGTTTAAACCGGTTCTATCCGGTTTAAACCAGTTTGAACCGGTTCTATACGGTTTTATCCGGTTCAAACCGGTTCAATCTGGTTTTATCCAGTTTAAACCGGTTTAAACTGGTTCAATCGGTTTTATCCAGTTTAAACCGTTTCTATCCGGTTTAAACAAGTTTAGGCCGGTTCAATACGGTTTTATCAGTTTAAACCGGTTTAAACTGCTTCAATCCGTTTTTATCCGGTTTAAACTGGTTTCAACCGGTTCAATCCGTTTTTCTCCGGTTTAAACCGGTTTGAGCCGGTTCAATCCGGTTTTCTCCGGTTTTAACCGGCTTGAACCATTTCAATCCGGTTTTCTCCAGTTTAAACCGGTTTAAGCCGGTTTAATCCGGTTTCCTCCGGTTTTAACCGGCTTAAACCAGTTCAATCCGCTTTTATCCAGTTTAAACCGGTTCTATCCGGTTCTATCCGGTTTAAACCGGTTCCATCTGGTTTTATCCGGTTTACACCGGTTACATCTGGTTTTATCCGGTTTAAACCGTTTTAAACCGGTTCAATCGTTTTTATCCAGTTTAAACCGGTTCTATCCGGTTGAAACCAGTTTAAGCCGGTTGAATCCGGTTTTATCCGTTTTAAACCGGTTTAAGCTGCTTCAATCCGTTTTTATCCAGTTTAAACTGGTTTCAACCGGATCAATCCGTTTTTCTCCGGTTTAAACCGGTTTAAGCCGGTTCAATCCGGTTTTCTCTGGTTTTAACCGGCTTAAACCGGTTCAATCCGGTTTTCTCCAGTTTAAACCAGTTTAAGCTGGTTCAATCCGGTTTTCTCCGGTTTTAACCGGCTTAATCCGGTTCAATCTGGTTTTATCCGGTATAAACCGGTTCATTCCAGTTTCATCCGGTTTGAACCGGTTTAAACCAGTTTAAACCAGCTCAATCCGGTTTTATCCATTTTAAACCGGTTCTTTCCAGTTCAATCCGGTTTCAACCGGTTTAAACCGGTTCTATCCGGTTTTATCCGGTTTAAACCAGTTCAATCTGGTTTTATCAGCTTTAAACCGGTTCAAACCGGTTCAATCGGGTTTATCCAGTTTAAACCAGTTCTATCCGGTTTAAACCAGTTTAAGCCGGATCAATGCGGTTTTATCAGTTTTAAACCGGTTTAAACCGCCTCAATCCGTTTGTATCCGGTTTAAACTGGTTTAAACCGGTTCAATCCGGTTTTATCCGGTTTAAACCGGTTCTAGCCGGTTCTATCCGGTTTAAACCGGTTTAAACCAGTTCATTCCGGAATTATCCGATATAAACCGGTTTAAACCTGTTCAATCCCGTTTTATCAGGTATAAACCGGTTTAAGCCGGTTCAATCCGGTTTTATCCAGTTTAAGCCGGTTCAATCCGGTTCTATCCGGTTAAAACCGGTTCAATCCGGTTCAATCCGTTTTTATCTTGTTTAAACCGGTTTAAACCGGTTCAATCCGGCTTTATCCATTTTAAAACGTTTCTATCTGGTTCTATCCGGTTGAATCCGTTTTAAACCGGTTCAACCCAGTTTTATTCGGTTTATACCAGTTCAATCCGGTTTTATCCGGTTTGAACCGGTTTAAACCGGTTCAAACCGGTTCAATCCGGTTTTATCCTGTTTAAACCGGTTCAAACCCTTTCAATCAGGTTTTATCCGGTTTAAACCGGTTCTATCCGGTTTTATCTGGTTTAAACCGGTTTAAACCGGTTCAATCCGGTTTTATCCGGTTTAAACCAGTTTAAACCGGATCAATCCGGTTTTATCCAGTTTAAACCGGTTTAAACTGGTTCAATCCGGTTTTATCCGGTTTAAACCGTTTCAATCTGGTTTTATCCGTTTTAAACCTCTTTAAACCGGTTCAGTCCGGATTTATCCGTTTTAAACCGGTTTAAACCGGTTCAATCCGGTTTTATCTGGTTTAAACCAGTTCTATCCGGTTCTATCCTGTTTAAACCGGTTTAAAGCAGTTCAATCCGGTTTTATCCGGTTTAAACCGGTTCTATCCGGTTCAATCCGGTTTAAACCGGTTCTATCCGGTTTTATCCGGTTTAAACCGGTTCAATCTGGTTTTATCCGGTTTAAACCGGTTCAATCGGTTTTATCCAGTTTAAACCGGTTCTATCCGGTTTAAACCAGTTTAGGCTGGTTCAACACGGTTTTATCAGTTTTAAACCGGTTTAAACTGCTTCAATCCGTTTTTATCCGGTTTAAACCGGTTTCAACCGGTTCAATCCGGTTTTCTCCGGTTTAAACCGGTTTAAGCCAGTTCAATCCGGTTTTCTCCAGTTATAACCGGCTTAAACCATTTCAATCCGGTTTTCTCTAGTTTAAACCGGTTTATGCTGGTTTAATCCGGTTTCCTCCGGTTTTAACCGGCTTAAACTAGTTCAATCCGCTTTTATCCAGTTTAAACCGTATCTATCTGTTTCTATCTGGTTGAAACCGGTTTAAACCAGTTCAATCCGGTTGTATCCGGTTTAAACCGGTTCATTCCGGTTTCATCCAGTTTGAACCAGTTTAAACCAGTTTAAACCAGTTCAATCCGGTTTTATCCGGTTTAAACCGGTTCTATCCGGTTCAATCCGGTTTAAACTGGTTTAAACCGGTTCTATCCAGTTCAATCCGGTTTAAACCGGTTTAAACCAGTTCAATCCGGTTTTATCCGGTTTAAACCGGTTCTATCCGGTTCAATCCGGTTTAAACCGGTTTAAACCAGTTCAATCCAGTTTTATCCGGTTTAAACCGGTTTAATCTGGTTTTGTCCGGATTAAACCGG
Source organism: Cynocephalus volans (assembly GCF_027409185.1). Taxonomy (NCBI): domain Eukaryota; kingdom Metazoa; phylum Chordata; class Mammalia; order Dermoptera; family Cynocephalidae; genus Cynocephalus; species Cynocephalus volans. Next base: position 343,972 of record NW_026902369.1, on the reverse strand, counting down.
TTTAAACAGGTTCTATCCGTTTCTATCCGGTTTAAACCGGTTTAAACCGATTCAATCCGGTTTTATCCGGTTTAAACCGGTTCAATCTGGTTTTATCCGTTTTAAACTGCTTGAAACCTGTTCAGTCCGGTTTTATCCGTTTTAAAACGGTTTAAACAGGTTCAATCTGGTTTTATCTGGTTTAAACCGCTTCAATCCGTTTTTATCCGGTTTAAACCAGTTCTATCCTGTTCTATCCGGTTTAAACCATTTTAAACCAGTTCATTCCGGATTTATCCGATTTAAACCGGTTTAAACTGGTTCAATCCAGTTTTATCCGGTTTAAACCGGTTTAAGCCGGTTCAATCTGGTTGTATCCGGTTTAAACAGGTTTAATCTGGTTCAATCCGGTTTTATCCGGTTTAAACCGTCTTAAACCGGTTCAATCCGGTTTTATCCAGTTTAAAACGTTTCTATCTGGTTCTATCCGGTTGAAACCGTTTTAAACCGGTTCAATCCGGTTTTATCCGGTTTAAACCGGTTCAATCCAGTTCTAACTGATTTAAACCGGTTTAAACTTGTTCAATCCGTTTTTACGCAGATTGAACCAGTTTAATCCGGATCAATCCGGTTTTATCCGGTTTAAACCGGTTTAAACTCGTTCAATCCGGTTTTATCCGGTTTAAACCGGTTCTATCCGGTTTAAACCAGTTTGAACCGGTTCGATCCGGTTTTATCCGGTTTAAACCGGTTCAATCCGGTTTTATCCGGTTTAAACCAGTTCATTCCGGTTTTATCCTGTTTAAACCAGTTTGAACCGGTTCAATCTGGTTTTATCCGGTTTAAACTGGTTTAAGCGGTACAATCCGGTTTTATTCGGTTTAAACCGGTTCTATCCGCTTCTATCCGGTTTGAAGCGGTTCTATCTGGTTTTATCCGGTTTAAACCGGTTGAATCTGGTTTTATCTGGTTTAAACCGGTTTCAACCGGTTCAATCCGGTTTTATCCGGTTTAAACCAGTTTAAACCGGATCAATCCGGTTTTATCCGGTTTAAACTGGTTCAATCTGGTTTTATCCGTTTTAAACCGCTTTAAACTGGTTCAGTCCGGATTTATCCGTTTTAAACCGGTTTAAACCGGTTCAATCCGGTTTTATCTGGTTTAAACCAGTTCTATCCGGTTCTATCCTGTTTAAACCGGTTTAAACCAGTTCAATCCGGTTTTATCCGGTTTAAACCGGGTGTATCCGGTTCAATCCGGTTTAAACCGGTTCTATCCGGTTTTATCCGGTTTAAACCGGTTCAATCTGGTTTTATCCGGTTTAAACCGGTTCAATCGGTTTTATCCAGTTTAAACCGGTTCTATCCGGTTTAAACCAGTTTAGGCAGGTTCAATACGGTTTTATCAGTTTTAAACCGGTTTAAACTGCTTCAATCCGTTTTTATCCGGTTTAAACCGGTTTCAACAAGTTCAATCCGGTTTTCTCCGGGTTAAACCGGTTTAAGCCAGTTCAATCCGGTTTTCTCCAGTTATAACCGGCTTAAACCATTTCAATCCGGTTTTCTCCAGTTTAAACCGGTTTAAGCTGGTTTAATCCGGTTTCCTCCGCTTTTAACCGGCTTAAACTAGTTCAATCCGCTTTTATCCAGTTTAAACCGTTTCTATCTGGTTCTATCCGGTTGAAACCGGTTTAAACCGGTTCAATCCGGTTGTATCCGGTTTAAACCGGTTCATTCCGGTTTCATCCAGTTTGAACCAGTTTAAACCAGTTTAAACCAGTTCAATCCAGTTTTATCCGGTTTAAACCGGTTCTATCCGGTTCAATCCGGTTTAAACTGGTTTAAACCGGTTCTATCCAGTTCAATCCGGTTTAAACCGGTTTAAACCGGTTCTATCCGGTTTTATCCAGTTTAAACCGGTTCAATCTGGTTTTATCCGGTTCAAACCGTTTTAAACAGGTTCAATCGGTTTTATCCAGTTTAAACCGGTTCAATCTGGTTGAAACCAGTTTAAGCCGGATCAATCTGGTTTTATCAGTTTTAAACCGGTTCAAACCGCTTCAATCCGTTTTTATCCAGTTTAAACCAGTTCTATCCGGTTCTATCCGGTTTAAAACGTTTTAAACCAGTTCATTCCGGATTTATCCGATTTAAACCGGTGTAAACTGGTTCAATCAAGTTTTATCCGGTTTAAACCGGTTTAAGCCGGTTCAATCTGGTTTTATCCGGTTTAAACCGGGTTAAACTGTTTCAATCCGGTTTTATCCGGTTTAAACCAGTTTAAAAGGGATCAATCCAGTTTTATCAGGTTTAAACCGGTTTAAACTTGTTCAATCCGTTTTTACGCAGATTGAACCACTTTAATCCAGATCAATCCGGTTTTATCCGGTTTAAACCGGTTTAAACTGGTTCAATCCGGTTTTATCCGGTTTAAACCGGTTCTATCCGGTTTAAACCAGTTTGAACCGGTTCTATACGGTTTTATCCGGTTCAAACCGGTTCAATCTGGTTTTATCCAGTTTAAACCGGTTTAAACTGGTTCAATCGGTTTTATCCAGTTTAAACCGTTTCTATCCGGTTTAAACAAGTTTAGGCCGGTTCAATACGGTTTTATCAGTTTAAACCGGTTTAAACTGCTTCAATCCGTTTTTATCCGGTTTAAACTGGTTTCAACCGGTTCAATCCGTTTTTCTCCGGTTTAAACCGGTTGGAGCCGGTTCAATCCAGTTTTCTCCGGTTTTAACCGGCTTGAACCATTTCAATCCAGTTTTCTCCAGTTTAAACCGGTTTAAGCCGGTTTAATCCGGTTTCCTCCGGTTTTAACCGGCTTAAACCAGTTCAATCCGCTTTTATCCAGTTTAAACCGGTTCTATCCGGTTCTATCCGGTTTAAACCGGTTCCATCTGGTTTTATCCGGTTTACACCGGTTCCATCTGGTTTTATCCGGTTTAAACCGGTTTAAACCGGTTCAATCGTTTTTATCCAGTTTAAACCGGTTCTATCCGGTTTAAACCAGTTTAAGCCGGTTGAATCCGGTTTTATCCGTTTTAAACCGGTTTAAGCTGCTTCAATCCGTTTTTATCCAGTTTAAACTGGTTTCAACCGGATCAATCCGTTTTTCTCCGGTTTAAACCGGTTTAAACTGCTTCAATCCGGTTGTATCCGGTTAAAATCGGTTCAATCCGGTTTCATCCAGTTTGAACCAGTTTAAACCGGTTTAAACCAGTTCAATCCGGTTTTATCCGGTTTAAACCGGTTCTTTCCGGTTCAATCCAGTTTAAACTGGTTTAAACCGGTTCTATCCAGTTCAATCCGGTTTCAACAGGATTAAACCGGTTCTATCCGGTTTTATCCGGTTTAAACCGGTTTAAGCCGGTTCAATCGGTTTTTTCCAGTTTAAACCGGTTCTATCCGGTTATAACCAGTTTAAGCCAGTTCAATACGGTTTTATCAGTTTTAATCCAGTTTAAACTGCTTCAATCCGTTTTTATCCGGTTTAAACCAGTTTCAACCGGTTCAATCCGGTTTTCTCCGGTTTGAACCGGTTTAAGCCGGTCCAATCCGGTTTTCTCTGGTTTTAACCGGCTTAAACCAGTTCAATCCGGTTTTCTCCAGTTTAAACCAGTTTAAGCCAGTTCAATCCGGTTTTCTACGGTTTTAACCGGCTAAAACCAGTTCAATCTGCTTTTATCCACTTTAAACCGGTTCTATCTGGTTCTATCCGGTTGAAACCGCTTTAAACCGGTTCAATCCGGTTTTATCCGGTTTAAATCTGTTCATTCCGGTTTCATCCGGTTTGAACCTGTTTAAACCGGTTTAAACCAGTTCAATCCGGTTTTATCCGCTTTGATCCGGTTCTATCCGGTTCAATCCGGTTTAAACTGGTTTAAACCGGTTCTATCTGGTTTTATCCGGTTTAAACCGGTTCAATCTGGTTTTATCTGGTTTAAACTGGTTTAAACAGGTTCAATTGGTTTTATCCAGTTTAAACCGGTTCTATCCGGTTTAAACCAGTTTAAGCCGGATCAATCCGGTTTTATCAGTTATAAACCGGTTTTAACCGCTTCAATCCGATTTTATCCGTTTTAAACCGGTTTAAACCTGTTCAATCTGGTTTTATCCGGTTTAAACCGGTTCTAACTGGTTCTATCCTGTTTAAACCGTTTTAAAGCAGTTTATTCCGGATTTATGCTATTTAAACCGGTTTAAACCAGTTCAATCCAGTTTTATCCGGTTTAAACCGGTTTAAACCGGTTCAATCCAGTTTTATCTGGTTTAAACCGGTTCATTCTGGTTTCATCCGGTTTGAACAAGTTTAAACCGGTTTGAACCAGTTCAATCCGGTTTTATCCGGTTTAAACCGGTTCTATCCGGGTCAATCCGGTTTAAACCGGTTCTATCCAGTTCAATCCGGTTTAAACCGGTTTAAACCGGTTCTATCCGGTTTTATCCGGTTTAAACCGGTTCAATCTGGTTTTATCCGGTTTAAACCGGTTTAAACAGGTTCAATCGGTTTTATCCAGTTTAAACCGGTTCAATCGGTTTTATCCAATTTAAACCGGTTCTATCCGGTTTAAACCGGTTTAAACCAGTTCAATCCGGTTTTATCCGGTTTAAACCGGTTCTATCCGGTTCTATCCGGTTTAAACCGGTTTCAACCAGTTCATTCCGGATTTATCCAGTTTAAAACGGTTTAAACCGGTCCAATCCGCTTTTGTCCGGTTTTAAACGGTTCTATCCGGTTCTATCCGGTGCAAACCGGTTTAAACCGGTTCATTCCGGATTTATCCGGTTTAAACTGTTTTAAACCGGTTCAATCCAGTTTTATCTGGTTAAAACCGGTTCAAACCGGTTCAATCCGGTTTAATCCGGTTGTATCCGGTTCTATCCGGTTAAAACTGGTTTAAACCAGTTCATTCCGGATTTATCCGGTTTAAACCGTTTTAAAACGGTTCAATCCAGTTTTATCCGGTTTAGACCGGTTTAATCCGGTTTTGTCCGGTTTAAACCGGTTTAAACCGGTTCTATCCGTTTCTATCCGGTTTAAACCGGTTTAAACCGATTCAATCCGGTTTTATCTGGTTTAAACCGGTTCAATCTGTTTTTATCCGTTTTAAACTGCTTGAAACCGGTTCAGTCCGGTTTTATCCGTTTTAAACCGGTTTAAACCGGTTCAATCTGGTTTTATCTGGTTTAAACCGGTTCTATCCGGTTCTATCTGGTTGAAACCGGTTTAAACCAGTTCAATCCGGTTTTATCCGGTTTAAACCGGTTCTATCCGTTTCAATCCGGTTTAAACCGGTTCTATCCGGTTTTATCTGGTTTAAACCGGTTCAATCTGGTTTTATCCGGTTTAAACCGGTTCAATCTGGTTTTATCTGGTTTAAACCGGTTCTATCCGGTTCTATCTGGTTGAAACCGGTTTAAACCAGTTCAATCCGGTTTTATCCGGTTTAAACCGGTTCTATCCGTTTCAATCCGGTTTAAACCGGTTCTATCCGGTTTTATCTGGTTTAAACCGGTTCAGTCCGGTTTTATCCGTTTTAAACCGGTTTAAACCGGTTCAATCTGGTTTTATCTGGTTTAAACCGGTTCTATCCGTTTCTATCCGGTTTAAACCGGTTTAAACCGATTCAATCCGGTTTTATCTGGTTTAAACCGGTTCAATCTGTTTTTATCCGTTTTAAACTGCTTGAAACCGGTTCAGTCCGGTTTTATCCGTTTTAAACCGGTTTAAACCGGTTCAATCTGGTTTTATCTGGTTTAAACCGGTTCTATCCGGTTCTATCTGGTTGAAACCGGTTTAAACCAGTTCAATCCGGTTTTATCCGGTTTAAACCGGTTCTATCCGTTTCAATCCGGTTTAAACCGGTTCTATCCGGTTTTATCTGGTTTAAACCGGTTCAATCTGGTTTTATCCGGTTTAAACCGGTTCAATCTGGTTTTATCTGGTTTAAACCGGTTCTATCCGGTTCTATCTGGTTGAAACCGGTTTAAACCAGTTCAATCCGGTTTTATCCGGTTTAAACCGGTTCTATCCGTTTCAATCCGGTTTAAACCGGTTCTATCCGGTTTTATCTGGTTTAAACCGGTTCAATCCGGTTTTATCCGGTTTAAACTGGTTCTATCCATTTCAATCCGGTTTAAACCGGTTCTATCCGGTTTTATCTGGTTTAAACCAGTTCACTCCGGTTTTATCCGGTTTAAACCGGTTCTATCCGTTTCAATCCGGTTTAAACCGGTTCTATCCGGTTTTATCCAGTTTAAACCGGTTTAAGCCGGTTCAATCGGTTTTTTCCAGTTTAAACCGGTTCTATCCGGTTATAACCAGTTTAAGCCAGTTCAATACGGTTTTATCAGTTTTAATCCGGTTTAAACTGCTTCAATCCGTTTTTATCCGGTTTAAACCAGTTTCAACCGGTTCAATCCGGTTTTCTCCGGTTTGAACCGGTTTAAGCCGGTCCAATCCGGTTTTCTCCGGTTTTAACCGGCTTAAACCAGTTCAATCCGGTTTTCTCCAGTTTAAACCAGTTTAAGCCACTTCAATCCGGTTTTCTACGGTTTTAACCGGCTAAAACCAGTTCAATCTGCTTTTATCCAGTTTAAACCGGTTCTATCTGGTTCTATCCGGTTGAAACCGCTTTAAACCGGTTCAATCCGGTTTTATCCGGTTTAAATCTGTTCATTCCGGTTTCATCTGGTTTGAACCTGTTTAAACCGGTTTAAACCAGTTCAATCCGGTTTCATCCGCTTTGAACCGGTTTAAACCGGTTCAATCCGGTTTTATCTGGTTTAAACCAGTTCTATCCGGTTCTATCCTGTTTAAACCGGTTTAAACCAGTTCAATCCGGTTTTATCCGGTTTAAACCGGGTGTATCCGGTTCAATCCGGTTTAAACCGGTTCTATCCGGTTTTATCCGGTTTAAACAGGTTCAATCTGGTTTTATCCGGTTTAAACCGGTTCAATCGGTTTTATCCAGTTTAAACCGGTTCTATCCGGTTTAAACCAGTTTAGGCAGGTTCAATACGGTTTTATCAGTTTTAAACCGGTTTAAACTGCTTCAATCCGTTTTTATCCGGTTTAAACCGGTTTCAACAAGTTCAATCCGGTTTTCTCCGGGTTAAACCGGTTTAAGCCAGTTCAATCCGGTTTTCTCCAGTTATAACCGGCTTAAACCATTTCAATCCGGTTTTCTCCAGTTTAAACCGGTTTAAGCTGGTTTAATCCGGTTTCCTCCGCTTTTAACCGGCTTAAACTAGTTCAATCCGCTTTTATCCAGTTTAAACCGTTTCTATCTGGTTCTATCCGGTTGAAACCGGTTTAAACCGGTTCAATCCGGTTGTATCCGGTTTAAACCGGTTCATTCCGGTTTCATCCAGTTTGAACCAGTTTAAACCAGTTTAAACCAGTTCAATCCAGTTTTATCCGGTTTAAACCGGTTCTATCCGGTTCAATCCGGTTTAAACTGGTTTAAACCGGTTCTATCCAGTTCAATCCGGTTTAAACCGGTTTAAACCAGTTCTATCCGGTTTTATCCAGTTTAAACCGGTTCAATCTGGTTTTATCCGGTTCAAACCGTTTTAAACAGGTTCAATCGGTTTTATCCAGTTTAAACCGGTTCAATCTGGTTGAAACCAGTTTAAGCCGGATCAATCTGGTTTTATCAGTTTTAAACCGGTTCAAACCGCTTCAATCCGTTTTTATCCAGTTTAAACCAGTTCTATCCGGTTCTATCCGGTTTAAAACGTTTTAAACCAGTTCATTCCGGATTTATCCGATTTAAACCGGTGTAAACTGGTTCAATCAAGTTTTATCCGGTTTAAACCGGTTTAAGCCGGTTCAATCTGGTTTTATCCGGTTTAAACCGGGTTAAACTGTTTCAATCCGGTTTTATCCGGTTTAAACCAGTTTAAAAGGGATCAATCCAGTTTTATCAGGTTTAAACCGGTTTAAACTTGTTCAATCCGTTTTTACGCAGATTGAACCAGTTTAATCCAGATCAATCCGGTTTTATCCGGTTTAAACCGGTTTAAACTGGTTCAATCCGGTTTTATCCGGTTTAAACCGGTTCTATCCGGTTTAAACCAGTTTGAACCGGTTCTATACGGTTTTATCCGGTTCAAACCGGTTCAATCTGGTTTTATCCAGTTTAAACCGGTTTAAACTGGTTCAATCGGTTTTATCCAGTTTAAACCGTTTCTATCCGGTTTAAACAAGTTTAGGCCGGTTCAATACGGTTTTATCAGTTTAAACCGGTTTAAACTGCTTCAATCCGTTTTTATCCGGTTTAAACTGGTTTCAACCGGTTCAATCCGTTTTTCTCCGGTTTAAACCGGTTGGAGCCGGTTCAATCCAGTTTTCTCCGGTTTTAACCGGCTTGAACCATTTCAATCCAGTTTTCTCCAGTTTAAACCGGTTTAAGCCGGTTTAATCCGGTTTCCTCCGGTTTTAACCGGCTTAAACCAGTTCAATCCGCTTTTATCCAGTTTAAACCGGTTCTATCCGGTTTAAACCGGTTCCATCTGGTTTTATCCGGTTTACACCGGTTCCATCTGGTTTTATCCGGTTTAAACCGGTTTAAACCGGTTCAATCGTTTTTATCCAGTTTAAACTGGTTCTATCCGGTTTAAACCAGTTTAAGCCGGTTGAATCCGGTTTTATCCGTTTTAAACCGGTTTAAGCTGCTTCAATCCGTTTTTATCCAGTTTAAACTGGTTTCAACCGGATCAATCCGTTTTTCTCCGGTTTAAACCGGTTTAAACTGCTTCAATCCGGTTGTATCCGGTTAAAATCGGTTCAATCCGGTTTCATCCAGTTTGAACCAGTTTAAACCGGTTTAAACCAGTTCAATCCGGTTTTATCCGGTTTAAACCGGTTCTTTCCGGTTCAATCCAGTTTAAACTGGTTTAAACCGGTTCTATCCAGTTCAATCCGGTTTCAACAGGATTAAACCGGTTCTATCCGGTTTTATCCGGTTTAAACCGGTTTAAGCCGGTTCAATCGGTTTTTTCCAGTTTAAACCGGTTCTATCCGGTTATAACCAGTTTAAGCCAGTTCAATACGGTTTTATCAGTTTTAATCCAGTTTAAACTGCTTCAATCCGTTTTTATCCGGTTTAAACCAGTTTCAACCGGTTCAATCCGGTTTTCTCCGGTTTGAACCGGTTTAAGCCGGTCCAATCCGGTTTTCTCTGGTTTTAACCGGCTTAAACCAGTTCAATCCGGTTTTCTCCAGTTTAAACCAGTTTAAGCCGGTTCAATCCGGTTTTCTACGGTTTTAACCGGCTAAAACCAGTTCAATCTGCTTTTATCCACTTTAAACCGGTTCTATCTGGTTCTATCCGGTTGAAACCGCTTTAAACCGGTTCAATCCGGTTTTATCCGGTTTAAATCTGTTCATTCCGGTTTCATCCGGTTTGAACCTGTTTAAACCGGTTTAAACCAGTTCAATCCGGTTTTATCCGCTTTGATCCGGTTCTATCCGGTTCAATCCGGTTTAAACTGGTTTAAACCGGTTCTATCTGGTTTTATCCGGTTTAAACCGGTTCAATCTGGTTTTATCTGGTTTAAACTGGTTTAAACAGGTTCAATTGGTTTTATCCAGTTTAAACCGGTTCTATCCGGTTTAAACCAGTTTAAGCCGGATCAATCCGGTTTTATCAGTTATAAACCGGTTTTAACCGCTTCAATCCGATTTTATCCGTTTTAAACCGGTTTAAACCTGTTCAATCTGGTTTTATCCGGTTTAAACCGGTTCTAACTGGTTCTATCCTGTTTAAACCGTTTTAAAGCAGTTTATTCCGGATTTATGCTATTTAAACCGGTTTAAACCAGTTCAATCCAGTTTTATCCGGTTTAAACCGGTTTAAACCGGTTCAATCCAGTTTTATCTGGTTTAAACCGGTTCATTCTGGTTTCATCCGGTTTGAACAAGTTTAAACCGGTTTGAACCAGTTCAATCCGGTTTTATCCGGTTTAAACCGGTTCTATCCGGGTCAATCCGGTTTAAACCGGTTCTATCCAGTTCAATCCGGTTTAAACCGGTTTAAACCGGTTCTATCCGGTTTTATCCGGTTTAAACCGGTTCAATCTGGTTTTATCCGGTTTAAACCGGTTTAAACAGGTTCAATCGGTTTTATCCAGTTTAAACCGGTTCAATCGGTTTTATCCAATTTAAACCGGTTCTATCCGGTTTAAACCGGTTTAAACCAGTTCAATCCGGTTTTATCCGGTTTAAACCGGTTCTATCCGGTTCTATCCGGTTTAAACCGGTTTCAACCAGTTCATTCCGGATTTATCCAGTTTAAAACGGTTTAAACCGGTCCAATCCGCTTTTGTCCGGTTTTAACCGGTTCTATCCGGTTCTATCCGGTGCAAACCGGTTTAAACCGGTTCATTCCGGATTTATCCGGTTTAAACTGTTTTAAACCGGTTCAATCCAGTTTTATCTGGTTAAAACCGGTTCAAACCGGTTCAATCCGGTTTAATCCGGTTGTATCCGGTTCTATCCGGTTAAAACTGGTTTAAACCAGTTCATTCCGGATTTATCCGGTTTAAACCGTTTTAAAACGGTTCAATCCAGTTTTATCCGGTTTAGACCGGTTTAATCCGGTTTTGTCCGGTTTAAACCGGTTTAAACCGGTTCTATCCGTTTCTATCCGGTTTAAACCGGTTTAAACCGATTCAATCCGGTTTTATCTGGTTTAAACCGGTTCAATCTGTTTTTATCCGTTTTAAACTGCTTGAAACCGGTTCAGTCCGGTTTTATCCGTTTTAAACCGGTTTAAACCGGTTCAATCTGGTTTTATCTGGTTTAAACCGGTTCTATCCGGTTCTATCTGGTTGAAACCGGTTTAAACCAGTTCAATCCGGTTTTATCCGGTTTAAACCGGTTCTATCCGTTTCAATCCGGTTTAAACCGGTTCTATCCGGTTTTATCTGGTTTAAACCGGTTCAATCTGGTTTTATCCGGTTTAAACCGGTTCAATCTGGTTTTATCTGGTTTAAACCGGTTCTATCCGGTTCTATCTGGTTGAAACCGGTTTAAACCAGTTCAATCCGGTTTTATCCGGTTTAAACCGGTTCTATCCGTTTCAATCCGGTTTAAACCGGTTCTATCCGGTTTTATCTGGTTTAAACCGGTTCAATCCGGTTTTATCCGGTTTAAACTGGTTCTATCCATTTCAATCCGGTTTAAACCGGTTCTATCCGGTTTTATCTGGTTTAAACCAGTTCAATCCGGTTTTATCCGGTTTAAACCGGTTCTATCCGTTTCAATCCGGTTTAAACCGGTTCTATCCGGTTTTATCCAGTTTAAACCGGTTTAAGCCGGTTCAATCGGTTTTTTCCAGTTTAAACCGGTTCTATCCGGTTATAACCAGTTTAAGCCAGTTCAATACGGTTTTATCAGTTTTAATCCGGTTTAAACTGCTTCAATCCGTTTTTATACGGTTTAAACCGGTTGGAGCCGGTTCAATCCAGTTTTCTCCGGTTTTAACCGGCTTGAACCATTTCAATCCAGTTTTCTCCAGTTTAAACCGGTTTAAGCCGGTTTAATCCGGTTTCCTCCGGTTTTAACCGGCTTAAACCAGTTCAATCCGCTTTTATCCAGTTTAAACCGGTTCTATCCGGTTTAAACCGGTTCCATCTGGTTTTATCCGGTTTACACCGGTTCCATCTGGTTTTATCCGGTTTAAACCGGTTTAAACCGGTTCAATCGTTTTTATCCAGTTTAAACTGGTTCTATCCGGTTTAAACCAGTTTAAGCCGGTTGAATCCGGTTTTATCCGTTTTAAACCGGTTTAAGCTGCTTCAATCCGTTTTTATCCAGTTTAAACTGGTTTCAACCGGATCAATCCGTTTTTCTCCGGTTTAAACCGGTTTAAACTGCTTCAATCCGGTTGTATCCGGTTAAAATCGGTTCAATCCGGTTTCATCCAGTTTGAACCAGTTTAAACCGGTTTAAACCAGTTCAATCCGGTTTTATCCGGTTTAAACCGGTTCTTTCCGGTTCAATCCAGTTTAAACTGGTTTAAACCGGTTCTATCCAGTTCAATCCGGTTTCAACAGGATTAAACCGGTTCTATCCGGTTTTATCCGGTTTAAACCGGTTTAAGCCGGTTCAATCGGTTTTTTCCAGTTTAAACCGGTTCTATCCGGTTATAACCAGTTTAAGCCAGTTCAATACGGTTTTATCAGTTTTAATCCAGTTTAAACTGCTTCAATCCGTTTTTATCCGGTTTAAACCAGTTTCAACCGGTTCAATCCGGTTTTCTCCGGTTTGAACCGGTTTAAGCCGGTCCAATCCGGTTTTCTCTGGTTTTAACCGGCTTAAACCAGTTCAATCCGGTTTTCTCCAGTTTAAACCAGTTTAAGCCGGTTCAATCCGGTTTTCTACGGTTTTAACCGGCTAAAACCAGTTCAATCTGCTTTTATCCACTTTAAACCGGTTCTATCTGGTTCTATCCGGTTGAAACCGCTTTAAACCGGTTCAATCCGGTTTTATCCGGTTTAAATCTGTTCATTCCGGTTTCATCCGGTTTGAACCTGTTTAAACCGGTTTAAACCAGTTCAATCCGGTTTTATCCGCTTTGATCCGGTTCTATCCGGTTCAATCCGGTTTAAACTGGTTTAAACCGGTTCTATCTGGTTTTATCCGGTTTAAACCGGTTCAATCTGGTTTTATCTGGTTTAAACTGGTTTAAACAGGTTCAATTGGTTTTATCCAGTTTAAACCGGTTCTATCCGGTTTAAACCAGTTTAAGCCGGATCAATCCGGTTTTATCAGTTATAAACCGGTTTTAACCGCTTCAATCCGATTTTATCCGTTTTAAACCGGTTTAAACCTGTTCAATCTGGTTTTATCCGGTTTAAACCGGTTCTAACTGGTTCTATCCTGTTTAAACCGTTTTAAAGCAGTTTATTCCGGATTTATGCTATTTAAACCGGTTTAAACCAGTTCAATCCAGTTTTATCCGGTTTAAACCGGTTTAAACCGGTTCAATCCAGTTTTATCTGGTTTAAACCGGTTCATTCTGGTTTCATCCGGTTTGAACAAGTTTAAACCGGTTTGAACCAGTTCAATCCGGTTTTATCCGGTTTAAACCGGTTCTATCCGGGTCAATCCGGTTTAAACCGGTTCTATCCAGTTCAATCCGGTTTAAACCGGTTTAAACCGGTTCTATCCGGTTTTATCCGGTTTAAACCGGTTCAATCTGGTTTTATCCGGTTTAAACCGGTTTAAACAGGTTCAATCGGTTTTATCCAGTTTAAACCGGTTCAATCGGTTTTATCCAATTTAAACCGGTTCTATCCGGTTTAAACCGGTTTAAACCAGTTCAATCCGGTTTTATCCGGTTTAAACCGGTTCTATCCGGTTCTATCCGGTTTAAACCGGTTTCAACCAGTTCATTCCGGATTTATCCAGTTTAAAACGGTTTAAACCGGTCCAATCCGCTTTTGTCCGGTTTTAACCGGTTCTATCCGGTTCTATCCGGTGCAAACCGGTTTAAACCGGTTCATTCCGGATTTATCCGGTTTAAACTGTTTTAAACCGGTTCAATCCAGTTTTATCTGGTTAAAACCGGTTCAAACCGGTTCAATCCGGTTTAATCCGGTTGTATCCGGTTCTATCCGGTTAAAACTGGTTTAAACCAGTTCATTCCGGATTTATCCGGTTTAAACCGTTTTAAAACGGTTCAATCCAGTTTTATCTGGTTTAGACCGGTTTAATCCGGTTTTGTCCGGTTTAAACCGGTTTAAACCGGTTCTATCCGTTTCTATCCGGTTTAAACCGGTTTAAACCGATTCAATCCGGTTTTATCTGGTTTAAACCGGTTCAATCTGTTTTTATCCGTTTTAAACTGCTTGAAACCGGTTCAGTCCGGTTTTATCCGTTTTAAACCGGTTTAAACCGGTTCAATCTGGTTTTATCTGGTTTAAACCGGTTCTATCCGGTTCTATCTGGTTGAAACCGGTTTAAACCAGTTCAATCCGGTTTTATCCGGTTTAAACCGGTTCTATCCGTTTCAATCCGGTTTAAACCGGTTCTATCCGGTTTTATCTGGTTTAAACCGGTTCAATCTGGTTTTATCCGGTTTAAACCGGTTCAATCTGGTTTTATCTGGTTTAAACCGGTTCTATCCGGTTCTATCTGGTTGAAACCGGTTTAAACCAGTTCAATCCGGTTTTATCCGGTTTAAACCGGTTCTATCCATTTCAATCCGGTTTAAACCGGTTCTATCCGGTTTTATCTGGTTTAAACCGGTTCAATCCGGTTTTATCCGGTTTAAACTGGTTCTATCCATTTCAATCCGGTTTAAACCGGTTCTATCCGGTTTTATCTGGTTTAAACCAGTTCAATCCGGTTTTATCCGGTTTAAACCGGTTCTATCCGTTTCAATCCGGTTTAAACCGGTTCTATCCGGTTTTATCCAGTTTAAACCGGTTTAAGCCGGTTCAATCGGTTTTTTCCAGTTTAAACCGGTTCTATCCGGTTATAACCAGTTTAAGCCAGTTCAATACGGTTTTATCAGTTTTAATCCGGTTTAAACTGCTTCAATCCGTTTTTATCCGGTTTAAACCAGTTTCAACCGGTTCAATCCGGTTTTCTCCGGTTTGAACCGGTTTAAGCCGGTCCAATCCGGTTTTCTCCGGTTTTAACCGGCTTAAACCAGTTCAATCCGGTTTTCTCCAGTTTAAACCAGTTTAAGCCACTTCAATCCGGTTTTCTACGGTTTTAACCGGCTAAAACCAGTTCAATCTGCTTTTATCCAGTTTAAACCGGTTCTATCTGGTTCTATCCGGTTGAAACCGCTTTAAACCGGTTCAATCCGGTTTTATCCGGTTTAAATCTGTTCATTCCGGTTTCATCTGGTTTGAACCTGTTTAAACCGGTTTAAACCAGTTCAATCCGGTTTCATCCGCTTTGAACCGGTTTTATCCGGTTCAATCCGGTTTAAACTGGTTTAAACTGGTTATATCCAGTTCAATCCGGTTTAAACCGGTTTATACCGGTTCTATCTGGTTTTATCCGGTTTAAACCGGTTCAATCTGGTTTTATCTGGTTTAAACTGGTTTAAACAGGTTCAATTGGTTTTATCCAGTTTAAACCGGTTCTATCCGGTTTAAACCAGTTTAAGCCGGATCAATCCGGTTTTATCAGTTTTAAACAGGTTTTAACCGCTTCAATCCGATTTTATCCGGTTTAAACCGGTTCATTCTGGTTTCATCCGGTTTGAACGAGTTTGAACCGGTTTGAACCATTTCAATCCGGTTTTATCCAGTTTAAACCGGTTCTATCCGGTTCAATCCGGTTTAAACTGGTTTAAACTGGTTCTATCCAGTTCAGTCCGGTTTAAACCGGTTTATACCGGTTCTATCTGGTTTTATCCGGTTTAAACCGGTTCAATCTGGTTTTATCTGGTTTAAAATGGTTTAAACCGGTTCAATCGGTTTTATCCAGTTTAAACCGGTTCAATCGGTTTTATCCAATTTAAACCGGTTCTATCTGGTTTAAACCAGTTTAAGCCGGTTCAATCCGGTTTTATCCGGTTTAAACCGGTTCTATGCTGTTTATACCAGTTTAAGCCTGTTCAATCGGGTTTTATCCGTTTTAGACCTGTTTAAGCCGGTTCATTCCAGTTTTATCCAGTTTAAACCGGTTTAAACCGCTTCAATCCGTTTTTATCCGGTTTAAACCTGTTTAAACCAGTTCAATCCGGTTTTATCTGGTTTAAACCATTTCTATCCGGGTCTATCCGGATTAAACTGGTTTAAACCAGTTCATTCCGGATTTATTCAGTTTAAAAAGGTTTAAACCGGTTCAATCCCGTTTTATCCGGTTCAAACCGGTTCAATCCGGTTTTATCCGGTTTAGACCGGTTCTATCTGGTTCTATCCTGTTTAAACCAGTTTAAACCAGTTCATTCCGGATTTATCCGGTTTAAACCGGTTTAAACCGGTTCAATCCAGTTTCATCTAGTTCAAACCGGATCAAACCAGTTCAATCCGGTTTAAACCGGTTCTATCCGGTTCAGTCTGGTTTAAACCGGTTTAAACCAGTTAATTCCTGATTTATCCGGTTTAAACCGGTTTAAACCGGTTCAATCCTGTTTTGTCCGGTTTAAACCGGTTTAAACTAGTTCATTCCGGAATTATCCGATATAAACCGGTTTAAACCTGTTCAATCCAGTTTTATCAGGTATAAACCGGCTTAAGCCGGTTCAATCCGGTTTTATCCAGTTTAAGCCGGTTCAATCCGGTTCTATCCGGTTAAAACCGGTTCAATCCGGTTCAATCCGTTTTTATCTTGATTAAACCGGTTTAAACCGGTTCAATCCGGCTTTATCCATTTTAAAACGTTTCTATGTGGTTCTATCCGGTTGAATCCGTTTTAAACCGGTTCAACCCAGTTTTATTCGGTTTATACCAGTTCACTCCGGTTTTATGCGTTTTGAACCGGTTTAAACCGGTTTAAACCGGTTCAATCCGGTTTTATCCTGTTTAAACCGGTTCAAACCCTTTCAATCAGGTTTTATCCGGTTTAAACCGGTTCTATCCGGTTTTATCTGGTTTAAACCGGTTTAAATTGGTTCAATCCGGTTTTATCCGGTTTAACCGGATCAATCCGGTTTTATCCGGTTTAAACCGGTTTAAACTGGTTCAATCCGGTTTTATCCGGTTTAAACCGTTTCAACCTGGTTTTATCCGTTTTAAACCACTTTAAACCGGTTCAGTCCGGATTTATCCGTTTTAAACCGGTTTAAACCGGTTCAATCCGGTTTTATCTGGTTTAAACCGGTTCTATCCGGTTCTATCCTGTTTAAACCGGTTTAAACCAGTTCAATCCGGTTTTATCCGGTTTTATCCGGTTCTATCCGGTTAAAACTGGTTTAAACCAGTTCATTCCGGATTTATCCGGTATAAACCGTTTTAAAACGGTTCAATCCAGTTTTATCCGGTTTAGACCGGTTTAATCCGGTTTTGTCCGGTTTAAACCGGTTTAAACCGGTTCTATCCGTTTCTATCCGGTTTAAACCGGTTTAAACCGATTCAATCCGGTTTTATCTGGTTTAAACCGGTTCAATCTGTTTTTATCCGTTTTAAACTGCTTGAAACCGGTTCAGTCCGGTTTTATCCGTTTTAAACCGGTTTAAACCGGTTCAATCTGGTTTTATCTGGTTTAAACCGGTTCTATCCGGTTCTATCTGGTTGAAACCGGTTTAAACCAGTTCAATCCGGTTTTATCCGGTTTAAACCGGTTCTATCCGTTTCAATCCGGTTTAAACCGGTTCTATCCGGTTTTATCTGGTTTAAACCGGTTCAATCTGGTTTTATCCGGTTTAAACCGGTTCAATCCGGTTTTATCCGGTGTAAACCGGTTCTATCCGTTTCAATCCGGTTTAAACCGGTTCTATCCGGTTTTATCTGGTTTAAACCGGTTCAATCCGGTTTTATCCGGTTTAAACTGGTTCTATCCATTTCAATCCGGTTTAAACCGGTTCTATCCGGTTTTATCTGGTTTAAACCAGTTCAATCCGGTTTTATCCGGTTTAAACCGGTTCTATCCGTTTCAATCCGGTTTAAACCGGTTCTATCCGGTTTTATCCAGTTTAAACCGGTTTAAGCCGGTTCAATCGGTTTTTTCCAGTTTAAACCGGTTCTATCCGGTTATAACCAGTTTAAGCCAGTTCAATACGGTTTTATCAGTTTTAATCCGGTTTAAACTGCTTCAATCCGTTTTTATCCGGTTTAAACCAGTTTCAACCGGTTCAATTCGGTTTTCTCCGGTTTGAACCGGTTTAAGCCGGTCCAATCCGGTTTTCTCCGGTTTTAACCGGCTTAAACCAGTTCAATCCGGTTTTCTCCAGTTTTAACCAGTTTAAGCCACTTCAATCCGGTTTTCTACGGTTTTAACCGGCTAAAACCAGTTCAATCTGCTTTTATCCAGTTTAAACCGGTTCTATCTGGTTCTATCCGGTTGAAACCGCTTTAAACCGGTTCAATCCGGTTTTATCCGGTTTAAATCTGTTCATTCCGGTTTCATCTGGTTTGAACCTGTTTAAACCGGTTTAAACCAGTTCAATCCGGTTTCATCCGCTTTGAACCGGTTTTATCCGGTTCAATCCGGTTTAAACTGGTTTAAACTGGTTATATCCAGTTCAATCCGGTTTAAACCGGTTTATACCGGTTCTATCTGGTTTTATCCGGTTTAAACCGGTTCAATCTGGTTTTATCTGGTTTAAACTGGTTTAAACAGGTTCAATTGGTTTTATCCAGTTTAAACCGGTTCTATCCGGTTTAAACCAGTTTAAGCCGGATCAATCCAGTTTTATCAGTTTTAAACAGGTTTTAACCGCTTCAATCCGATTTTATCCGGTTTAAACCGGTTCATTCTGGTTTCATCCGGTTTGAACGAGTTTGAACCGGTTTGAACCATTTCAATCCGGTTTTATCCAGTTTAAACCGGTTCTATCTGGTTCAATCCGGTTTAAACTGGTTTAAACTGGTTCTATCCAGTTCAGTCCGGTTTAAACCGGTTTATACCGGTTCTATCTGGTTTTATCCGGTTTAAACCGGTTCAATCTGGTTTTATCTGGTTTAAAATGGTTTAAACCGGTTCAATCGGTTTTATCCAGTTTAAACCGGTTCAATCGGTTTTATCCAATTTAAACCGGTTCTATCTGGTTTAAACCAGTTTAAGCCGGTTCAATCCGGTTTTATCCGGTTTAAACCGGTTCTATGCTGTTTATACCAGTTTAAGCCTGTTCAATCGGGTTTTATCCGTTTTAGACCTGTTTAAGCCGGTTAATTCCAGTTTTATCCAGTTTAAACCGGTATAAACTGCTTCAATCCGTTTTTATCCGGTTTAAACCTGTTTAAACCGGTTCAATCCGGTTTTATCTGGTTTAAACCATTTCTATCCGGGTCTATCCGGATTAAACTGGTTTAAACCAGTTCATTCCGGATTTATTCAGTTTAAAAAGGTTTAAACCGGTTCAATCCCGTTTTATCCGGTTCAAACCGGTTCAATCCGGTTTTATCCGGTTTAGACCGGTTCTATCTGGTTCTATCCTGTTTAAACCAGTTTAAACCAGTTCATTCCGGATTTATCCGGTTTAAACCGGTTTAAACCGGTTCAATCCAGTTTCATCTGGTTCAAACCGGATCAAACCAGTTCAATCCGGTTTAAACCGGTTCTATCCGGTTCAGTCTGGTTTAAACCGGTTTAAACCAGTTAATTCCTGATTTATCCGGTTTAAACCGGTTTAAACCGGTTCAATCCTGTTTTGTCCGGTTTAAACCGGTTTAAACTAGTTCATTCCGGAATTATCCGATATAAACCGGTTTAAACCTGTTCAATCCAGTTTTATCAGGTATAAACCGGCTTAAGCCGGTTCAATCCGGTTTTATCCAGTTTAAGCCGGTTCAATCCGGTTCTATCCGGTTAAAACCGGTTCAATCCGGTTCAATCCGTTTTTATCTTGATTAAACCGGTTTAAACCGGTTCAATCCGGCTTTATCCATTTTAAAACGTTTCTATGTGGTTCTATCCGGTTGAATCCGTTTTAAACCGGTTCAACCCAGTTTTATTCGGTTTATACCAGTTCACTCCGGTTTTATGCGTTTTGAACCGGTTTAAACCGGTTTAAACCGGTTCAATCCGGTTTTATCCTGTTTAAACCGGTTCAAACCCTTTCAATCAGGTTTTATCCGGTTTAAACCGGTTCTATCCGGTTTTATCTGGTTTAAACCGGTTTAAATTGGTTCAATCCGGTTTTATCCGGTTTAACCGGATCAATCCGGTTTTATCCGGTTTAAACCGGTTTAAACTGGTTCAATCCGGTTTTATCCGGTTTAAACCGTTTCAACCTGGTTTTATCCGTTTTAAACCACTTTAAACCGGTTCAGTCCGGATTTATCCGTTTTAAACCGGTTTAAACCGGTTCAATCCGGTTTTATCTGGTTTAAACCGGTTCTATCCGGTTCTATCCTGTTTAAACCGGTTTAAACCAGTTCAATCCGGTTTTATCCGGTTTTATCCGGTTCTATCCGGTTAAAACTGGTTTAAACCAGTTCATTCCGGATTTATCCGGTATAAACCGTTTTAAAACGGTTCAATCCAGTTTTATCCGGTTTAGACCGGTTTAATCCGGTTTTGTCCGGTTTAAACCGGTTTAAACCGGTTCTATCCGTTTCTATCCGGTTTAAACCGGTTTAAACCGATTCAATCCGGTTTTATCTGGTTTAAACCGGTTCAATCTGTTTTTATCCGTTTTAAACTGCTTGAAACCGGTTCAGTCCGGTTTTATCCGTTTTAAACCGGTTTAAACCGGTTCAATCTGGTTTTATCTGGTTTAAACCGGTTCTATCCGGTTCTATCTGGTTGAAACCGGTTTAAACCAGTTCAATCCGGTTTTATCCGGTTTAAACCGGTTCTATCCGTTTCAATCCGGTTTAAACCGGTTCTATCCGGTTTTATCTGGTTTAAACCGGTTCAATCTGGTTTTATCCGGTTTAAACCGGTTCAATCCGGTTTTATCCGGTGTAAACCGGTTCTATCCGTTTCAATCCGGTTTAAACCGGTTCTATCCGGTTTTATCTGGTTTAAACCGGTTCAATCCGGTTTTATCCGGTTTTAAACTGGTTCTATCCATTTCAATCCGGTTTAAACCGGTTCTATCCGGTTTTATCTGGTTTAAACCAGTTCAATCCGGTTTTATCCGGTTTAAACCGGTTCTATCCGTTTCAATCCGGTTTAAACCGGTTCTATCCGGTTTTATCCAGTTTAAACCGGTTTAAGCCGGTTCAATCGGTTTTTTCCAGTTTAAACCGGTTCTATCCGGTTATAACCAGTTTAAGCCAGTTCAATACGGTTTTATCAGTTTTAATCCGGTTTAAACTGCTTCAATCCGTTTTTATCCGGTTTAAACCAGTTTCAACCGGTTCAATTCGGTTTTCTCCGGTTTGAACCGGTTTAAGCCGGTCCAATCCGGTTTTCTCCGGTTTTAACCGGCTTAAACCAGTTCAATCCGGTTTTCTCCAGTTTTAACCAGTTTAAGCCACTTCAATCCGGTTTTCTACGGTTTTAACCGGCTAAAACCAGTTCAATCTGCTTTTATCCAGTTTAAACCGGTTCTATCTGGTTCTATCCGGTTGAAACCGCTTTAAACCGGTTCAATCCGGTTTTATCCGGTTTAAATCTGTTCATTCCGGTTTCATCTGGTTTGAACCTGTTTAAACCGGTTTAAACCAGTTCAATCCGGTTTCATCCGCTTTGAACCGGTTTTATCCGGTTCAATCCGGTTTAAACTGGTTTAAACTGGTTATATCCAGTTCAATCCGGTTTAAACCGGTTTATACCGGTTCTATCTGGTTTTATCCGGTTTAAACCGGTTCAATCTGGTTTTATCTGGTTTAAACTGGTTTAAACAGGTTCAATTGGTTTTATCCAGTTTAAACCGGTTCTATCCGGTTTAAACCAGTTTAAGCCGGATCAATCCGGTTTTATCAGTTTTAAACAGGTTTTAACCGCTTCAATCCGATTTTATCCGGTTTAAACCGGTTCATTCTGGTTTCATCCGGTTTGAACGAGTTTGAACCGGTTTGAACCATTTCAATCCGGTTTTATCCGGTTTAAACCGGTTCAATCTGGTTTTATCTGGTTTAAAATGGTTTAAACCGGTTCAATCGGTTTTATCCAGTTTAAACCGGTTCAATCGGTTTTATCCAATTTAAACCGGTTCTATCTGGTTTAAACCAGTTTAAGCCGGTTCAATCCGGTTTTATCCGGTTTAAACCGGTTCTATGCTGTTTATACCAGTTTAAGCCTGTTCAATCGGGTTTTATCCGTTTTAGACCTGTTTAAGCCGGTTCATTCCAGTTTTATCCAGTTTAAACCGGTTTAAACCGCTTCAATCCGTTTTTATCCGGTTTAAACCTGTTTAAACCGGTTCAATCCGGTTTTATCTGGTTTAAACCATTTCTATCCGGGTCTATCCGGATTAAACTGGTTTAAACCAGTTCATTCCGGATTTATTCAGTTTAAAAAGGTTTAAACCGGTTCAATCCAGTTTTATCCGGTTCAAACCGGTTCAATCCGGTTTTATCCGGTTTAGACCGGTTCTATCTGGTTCTATCCTGTTTAAACCAGTTTAAACCAGTTCATTCCGGATTTATCCGGTTTAAACCGGTTTAAACCGGTTCAATCCAGTTTCATCTGGTTCAAACCGGATCAAACCAGTTCAATCCGGTTTAAACCGGTTCTATCCGGTTCAGTCTGGTTTAAACCGGTTTAAACCAGTTAATTCCTGATTTATCCGGTTTAAACCGGTTTAAACCGGTTCAATCCTGTTTTGTCCGGTTTAAACCGGTTTAAACTAGTTCATTCCGGAATTATCCGATATAAACCGGTTTAAACCTGTTCAATCCAGTTTTATCAGGTATAAACCGGCTTAAGCCGGTTCAATCCGGTTTTATCCAGTTTAAGCCGGTTCAATCCGGTTCAATCCGGTTAAAACCGGTTCAATCCGGTTCAATCCGTTTTTATCTTGTTTAAACCGGTTTAAACCGGTTCAATCCGGCTTTATCCATTTTAAAACGTTTCTATGTGGTTCTATCCGGTTGAATCCGTTTTAAACCGGTTCGACCCAGTTTTATTCGGTTTATACCAGTTCACTCCGGTTTTATGCGGTTTGAACCGGTTTAAACCGGTTTAAACCGGTTCAATCCGGTTTTATCCTGTTTAAACCGGTTCAAACCCTTTCAATCAGGTTTTATCCGGTTTAAACCGGTTCTATCCGGTTTTATCTGGTTTAAACCGGTTTAAATTGGTTCAATCCGGTTTTATCCGGTTTAAACCAGTTTAAACCGGATCAATCCGGTTTTATCCGGTTTAAACCGGTTTAAACTGGTTCAATCCGGTTTTATCCGGTTTAAACCGTTTCAACCTGGTTTTATCCGTTTTAAACCACTTTAAACCGGTTCAGTCCGGATTTATCCGTTTTAAACCGGTTTAAACCGGTTCAATCCGGTTTTATCTGGTTTAAACCGGTTCTATCCGGTTCTATCCTGTTTAAACCGGTTTAAACCAGTTCAATCCGGTTTTATCCGGTTTAAACCGGTTCTATCCGGTTCAATCCGGTTTAAACCGGTTCTATCCAGTTTTATCCGGTTTAAACCAGTTCAATCTGGTTTTATCCGGTTTAAACCGGTTCAATCGGTTTTATCCAGTTTAAACCGGTTCTATCCGCTTTAAACCAGTTTAGGCTGGTTCAACACGGTTTTATCAGTTTTAAACCGGTTTAAACTGCTTCAATCCGTTTTTATCCGGTTTAAACCGGTTTCAACCGGTTCTATCCGGTTTTCTCCGGTTTAAACCGGTTTAAGCCAGTTCAATCCGGTTTTCTCCAGTTATAACCGGCTTAAACCATTTCAATCCGGTTTTCTCCAGTTTAAACCGGTTTAAGCTGGTTTAATCCGGTTTCCTCCGGTTTTAACCAGCTTAAACTAGTTCAATCCGCTTTTATCCAGTTTAAACCGTATCTATCTGGTTCTATCTGGTTGAAACCGGTTTAAACCGGTTCAATCCGGTTGTATCCGTTTTAAACCGGTTCATTCCGGTTTCATCCAGTTTGAACCAGTTTAAACCAGTTTAAACCAGTTCAATCCGGTTTTATCCGGTTTAAACCGGTTCTATCCGGTTCAATCCGGTTTAAACTGGTTTAAACCGGTTCTATCCAGTTCAATCCGGTTTAAACCGGTTTAAACCAGTTCAATCCGGTTTTATCCGGTTTAAACCGGTTCTATCCGGTTCAATCCGGTTTAAACTGGTTTAAACCGGTTCTATCCAGTTCAATCCGGTTTAAACCGGTTTAAACCAGTTCAATCCAGTTTTATCCGGTTTAAACCGGTTTAATCCGGTTTTGTCCGGATTAAACCGGTTTAAACCGGTTCTATCCGTTTCTATCCGGTTTAAACCGGTTTAAACCGATTCAATCCGGTTTTATCCAGTTTAAACCGGTTCAATCTGGTTTTATCCGGTTCAAACCGGTTCAATCCGGTTTTATCCGTTTTAGACCGGTTCTATCTGGTTCTATCCTGTTTAAACCAGTTTAAACCAGTTCATTCCGGATTTATCCGGTTTAAACCGGTTTAAACCGGTTCTATCCGTTTCAATCTGGTTTAAACCGGTTCTATCCGGTTCTATCTGGTTGAAACCGGTTTAAACCAGTTCAATCCGGTTTTATCCGGTTTAAACCGGTTCTATCCGTTTCAATCCGGTTTAAACCGGTTCTATCCGGTTTTATCTGGTTTAAACCGGTTCAATCTGATTTTATCCAGTTTAAACCGGTTCAATCCGGTTTTATCCGGTTTAAACCGGTTCTATCCGTTTCAATCCGGTTTAAACCGGTTCTATCCGGTTTTATCTGGTTTAAACCGGTTCAATCCGGTTTTATCCGGTTTAAATTGGTTCTATCCATTTCAATCCGGTTTAATCCGGTTCTATCCGGTTTTATCTGGTTTAAACCAGTTCAATCCGGTTTTATCCGGTTTAAACCGGTTCTATCCGGGTCAACCCGGTTTAAACCGTTTCTGTCCGGTTCAATCCGGTTTAAACCGGTTTAAACCGGTTCTATCCGGTTTTATCCGGTTTAAAATGGTTTAAACCTGTTCAATCGGTTTTATCCAGTTTAAACCGGTTAAATCGGTTCTATCCAATTTAAACCTGTTCTATCCGGTTTAAACCAGTTTAAGCCGGATCAATCCGGTTTTATCAGTTTTAAACCGGTTTAAACCGCTTCAATCCGTTTTTATCCGGTTTAAACCTGTTTCAACCGGTTCAATCCGGTTTTATCTGGTTTAAACCATTTCTATCCGGGTCTATCCGGTTTAAACTGGTTTAAACCAGTTCATTCCGGATTTATTCAGTTTAAAAAGGTTGAAACCGGTTCAATCCAGTTTTATCCGGTTCAAACCGGTTCAATCCGGTTTTATCCGGTTTAGACCGGTTCTATCTGGTTCTATCCTGTTTAAACCAGTTTAAACCAGTTCATTCCGGATTTATCCGGTTTAAACCAGTTTAAACCGGTTCAATCCAGTTTCATCTGGTTCAAACCGGATCAAACCAGTTCAATCCGGTTTAAACCGTTTCTATCCGGTTCAATCTGGTTTTAACCGGTTTAAACCAGTTCATTCCGGATTTATCCGGTTTAAACCGGTTCAATCCGGTTTTATCCGGTTTAAACCGGTTCAATCCGGTTTTATCCGGTTTAAACCGGTTCAAACCTATTCAATCAGGTTTTATCCGGTTTAAACCGGTTCTATCCGGTTTTATCTGGTTTAAACCGGGTTAAACTGGTTCAATCCGGTTTTATCCGGTTTAAACCAGTTTAAACCGAATCAATCCAGTTTTATCAGGTTTAAACCGGTTTAAACTGGTTCAATCCGGTTTTATCCAGTTTAAACCATTTCAATCTGGTTTTATCCGTTTTAAACCGCTTTAAACCGGTTCAATCCTGTTTTATCTGGTTTAAACCGGTTCTATCCGATTCTATCCTGTTTAAACCAGTTCAATCCGGTTTTCTCCAGTTTAAACCGGTTCTATCCGGTTCAATCCGGTTTAAACCGGTTCTATCCGGTTTTATCCGGTTCAAACCGGTTCAATCTGGTTTTATCCAGTTTAAACCGGTTTAAACTGGTTCAATCGGTTTTATCCAGTTTAAACCGTTTCTATCCGGTTTAAACAAGTTTAGGCCGGTTCAATACGGTTTTATCAGTTTAAACCGGTTTAAACTGCTTCAATCCGTTTTTATCCGGTTTAAACTGGTTTCAACCGGTTCAATCCGTTTTTCTCCGGTTTAAACCGGTTTGAGCCGGTTCAATCCGGTTTTCTCCGGTTTTAACCGGCTTGAACCATTTCAATCCGGTTTTCTCCAGTTTAAACCGGTTTAAGCCGGTTTAATCCGGTTTCCTCCGGTTTTAACCGGCTTAAACCAGTTCAATCCGCTTTTATCCAGTTTAAACCGGTTCTATCCGGTTCTATCCGGTTTAAACCGGTTCCATCTGGTTTTATCCGGTTTACACCGGTTCCATCTGGTTTTATCCGGTTTAAACCGGTTTAAACCGGTTCAATCGTTTTTATCCAGTTTAAACCGGTTCTATCTGGTTTAAACCAGTTTAAGCCGGTTGAATCCGGTTTTATCCGTTTTAAACCGGTTTAAGCTGCTTCAATCCGTTTTTATCCAGTTTAAACTGGTTTCAACCGGATCAATCCGTTTTTCTCCGGTTTAAACCGGTTTAAGCCGGTTCAATCCGGTTTTCTCTGGTTTTAACCGGCTTAAACCGGTTCAATCCGGTTTTCTCCAGTTTAAACCAGTTTAAGCTGGTTCAATCCGGTTTTCTCCGGTTTTAACCGGCTTAATCCGGTTCAATCCGCTTTTATCCAGTTTAAACCGGTTCTATCTGGTTCTATCCGGTTGAAACCGGTTTAAACCGGTTCAATCCGGTTTTATCCGGTATAAACCGGTTCATTCCGGTTTCATCCGGTATAAACCGGTTCATTCCGGTTTCAACCGGTTTGAACCGGTTTAAACCAGTTTAAACCAGCTCAATCCGGTTTTATCCATTTTAAACCGGTTCTTTCCAGTTCAATCCGGTTTCAACCGGTTTAAACCGGTTCTATGTGGTTTTATCAGCTTTAAACCGGTTTAAACCGGTTCAATCGGTTTTATCCAGTTTAAACTGGTTCTATCCGGTTTAAACCAGTTTAAGCCGGATCAATGCGGTTTTATCAGTTTTAAACCGGTTTAAACCGCCTCAATCCGTTTGTATCCGGTTTAAACTGGTTTAAACCGGTTCAATCCGGTTTTATCCGGTTTAAACCGGTTCTAGCCGGTTCTATCCGGTTTAAACCGGTTTAAACCAGTTCATTCCGGAATTATCCGATATAAACCGGTTTAAACCTGTTCAATCCCTTTTTATCAGGTATAAACCGGTTCAAGCCGGTTCAATCCGGTTTTATCCAGTTTAAGCCGGTTCAATCCGGTTCTATCCGGTTAAAACCGGTTCAATCCGGTTCAATCCGTTTTTATCTTGTTTAAACCGGTTTAAACCGGTTCAATCCGGCTTTATCCATTTTAAAACGTTTCTATCTGGTTCTATCCGGTTGAATCCGTTTTAAACCGGTTCAACCCAGTTTTATTCGGTTTATACCAGTTCAATCCGGTTTTATCCGGTTTGAACCGGTTTAAACCGGTTCAAACCGGTTCAATCCGGTTTTATCCTGTTTAAACCGGTTCAAACCCTTTCAATCAGGTTTTATCCGGTTTAAACCGGTTCTATCCGGTTTTATCTGGTTTAAACCGGTTTAAACCGGTTCAATCCGGTTTTATCCGGTTTAAACCAGTTTAAACCGGATCAATCCAGTTTTATCCGGTTTAAACCGGTTTAAACTGTTTCAATCCGGTTTTATCCGGTTTAAACCGTTTCAATCTGGTTTTATCCGTTTTAAACCTCTTTAAACCGGTTCAGTACGGATTTATCCGTTTTAAACCGGTTTAAACCGGTTCAATCCGGTTTTATCTGGTTTAAACCAGTTCTATCCGGTTCTATCCTGTTTAAACCGGTTTAAAGCAGTTCAATCCGGTTTTATCCGGTTTAAACCGGTTCTATCCGGTTCAATCCGGTTTAAACCGGTTCTATCCGGTTTTATCCGGTTTAAACCGGTTCAATCTGGTTTTATCCGGTTTAAACCGGTTCAATCGGTTTTATCCAGTTTAAACCGGTTCTATCCGGTTTAAACCAGTTTAGGCTGGTTCAACACGGTTTTATCAGTTTTAAAACGGTTTAAACTGCTTCAATCCGTTTTTATCCGGTTTAAACCGGTTTCAACCGGTTCAATCCGGTTTTCTCCGGTTTAAACCGGTTTAAGCCAGTTCAATCCGGTTTTCTCCAGTTATAACCGGCTTAAACCATTTCAATCCGGTTTTCTCTAGTTTAAACCGGTTTAAGCTGGTTTAATCCGGTTTCCTCCGGTTTTAACCGGCTTAAACTAGTTCAATCCGCTTTTATCCAGTTTAAACCGTATCTATCTGGTTCTATCTGGTTGAAACCGGTTTAAACCAGTTCAATCCGGTTGTATCCGGTTTAAACCGGTTCATTCCGGTTTCATCCAGTTTGAACCAGTTTAAACCAGTTTAAACCAGTTCAATCCGGTTTTATCCGGTTTAAACCGGTTCTATCCGTTTCAATCCGGCTTAAACCGGTTCTATCCGGTTTTATCCGGTTTAAACCGGTTTAAGCCGGTTAAATCGGTTTTTTCCAGTTTAAACCGGTTCTATACGGTTATAACCAGTTTAAGCCAGTCCAATACGGTTTTATCAGTTTTAATCCGGTTTAAACTGCTTCAATCCGTTTTTATCCGGTTTAAACCAGTTTCAACCGGTTCAATCCGGTTTTCTCCGGTTTGAACCGGTTTAAGCCGGTCCAATCCGGTTTTCTCCGGTTTTAACCGGCTTAAACCAGTTCAATCCGGTTTTCTCCAGTTTAAACCAGTTTAAGCCACTTCAATCCGGTTTTCTACGGTTTTAACCGGCTAAAACCAGTTCAATCTGCTTTTATCCAGTTTAAACCAGTTCTATCTGGTTCTATCCGGTTGAAACCGCTTTAAACCGGTTCAATCCGGTTTTATCCGGTTTAAATCTGTTCATTCCGGTTTCATCCGGTTTGAAACTGTTTAAACCAGTTTAAACCAGTTCAATCCGGTTTCATCCGCTTTGAACCGGTTCTATCCGGTTCAATCCGGTTTAAACTGGTTTAAACTGGTTCTATCCAGTTCAATCCGGTTTAAACCGGTTTATACCGGTTCTATCTGGTTTTATCCGGTTTAAACCGGTTCAATCTGGTTTTATCTGGTTTAAACTGGTTTAAACAGGTTCAATTGGTTTTATCCAGTTTAAACCGGTTCTATCCGGTTTAAACAAGTTTAAGCCGGATCAATCCGGTTTTATCAGTTTTAAACAGGTTTTAACCGCTTCAATCTGATTTTATCCGGTTTAAACCGGTTCATTCTGGTTTCATCCGGTTTGAACCAGTTTGAACCGGTTTGAACCATTTCAATCCGGTTTTATCCGGTTTAAACCAGTTCTATCCGGGTCAATCCGGTTTAAACCGGTTCTGTCCAGTTCAATCCGGTTTAAACCGGTTTAAACCGGTTCTATCCGGTTTTATCCGGTTTAAAATGGTTTAAACCGGTTCAATCGGTTTTATCCAGTTTAAACCGGTTCAATCGGTTTTATCCAATTTAAACCGGTTCTATCCAGTTTAAACCAGTTTAAGCCGGATCAATCCGGTTTTATCAGTTTTAAACCGGTTTAAACCGCTTCAATCCGTTTTTATCCGGTTTAAACCTGTTTAAACCGGTTCAATCCGGTTTTATCTGGTTTAAACCATTTCTATCCGGGTCTATCCGGTTTAAACTGGTTTAAACCAGTTCATTCCGGATTTATTCAGTTTAAAAAGGTTGAAACCGGTTCAATCCAGTTTTATCCGGTTCAAACCGGTTCAATCCGGTTTTATCCGGTTTAGACCGGTTCTATCTGGTTCTATCCTGTTTAAACCAGTTTAAACCAGTTCATTCCGGATTTATCCGGTTTAAACTGGTTTAAACAGGTTCAATCCAGTTTCATCTGGTTCAAACCGGATCAAACCAGTTCAATCCGGTTTAAACCGTTTCTATCCGGTTCAATCTGGTTTTAACCGGTTTAAACCAGTTCATTCCGGATTTATCCGGTTTAAACCGGTTCAATCCGGTTTTATACGGTTTAAACCGGTTCAATCCGGTTTTATCCGGTTTGAACCGGTTTCAACCGGTTCAAACCGGTTCAATCCAGTTTTATCCTGTTTAAACCGGTTCAAACCTATTCAATCAGGTTTTATCCGGTTTAAACCGGTTCTATCCGGTTTTATCTGGTTTAAACCGGGTTAAACTGGTTCAATCCGGTTTTATCCGGTTTAAACCAGTTTAAACCGAATCAATCCAGTTTTATCAGGTTTAAACCGGTTTAAACTGGTTCAATCCGGTTTTATCCAGTTTAAACCATTTCAATCTGGTTTTATCCGTTTTAAACCACTTTAAACCGGTTCAATCCTGTTTTATCTGGTTTAAACCGGTTCTATCCGATTCTATCCTGTTTAAACCAGCTCAATCCGGTTTTCTCCAGTTTAAACCGGTTCTATCCGGTTCAATCCGGTTTAAACCGGTTCTATCCGGTTTTATCCGGTTCAAACCGGTTCAATCTGGTTTTATCCAGTTTAAACCGGTTTAAACTGGTTCAATCGGTTTTATCCAGTTTAAACCGTTTCTATCCGGTTTAAACAAGTTTAGGCCGGTTCAATACGGTTTTATCAGTTTAAACCGGTTTAAACTGCTTCAATCCGTTTTTATCCGGTTTAAACTGGTTTCAACCGGTTCAATCCGTTTTTCTCCGGTTTAAACCGGTTTGAGCCGGTTCAATCCGGTTTTCTCCGGTTTTAACCGGCTTGAACCATTTCAATCCGGTTTTCTCCAGTTTAAACCGGTTTAAGCCGGTTTAATCCGGTTTCCTCCGGTTTTAACCGGCTTAAACCAGTTCAATCCGCTTTTATCCAGTTTAAACCGGTTCTATCCGGTTCTATCCGGTTTAAACCGGTTCCATCTGGTTTTATCCGGTTTACACCGGTTCCATCTGGTTTTATCCGGTTTAAACCGGTTTAAACCGGTTCAATCGTTTTTATCCAGTTTAAACCGGTTCTATCCGGTTTAAACCAGTTTAAGCCGGTTGAATCCGGTTTTATCCGTTTTAAACCGGTTTAAGCTGCTTCAATCCGTTTTTATCCAGTTTAAACTGGTTTCAACCGGATCAATCCGTTTTTCTCCGGTTTAAAGCGGTTTAAGCCGGTTCAATCCGGTTTTCTCTGGTTTTAACCGGCTTAAACCGGTTCAATCCGGTTTTCTCCAGTTTAAACCAGTTTAAGCTGGTTCAATCCGGTTTTCTCCGGTTTTAACCGGCTTAATCCGGTTCAATCCGCTTTTATCCAGTTTAAACCGGTTCTATCTGGTTCTATCCGGTTGAAACCGGTTTAAACCGGTTCAATCCGGTTTTATCCGGTATAAACCGGTTCATTCCGGTTTCATCCGGTTTGAACCGGTTTAAACCAGTTTAAACCAGCTCAATCCGGTTTTATCCATTTTAAACCGGTTCTTTCCAGTTCAATCCGGTTTCAACCGGTTTAAACCGGTTCTATCCGGTTTTATCCGGTTTAAACGAGTTCAATCTGGTTTTATCAGCTTTAAACCGGTTTAAACCGGTTCAATCGGTTTTATCCAGTTTAAACCGGTTCTATCCGTTTCAATCCGGCTTAAACCGGTTCTATCCGGTTTTATCCGGTTTAAACCGGTTTAAGCCGGTTCAATCGGTTTTTTGCAGTTTAAACCGGTTCTATCCGGTTATAACCAGTTTAAGCCAGTCCAATATGGTTTTATCAGTTTTAATCCGGTTTAAACTGCTTCAATCCGTTTTTATCCGGTTTAAACCAGTTTCAACCGGTTCAATCCGGTTTTCTCCGGTTTGAACCGGTTTAAGCCGGTCCAATCCGGTTTTCTCCGGTTTTAACCGGCTTAAACCAGTTCAATCCGGTTTTCTCCAGTTTAAACCAGTTTAAGCCACTTCAATCCGGTTTTCTATGGTTTTAACCGGCTAAAACCAGTTCAATCTGCTTTTGTCCAGTTTAAACCGGTTCTATCTGGTTCTATCCGGTTGAAACCGCTTTAAACCGGTTCAATCCCGTTTTATCCGGTTTAAATCTGTTCATTCCAGTTTCATCCGGTTTGAAACTGTTTAAACCAGTTTAAACCAGTTCAATCCGGTTTCATCCGCTTTGAACCGGTTCTATCCGGTTCAATCCGGTTTAAACTGGTTTAAACTGGTTCTATCCAGTTCAATCCGGTTTAAACCGGTTTATACCGGTTCTATCTGGTTTTATCCGGTTTAAACCGGTTCAATCTGGTTTTATCTGGTTTAAACTGGTTTAAACAGGTTCAATTGGTTTTATCCAGTTTAAACCGGTTCTATCCGGTTTAAACAAGTTTAAGCCGGATCAATCCGGTTTTATCAGTTTTAAACAGGTTTTAACCGCTTCAATCTGATTTTATCCGGTTTAAACCGGTTCATTCTGGTTTCATCCGGTTTGAACCAGTTTGAACCGGTTTGAACCATTTCAATCCGGTTTTATCCGGTTTAAACCGGTTCTATCCGGGTCAATCCGGTTTAAACCGGTTCTGTCCAGTTCAATCCGGTTTAAACCGGTTTAAACCGGTTCTATCCGGTTTTATACGGTTTAAAATGGTTTAAACCGGTTCAATCGGTTTTATCCAGTTTAAACCGGTTCAATCGGTTTTATCCAATTTAAACTGGTTCTATCCGGTTTAAACCAGTTTAAGCCGGATCAATCCGGTTTTATCAGTTTTAAACCGGTTTAAATCGCTTCAATCCGTTTTTATCCGGTTTAAACCTGTTTAAACCGGTTCAATCCGGTTTTATCTGGTTTAAACCATTTCTATCCGGGTCTATCTGGTTTAAACTGGTTTAAACCAGTTCATTCCGGATTTATTCAGTTTAAAAAGGTTGAAACCGGTTCAATCCAGTTTTATCCGGTTCAAACCGGTTCAATCCGGTTTTATCCGGTTTAGACCGGTTCTATCTGGTTCTATCCTGTTTAAACCAGTTTAAACCAGTTCATTCCGGATTTATCCGGTTTAAACCGGTTTAAACCGGTTCAATCCAGTTTCATCTGGTTCAAACCGGATCAAACCAGTTCAATCCGGTTTAAACCGTTTCTATCCGGTTCAATCTGGTTTAAACCGGTTTAAACCAGTTCATTCCGGATTTATCCGGTTTAAACCGGTTCAATCCAGTTTCATCTGGTTCAAACCGGATCAAACCAGTTCAATCCGGTTTAAACCATTTCTATCCGGTTCAATCTGGTTTAAACCAGTTTAAACCAGTTCATTCCGGATTTATCCGGTTTAAACCGGTTCAATCCGGTTTTATCCGGTTTAAACCGGTTCAATCCGGTTTTATCCGGTTTGAACCGGTTTAAACCGGTTCAAACCGGTTCAATCCAGTTTTATCCTGTTTAAACCGGTTCAAACCTATTCAATCAGGTTTTATCCGGTTTAAACCGGTTCTATCCGGTTTTATCTGGTTTAAACCGGGTTAAACTGGTTCAATCCGGTTTTATCCGGTTTAAACCAGTTTAAACCGAATCAATCCAGTTTTATCAGGTTTAAACCGGTTTAAACTGGTTCAATCCGGTTTTATCCAGTTTAAACCATTTCAATCTGGTTTTATCCGTTTTAAACCGCTTTAAACCGGTTCAATCCTGTTTTATCTGGTTTAAACCGGTTCTATCCGATTCTATCCTGTTTAAACCAGTTCAATCCGGTTTTCTCCAGTTTAAACCGGATCTATCCGGTTCAATCCGGTTTAAACCGGTTCTATCCGGTTTTATCCGGTTCAAACCGGTTCAATCTGGTTTTATCCAGTTTAAACCGGTTTAAACTGGTTCAATCGGTTTTATCCAGTTTAAACCGTTTCTATCCGGTTTAAACAAGTTTAGGCCGGTTCAATACGGTTTTATCAGTTTAAACCGGTTTAAACTGCTTCAATCCGTTTTTATCCGGTTTAAACTGGTTTCAACCGGTTCAATCCGTTTTTCTCCGGTTTAAACCGGTTTGAGCCGGTTCAATCCGGTTTTCTCCGGTTTTAACCGGCTTGAACCATTTCAATCCGGTTTTCTCCAGTTTAAACCGGTTTAAGCCGGTTTAATCCGGTTTCCTCCGGTTTTAACCGGCTTAAACCAGTTCAATCCGCTTTTATCCAGTTTAAACCGGTTCTATCCGGTTCTATCCGGTTTAAACCGGTTCCATCTGGTTTTATCCGGTTTACACCGGTTCCATCTGGTTTTATCCGGTTTAAACCGGTTTAAACCGGTTCAATCGTTTTTATCCAGTTTAAACCGGTTCTATCCGGTTTAAACCAGTTTAAGCCGGTTGAATCCGGTTTTATCCGTTTTAAACCGGTTTAAGCTGCTTCAATCCGTTTTTATCCAGTTTAAACTGGTTTCAACCGGATCAATCCGTTTTTCTCCGGTTTAAACCGGTTTAAGCCGGTTCAATCCGGTTTTCTCTGGTTTTAACCGGCTTAAACCGGTTCAATCCGGTTTTCTCCAGTTTAAACCAGTTTAAGCTGGTTCAATCCGGTTTTCTCCGGTTTTAACCGGCTTAATCCGGTTCAATCCGCTTTTATCCAGTTTAAACCGGTTCTATCTGGTTCTATCCGGTTGAAACCGGTTTAAACCGGTTCAATCCGGTTTTATCCGGTATAAACCGGTTCATTCCGGTTTCATCCGGTTTGAACCGGTTTAAACCAGTTTAAACCAGCTCAATCCGGTTTTATCCATTTTAAACCGGTTCTTTCCAGTTCAATCCGGTTTCAACCGGTTTAAACCGGTTCTATCCGGTTCAATCCGGTTTAAACTGGTTTAAACCGGTTCTATCCAGTTCAATCCGGTTTAAACCGGTTTAAACTGGTTCTATCCGGTTTTATCCGGTTTAAAATGGTTTAAACCTGTTCAATCGGTTTTATCCAGTTTAAACCGGTTCAATCGGTTTTATCCAATTTAAACCGGTTCTATCCGGTTTAAACCAGTTTAAGCCGGATCAATCCGGTTTTATCAGTTTTAAACCGGTTTAAACCGCTTCAATCCGTTTTTATCCGGTTTAAACCTGTTTAAACCGGTTCAATCCGGTTTTATCTGGTTTAAACCATTTCTATCCGGGTCTATCCGGTTTAAACTGGTTTAAACCAGTTCATTCCGGATTTATTCAGTTTAAAAAGGTTGAAACCGGTTCAATCCAGTTTTATCCGGTTCAAACCGGTTCAATCCGGTTTTATCCGGTTTAGACCGGTTCTATCTGGTTCTATCCTGTTTAAACCAGTTTAAACCAGTTCATTCCGGATTTATCCGGTTTAAACCGGTTTAAACCGGTTCAATCCAGTTTCATCTGGTTCAAACCGGATCAAACCAGTTCAATCCGGTTTAAACCGTTTCTATCCGGTTCAATCTGGTTTAAACCGGTTTAAACCAGTTCATTCCGGATTTATCCGGTTTAAACCGGTTCAATCCGGTTTTATCCGGTTTAAACCGGTTCAATCCGGTTTTATCCGGTTTGAACCGAAACCGGTTCAAACCGGTTCAATCCAGTTTTATCCTGTTTAAACCGGTTCAAACCTATTCAATCAGGTTTTATCCGGTTTAAACCGGTTCTATCCGGTTTTATCTGGTTTAAACCGGGTTAAACTGGTTCAATCCGGTTTTATCCGGTTTAAACCAGTTTAAACCGAATCAATCCAGTTTTATCAGGTTTAAACCGGTTTAAACTGGTTCAATCCGGTTTTATCCAGTTTAAACCATTTCAATCTGGTTTTATCCGTTTTAAACCGCTTTAAACCGGTTCAATCCTGTTTTATCTGGTTTAAACCGGTTCTATCCGATTCTATCCTGTTTAAACCAGTTCAATCCGGTTTTCTCCAGTTTAAACCGGATCTATCCGGTTCAATCCGGTTTAAACCGGTTCTATCTGGTTTTATCCGGTTCAAACCGGTTCAATCTGGTTTTATCCAGTTTAAACCGGTTTAAACTGGTTCAATCGGTTTTATCCAGTTTAAACCGTTTCTATCCGGTTTAAACAAGTTTAGGCCGGTTCAATACGGTTTTATCAGTTTAAACCGGTTTAAACTGCTTCAATCCGTTTTTATCCGGTTTAAACTGGTTTCAACCGGTTCAATCCGTTTTTCTCCGGTTTAAACCGGTTTGAGCCGGTTCAATCCGGTTTTCTCCGGTTTTAACCGGCTTGAACCATTTCAATCCGGTTTTCTCCAGTTTAAACCGGTTTAAGCCGGTTTAATCCGGTTTCCTCCGGTTTTAACCGGCTTAAACCAGTTCAATCCGCTTTTATCCAGTTTAAACCGGTTCTATCCGGTTCTATCCGGTTTAAACCGGTTCCATCTGGTTTTATCCGGTTTACACCGGTTCCATCTGGTTTTATCCGGTTTAAACCGGTTTAAACCGGTTCAATCGTTTTTATCCAGTTTAAACCGGTTCTATCCGGTTTAAACCAGTTTAAGCCGGTTGAATCCGGTTTTATCCGTTTTAAACCGGTTTAAGCTGCTTCAATCCGTTTTTATCCAGTTTAAACTGGTTTCAACCGGATCAATCCGTTTTTCTCCGGTTAAAAGCGGTTTAAGCCGGTTCAATCCGGTTTTCTCTGGTTTTAACCGGCTTAAACCGGTTCAATCCGGTTTTCTCCAGTTTAAACCAGTTTAAGCTGGTTCAATCCGGTTTTCTCCGGTTTTAACCGGCTTAATCCGGTTCAATCCGCTTTTATCCAGTTTAAACCGGTTCTATCTGGTTCTATCCGGTTGAAACCGGTTTAAACCGGTTCAATCCGGTTTTATCCGGTATAAACCGGTTCATTCCGGTTTCATCCGGTTTGAACCGGTTTAAACCAGTTTAAACCAGCTCAATCCGGTTTTATCCATTTTAAACCGGTTCTTTCCAGTTCAATCCAGTTTCAACCGGTTTAAACCGGTTCTATCCGGTTTTATCCGGTTTAAACGAGTTCAATCTGGTTTTATCAGCTTTAAACCGGTTTAAACCGGTTCAATCGGTTTTATCCAGTTTAAACCGGTTCTATCCGTTTCAATCCGGCTTAAACCGGTTCTATCCGGTTTTATCCGGTTTAAACCGGTTTAAGCCGGTTCAATCGGTTTTTTGCAGTTTAAACCGGTTCTATCCGGTTATAACCAGTTTAAGCCAGTCCAATATGGTTTTATCAGTTTTAATCCGGTTTAAACTGCTTCAATCCGTTTTTATCCGGTTTAAACCAGTTTCAACCGGTTCAATCCGGTTTTCTCCGGTTTGAACCGGTTTAAGCCGGTCCAATCCGGTTTTCTCCGGTTTTAACCGGCTTAAACCAGTTCAATCCGGTTTTCTCCAGTTTAAACCAGTTTAAGCCACTTCAATCCGGTTTTCTATGGTTTTAACCGGCTAAAACCAGTTCAATCTGCTTTTATCCAGTTTAAACCGGTTCTATCTGGTTCTATCCGGTTGAAACCGCTTTAAACCGGTTCAATCCGGTTTTATCCGGTTTAAATCTGTTCATTCCAGTTTCATCCGGTTTGAAACTGTTTAAACCAGTTTATACCAGTTCAATCCGGTTTCATCCGCTTTGAACCGGTTCTATCCGGTTCAATCCGGTTTAAACTGGTTTAAACTGGTTCTATCCAGTTCAATCCGGTTTAAACCGGTTTATACCGGTTCTATCTGGTTTTATCCGGTTTAAACCGGTTCAATCTGGTTTTATCTGGTTTAAACTGGTTTAAACAGGTTCAATTGGTTTTATCCAGTTTAAACCGGTTCTATCCGGTTTAAACAAGTTTAAGCCGGATCAATCCGGTTTTATCAGTTTTAAACAGGTTTTAACCGCTTCAATCTGATTTTATCCGGTTTAAACCGGTTCATTCTGGTTTCATCCGGTTTGAACCAGTTTGAACCGGTTTGAACCATTTCAATCCGGTTTTATCCGGTTTAAACCGGTTCTATCCGGGTCAATCCGGTTTAAACCGGTTCTGTCCAGTTCAATCCGGTTTAAACCGGTTTAAACCGGTTCTATCCGGTTTTATACGGTTTAAAATGGTTTAAACCGGTTCAATCGGTTTTATCCAGTTTAAACCGGTTCAATCGGTTTTATCCAATTTAAACTGGTTCTATCCGGTTTAAACCAGTTTAAGCCGGATCAATCCGGTTTTATCAGTTTTAAACCGGTTTAAATCGCTTCAATCCGTTTTTATCCGGTTTAAACCTGTTTAAACCGGTTCAATCCGGTTTTATCTGGTTTAAACCATTTCTATCCGGGTCTATCCGGTTTAAACTGGTTTAAACCAGTTCATTCCGGATTTATTCAGTTTAAAAAGGTTGAAACCGGTTCAATCCAGTTTTATCCGGTTCAAACCGGTTCAATCCGGTTTTATCCGGTTTAGACCGGTTCTATCTGGTTCTATCCTGTTTAAACCAGTTTAAACCAGTTCATTCCGGATTTATCCGGTTTAAACCGGTTTAAACCGGTTCAATCCAGTTTCATCTGGTTCAAACCGGATCAAACCAGTTCAATCCGGTTTAAACCGTTTCTATCCGGTTCAATCTGGTTTAAACCGGTTTAAACCAGTTCATTCCGGATTTATCCGGTTTAAACCGGTTCAATCCAGTTTCATCTGGTTCAAACCGGATCAAACCAGTTCAATCCGGTTTAAACCATTTCTATCCGGTTCAATCTGGTTTAAACCAGTTTAAACCAGTTCATTCCGGATTTATCCGGTTTAAACCGGTTCAATCCGGTTTTATCCGGTTTAAACCGGTTCAATCCGGTTTTATCCGGTTTGAACCGGTTTAAACCGGTTCAAACCGGTTCAATCCAGTTTTATCCTGTTTAAACCGGTTCAAACCTATTCAATCAGGTTTTATCCGGTTTAAACCGGTTCTATCCGGTTTTATCTGGTTTAAACCGGGTTAAACTGGTTCAATCCGGTTTTATCCGGTTTAAACCAGTTTAAACCGAATCAATCCAGTTTTATCAGGTTTAAACCGGTTTAAACTGGTTCAATCCGGTTTTATCCAGTTTAAACCATTTCAATCTGGTTTTATCCGTTTTAAACCGCTTTAAACCGGTTCAATCCTGTTTTATCTGGTTTAAACCGGTTCTATCCGATTCTATCCTGTTTAAACCAGTTCAATCCGGTTTTCTCCAGTTTAAACCGGATCTATCCGGTTCAATCCGGTTTAAACCGGTTCTATCCGGTTTTATCCGGTTCAAACCGGTTCAATCTGGTTTTATCCAGTTTAAACCGGTTTAAACTGGTTCAATCGGTTTTATCCAGTTTAAACCGTTTCTATCCGGTTTAAACAAGTTTAGGCCGGTTCAATACGGTTTTATCAGTTTAAACCGGTTTAAACTGCTTCAATCCGTTTTTATCCGGTTTAAACTGGTTTCAACCGGTTCAATCCGTTTTTCTCCGGTTTAAACCGGTTTGAGCCGGTTCAATCCGGTTTTCTCCGGTTTTAACCGGCTTGAACCATTTCAATCCGGTTTTCTCCAGTTTAAACCGGTTTAAGCCGGTTTAATCCGGTTTCCTCCGGTTTTAACCGGCTTAAACCAGTTCAATCCGCTTTTATCCAGTTTAAACCGGTTCTATCCGGTTCTATCCGGTTTAAACCGGTTCCATCTGGTTTTATCCGGTTTACACCGGTTCCATCTGGTTTTATCCGGTTTAAACCGGTTTAAACCGGTTCAATCGTTTTTATCCAGTTTAAACCGGTTCTATCCGGTTTAAACCAGTTTAAGCCGGTTGAATCCGGTTTTATCCGTTTTAAACCGGTTTAAGCTGCTTCAATCCGTTTTTATCCAGTTTAAACTGGTTTCAACCGGATCAATCCGTTTTTCTCCGGTTTAAACCGGTTTAAGCCGGTTCAATCCGGTTTTCTCTGGTTTTAACCGGCTTAAACCGGTTCAATCCGGTTTTCTCCAGTTTAAACCAGTTTAAGCTGGTTCAATCCGGTTTTCTCCGGTTTTAACCGGCTTAATCCGGTTCAATCCGCTTTTATCCAGTTTAAACCGGTTCTATCTGGTTCTATCCGGTTGAAACCGGTTTAAACCGGTTCAATCCGGTTTTATCCGGTATAAACCGGTTCATTCCGGTTTCATCCGGTTTGAACCGGTTTAAACCAGTTTAAACCAGCTCAATCCGGTTTTATCCATTTTAAACCGGTTCTTTCCAGTTCAATCCGGTTTCAACCGGTTTAAACCGGTTCTATCCGGTTTTATCCGGTTTAAACGAGTTCAATCTGGTTTTATCAGCTTTAAACCGGTTTAAACCGGTTCAATCGGTTTTATCCAGTTTAAACCGGTTCTATCCGTTTCAATCCGGCTTAAACCAGTTCTATCCGGTTTTATCCGGTTTAAACCGGTTTAAGCCGGTTCAATCGGTTTTTTGCAGTTTAAACCGGTTCTATCCGGTTATAACCAGTTTAAGCCAGTCCAATATGGTTTTATCAGTTTTAATCCGGTTTAAACTGCTTCAATCCGTTTTTATCCGGTTTAAACCAGTTTCAACCGGTTCAATCCGGTTTTCTCCGGTTTGAACCGGTTTAAGCCGGTCCAATCCGGTTTTCTCCGGTTTTAACCGGCTTAAACCAGTTCAATCCGGTTTTCTCCAGTTTAAACCAGTTTAAGCCACTTCAATCCGGTTTTCTACGGTTTTAACCGGCTAAAACCAGTTCAATCTGCTTTTATCCAGTTTAAACCGGTTCTATCTGGTTCTATCCGGTTGAAACCGCTTTAAACCGGTTCAATCCGGTTTTATCCGGTTTAAATCTGTTCATTCCAGTTTCATCCGGTTTGAAACTGTTTAAACCAGTTTAAACCAGTTCAATCCGGTTTCATCCGTTTGAACCGGTTCTATCCGGTTCAATCCGGTTTAAACTGGTTTAAACTGGTTCTATCCAGTTCAATCCGGTTTAAACCGGTTTATACCGGTTCTATCTGGTTTTATCCGGTTTAAACCGGTTCAATCTGGTTTTATCTGGTTTAAACTGGTTTAAACAGGTTCAATTGGTTTTATCCAGTTTAAACCGGTTCTATCCGGTTTAAACAAGTTTAAGCCGGATCAATCCGGTTTTATCAGTTTTAAACAGGTTTTAACCGCTTCAATCTGATTTTATCCGGTTTAAACCGGTTCATTCTGGTTTCATCCGGTTTGAACCAGTTTGAACCGGTTTGAACCATTTCAATCCGGTTTTATCCGGTTTAAACCGGTTCTATCCGGGTCAATCCGGTTTAAACCGGTTCTGTCCAGTTCAATCCGGTTTAAACCGGTTTAAACCGGTTCTATCCGGTTTTATACGGTTTAAAATGGTTTAAACCGGTTCAATCGGTTTTATCCAGTTTAAACCGGTTCAATCGGTTTTATCCAATTTAAACTGGTTCTATCCGGTTTAAACCAGTTTAAGCCGGATCAATCCGGTTTTATCAGTTTTAAACCGGTTTAAATCGCTTCAATCCGTTTTTATCCGGTTTAAACCTGTTTAAACCGGTTCAATCCGGTTTTATCTGGTTTAAACCATTTCTATCCGGGTCTATCCGGTTTAAACTGGTTTAAACCAGTTCATTCCGGATTTATTCAGTTTAAAAAGGTTGAAACCGGTTCAATCCAGTTTTATCCGGTTCAAACCGGTTCAATCCGGTTTTATCCGGTTTAGACCGGTTCTATCTGGTTCTATCCTGTTTAAACCAGTTTAAACCAGTTCATTCCGGATTTATCCGGTTTAAACCGGTTTAAACCGGTTCAATCCAGTTTCATCTGGTTCAAACCGGATCAAACCAGTTCAATCCGGTTTAAACCGTTTCTATCCGGTTCAATCTGGTTTAAACCGGTTTAAACCAGTTCATTCCGGATTTATCCGGTTTAAACCGGTTCAATCCAGTTTCATCTGGTTCAAACCGGATCAAACCAGTTCAATCCGGTTTAAACCATTTCTATCCGGTTCAATCTGGTTTAAACCAGTTTAAACCAGTTCATTCCGGATTTATCCGGTTTAAACCGGTTCAATCCGGTTTTATCCGGTTTAAACCGGTTCAATCCGGTTTTATCCGGTTTGAACCGGTTTAAACCGGTTCAAACCGGTTCAATCCAGTTTTATCCTGTTTAAACCGGTTCAAACCTATTCAATCAGGTTTTATCCGGTTTAAACCGGTTCTATCCGGTTTTATCTGGTTTAAACCGGGTTAAACTGGTTCAATCCGGTTTTATCCGGTTTAAACCAGTTTAAACCGAATCAATCCAGTTTTATCAGGTTTAAACCGGTTTAAACTGGTTCAATCCGGTTTTATCCAGTTTAAACCATTTCAATCTGGTTTTATCCGTTTTAAACCGCTTTAAACCGGTTCAATCCTGTTTTATCTGGTTTAAACCGGTTCTATCCGATTCTATCCTGTTTAAACCAGTTCAATCCGGTTTTCTCCAGTTTAAACCGGTTCTATCCGGTTCAATCCGGTTTAAACCGGTTCTATCCGGTTTTATCCGGTTCAAACCGGTTCAATCTGGTTTTATCCAGTTTAAACCGGTTTAAACTGG
The DNA here is from genome assembly GCF_027409185.1 of Cynocephalus volans. Classification (NCBI taxonomy): domain Eukaryota; kingdom Metazoa; phylum Chordata; class Mammalia; order Dermoptera; family Cynocephalidae; genus Cynocephalus; species Cynocephalus volans. The sequence continues at coordinate 301,707 of NW_026902369.1, read as the reverse complement.
TTCAATCGGTTTTATCCAGTTTAAACCGTTTCTATCCGGTTTAAACAAGTTTAGGCCGGTTCAATACGGTTTTATCAGTTTAAACCGGTTTAAACTGCTTCAATCCGTTTTTATCCGGTTTAAACTGGTTTCAACCGGTTCAATCCGTTTTTCTCCGGTTTAAACCGGTTTGAGCCGGTTCAATCCGGTTTTCTCCGGTTTTAACCGGCTTGAACCATTTCAATCCGGTTTTCTCCAGTTTAAACCGGTTTAAGCCGGTTTAATCCGGTTTCCTCCGGTTTTAACCGGCTTAAACCAGTTCAATCCGCTTTTATCCAGTTTAAACCGGTTCTATCCGGTTCTATCCGGTTTAAACCGGTTCCATCTGGTTTTATCCGGTTTACACCGGTTCCATCTGGTTTTATCCGGTTTAAACCGGTTTAAACCGGTTCAATCGTTTTTATCCAGTTTAAACCGGTTCTATCCGGTTTAAACCAGTTTAAGCCGGTTGAATCCGGTTTTATCCGTTTTAAACCGGTTTAAGCTGCTTCAATCCGTTTTTATCCAGTTTAAACTGGTTTCAACCGGATCAATCCGTTTTTCTCCGGTTTAAACCGGTTTAAGCCGGTTCAATCCGGTTTTCTCTGGTTTTAACCGGCTTAAACCGGTTCAATCCGGTTTTCTCCAGTTTAAACCAGTTTAAGCTGGTTCAATCCGGTTTTCTCCGGTTTTAACCGGCTTAATCCGGTTCAATCCGCTTTTATCCAGTTTAAACCGGTTCTATCTGGTTCTATCCGGTTGAAACCGGTTTAAACCGGTTCAATCCGGTTTTATCCGGTATAAACCGGTTCATTCCGGTTTCATCCGGTTTGAACCGGTTTAAACCAGTTTAAACCAGCTCAATCCGGTTTTATCCATTTTAAACCGGTTCTTTCCAGTTCAATCCGGTTTCAACCGGTTTAAACCGGTTCTATCCGGTTTTATCCGGTTTAAACGAGTTCAATCTGGTTTTATCAGCTTTAAACCGGTTTAAACCGGTTCAATCGGTTTTATCCAGTTTAAACCGGTTCTATCCGTTTCAATCCGGCTTAAACCAGTTCTATCCGGTTTTATCCGGTTTAAACCGGTTTAAGCCGGTTCAATCGGTTTTTTGCAGTTTAAACCGGTTCTATCCGGTTATAACCAGTTTAAGCCAGTCCAATATGGTTTTATCAGTTTTAATCCGGTTTAAACTGCTTCAATCCGTTTTTATCCGGTTTAAACCAGTTTCAACCGGTTCAATCCGGTTTTCTCCGGTTTGAACCGGTTTAAGCCGGTCCAATCCGGTTTTCTCCGGTTTTAACCGGCTTAAACCAGTTCAATCCGGTTTTCTCCAGTTTAAACCAGTTTAAGCCACTTCAATCCGGTTTTCTACGGTTTTAACCGGCTAAAACCAGTTCAATCTGCTTTTATCCAGTTTAAACCGGTTCTATCTGGTTCTATCCGGTTGAAACCGCTTTAAACCGGTTCAATCCGGTTTTATCCGGTTTAAATCTGTTCATTCCAGTTTCATCCGGTTTGAAACTGTTTAAACCAGTTTAAACCAGTTCAATCCGGTTTCATCCGTTTGAACCGGTTCTATCCGGTTCAATCCGGTTTAAACTGGTTTAAACTGGTTCTATCCAGTTCAATCCGGTTTAAACCGGTTTATACCGGTTCTATCTGGTTTTATCCGGTTTAAACCGGTTCAATCTGGTTTTATCTGGTTTAAACTGGTTTAAACAGGTTCAATTGGTTTTATCCAGTTTAAACCGGTTCTATCCGGTTTAAACAAGTTTAAGCCGGATCAATCCGGTTTTATCAGTTTTAAACAGGTTTTAACCGCTTCAATCTGATTTTATCCGGTTTAAACCGGTTCATTCTGGTTTCATCCGGTTTGAACCAGTTTGAACCGGTTTGAACCATTTCAATCCGGTTTTATCCGGTTTAAACCGGTTCTATCCGGGTCAATCCGGTTTAAACCGGTTCTGTCCAGTTCAATCCGGTTTAAACCGGTTTAAACCGGTTCTATCCGGTTTTATACGGTTTAAAATGGTTTAAACCGGTTCAATCGGTTTTATCCAGTTTAAACCGGTTCAATCGGTTTTATCCAATTTAAACTGGTTCTATCCGGTTTAAACCAGTTTAAGCCGGATCAATCCGGTTTTATCAGTTTTAAACCGGTTTAAATCGCTTCAATCCGTTTTTATCCGGTTTAAACCTGTTTAAACCGGTTCAATCCGGTTTTATCTGGTTTAAACCATTTCTATCCGGGTCTATCCGGTTTAAACTGGTTTAAACCAGTTCATTCCGGATTTATTCAGTTTAAAAAGGTTGAAACCGGTTCAATCCAGTTTTATCCGGTTCAAACCGGTTCAATCCGGTTTTATCCGGTTTAGACCGGTTCTATCTGGTTCTATCCTGTTTAAACCAGTTTAAACCAGTTCATTCCGGATTTATCCGGTTTAAACCGGTTTAAACCGGTTCAATCCAGTTTCATCTGGTTCAAACCGGATCAAACCAGTTCAATCCGGTTTAAACCGTTTCTATCCGGTTCAATCTGGTTTAAACCGGTTTAAACCAGTTCATTCCGGATTTATCCGGTTTAAACCGGTTCAATCCAGTTTCATCTGGTTCAAACCGGATCAAACCAGTTCAATCCGGTTTAAACCATTTCTATCCGGTTCAATCTGGTTTAAACCAGTTTAAACCAGTTCATTCCGGATTTATCCGGTTTAAACCGGTTCAATCCGGTTTTATCCGGTTTAAACCGGTTCAATCCGGTTTTATCCGGTTTGAACCGGTTTAAACCGGTTCAAACCGGTTCAATCCAGTTTTATCCTGTTTAAACCGGTTCAAACCTATTCAATCAGGTTTTATCCGGTTTAAACCGGTTCTATCCGGTTTTATCTGGTTTAAACCGGGTTAAACTGGTTCAATCCGGTTTTATCCGGTTTAAACCAGTTTAAACCGAATCAATCCAGTTTTATCAGGTTTAAACCGGTTTAAACTGGTTCAATCCGGTTTTATCCAGTTTAAACCATTTCAATCTGGTTTTATCCGTTTTAAACCGCTTTAAACCGGTTCAATCCTGTTTTATCTGGTTTAAACCGGTTCTATCCGATTCTATCCTGTTTAAACCAGTTCAATCCGGTTTTCTCCAGTTTAAACCGGTTCTATCCGGTTCAATCCGGTTTAAACCGGTTCTATCCGGTTTTATCCGGTTCAAACCGGTTCAATCTGGTTTTATCCAGTTTAAACCGGTTTAAACTGGTTCAATCGGTTTTATCCAGTTTAAACCGTTTCTATCCGGTTTAAACAAGTTTAGGCCGGTTCAATACGGTTTTATCAGTTTAAACCGGTTTAAACTGCTTCAATCCGTTTTTATCCGGTTTAAACTGGTTTCAACCGGTTCAATCCGTTTTTCTCCGGTTTAAACCGGTTTGAGCCGGTTCAATCCGGTTTTCTCCGGTTTTAACCGGCTTGAACCATTTCAATCCGGTTTTCTCCAGTTTAAACCGGTTTAAGCCGGTTTAATCCGGTTTCCTCCGGTTTTAACCGGCTTAAACCAGTTCAATCCGCTTTTATCCAGTTTAAACCGGTTCTATCCGGTTCTATCCGGTTTAAACCGGTTCCATCTGGTTTTATCCGGTTTACACCGGTTCCATCTGGTTTTATCCGGTTTAAACCGGTTTAAACCGGTTCAATCGTTTTTATCCAGTTTAAACCGGTTCTATCCGGTTTAAACCAGTTTAAGCCGGTTGAATCCGGTTTTATCCGTTTTAAACCGGTTTAAGCTGCTTCAATCCGTTTTTATCCAGTTTAAACTGGTTTCAACCGGATCAATCCGTTTTTCTCCGGTTTAAACCGGTTTAAGCCGGTTCAATCCGGTTTTCTCTGGTTTTAACCGGCTTAAACCGGTTCAATCCGGTTTTCTCCAGTTTAAACCAGTTTAAGCTGGTTCAATCCGGTTTTCTCCGGTTTTAACCGGCTTAATCCGGTTCAATCCGCTTTTATCCAGTTTAAACCGGTTCTATCTGGTTCTATCCGGTTGAAACCGGTTTAAACCGGTTCAATCCGGTTTTATCCGGTATAAACCGGTTCATTCCGGTTTCATCCGGTTTGAACCGGTTTAAACCAGTTTAAACCAGCTCAATCCGGTTTTATCCATTTTAAACCGGTTCTTTCCAGTTCAATCCGGTTTCAACCGGTTTAAACCGGTTCTATCCAGTTTTATCCGGTTTAAACCAGTTCAATCTGGTTTTATCAGCTTTAATCCGGTTTAAACCGGTTCAATCGGGTTTATCCAGTTTAAACCGGTTCTATCCGGTTTAAACCAGTTTAAGCCGGATCAATGCGGTTTTATCAGTTTTAAACCGGTTTAAACCGCCTCAATCCGTTTGTATCCGGTTTAAACTGGTTTAAACCGGTTCAATCCGGTTTTATCCGGTTTAAACCGGTTCTAGCCGGTTCTATCCGGTTTAAACCGGTTTAAACCAGTTCATTCCGGAATTATCCGATATAAACCGGTTTAAACCTGTTCAATCCCGTTTTATCAGGTATAAACCGGTTTAAGCCGGTTCAATCCGGTTTTATCCAGTTTAAACCAGTTCTATCCGGTTCTATCCGGTTTAAAACGTTTTAAACCAGTTCATTCCGGATTTATCCGATTTAAACCGGTGTAAACTGGTTCAATCAAGTTTTATCCGGTTTAAACCGGTTTAAGCCGGTTCAATCTGGTTTTATCCGGTTTAAACCGGGTTAAACTGTTTCAATCCGGTTTTATCCGGTTTAAACCAGTTTAAAAGGGATCAATCCAGTTTTATCAGGTTTAAACCGGTTTAAACTTGTTCAATCCGTTTTTACGCAGATTGAACCAGTTTAATCCAGATCAATCCGGTTTTCTCCGGTTTAAACCGGTTTAAACTGGTTCAATCCGGTTTTATCCGGTTTAAACCGGTTCTATCCGGTTTAAACCAGTTTGAACCGGTTCTATACGGTTTTATCCGGTTCAAACCGGTTCAATCTGGTTTTATCCAGTTTAAACCGGTTTAAACTGGTTCAATCGGTTTTATCCAGTTTAAACCGTTTCTATCCGGTTTAAACAAGTTTAGGCCGGTTCAATACGGTTTTATCAGTTTAAACCGGTTTAAACTGCTTCAATCCGTTTTTATCCGGTTTAAACTGGTTTCAACCGGTTCAATCCGTTTTTCTCCGGTTTAAACCGGTTTGAGCCGGTTCAATCCGGTTTTCTCCGGTTTTAACCGGCTTGAACCATTTCAATCCGGTTTTCTCCAGTTTAAACCGGTTTAAGCCGGTTTAATCCGGTTTCCTCCGGTTTTAACCGGCTTAAACCAGTTCAATCCGCTTTTATCCAGTTTAAACCGGTTCTATCCGGTTCTATCCGGTTTAAACCGGTTCCATCTGGTTTTATCCGGTTTACACCGGTTACATCTGGTTTTATCCGGTTTAAACCGTTTTAAACCGGTTCAATCGTTTTTATCCAGTTTAAACCGGTTCTATCCGGTTGAAACCAGTTTAAGCCGGTTGAATCCGGTTTTATCCGTTTTAAACCGGTTTAAGCTGCTTCAATCCGTTTTTATCCAGTTTAAACTGGTTTCAACCGGATCAATCCGTTTTTCTCCGGTTTAAACCGGTTTAAGCCGGTTCAATCCGGTTTTCTCTGGTTTTAACCGGCTTAAACCGGTTCAATCCGGTTTTCTCCAGTTTAAACCAGTTTAAGCTGGTTCAATCCGGTTTTCTCCGGTTTTAACCGGCTTAATCCGGTTCAATCTGGTTTTATCCGGTATAAACCGGTTCATTCCAGTTTCATCCGGTTTGAACCGGTTTAAACCAGTTTAAACCAGCTCAATCCGGTTTTATCCATTTTAAACCGGTTCTTTCCAGTTCAATCCGGTTTCAACCGGTTTAAACCGGTTCTATCCGGTTTTATCCGGTTTAAACCAGTTCAATCTGGTTTTATCAGCTTTAAACCGGTTCAAACCGGTTCAATCGGGTTTATCCAGTTTAAACCAGTTCTATCCGGTTTAAACCAGTTTAAGCCGGATCAATGCGGTTTTATCAGTTTTAAACCGGTTTAAACCGCCTCAATCCGTTTGTATCCGGTTTAAACTGGTTTAAACCGGTTCAATCCGGTTTTATCCGGTTTAAACCGGTTCTAGCCGGTTCTATCCGGTTTAAACCGGTTTAAACCAGTTCATTCCGGAATTATCCGATATAAACCGGTTTAAACCTGTTCAATCCCGTTTTATCAGGTATAAACCGGTTTAAGCCGGTTCAATCCGGTTTTATCCAGTTTAAGCCGGTTCAATCCGGTTCTATCCGGTTAAAACCGGTTCAATCCGGTTCAATCCGTTTTTATCTTGTTTAAACCGGTTTAAACCGGTTCAATCCGGCTTTATCCATTTTAAAACGTTTCTATCTGGTTCTATCCGGTTGAATCCGTTTTAAACCGGTTCAACCCAGTTTTATTCGGTTTATACCAGTTCAATCCGGTTTTATCCGGTTTGAACCGGTTTAAACCGGTTCAAACCGGTTCAATCCGGTTTTATCCTGTTTAAACCGGTTCAAACCCTTTCAATCAGGTTTTATCCGGTTTAAACCGGTTCTATCCGGTTTTATCTGGTTTAAACCGGTTTAAACCGGTTCAATCCGGTTTTATCCGGTTTAAACCAGTTTAAACCGGATCAATCCGGTTTTATCCAGTTTAAACCGGTTTAAACTGGTTCAATCCGGTTTTATCCGGTTTAAACCGTTTCAATCTGGTTTTATCCGTTTTAAACCTCTTTAAACCGGTTCAGTCCGGATTTATCCGTTTTAAACCGGTTTAAACCGGTTCAATCCGGTTTTATCTGGTTTAAACCAGTTCTATCCGGTTCTATCCTGTTTAAACCGGTTTAAAGCAGTTCAATCCGGTTTTATCCGGTTTAAACCGGTTCTATCCGGTTCAATCCGGTTTAAACCGGTTCTATCCGGTTTTATCCGGTTTAAACCGGTTCAATCTGGTTTTATCCGGTTTAAACCGGTTCAATCGGTTTTATCCAGTTTAAACCGGTTCTATCCGGTTTAAACCAGTTTAGGCTGGTTCAACACGGTTTTATCAGTTTTAAACCGGTTTAAACTGCTTCAATCCGTTTTTATCCGGTTTAAACCGGTTTCAACCGGTTCAATCCGGTTTTCTCCGGTTTAAACCGGTTTAAGCCAGTTCAATCCGGTTTTCTCCAGTTATAACCGGCTTAAACCATTTCAATCCGGTTTTCTCTAGTTTAAACCGGTTTATGCTGGTTTAATCCGGTTTCCTCCGGTTTTAACCGGCTTAAACTAGTTCAATCCGCTTTTATCCAGTTTAAACCGTATCTATCTGTTTCTATCTGGTTGAAACCGGTTTAAACCAGTTCAATCCGGTTGTATCCGGTTTAAACCGGTTCATTCCGGTTTCATCCAGTTTGAACCAGTTTAAACCAGTTTAAACCAGTTCAATCCGGTTTTATCCGGTTTAAACCGGTTCTATCCGGTTCAATCCGGTTTAAACTGGTTTAAACCGGTTCTATCCAGTTCAATCCGGTTTAAACCGGTTTAAACCAGTTCAATCCGGTTTTATCCGGTTTAAACCGGTTCTATCCGGTTCAATCCGGTTTAAACCGGTTTAAACCAGTTCAATCCAGTTTTATCCGGTTTAAACCGGTTTAATCTGGTTTTGTCCGGATTAAACCGGTTTAAACAGGTTCTATCCGTTTCTATCCGGTTTAAACCGGTTTAAACCGATTCAATCCGGTTTTATCCGGTTTAAACCGGTTCAATCTGGTTTTATCCGTTTTAAACTGCTTGAAACCTGTTCAGTCCGGTTTTATCCGTTTTAAAACGGTTTAAACAGGTTCAATCTGGTTTTATCTGGTTTAAACCGCTTCAATCCGTTTTTATCCGGTTTAAACCAGTTCTATCCTGTTCTATCCGGTTTAAACCATTTTAAACCAGTTCATTCCGGATTTATCCGATTTAAACCGGTTTAAACTGGTTCAATCCAGTTTTATCCGGTTTAAACCGGTTTAAGCCGGTTCAATCTGGTTGTATCCGGTTTAAACAGGTTTAATCTGGTTCAATCCGGTTTTATCCGGTTTAAACCGTCTTAAACCGGTTCAATCCGGTTTTATCCAGTTTAAAACGTTTCTATCTGGTTCTATCCGGTTGAAACCGTTTTAAACCGGTTCAATCCGGTTTTATCCGGTTTAAACCGGTTCAATCCAGTTCTAACTGATTTAAACCGGTTTAAACTTGTTCAATCCGTTTTTACGCAGATTGAACCAGTTTAATCCGGATCAATCCGGTTTTATCCGGTTTAAACCGGTTTAAACTCGTTCAATCCGGTTTTATCCGGTTTAAACCGGTTCTATCCGGTTTAAACCAGTTTGAACCGGTTCGATCCGGTTTTATCCGGTTTAAACCGGTTCAATCCGGTTTTATCCGGTTTAAACCAGTTCATTCCGGTTTTATCCTGTTTAAACCAGTTTGAACCGGTTCAATCTGGTTTTATCCGGTTTAAACTGGTTTAAGCGGTACAATCCGGTTTTATTCGGTTTAAACCGGTTCTATCCGCTTCTATCCGGTTTGAAGCGGTTCTATCTGGTTTTATCCGGTTTAAACCGGTTGAATCTGGTTTTATCTGGTTTAAACCGGTTTCAACCGGTTCAATCCGGTTTTATCCGGTTTAAACCAGTTTAAACCGGATCAATCCGGTTTTATCCGGTTTAAACTGGTTCAATCTGGTTTTATCCGTTTTAAACCGCTTTAAACTGGTTCAGTCCGGATTTATCCGTTTTAAACCGGTTTAAACCGGTTCAATCCGGTTTTATCTGGTTTAAACCAGTTCTATCCGGTTCTATCCTGTTTAAACCGGTTTAAACCAGTTCAATCCGGTTTTATCCGGTTTAAACCGGGTGTATCCGGTTCAATCCGGTTTAAACCGGTTCTATCCGGTTTTATCCGGTTTAAACCGGTTCAATCTGGTTTTATCCGGTTTAAACCGGTTCAATCGGTTTTATCCAGTTTAAACCGGTTCTATCCGGTTTAAACCAGTTTAGGCAGGTTCAATACGGTTTTATCAGTTTTAAACCGGTTTAAACTGCTTCAATCCGTTTTTATCCGGTTTAAACCGGTTTCAACAAGTTCAATCCGGTTTTCTCCGGGTTAAACCGGTTTAAGCCAGTTCAATCCGGTTTTCTCCAGTTATAACCGGCTTAAACCATTTCAATCCGGTTTTCTCCAGTTTAAACCGGTTTAAGCTGGTTTAATCCGGTTTCCTCCGCTTTTAACCGGCTTAAACTAGTTCAATCCGCTTTTATCCAGTTTAAACCGTTTCTATCTGGTTCTATCCGGTTGAAACCGGTTTAAACCGGTTCAATCCGGTTGTATCCGGTTTAAACCGGTTCATTCCGGTTTCATCCAGTTTGAACCAGTTTAAACCAGTTTAAACCAGTTCAATCCAGTTTTATCCGGTTTAAACCGGTTCTATCCGGTTCAATCCGGTTTAAACTGGTTTAAACCGGTTCTATCCAGTTCAATCCGGTTTAAACCGGTTTAAACCGGTTCTATCCGGTTTTATCCAGTTTAAACCGGTTCAATCTGGTTTTATCCGGTTCAAACCGTTTTAAACAGGTTCAATCGGTTTTATCCAGTTTAAACCGGTTCAATCTGGTTGAAACCAGTTTAAGCCGGATCAATCTGGTTTTATCAGTTTTAAACCGGTTCAAACCGCTTCAATCCGTTTTTATCCAGTTTAAACCAGTTCTATCCGGTTCTATCCGGTTTAAAACGTTTTAAACCAGTTCATTCCGGATTTATCCGATTTAAACCGGTGTAAACTGGTTCAATCAAGTTTTATCCGGTTTAAACCGGTTTAAGCCGGTTCAATCTGGTTTTATCCGGTTTAAACCGGGTTAAACTGTTTCAATCCGGTTTTATCCGGTTTAAACCAGTTTAAAAGGGATCAATCCAGTTTTATCAGGTTTAAACCGGTTTAAACTTGTTCAATCCGTTTTTACGCAGATTGAACCACTTTAATCCAGATCAATCCGGTTTTATCCGGTTTAAACCGGTTTAAACTGGTTCAATCCGGTTTTATCCGGTTTAAACCGGTTCTATCCGGTTTAAACCAGTTTGAACCGGTTCTATACGGTTTTATCCGGTTCAAACCGGTTCAATCTGGTTTTATCCAGTTTAAACCGGTTTAAACTGGTTCAATCGGTTTTATCCAGTTTAAACCGTTTCTATCCGGTTTAAACAAGTTTAGGCCGGTTCAATACGGTTTTATCAGTTTAAACCGGTTTAAACTGCTTCAATCCGTTTTTATCCGGTTTAAACTGGTTTCAACCGGTTCAATCCGTTTTTCTCCGGTTTAAACCGGTTGGAGCCGGTTCAATCCAGTTTTCTCCGGTTTTAACCGGCTTGAACCATTTCAATCCAGTTTTCTCCAGTTTAAACCGGTTTAAGCCGGTTTAATCCGGTTTCCTCCGGTTTTAACCGGCTTAAACCAGTTCAATCCGCTTTTATCCAGTTTAAACCGGTTCTATCCGGTTCTATCCGGTTTAAACCGGTTCCATCTGGTTTTATCCGGTTTACACCGGTTCCATCTGGTTTTATCCGGTTTAAACCGGTTTAAACCGGTTCAATCGTTTTTATCCAGTTTAAACCGGTTCTATCCGGTTTAAACCAGTTTAAGCCGGTTGAATCCGGTTTTATCCGTTTTAAACCGGTTTAAGCTGCTTCAATCCGTTTTTATCCAGTTTAAACTGGTTTCAACCGGATCAATCCGTTTTTCTCCGGTTTAAACCGGTTTAAACTGCTTCAATCCGGTTGTATCCGGTTAAAATCGGTTCAATCCGGTTTCATCCAGTTTGAACCAGTTTAAACCGGTTTAAACCAGTTCAATCCGGTTTTATCCGGTTTAAACCGGTTCTTTCCGGTTCAATCCAGTTTAAACTGGTTTAAACCGGTTCTATCCAGTTCAATCCGGTTTCAACAGGATTAAACCGGTTCTATCCGGTTTTATCCGGTTTAAACCGGTTTAAGCCGGTTCAATCGGTTTTTTCCAGTTTAAACCGGTTCTATCCGGTTATAACCAGTTTAAGCCAGTTCAATACGGTTTTATCAGTTTTAATCCAGTTTAAACTGCTTCAATCCGTTTTTATCCGGTTTAAACCAGTTTCAACCGGTTCAATCCGGTTTTCTCCGGTTTGAACCGGTTTAAGCCGGTCCAATCCGGTTTTCTCTGGTTTTAACCGGCTTAAACCAGTTCAATCCGGTTTTCTCCAGTTTAAACCAGTTTAAGCCAGTTCAATCCGGTTTTCTACGGTTTTAACCGGCTAAAACCAGTTCAATCTGCTTTTATCCACTTTAAACCGGTTCTATCTGGTTCTATCCGGTTGAAACCGCTTTAAACCGGTTCAATCCGGTTTTATCCGGTTTAAATCTGTTCATTCCGGTTTCATCCGGTTTGAACCTGTTTAAACCGGTTTAAACCAGTTCAATCCGGTTTTATCCGCTTTGATCCGGTTCTATCCGGTTCAATCCGGTTTAAACTGGTTTAAACCGGTTCTATCTGGTTTTATCCGGTTTAAACCGGTTCAATCTGGTTTTATCTGGTTTAAACTGGTTTAAACAGGTTCAATTGGTTTTATCCAGTTTAAACCGGTTCTATCCGGTTTAAACCAGTTTAAGCCGGATCAATCCGGTTTTATCAGTTATAAACCGGTTTTAACCGCTTCAATCCGATTTTATCCGTTTTAAACCGGTTTAAACCTGTTCAATCTGGTTTTATCCGGTTTAAACCGGTTCTAACTGGTTCTATCCTGTTTAAACCGTTTTAAAGCAGTTTATTCCGGATTTATGCTATTTAAACCGGTTTAAACCAGTTCAATCCAGTTTTATCCGGTTTAAACCGGTTTAAACCGGTTCAATCCAGTTTTATCTGGTTTAAACCGGTTCATTCTGGTTTCATCCGGTTTGAACAAGTTTAAACCGGTTTGAACCAGTTCAATCCGGTTTTATCCGGTTTAAACCGGTTCTATCCGGGTCAATCCGGTTTAAACCGGTTCTATCCAGTTCAATCCGGTTTAAACCGGTTTAAACCGGTTCTATCCGGTTTTATCCGGTTTAAACCGGTTCAATCTGGTTTTATCCGGTTTAAACCGGTTTAAACAGGTTCAATCGGTTTTATCCAGTTTAAACCGGTTCAATCGGTTTTATCCAATTTAAACCGGTTCTATCCGGTTTAAACCGGTTTAAACCAGTTCAATCCGGTTTTATCCGGTTTAAACCGGTTCTATCCGGTTCTATCCGGTTTAAACCGGTTTCAACCAGTTCATTCCGGATTTATCCAGTTTAAAACGGTTTAAACCGGTCCAATCCGCTTTTGTCCGGTTTTAAACGGTTCTATCCGGTTCTATCCGGTGCAAACCGGTTTAAACCGGTTCATTCCGGATTTATCCGGTTTAAACTGTTTTAAACCGGTTCAATCCAGTTTTATCTGGTTAAAACCGGTTCAAACCGGTTCAATCCGGTTTAATCCGGTTGTATCCGGTTCTATCCGGTTAAAACTGGTTTAAACCAGTTCATTCCGGATTTATCCGGTTTAAACCGTTTTAAAACGGTTCAATCCAGTTTTATCCGGTTTAGACCGGTTTAATCCGGTTTTGTCCGGTTTAAACCGGTTTAAACCGGTTCTATCCGTTTCTATCCGGTTTAAACCGGTTTAAACCGATTCAATCCGGTTTTATCTGGTTTAAACCGGTTCAATCTGTTTTTATCCGTTTTAAACTGCTTGAAACCGGTTCAGTCCGGTTTTATCCGTTTTAAACCGGTTTAAACCGGTTCAATCTGGTTTTATCTGGTTTAAACCGGTTCTATCCGGTTCTATCTGGTTGAAACCGGTTTAAACCAGTTCAATCCGGTTTTATCCGGTTTAAACCGGTTCTATCCGTTTCAATCCGGTTTAAACCGGTTCTATCCGGTTTTATCTGGTTTAAACCGGTTCAATCTGGTTTTATCCGGTTTAAACCGGTTCAATCTGGTTTTATCTGGTTTAAACCGGTTCTATCCGGTTCTATCTGGTTGAAACCGGTTTAAACCAGTTCAATCCGGTTTTATCCGGTTTAAACCGGTTCTATCCGTTTCAATCCGGTTTAAACCGGTTCTATCCGGTTTTATCTGGTTTAAACCGGTTCAGTCCGGTTTTATCCGTTTTAAACCGGTTTAAACCGGTTCAATCTGGTTTTATCTGGTTTAAACCGGTTCTATCCGTTTCTATCCGGTTTAAACCGGTTTAAACCGATTCAATCCGGTTTTATCTGGTTTAAACCGGTTCAATCTGTTTTTATCCGTTTTAAACTGCTTGAAACCGGTTCAGTCCGGTTTTATCCGTTTTAAACCGGTTTAAACCGGTTCAATCTGGTTTTATCTGGTTTAAACCGGTTCTATCCGGTTCTATCTGGTTGAAACCGGTTTAAACCAGTTCAATCCGGTTTTATCCGGTTTAAACCGGTTCTATCCGTTTCAATCCGGTTTAAACCGGTTCTATCCGGTTTTATCTGGTTTAAACCGGTTCAATCTGGTTTTATCCGGTTTAAACCGGTTCAATCTGGTTTTATCTGGTTTAAACCGGTTCTATCCGGTTCTATCTGGTTGAAACCGGTTTAAACCAGTTCAATCCGGTTTTATCCGGTTTAAACCGGTTCTATCCGTTTCAATCCGGTTTAAACCGGTTCTATCCGGTTTTATCTGGTTTAAACCGGTTCAATCCGGTTTTATCCGGTTTAAACTGGTTCTATCCATTTCAATCCGGTTTAAACCGGTTCTATCCGGTTTTATCTGGTTTAAACCAGTTCACTCCGGTTTTATCCGGTTTAAACCGGTTCTATCCGTTTCAATCCGGTTTAAACCGGTTCTATCCGGTTTTATCCAGTTTAAACCGGTTTAAGCCGGTTCAATCGGTTTTTTCCAGTTTAAACCGGTTCTATCCGGTTATAACCAGTTTAAGCCAGTTCAATACGGTTTTATCAGTTTTAATCCGGTTTAAACTGCTTCAATCCGTTTTTATCCGGTTTAAACCAGTTTCAACCGGTTCAATCCGGTTTTCTCCGGTTTGAACCGGTTTAAGCCGGTCCAATCCGGTTTTCTCCGGTTTTAACCGGCTTAAACCAGTTCAATCCGGTTTTCTCCAGTTTAAACCAGTTTAAGCCACTTCAATCCGGTTTTCTACGGTTTTAACCGGCTAAAACCAGTTCAATCTGCTTTTATCCAGTTTAAACCGGTTCTATCTGGTTCTATCCGGTTGAAACCGCTTTAAACCGGTTCAATCCGGTTTTATCCGGTTTAAATCTGTTCATTCCGGTTTCATCTGGTTTGAACCTGTTTAAACCGGTTTAAACCAGTTCAATCCGGTTTCATCCGCTTTGAACCGGTTTAAACCGGTTCAATCCGGTTTTATCTGGTTTAAACCAGTTCTATCCGGTTCTATCCTGTTTAAACCGGTTTAAACCAGTTCAATCCGGTTTTATCCGGTTTAAACCGGGTGTATCCGGTTCAATCCGGTTTAAACCGGTTCTATCCGGTTTTATCCGGTTTAAACAGGTTCAATCTGGTTTTATCCGGTTTAAACCGGTTCAATCGGTTTTATCCAGTTTAAACCGGTTCTATCCGGTTTAAACCAGTTTAGGCAGGTTCAATACGGTTTTATCAGTTTTAAACCGGTTTAAACTGCTTCAATCCGTTTTTATCCGGTTTAAACCGGTTTCAACAAGTTCAATCCGGTTTTCTCCGGGTTAAACCGGTTTAAGCCAGTTCAATCCGGTTTTCTCCAGTTATAACCGGCTTAAACCATTTCAATCCGGTTTTCTCCAGTTTAAACCGGTTTAAGCTGGTTTAATCCGGTTTCCTCCGCTTTTAACCGGCTTAAACTAGTTCAATCCGCTTTTATCCAGTTTAAACCGTTTCTATCTGGTTCTATCCGGTTGAAACCGGTTTAAACCGGTTCAATCCGGTTGTATCCGGTTTAAACCGGTTCATTCCGGTTTCATCCAGTTTGAACCAGTTTAAACCAGTTTAAACCAGTTCAATCCAGTTTTATCCGGTTTAAACCGGTTCTATCCGGTTCAATCCGGTTTAAACTGGTTTAAACCGGTTCTATCCAGTTCAATCCGGTTTAAACCGGTTTAAACCAGTTCTATCCGGTTTTATCCAGTTTAAACCGGTTCAATCTGGTTTTATCCGGTTCAAACCGTTTTAAACAGGTTCAATCGGTTTTATCCAGTTTAAACCGGTTCAATCTGGTTGAAACCAGTTTAAGCCGGATCAATCTGGTTTTATCAGTTTTAAACCGGTTCAAACCGCTTCAATCCGTTTTTATCCAGTTTAAACCAGTTCTATCCGGTTCTATCCGGTTTAAAACGTTTTAAACCAGTTCATTCCGGATTTATCCGATTTAAACCGGTGTAAACTGGTTCAATCAAGTTTTATCCGGTTTAAACCGGTTTAAGCCGGTTCAATCTGGTTTTATCCGGTTTAAACCGGGTTAAACTGTTTCAATCCGGTTTTATCCGGTTTAAACCAGTTTAAAAGGGATCAATCCAGTTTTATCAGGTTTAAACCGGTTTAAACTTGTTCAATCCGTTTTTACGCAGATTGAACCAGTTTAATCCAGATCAATCCGGTTTTATCCGGTTTAAACCGGTTTAAACTGGTTCAATCCGGTTTTATCCGGTTTAAACCGGTTCTATCCGGTTTAAACCAGTTTGAACCGGTTCTATACGGTTTTATCCGGTTCAAACCGGTTCAATCTGGTTTTATCCAGTTTAAACCGGTTTAAACTGGTTCAATCGGTTTTATCCAGTTTAAACCGTTTCTATCCGGTTTAAACAAGTTTAGGCCGGTTCAATACGGTTTTATCAGTTTAAACCGGTTTAAACTGCTTCAATCCGTTTTTATCCGGTTTAAACTGGTTTCAACCGGTTCAATCCGTTTTTCTCCGGTTTAAACCGGTTGGAGCCGGTTCAATCCAGTTTTCTCCGGTTTTAACCGGCTTGAACCATTTCAATCCAGTTTTCTCCAGTTTAAACCGGTTTAAGCCGGTTTAATCCGGTTTCCTCCGGTTTTAACCGGCTTAAACCAGTTCAATCCGCTTTTATCCAGTTTAAACCGGTTCTATCCGGTTTAAACCGGTTCCATCTGGTTTTATCCGGTTTACACCGGTTCCATCTGGTTTTATCCGGTTTAAACCGGTTTAAACCGGTTCAATCGTTTTTATCCAGTTTAAACTGGTTCTATCCGGTTTAAACCAGTTTAAGCCGGTTGAATCCGGTTTTATCCGTTTTAAACCGGTTTAAGCTGCTTCAATCCGTTTTTATCCAGTTTAAACTGGTTTCAACCGGATCAATCCGTTTTTCTCCGGTTTAAACCGGTTTAAACTGCTTCAATCCGGTTGTATCCGGTTAAAATCGGTTCAATCCGGTTTCATCCAGTTTGAACCAGTTTAAACCGGTTTAAACCAGTTCAATCCGGTTTTATCCGGTTTAAACCGGTTCTTTCCGGTTCAATCCAGTTTAAACTGGTTTAAACCGGTTCTATCCAGTTCAATCCGGTTTCAACAGGATTAAACCGGTTCTATCCGGTTTTATCCGGTTTAAACCGGTTTAAGCCGGTTCAATCGGTTTTTTCCAGTTTAAACCGGTTCTATCCGGTTATAACCAGTTTAAGCCAGTTCAATACGGTTTTATCAGTTTTAATCCAGTTTAAACTGCTTCAATCCGTTTTTATCCGGTTTAAACCAGTTTCAACCGGTTCAATCCGGTTTTCTCCGGTTTGAACCGGTTTAAGCCGGTCCAATCCGGTTTTCTCTGGTTTTAACCGGCTTAAACCAGTTCAATCCGGTTTTCTCCAGTTTAAACCAGTTTAAGCCGGTTCAATCCGGTTTTCTACGGTTTTAACCGGCTAAAACCAGTTCAATCTGCTTTTATCCACTTTAAACCGGTTCTATCTGGTTCTATCCGGTTGAAACCGCTTTAAACCGGTTCAATCCGGTTTTATCCGGTTTAAATCTGTTCATTCCGGTTTCATCCGGTTTGAACCTGTTTAAACCGGTTTAAACCAGTTCAATCCGGTTTTATCCGCTTTGATCCGGTTCTATCCGGTTCAATCCGGTTTAAACTGGTTTAAACCGGTTCTATCTGGTTTTATCCGGTTTAAACCGGTTCAATCTGGTTTTATCTGGTTTAAACTGGTTTAAACAGGTTCAATTGGTTTTATCCAGTTTAAACCGGTTCTATCCGGTTTAAACCAGTTTAAGCCGGATCAATCCGGTTTTATCAGTTATAAACCGGTTTTAACCGCTTCAATCCGATTTTATCCGTTTTAAACCGGTTTAAACCTGTTCAATCTGGTTTTATCCGGTTTAAACCGGTTCTAACTGGTTCTATCCTGTTTAAACCGTTTTAAAGCAGTTTATTCCGGATTTATGCTATTTAAACCGGTTTAAACCAGTTCAATCCAGTTTTATCCGGTTTAAACCGGTTTAAACCGGTTCAATCCAGTTTTATCTGGTTTAAACCGGTTCATTCTGGTTTCATCCGGTTTGAACAAGTTTAAACCGGTTTGAACCAGTTCAATCCGGTTTTATCCGGTTTAAACCGGTTCTATCCGGGTCAATCCGGTTTAAACCGGTTCTATCCAGTTCAATCCGGTTTAAACCGGTTTAAACCGGTTCTATCCGGTTTTATCCGGTTTAAACCGGTTCAATCTGGTTTTATCCGGTTTAAACCGGTTTAAACAGGTTCAATCGGTTTTATCCAGTTTAAACCGGTTCAATCGGTTTTATCCAATTTAAACCGGTTCTATCCGGTTTAAACCGGTTTAAACCAGTTCAATCCGGTTTTATCCGGTTTAAACCGGTTCTATCCGGTTCTATCCGGTTTAAACCGGTTTCAACCAGTTCATTCCGGATTTATCCAGTTTAAAACGGTTTAAACCGGTCCAATCCGCTTTTGTCCGGTTTTAACCGGTTCTATCCGGTTCTATCCGGTGCAAACCGGTTTAAACCGGTTCATTCCGGATTTATCCGGTTTAAACTGTTTTAAACCGGTTCAATCCAGTTTTATCTGGTTAAAACCGGTTCAAACCGGTTCAATCCGGTTTAATCCGGTTGTATCCGGTTCTATCCGGTTAAAACTGGTTTAAACCAGTTCATTCCGGATTTATCCGGTTTAAACCGTTTTAAAACGGTTCAATCCAGTTTTATCCGGTTTAGACCGGTTTAATCCGGTTTTGTCCGGTTTAAACCGGTTTAAACCGGTTCTATCCGTTTCTATCCGGTTTAAACCGGTTTAAACCGATTCAATCCGGTTTTATCTGGTTTAAACCGGTTCAATCTGTTTTTATCCGTTTTAAACTGCTTGAAACCGGTTCAGTCCGGTTTTATCCGTTTTAAACCGGTTTAAACCGGTTCAATCTGGTTTTATCTGGTTTAAACCGGTTCTATCCGGTTCTATCTGGTTGAAACCGGTTTAAACCAGTTCAATCCGGTTTTATCCGGTTTAAACCGGTTCTATCCGTTTCAATCCGGTTTAAACCGGTTCTATCCGGTTTTATCTGGTTTAAACCGGTTCAATCTGGTTTTATCCGGTTTAAACCGGTTCAATCTGGTTTTATCTGGTTTAAACCGGTTCTATCCGGTTCTATCTGGTTGAAACCGGTTTAAACCAGTTCAATCCGGTTTTATCCGGTTTAAACCGGTTCTATCCGTTTCAATCCGGTTTAAACCGGTTCTATCCGGTTTTATCTGGTTTAAACCGGTTCAATCCGGTTTTATCCGGTTTAAACTGGTTCTATCCATTTCAATCCGGTTTAAACCGGTTCTATCCGGTTTTATCTGGTTTAAACCAGTTCAATCCGGTTTTATCCGGTTTAAACCGGTTCTATCCGTTTCAATCCGGTTTAAACCGGTTCTATCCGGTTTTATCCAGTTTAAACCGGTTTAAGCCGGTTCAATCGGTTTTTTCCAGTTTAAACCGGTTCTATCCGGTTATAACCAGTTTAAGCCAGTTCAATACGGTTTTATCAGTTTTAATCCGGTTTAAACTGCTTCAATCCGTTTTTATACGGTTTAAACCGGTTGGAGCCGGTTCAATCCAGTTTTCTCCGGTTTTAACCGGCTTGAACCATTTCAATCCAGTTTTCTCCAGTTTAAACCGGTTTAAGCCGGTTTAATCCGGTTTCCTCCGGTTTTAACCGGCTTAAACCAGTTCAATCCGCTTTTATCCAGTTTAAACCGGTTCTATCCGGTTTAAACCGGTTCCATCTGGTTTTATCCGGTTTACACCGGTTCCATCTGGTTTTATCCGGTTTAAACCGGTTTAAACCGGTTCAATCGTTTTTATCCAGTTTAAACTGGTTCTATCCGGTTTAAACCAGTTTAAGCCGGTTGAATCCGGTTTTATCCGTTTTAAACCGGTTTAAGCTGCTTCAATCCGTTTTTATCCAGTTTAAACTGGTTTCAACCGGATCAATCCGTTTTTCTCCGGTTTAAACCGGTTTAAACTGCTTCAATCCGGTTGTATCCGGTTAAAATCGGTTCAATCCGGTTTCATCCAGTTTGAACCAGTTTAAACCGGTTTAAACCAGTTCAATCCGGTTTTATCCGGTTTAAACCGGTTCTTTCCGGTTCAATCCAGTTTAAACTGGTTTAAACCGGTTCTATCCAGTTCAATCCGGTTTCAACAGGATTAAACCGGTTCTATCCGGTTTTATCCGGTTTAAACCGGTTTAAGCCGGTTCAATCGGTTTTTTCCAGTTTAAACCGGTTCTATCCGGTTATAACCAGTTTAAGCCAGTTCAATACGGTTTTATCAGTTTTAATCCAGTTTAAACTGCTTCAATCCGTTTTTATCCGGTTTAAACCAGTTTCAACCGGTTCAATCCGGTTTTCTCCGGTTTGAACCGGTTTAAGCCGGTCCAATCCGGTTTTCTCTGGTTTTAACCGGCTTAAACCAGTTCAATCCGGTTTTCTCCAGTTTAAACCAGTTTAAGCCGGTTCAATCCGGTTTTCTACGGTTTTAACCGGCTAAAACCAGTTCAATCTGCTTTTATCCACTTTAAACCGGTTCTATCTGGTTCTATCCGGTTGAAACCGCTTTAAACCGGTTCAATCCGGTTTTATCCGGTTTAAATCTGTTCATTCCGGTTTCATCCGGTTTGAACCTGTTTAAACCGGTTTAAACCAGTTCAATCCGGTTTTATCCGCTTTGATCCGGTTCTATCCGGTTCAATCCGGTTTAAACTGGTTTAAACCGGTTCTATCTGGTTTTATCCGGTTTAAACCGGTTCAATCTGGTTTTATCTGGTTTAAACTGGTTTAAACAGGTTCAATTGGTTTTATCCAGTTTAAACCGGTTCTATCCGGTTTAAACCAGTTTAAGCCGGATCAATCCGGTTTTATCAGTTATAAACCGGTTTTAACCGCTTCAATCCGATTTTATCCGTTTTAAACCGGTTTAAACCTGTTCAATCTGGTTTTATCCGGTTTAAACCGGTTCTAACTGGTTCTATCCTGTTTAAACCGTTTTAAAGCAGTTTATTCCGGATTTATGCTATTTAAACCGGTTTAAACCAGTTCAATCCAGTTTTATCCGGTTTAAACCGGTTTAAACCGGTTCAATCCAGTTTTATCTGGTTTAAACCGGTTCATTCTGGTTTCATCCGGTTTGAACAAGTTTAAACCGGTTTGAACCAGTTCAATCCGGTTTTATCCGGTTTAAACCGGTTCTATCCGGGTCAATCCGGTTTAAACCGGTTCTATCCAGTTCAATCCGGTTTAAACCGGTTTAAACCGGTTCTATCCGGTTTTATCCGGTTTAAACCGGTTCAATCTGGTTTTATCCGGTTTAAACCGGTTTAAACAGGTTCAATCGGTTTTATCCAGTTTAAACCGGTTCAATCGGTTTTATCCAATTTAAACCGGTTCTATCCGGTTTAAACCGGTTTAAACCAGTTCAATCCGGTTTTATCCGGTTTAAACCGGTTCTATCCGGTTCTATCCGGTTTAAACCGGTTTCAACCAGTTCATTCCGGATTTATCCAGTTTAAAACGGTTTAAACCGGTCCAATCCGCTTTTGTCCGGTTTTAACCGGTTCTATCCGGTTCTATCCGGTGCAAACCGGTTTAAACCGGTTCATTCCGGATTTATCCGGTTTAAACTGTTTTAAACCGGTTCAATCCAGTTTTATCTGGTTAAAACCGGTTCAAACCGGTTCAATCCGGTTTAATCCGGTTGTATCCGGTTCTATCCGGTTAAAACTGGTTTAAACCAGTTCATTCCGGATTTATCCGGTTTAAACCGTTTTAAAACGGTTCAATCCAGTTTTATCTGGTTTAGACCGGTTTAATCCGGTTTTGTCCGGTTTAAACCGGTTTAAACCGGTTCTATCCGTTTCTATCCGGTTTAAACCGGTTTAAACCGATTCAATCCGGTTTTATCTGGTTTAAACCGGTTCAATCTGTTTTTATCCGTTTTAAACTGCTTGAAACCGGTTCAGTCCGGTTTTATCCGTTTTAAACCGGTTTAAACCGGTTCAATCTGGTTTTATCTGGTTTAAACCGGTTCTATCCGGTTCTATCTGGTTGAAACCGGTTTAAACCAGTTCAATCCGGTTTTATCCGGTTTAAACCGGTTCTATCCGTTTCAATCCGGTTTAAACCGGTTCTATCCGGTTTTATCTGGTTTAAACCGGTTCAATCTGGTTTTATCCGGTTTAAACCGGTTCAATCTGGTTTTATCTGGTTTAAACCGGTTCTATCCGGTTCTATCTGGTTGAAACCGGTTTAAACCAGTTCAATCCGGTTTTATCCGGTTTAAACCGGTTCTATCCATTTCAATCCGGTTTAAACCGGTTCTATCCGGTTTTATCTGGTTTAAACCGGTTCAATCCGGTTTTATCCGGTTTAAACTGGTTCTATCCATTTCAATCCGGTTTAAACCGGTTCTATCCGGTTTTATCTGGTTTAAACCAGTTCAATCCGGTTTTATCCGGTTTAAACCGGTTCTATCCGTTTCAATCCGGTTTAAACCGGTTCTATCCGGTTTTATCCAGTTTAAACCGGTTTAAGCCGGTTCAATCGGTTTTTTCCAGTTTAAACCGGTTCTATCCGGTTATAACCAGTTTAAGCCAGTTCAATACGGTTTTATCAGTTTTAATCCGGTTTAAACTGCTTCAATCCGTTTTTATCCGGTTTAAACCAGTTTCAACCGGTTCAATCCGGTTTTCTCCGGTTTGAACCGGTTTAAGCCGGTCCAATCCGGTTTTCTCCGGTTTTAACCGGCTTAAACCAGTTCAATCCGGTTTTCTCCAGTTTAAACCAGTTTAAGCCACTTCAATCCGGTTTTCTACGGTTTTAACCGGCTAAAACCAGTTCAATCTGCTTTTATCCAGTTTAAACCGGTTCTATCTGGTTCTATCCGGTTGAAACCGCTTTAAACCGGTTCAATCCGGTTTTATCCGGTTTAAATCTGTTCATTCCGGTTTCATCTGGTTTGAACCTGTTTAAACCGGTTTAAACCAGTTCAATCCGGTTTCATCCGCTTTGAACCGGTTTTATCCGGTTCAATCCGGTTTAAACTGGTTTAAACTGGTTATATCCAGTTCAATCCGGTTTAAACCGGTTTATACCGGTTCTATCTGGTTTTATCCGGTTTAAACCGGTTCAATCTGGTTTTATCTGGTTTAAACTGGTTTAAACAGGTTCAATTGGTTTTATCCAGTTTAAACCGGTTCTATCCGGTTTAAACCAGTTTAAGCCGGATCAATCCGGTTTTATCAGTTTTAAACAGGTTTTAACCGCTTCAATCCGATTTTATCCGGTTTAAACCGGTTCATTCTGGTTTCATCCGGTTTGAACGAGTTTGAACCGGTTTGAACCATTTCAATCCGGTTTTATCCAGTTTAAACCGGTTCTATCCGGTTCAATCCGGTTTAAACTGGTTTAAACTGGTTCTATCCAGTTCAGTCCGGTTTAAACCGGTTTATACCGGTTCTATCTGGTTTTATCCGGTTTAAACCGGTTCAATCTGGTTTTATCTGGTTTAAAATGGTTTAAACCGGTTCAATCGGTTTTATCCAGTTTAAACCGGTTCAATCGGTTTTATCCAATTTAAACCGGTTCTATCTGGTTTAAACCAGTTTAAGCCGGTTCAATCCGGTTTTATCCGGTTTAAACCGGTTCTATGCTGTTTATACCAGTTTAAGCCTGTTCAATCGGGTTTTATCCGTTTTAGACCTGTTTAAGCCGGTTCATTCCAGTTTTATCCAGTTTAAACCGGTTTAAACCGCTTCAATCCGTTTTTATCCGGTTTAAACCTGTTTAAACCAGTTCAATCCGGTTTTATCTGGTTTAAACCATTTCTATCCGGGTCTATCCGGATTAAACTGGTTTAAACCAGTTCATTCCGGATTTATTCAGTTTAAAAAGGTTTAAACCGGTTCAATCCCGTTTTATCCGGTTCAAACCGGTTCAATCCGGTTTTATCCGGTTTAGACCGGTTCTATCTGGTTCTATCCTGTTTAAACCAGTTTAAACCAGTTCATTCCGGATTTATCCGGTTTAAACCGGTTTAAACCGGTTCAATCCAGTTTCATCTAGTTCAAACCGGATCAAACCAGTTCAATCCGGTTTAAACCGGTTCTATCCGGTTCAGTCTGGTTTAAACCGGTTTAAACCAGTTAATTCCTGATTTATCCGGTTTAAACCGGTTTAAACCGGTTCAATCCTGTTTTGTCCGGTTTAAACCGGTTTAAACTAGTTCATTCCGGAATTATCCGATATAAACCGGTTTAAACCTGTTCAATCCAGTTTTATCAGGTATAAACCGGCTTAAGCCGGTTCAATCCGGTTTTATCCAGTTTAAGCCGGTTCAATCCGGTTCTATCCGGTTAAAACCGGTTCAATCCGGTTCAATCCGTTTTTATCTTGATTAAACCGGTTTAAACCGGTTCAATCCGGCTTTATCCATTTTAAAACGTTTCTATGTGGTTCTATCCGGTTGAATCCGTTTTAAACCGGTTCAACCCAGTTTTATTCGGTTTATACCAGTTCACTCCGGTTTTATGCGTTTTGAACCGGTTTAAACCGGTTTAAACCGGTTCAATCCGGTTTTATCCTGTTTAAACCGGTTCAAACCCTTTCAATCAGGTTTTATCCGGTTTAAACCGGTTCTATCCGGTTTTATCTGGTTTAAACCGGTTTAAATTGGTTCAATCCGGTTTTATCCGGTTTAACCGGATCAATCCGGTTTTATCCGGTTTAAACCGGTTTAAACTGGTTCAATCCGGTTTTATCCGGTTTAAACCGTTTCAACCTGGTTTTATCCGTTTTAAACCACTTTAAACCGGTTCAGTCCGGATTTATCCGTTTTAAACCGGTTTAAACCGGTTCAATCCGGTTTTATCTGGTTTAAACCGGTTCTATCCGGTTCTATCCTGTTTAAACCGGTTTAAACCAGTTCAATCCGGTTTTATCCGGTTTTATCCGGTTCTATCCGGTTAAAACTGGTTTAAACCAGTTCATTCCGGATTTATCCGGTATAAACCGTTTTAAAACGGTTCAATCCAGTTTTATCCGGTTTAGACCGGTTTAATCCGGTTTTGTCCGGTTTAAACCGGTTTAAACCGGTTCTATCCGTTTCTATCCGGTTTAAACCGGTTTAAACCGATTCAATCCGGTTTTATCTGGTTTAAACCGGTTCAATCTGTTTTTATCCGTTTTAAACTGCTTGAAACCGGTTCAGTCCGGTTTTATCCGTTTTAAACCGGTTTAAACCGGTTCAATCTGGTTTTATCTGGTTTAAACCGGTTCTATCCGGTTCTATCTGGTTGAAACCGGTTTAAACCAGTTCAATCCGGTTTTATCCGGTTTAAACCGGTTCTATCCGTTTCAATCCGGTTTAAACCGGTTCTATCCGGTTTTATCTGGTTTAAACCGGTTCAATCTGGTTTTATCCGGTTTAAACCGGTTCAATCCGGTTTTATCCGGTGTAAACCGGTTCTATCCGTTTCAATCCGGTTTAAACCGGTTCTATCCGGTTTTATCTGGTTTAAACCGGTTCAATCCGGTTTTATCCGGTTTAAACTGGTTCTATCCATTTCAATCCGGTTTAAACCGGTTCTATCCGGTTTTATCTGGTTTAAACCAGTTCAATCCGGTTTTATCCGGTTTAAACCGGTTCTATCCGTTTCAATCCGGTTTAAACCGGTTCTATCCGGTTTTATCCAGTTTAAACCGGTTTAAGCCGGTTCAATCGGTTTTTTCCAGTTTAAACCGGTTCTATCCGGTTATAACCAGTTTAAGCCAGTTCAATACGGTTTTATCAGTTTTAATCCGGTTTAAACTGCTTCAATCCGTTTTTATCCGGTTTAAACCAGTTTCAACCGGTTCAATTCGGTTTTCTCCGGTTTGAACCGGTTTAAGCCGGTCCAATCCGGTTTTCTCCGGTTTTAACCGGCTTAAACCAGTTCAATCCGGTTTTCTCCAGTTTTAACCAGTTTAAGCCACTTCAATCCGGTTTTCTACGGTTTTAACCGGCTAAAACCAGTTCAATCTGCTTTTATCCAGTTTAAACCGGTTCTATCTGGTTCTATCCGGTTGAAACCGCTTTAAACCGGTTCAATCCGGTTTTATCCGGTTTAAATCTGTTCATTCCGGTTTCATCTGGTTTGAACCTGTTTAAACCGGTTTAAACCAGTTCAATCCGGTTTCATCCGCTTTGAACCGGTTTTATCCGGTTCAATCCGGTTTAAACTGGTTTAAACTGGTTATATCCAGTTCAATCCGGTTTAAACCGGTTTATACCGGTTCTATCTGGTTTTATCCGGTTTAAACCGGTTCAATCTGGTTTTATCTGGTTTAAACTGGTTTAAACAGGTTCAATTGGTTTTATCCAGTTTAAACCGGTTCTATCCGGTTTAAACCAGTTTAAGCCGGATCAATCCAGTTTTATCAGTTTTAAACAGGTTTTAACCGCTTCAATCCGATTTTATCCGGTTTAAACCGGTTCATTCTGGTTTCATCCGGTTTGAACGAGTTTGAACCGGTTTGAACCATTTCAATCCGGTTTTATCCAGTTTAAACCGGTTCTATCTGGTTCAATCCGGTTTAAACTGGTTTAAACTGGTTCTATCCAGTTCAGTCCGGTTTAAACCGGTTTATACCGGTTCTATCTGGTTTTATCCGGTTTAAACCGGTTCAATCTGGTTTTATCTGGTTTAAAATGGTTTAAACCGGTTCAATCGGTTTTATCCAGTTTAAACCGGTTCAATCGGTTTTATCCAATTTAAACCGGTTCTATCTGGTTTAAACCAGTTTAAGCCGGTTCAATCCGGTTTTATCCGGTTTAAACCGGTTCTATGCTGTTTATACCAGTTTAAGCCTGTTCAATCGGGTTTTATCCGTTTTAGACCTGTTTAAGCCGGTTAATTCCAGTTTTATCCAGTTTAAACCGGTATAAACTGCTTCAATCCGTTTTTATCCGGTTTAAACCTGTTTAAACCGGTTCAATCCGGTTTTATCTGGTTTAAACCATTTCTATCCGGGTCTATCCGGATTAAACTGGTTTAAACCAGTTCATTCCGGATTTATTCAGTTTAAAAAGGTTTAAACCGGTTCAATCCCGTTTTATCCGGTTCAAACCGGTTCAATCCGGTTTTATCCGGTTTAGACCGGTTCTATCTGGTTCTATCCTGTTTAAACCAGTTTAAACCAGTTCATTCCGGATTTATCCGGTTTAAACCGGTTTAAACCGGTTCAATCCAGTTTCATCTGGTTCAAACCGGATCAAACCAGTTCAATCCGGTTTAAACCGGTTCTATCCGGTTCAGTCTGGTTTAAACCGGTTTAAACCAGTTAATTCCTGATTTATCCGGTTTAAACCGGTTTAAACCGGTTCAATCCTGTTTTGTCCGGTTTAAACCGGTTTAAACTAGTTCATTCCGGAATTATCCGATATAAACCGGTTTAAACCTGTTCAATCCAGTTTTATCAGGTATAAACCGGCTTAAGCCGGTTCAATCCGGTTTTATCCAGTTTAAGCCGGTTCAAGCCGGTTCTATCCGGTTAAAACCGGTTCAATCCGGTTCAATCCGTTTTTATCTTGTTTAAACCGGTTTAAACCGGTTCAATCCGGCTTTATCCATTTTAAAACGTTTCTATGTGGTTCTATCCGGTTGAATCCGTTTTAAACCGGTTCAACCCAGTTTTATTCGGTTTATACCAGTTCACTCCGGTTTTATGCGTTTTGAACCGGTTTAAACCGGTTTAAACCGGTTCAATCCGGTTTTATCCTGTTTAAACCGGTTCAAACCCTTTCAATCAGGTTTTATCCGGTTTAAACCGGTTCTATCCGGTTTTATCTGGTTTAAACCGGTTTAAATTGGTTCAATCCGGTTTTATCCGGTTTAACCGGATCAATCCGGTTTTATCCGGTTTAAACCGGTTTAAACTGGTTCAATCCGGTTTTATCCGGTTTAAACCGTTTCAACCTGGTTTTATCCGTTTTAAACCACTTTAAACCGGTTCAGTCCGGATTTATCCGTTTTAAACCGGTTTAAACCGGTTCAATCCGGTTTTATCTGGTTTAAACCGGTTCTATCCGGTTCTATCCTGTTTAAACCGGTTTAAACCAGTTCAATCCGGTTTTATCCGGTTGTATCCGGTTCTATCCGGTTAAAACTGGTTTAAACCAGTTCATTCCGGATTTATCCGGTATAAACCGTTTTAAAACGGTTCAATCCAGTTTTATCCGGTTTAGACCGGTTTAATCCGGTTTTGTCCGGTTTAAACCGGTTTAAACCGGTTCTATCCGTTTCTATCCGGTTTAAACCGGTTTAAACCGATTCAATCCGGTTTTATCTGGTTTAAACCGGTTCAATCTGTTTTTATCCGTTTTAAACTGCTTGAAACCGGTTCAGTCCGGTTTTATCCGTTTTAAACCGGTTTAAACCGGTTCAATCTGGTTTTATCTGGTTTAAACCGGTTCTATCCGGTTCTATCTGGTTGAAACCGGTTTAAACCAGTTCAATCCGGTTTTATCCGGTTTAAACCGGTTCTATCCGTTTCAATCCGGTTTAAACCGGTTCTATCCGGTTTTATCTGGTTTAAACCGGTTCAATCTGGTTTTATCCGGTTTAAACCGGTTCAATCCGGTTTTATCCGGTGTAAACCGGTTCTATCCGTTTCAATCCGGTTTAAACCGGTTCTATCCGGTTTTATCTGGTTTAAACCGGTTCAATCCGGTTTTATCCGGTTTAAACTGGTTCTATCCATTTCAATCCGGTTTAAACCGGTTCTATCCGGTTTTATCTGGTTTAAACCAGTTCAATCCGGTTTTATCCGGTTTAAACCGGTTCTATCCGTTTCAATCCGGTTTAAACCGGTTCTATCCGGTTTTATCCAGTTTAAACCGGTTTAAGCCGGTTCAATCGGTTTTTTCCAGTTTAAACCGGTTCTATCCGGTTATAACCAGTTTAAGCCAGTTCAATACGGTTTTATCAGTTTTAATCCGGTTTAAACTGCTTCAATCCGTTTTTATCCGGTTTAAACCAGTTTCAACCGGTTCAATTCGGTTTTCTCCGGTTTGAACCGGTTTAAGCCGGTCCAATCCGGTTTTCTCCGGTTTTAACCGGCTTAAACCAGTTCAATCCGGTTTTCTCCAGTTTTAACCAGTTTAAGCCACTTCAATCCGGTTTTCTACGGTTTTAACCGGCTAAAACCAGTTCAATCTGCTTTTATCCAGTTTAAACCGGTTCTATCTGGTTCTATCCGGTTGAAACCGCTTTAAACCGGTTCAATCCGGTTTTATCCGGTTTAAATCTGTTCATTCCGGTTTCATCTGGTTTGAACCTGTTTAAACCGGTTTAAACCAGTTCAATCCGGTTTCATCCGCTTTGAACCGGTTTTATCCGGTTCAATCCGGTTTAAACTGGTTTAAACTGGTTATATCCAGTTCAATCCGGTTTAAACCGGTTTATACCGGTTCTATCTGGTTTTATCCGGTTTAAACCGGTTCAATCTGGTTTTATCTGGTTTAAACTGGTTTAAACAGGTTCAATTGGTTTTATCCAGTTTAAACCGGTTCTATCCGGTTTAAACCAGTTTAAGCCGGATCAATCCGGTTTTATCAGTTTTAAACAGGTTTTAACCGCTTCAATCCGATTTTATCCGGTTTAAACCGGTTCATTCTGGTTTCATCCGGTTTGAACGAGTTTGAACCGGTTTGAACCATTTCAATCCGGTTTTATCCGGTTTAAACCGGTTCAATCTGGTTTTATCTGGTTTAAAATGGTTTAAACCGGTTCAATCGGTTTTATCCAGTTTAAACCGGTTCAATCGGTTTTATCCAATTTAAACCGGTTCTATCTGGTTTAAACCAGTTTAAGCCGGTTCAATCCGGTTTTATCCGGTTTAAACCGGTTCTATGCTGTTTATACCAGTTTAAGCCTGTTCAATCGGGTTTTATCCGTTTTAGACCTGTTTAAGCCGGTTCATTCCAGTTTTATCCAGTTTAAACCGGTTTAAACCGCTTCAATCCGTTTTTATCCGGTTTAAACCTGTTTAAACCGGTTCAATCCGGTTTTATCTGGTTTAAACCATTTCTATCCGGGTCTATCCGGATTAAACTGGTTTAAACCAGTTCATTCCGGATTTATTCAGTTTAAAAAGGTTTAAACCGGTTCAATCCAGTTTTATCCGGTTCAAACCGGTTCAATCCGGTTTTATCCGGTTTAGACCGGTTCTATCTGGTTCTATCCTGTTTAAACCAGTTTAAACCAGTTCATTCCGGATTTATCCGGTTTAAACCGGTTTAAACCGGTTCAATCCAGTTTCATCTGGTTCAAACCGGATCAAACCAGTTCAATCCGGTTTAAACCGGTTCTATCCGGTTCAGTCTGGTTTAAACCGGTTTAAACCAGTTAATTCCTGATTTATCCGGTTTAAACCGGTTTAAACCGGTTCAATCCTGTTTTGTCCGGTTTAAACCGGTTTAAACTAGTTCATTCCGGAATTATCCGATATAAACCGGTTTAAACCTGTTCAATCCAGTTTTATCAGGTATAAACCGGCTTAAGCCGGTTCAATCCGGTTTTATCCAGTTTAAGCCGGTTCAATCCGGTTCAATCCGGTTAAAACCGGTTCAATCCGGTTCAATCCGTTTTTATCTTGTTTAAACCGGTTTAAACCGGTTCAATCCGGCTTTATCCATTTTAAAACGTTTCTATGTGGTTCTATCCGGTTGAATCCGTTTTAAACCGGTTCGACCCAGTTTTATTCGGTTTATACCAGTTCACTCCGGTTTTATGCGGTTTGAACCGGTTTAAACCGGTTTAAACCGGTTCAATCCGGTTTTATCCTGTTTAAACCGGTTCAAACCCTTTCAATCAGGTTTTATCCGGTTTAAACCGGTTCTATCCGGTTTTATCTGGTTTAAACCGGTTTAAATTGGTTCAATCCGGTTTTATCCGGTTTAAACCAGTTTAAACCGGATCAATCCGGTTTTATCCGGTTTAAACCGGTTTAAACTGGTTCAATCCGGTTTTATCCGGTTTAAACCGTTTCAACGTGGTTTTATCCGTTTTAAACCACTTTAAACCGGTTCAGTCCGGATTTATCCGTTTTAAACCGGTTTAAACCGGTTCAATCCGGTTTTATCTGGTTTAAACCGGTTCTATCCGGTTCTATCCTGTTTAAACCGGTTTAAACCAGTTCAATCCGGTTTTATCCGGTTTAAACCGGTTCTATCCGGTTCAATCCGGTTTAAACCGGTTCTATCCAGTTTTATCCGGTTTAAACCAGTTCAATCTGGTTTTATCCGGTTTAAACCGGTTCAATCGGTTTTATCCAGTTTAAACCGGTTCTATCCGCTTTAAACCAGTTTAGGCTGGTTCAACACGGTTTTATCAGTTTTAAACCGGTTTAAACTGCTTCAATCCGTTTTTATCCGGTTTAAACCGGTTTCAACCGGTTCTATCCGGTTTTCTCCGGTTTAAACCGGTTTAAGCCAGTTCAATCCGGTTTTCTCCAGTTATAACCGGCTTAAACCATTTCAATCCGGTTTTCTCCAGTTTAAACCGGTTTAAGCTGGTTTAATCCGGTTTCCTCCGGTTTTAACCAGCTTAAACTAGTTCAATCCGCTTTTATCCAGTTTAAACCGTATCTATCTGGTTCTATCTGGTTGAAACCGGTTTAAACCGGTTCAATCCGGTTGTATCCGTTTTAAACCGGTTCATTCCGGTTTCATCCAGTTTGAACCAGTTTAAACCAGTTTAAACCAGTTCAATCCGGTTTTATCCGGTTTAAACCGGTTCTATCCGGTTCAATCCGGTTTAAACTGGTTTAAACCGGTTCTATCCAGTTCAATCCGGTTTAAACCGGTTTAAACCAGTTCAATCCGGTTTTATCCGGTTTAAACCGGTTCTATCCGGTTCAATCCGGTTTAAACTGGTTTAAACCGGTTCTATCCAGTTCAATCCGGTTTAAACCGGTTTAAACCAGTTCAATCCAGTTTTATCCGGTTTAAACCGGTTTAATCCGGTTTTGTCCGGATTAAACCGGTTTAAACCGGTTCTATCCGTTTCTATCCGGTTTAAACCGGTTTAAACCGATTCAATCCGGTTTTATCCAGTTTAAACCGGTTCAATCTGGTTTTATCCGGTTCAAACCGGTTCAATCCGGTTTTATCCGTTTTAGACCGGTTCTATCTGGTTCTATCCTGTTTAAACCAGTTTAAACCAGTTCATTCCGGATTTATCCGGTTTAAACCGGTTTAAACCGGTTCTATCCGTTTCAATCTGGTTTAAACCGGTTCTATCCGGTTCTATCTGGTTGAAACCGGTTTAAACCAGTTCAATCCGGTTTTATCCGGTTTAAACCGGTTCTATCCGTTTCAATCCGGTTTAAACCGGTTCTATCCGGTTTTATCTGGTTTAAACCGGTTCAATCTGATTTTATCCAGTTTAAACCGGTTCAATCCGGTTTTATCCGGTTTAAACCGGTTCTATCCGTTTCAATCCGGTTTAAACCGGTTCTATCCGGTTTTATCTGGTTTAAACCGGTTCAATCCGGTTTTATCCGGTTTAAATTGGTTCTATCCATTTCAATCCGGTTTAATCCGGTTCTATCCGGTTTTATCTGGTTTAAAACCAGTTCAATCCGGTTTTATCCGGTTTAAACCGGTTCTATCCGGGTCAACCCGGTTTAAACCGTTTCTGTCCGGTTCAATCCGGTTTAAACCGGTTTAAACCGGTTCTATCCGGTTTTATCCGGTTTAAAATGGTTTAAACCTGTTCAATCGGTTTTATCCAGTTTAAACCGGTTAAATCGGTTCTATCCAATTTAAACCTGTTCTATCCGGTTTAAACCAGTTTAAGCCGGATCAATCCGGTTTTATCAGTTTTAAACCGGTTTAAACCGCTTCAATCCGTTTTTATCCGGTTTAAACCTGTTTAAACCGGTTCAATCCGGTTTTATCTGGTTTAAACCATTTCTATCCGGGTCTATCCGGTTTAAACTGGTTTAAACCAGTTCATTCCGGATTTATTCAGTTTAAAAAGGTTGAAACCGGTTCAATCCAGTTTTATCCGGTTCAAACCGGTTCAATCCGGTTTTATCCGGTTTAGACCGGTTCTATCTGGTTCTATCCTGTTTAAACCAGTTTAAACCAGTTCATTCCGGATTTATCCGGTTTAAACCAGTTTAAACCGGTTCAATCCAGTTTCATCTGGTTCAAACCGGATCAAACCAGTTCAATCCGGTTTAAACCGTTTCTATCCGGTTCAATCTGGTTTTAACCGGTTTAAACCAGTTCATTCCGGATTTATCCGGTTTAAACCGGTTCAATCCGGTTTTATCCGGTTTAAACCGGTTCAATCCAGTTTTATCCGGTTTAAACCGGTTCAAACCTATTCAATCAGGTTTTATCCGGTTTAAACCGGTTCTATCCGGTTTTATCTGGTTTAAACCGGGTTAAACTGGTTCAATCCGGTTTTATCCGGTTTAAACCAGTTTAAACCGAATCAATCCAGTTTTATCAGGTTTAAACCGGTTTAAACTGGTTCAATCCGGTTTTATCCAGTTTAAACCATTTCAATCTGGTTTTATCCGTTTTAAACCGCTTTAAACCGGTTCAATCCTGTTTTATCTGGTTTAAACCGGTTCTATCCGATTCTATCCTGTTTAAACCAGTTCAATCCGGTTTTCTCCAGTTTAAACCGGTTCTATCCGGTTCAATCCGGTTTAAACCGGTTCTATCCGGTTTTATCCGGTTCAAACCGGTTCAATCTGGTTTTATCCAGTTTAAACCGGTTTAAACTGGTTCAATCGGTTTTATCCAGTTTAAACCGTTTCTATCCGGTTTAAACAAGTTTAGGCCGGTTCAATACGGTTTTATCAGTTTAAACCGGTTTAAACTGCTTCAATCCGTTTTTATCCGGTTTAAACTGGTTTCAACCGGTTCAATCCGTTTTTCTCCGGTTTAAACCGGTTTGAGCCGGTTCAATCCGGTTTTCTCCGGTTTTAACCGGCTTGAACCATTTCAATCCGGTTTTCTCCAGTTTAAACCGGTTTAAGACGGTTTAATCCGGTTTCCTCCGGTTTTAACCGGCTTAAACCAGTTCAATCCGCTTTTATCCAGTTTAAACCGGTTCTATCCGGTTCTATCCGGTTTAAACCGGTTCCATCTGGTTTTATCCGGTTTACACCGGTTCCATCTGGTTTTATCCGGTTTAAACCGGTTTAAACCGGTTCAATCGTTTTTATCCAGTTTAAACCGGTTCTATCTGGTTTAAACCAGTTTAAGCCGGTTGAATCCGGTTTTATCCGTTTTAAACCGGTTTAAGCTGCTTCAATCCGTTTTTATCCAGTTTAAACTGGTTTCAACCGGATCAATCCGTTTTTCTCCGGTTTAAACCGGTTTAAGCCGGTTCAATCCGGTTTTCTCTGGTTTTAACCGGCTTAAACCGGTTCAATCCGGTTTTCTCCAGTTTAAACCAGTTTAAGCTGGTTCAATCCGGTTTTCTCCGGTTTTAACCGGCTTAATCCGGTTCAATCCGCTTTTATCCAGTTTAAACCGGTTCTATCTGGTTCTATCCGGTTGAAACCGGTTTAAACCGGTTCAATCCGGTTTTATCCGGTATAAACCGGTTCATTCCGGTTTCATCCGGTATAAACCGGTTCATTCCGGTTTCAACCGGTTTGAACCGGTTTAAACCAGTTTAAACCAGCTCAATCCGGTTTTATCCATTTTAAACCGGTTCTTTCCAGTTCAATCCGGTTTCAACCGGTTTAAACCGGTTCTATCTGGTTTTATCAGCTTTAAACCGGTTTAAACCGGTTCAATCGGTTTTATCCAGTTTAAACTGGTTCTATCCGGTTTAAACCAGTTTAAGCCGGATCAATGCGGTTTTATCAGTTTTAAACCGGTTTAAACCGCCTCAATCCGTTTGTATCCGGTTTAAACTGGTTTAAACCGGTTCAATCCGGTTTTATCCGGTTTAAACCGGTTCTAGCCGGTTCTATCCGGTTTAAACCGGTTTAAACCAGTTCATTCCGGAATTATCCGATATAAACCGGTTTAAACCTGTTCAATCCCTTTTTATCAGGTATAAACCGGTTCAAGCCGGTTCAATCCGGTTTTATCCAGTTTAAGCCGGTTCAATCCGGTTCTATCCGGTTTAAACCGGTTCAATCCGGCTTTATCCATTTTAAAACGTTTCTATCTGGTTCTATCCGGTTGAATCCGTTTTAAACCGGTTCAACCCAGTTTTATTCGGTTTATACCAGTTCAATCCGGTTTTATCCGGTTTGAACCGGTTTAAACCGGTTCAAACCGGTTCAATCCGGTTTTATCCTGTTTAAACCGGTTCAAACCCTTTCAATCAGGTTTTATCCGGTTTAAACCGGTTCTATCCGGTTTTATCTGGTTTAAACCGGTTTAAACCGGTTCAATCCGGTTTTATCCGGTTTAAACCAGTTTAAACCGGATCAATCCAGTTTTATCCGGTTTAAACCGGTTTAAACTGGTTCAATCCGGTTTTATCCGGTTTAAACCGTTTCAATCTGGTTTTATCCGTTTTAAACCTCTTTAAACCGGTTCAGTACGGATTTATCCGTTTTAAACCGGTTTAAACCGGTTCAATCCGGTTTTATCTGGTTTAAACCAGTTCTATCCGGTTCTATCCTGTTTAAACCGGTTTAAAGCAGTTCAATCCGGTTTTATCCGGTTTAAACCGGTTCTATCCGGTTCAATCCGGTTTAAACCGGTTCTATCCGGTTTTATCCGGTTTAAACCGGTTCAATCTGGTTTTATCCGGTTTAAACCGGTTCAATCGGTTTTATCCAGTTTAAACCGGTTCTATCCGGTTTAAACCAGTTTAGGCTGGTTCAACACGGTTTTATCAGTTTTAAAACGGTTTAAACTGCTTCAATCCGTTTTTATCCGGTTTAAACCGGTTTCAACCGGTTCAATCCGGTTTTCTCCGGTTTAAACCGGTTTAAGCCAGTTCAATCCGGTTTTCTCCAGTTATAACCGGCTTAAACCATTTCAATCCGGTTTTCTCTAGTTTAAACCGGTTTAAGCTGGTTTAATCCGGTTTCCTCCGGTTTTAACCGGCTTAAACTAGTTCAATCCGCTTTTATCCAGTTTAAACCGTATCTATCTGGTTCTATCTGGTTGAAACCGGTTTAAACCAGTTCAATCCGGTTGTATCCGGTTTAAACCGGTTCATTCCGGTTTCATCCAGTTTGAACCAGTTTAAACCAGTTTAAACCAGTTCAATCCGGTTTTATCCGGTTTAAACCGGTTCTATCCGTTTCAATCCGGCTTAAACCGGTTCTATCCGGTTTTATCCGGTTTAAACCGGTTTAAGCCGGTTAAATCGGTTTTTTCCAGTTTAAACCGGTTCTATACGGTTATAACCAGTTTAAGCCAGTCCAATACGGTTTTATCAGTTTTAATCCGGTTTAAACTGCTTCAATCCGTTTTTATCCGGTTTAAACCAGTTTCAACCGGTTCAATCCGGTTTTCTCCGGTTTGAACCGGTTTAAGCCGGTCCAATCCGGTTTTCTCCGGTTTTAACCGGCTTAAACCAGTTCAATCCGGTTTTCTCCAGTTTAAACCAGTTTAAGCCACTTCAATCCGGTTTTCTACGGTTTTAACCGGCTAAAACCAGTTCAATCTGCTTTTATCCAGTTTAAACCAGTTCTATCTGGTTCTATCCGGTTGAAACCGCTTTAAACCGGTTCAATCCGGTTTTATCCGGTTTAAATCTGTTCATTCCGGTTTCATCCGGTTTGAAACTGTTTAAACCAGTTTAAACCAGTTCAATCCGGTTTCATCCGCTTTGAACCGGTTCTATCCGGTTCAATCCGGTTTAAACTGGTTTAAACTGGTTCTATCCAGTTCAATCCGGTTTAAACCGGTTTATACCGGTTCTATCTGGTTTTATCCGGTTTAAACCGGTTCAATCTGGTTTTATCTGGTTTAAACTGGTTTAAACAGGTTCAATTGGTTTTATCCAGTTTAAACCGGTTCTATCCGGTTTAAACAAGTTTAAGCCGGATCAATCCGGTTTTATCAGTTTTAAACAGGTTTTAACCGCTTCAATCTGATTTTATCCGGTTTAAACCGGTTCATTCTGGTTTCATCCGGTTTGAACCAGTTTGAACCGGTTTGAACCATTTCAATCCGGTTTTATCCGGTTTAAACCAGTTCTATCCGGGTCAATCCGGTTTAAACCGGTTCTGTCCAGTTCAATCCGGTTTAAACCGGTTTAAACCGGTTCTATCCGGTTTTATCCGGTTTAAAATGGTTTAAACCGGTTCAATCGGTTTTATCCAGTTTAAACCGGTTCAATCGGTTTTATCCAATTTAAACCGGTTCTATCCAGTTTAAACCAGTTTAAGCCGGATCAATCCGGTTTTATCAGTTTTAAACCGGTTTAAACCGCTTCAATCCGTTTTTATCCGGTTTAAACCTGTTTAAACCGGTTCAATCCGGTTTTATCTGGTTTAAACCATTTCTATCCGGGTCTATCCGGTTTAAACTGGTTTAAACCAGTTCATTCCGGATTTATTCAGTTTAAAAAGGTTGAAACCGGTTCAATCCAGTTTTATCCGGTTCAAACCGGTTCAATCCGGTTTTATCCGGTTTAGACCGGTTCTATCTGGTTCTATCCTGTTTAAACCAGTTTAAACCAGTTCATTCCGGATTTATCCGGTTTAAACTGGTTTAAACCGGTTCAATCCAGTTTCATCTGGTTCAAACCGGATCAAACCAGTTCAATCCGGTTTAAACCGTTTCTATCCGGTTCAATCTGGTTTTAACCGGTTTAAACCAGTTCATTCCGGATTTATCCGGTTTAAACCGGTTCAATCCGGTTTTATACGGTTTAAACCGGTTCAATCCGGTTTTATCCGGTTTGAACCGGTTTCAACCGGTTCAAACCGGTTCAATCCAGTTTTATCCTGTTTAAACCGGTTCAAACCTATTCAATCAGGTTTTATCCGGTTTAAACCGGTTCTATCCGGTTTTATCTGGTTTAAACCGGGTTAAACTGGTTCAATCCGGTTTTATCCGGTTTAAACCAGTTTAAACCGAATCAATCCAGTTTTATCAGGTTTAAACCGGTTTAAACTGGTTCAATCCGGTTTTATCCAGTTTAAACCATTTCAATCTGGTTTTATCCGTTTTAAACCACTTTAAACCGGTTCAATCCTGTTTTATCTGGTTTAAACCGGTTCTATCCGATTCTATCCTGTTTAAACCAGCTCAATCCGGTTTTCTCCAGTTTAAACCGGTTCTATCCGGTTCAATCCGGTTTAAACCGGTTCTATCCGGTTTTATCCGGTTCAAACCGGTTCAATCTGGTTTTATCCAGTTTAAACCGGTTTAAACTGGTTCAATCGGTTTTATCCAGTTTAAACCGTTTCTATCCGGTTTAAACAAGTTTAGGCCGGTTCAATACGGTTTTATCAGTTTAAACCGGTTTAAACTGCTTCAATCCGTTTTTATCCGGTTTAAACTGGTTTCAACCGGTTCAATCCGTTTTTCTCCGGTTTAAACCGGTTTGAGCCGGTTCAATCCGGTTTTCTCCGGTTTTAACCGGCTTGAACCATTTCAATCCGGTTTTCTCCAGTTTAAACCGGTTTAAGCCGGTTTAATCCGGTTTCCTCCGGTTTTAACCGGCTTAAACCAGTTCAATCCGCTTTTATCCAGTTTAAACCGGTTCTATCCGGTTCTATCCGGTTTAAACCGGTTCCATCTGGTTTTATCCGGTTTACACCGGTTCCATCTGGTTTTATCCGGTTTAAACCGGTTTAAACCGGTTCAATCGTTTTTATCCAGTTTAAACCGGTTCTATCCGGTTTAAACCAGTTTAAGCCGGATGAATCCGGTTTTATCCGTTTTAAACCGGTTTAAGCTGCTTCAATCCGTTTTTATCCAGTTTAAACTGGTTTCAACCGGATCAATCCGTTTTTCTCCGGTTTAAAGCGGTTTAAGCCGGTTCAATCCGGTTTTCTCTGGTTTTAACCGGCTTAAACCGGTTCAATCCGGTTTTCTCCAGTTTAAACCAGTTTAAGCTGGTTCAATCCGGTTTTCTCCGGTTTTAACCGGCTTAATCCGGTTCAATCCGCTTTTATCCAGTTTAAACCGGTTCTATCTGGTTCTATCCGGTTGAAACCGGTTTAAACCGGTTCAATCCGGTTTTATCCGGTATAAACCGGTTCATTCCGGTTCATCCGGTTTGAACCGGTTTAAACCAGTTTAAACCAGCTCAATCCGGTTTTATCCATTTTAAACCGGTTCTTTCCAGTTCAATCCGGTTTCAACCGGTTTAAACCGGTTC
This sequence comes from Cynocephalus volans, assembly GCF_027409185.1. Lineage (NCBI taxonomy): Eukaryota > Metazoa > Chordata > Mammalia > Dermoptera > Cynocephalidae > Cynocephalus > Cynocephalus volans. The sequence continues at coordinate 262,767 of NW_026902369.1, read as the reverse complement.
TATCCGGTTTTATCCGGTTTAAACGAGTTCAATCTGGTTTTATCAGCTTTAAACCGGTTTAAACCGGTTCAATCGGTTTTATCCAGTTTAAACCGGTTCTATCCGTTTCAATCCGGCTTAAACCGGTTCTATCCGGTTTTATCCGGTTTAAACCGGTTTAAGCCGGTTCAATCGGTTTTTTGCAGTTTAAACCGGTTCTATCCGGTTATAACCAGTTTAAGCCAGTCCAATATGGTTTTATCAGTTTTAATCCGGTTTAAACTGCTTCAATCCGTTTTTATCCGGTTTAAACCAGTTTCAACCGGTTCAATCCGGTTTTCTCCGGTTTGAACCGGTTTAAGCCGGTCCAATCCGGTTTTCTCCGGTTTTAACCGGCTTAAACCAGTTCAATCCGGTTTTCTCCAGTTTAAACCAGTTTAAGCCACTTCAATCCGGTTTTCTACGGTTTTAACCGGCTAAAACCAGTTCAATCTGCTTTTATCCAGTTTAAACCGGTTCTATCTGGTTCTATCCGGTTGAAACCGCTTTAAACCGGTTCAATCCGGTTTTATCCGGTTTAAATCTGTTCATTCCAGTTTCATCCGGTTTGAAACTGTTTAAACCAGTTTAAACCAGTTCAATCCGGTTTCATCCGCTTTGAACCGGTTCTATCCGGTTCAATCCGGTTTAAACTGGTTTAAACTGGTTCTATCCAGTTCAATCCGGTTTAAACCGGTTTATACCGGTTCTATCTGGTTTTATCCGGTTTAAACCGGTTCAATCTGGTTTTATCTGGTTTAAACTGGTTTAAACAGGTTCAATTGGTTTTATCCAGTTTAAACCGGTTCTATCCGGTTTAAACAAGTTTAAGCCGGATCAATCCGGTTTTATCAGTTTTAAACAGGTTTTAACCGCTTCAATCTGATTTTATCCGGTTTAAACCGGTTCATTCTGGTTTCATCCGGTTTGAACCAGTTTGAACCGGTTTGAACCATTTCAATCCGGTTTTATCCGGTTTTAAACCGGTTCTATCCGGGTCAATCCGGTTTAAACCGGTTCTGTCCAGTTCAATCCGGTTTAAACCGGTTTAAACCGGTTCTATCCGGTTTTATACGGTTTAAAATGGTTTAAACCGGTTCAATCGGTTTTATCCAGTTTAAACCGGTTCAATCGGTTTTATCCAATTTAAACTGGTTCTATCCGGTTTAAACCAGTTTAAGCCGGATCAATCCGGTTTTATCAGTTTTAAACCGGTTTAAATCGCTTCAATCCGTTTTTATCCGGTTTAAACCTGTTTAAACCGGTTCAATCCGGTTTTATCTGGTTTAAACCATTTCTATCCGGGTCTATCCGGTTTAAACTGGTTTAAACCAGTTCATTCCGGATTTATTCAGTTTAAAAAGGTTGAAACCGGTTCAATCCAGTTTTATCCGGTTCAAACCGGTTCAATCCGGTTTTATCCGGTTTAGACCGGTTCTATCTGGTTCTATCCTGTTTAAACCAGTTTAAACCAGTTCATTCCGGATTTATCCGGTTTAAACCGGTTTAAACCGGTTCAATCCAGTTTCATCTGGTTCAAACCAGATCAAACCAGTTCAATCCGGTTTAAACCGTTTCTATCCGGTTCAATCTGGTTTAAACCGGTTTAAACCAGTTCATTCCGGATTTATCCGGTTTAAACCGGTTCAATCCAGTTTCATCTGGTTCAAACCGGATCAAACCAGTTCAATCCGGTTTAAACCATTTCTATCCGGTTCAATCTGGTTTAAACCAGTTTAAACCAGTTCATTCCGGATTTATCCGGTTTAAACCGGTTCAATCCGGTTTTATCCGGTTTAAACCGGTTCAATCCGGTTTTATCCGGTTTGAACCGGTTTAAACCGGTTCAAACCGGTTCAATCCAGTTTTATCCTGTTTAAACCGGTTCAAACCTATTCAATCAGGTTTTATCCGGTTATAAACCGGTTCTATCCGGTTTTATCTGGTTTAAACCGGGTTAAACTGGTTCAATCCGGTTTTATCCGGTTTAAACCAGTTTAAACCGAATCAATCCAGTTTTATCAGGTTTAAACCGGTTTAAACTGGTTCAATCCGGTTTTATCCAGTTTAAACCATTTCAATCTGGTTTTATCCGTTTTAAACCGCTTTAAACCGGTTCAATCCTGTTTTATCTGGTTTAAACCGGTTCTATCCAATTCTATCCTGTTTAAACCAGTTCAATCCGGTTTTCTCCAGTTTAAACCGGTTCTATCCGGTTCAATCCGGTTTAAAACCGGTTCTATCCGGTTTTATCCGGTTCAAACCGGTTCAATCTGGTTTTATCCAGTTTAAACCGGTTTAAACTGGTTCAATCGGTTTTATCCAGTTTAAACCGTTTCTATCCGGTTTAAACAAGTTTAGGCCAGTTCAATACGGTTTTATCAGTTTAAACCGGTTTAAACTGCTTCAATCCGTTTTTATCCGGTTTTAAACTGGTTTCAACCGGTTCAATCCGTTTTTCTCCGGTTTAAACCGGTTTGAGCCGGTTCAATCCGGTTTTCTCCGGTTTTAACCGGCTTGAACCATTTCAATCCGGTTTTCTCCAGTTTTAAACCGGTTTAAGCCGGTTTAATCCGGTTTCCTCCGGTTTTAACCGGCTTAAACCAGTTCAATCCGCTTTTATCCAGTTTAAACCGGTTCTATCCGGTTCTATCCGGTTTAAACCGGTTCCATCTGGTTTTATCCGGTTTACACCGGTTCCATCTGGTTTTATCCGGTTTAAACCGGTTTTAAACCGGTTCAATCGTTTTTATCCAGTTTAAACCGGTTCTATCCGGTTTAAACCAGTTTAAGCCGGTTGAATCCGGTTTTATCCGTTTTAAACCGGTTTAAGCTGCTTCAATCCGTTTTTATCCAGTTTAAACTGGTTTCAACCGGATCAATCCGTTTTTCTCCGGTTTAAAGCGGTTTAAGCCGGTTCAATCCGGTTTTCTCTGGTTTTAACCGGCTTAAACCGGTTCAATCCGGTTTTCTCCAGTTTAAACCAGTTTAAGCTGGTTCAATCCGGTTTTCTCCGGTTTTAACCGGCTTAATCCGGTTCAATCCGCTTTTATCCAGTTTAAACCGGTTCTATCTGGTTCTATCCGGTTGAAACCGGTTTAAACCGGTTCAATCCGGTTTTATCCGGTATAAACCGGTTCATTCCGGTTTCATCCGGTTTGAACCGGTTTAAACCAGTTTAAACCAGCTCAATCCGGTTTTATCCATTTTAAACCGGTTCTTTCCAGTTCAATCCGGTTTCAACCGGTTTAAAACCGGTTCTATCCGGTTTTATCCGGTTTAAACGAGTTCAATCTGGTTTTATCAGCTTTAAACCGGTTTAAACCGGTTCAATCGGTTTTATCCAGTTTAAACCGGTTCTATCCGTTTCAATCCGGCTTAAACCGGTTCTATCCGGTTTTATCCGGTTTAAACCGGTTTAAGCCGGTTCAATCGGTTTTTTGCAGTTTAAACCGGTTCTATCCGGTTATAACCAGTTTAAGCCAGTCCAATATGGTTTTATCAGTTTTAATCCGGTTTAAACTGCTTCAATCCGTTTTTATCCGGTTTAAACCAGTTTCAACCGGTTCAATCCGGTTTTCTCCGGTTTGAACCGGTTTAAGCCGGTCCAATCCGGTTTTCTCCGGTTTTAACCGGCTTAAACCAGTTCAATCCGGTTTTCTCCAGTTTAAACCAGTTTAAGCCACTTCAATCCGGTTTTCTATGGTTTTAACCGGCTAAAACCAGTTCAATCTGCTTTTATCCAGTTTAAACCGGTTCTATCTGGTTCTATCCGGTTGAAACCGCTTTAAACCGGTTCAATCCCGTTTTATCCGGTTTAAATCTGTTCATTCCAGTTTCATCCGGTTTGAAACTGTTTAAACCAGTTTAAACCAGTTCAATCCGGTTTCATCCGCTTTGAACCGGTTCTATCCGGTTCAATCCGGTTTAAACTGGTTTAAACTGGTTCTATCCAGTTCAATCCGGTTTAAACCGGTTTATACCGGTTCTATCTGGTTTTATCCGGTTTAAACCGGTTCAATCTGGTTTTATCTGGTTTAAACTGGTTTAAACAGGTTCAATTGGTTTTATCCAGTTTAAACCGGTTCTATCCGGTTTAAACAAGTTTAAGCCGGATCAATCCGGTTTTATCAGTTTTAAACAGGTTTTAACCGCTTCAATCTGATTTTATCCGGTTTAAACCGGTTCATTCTGGTTTCATCCGGTTTGAACCAGTTTGAACCGGTTTGAACCATTTCAATCCGGTTTTATCCGGTTTAAACCGGTTCTATCCGGGTCAATCCGGTTTAAACCGGTTCTGTCCAGTTCAATCCGGTTTAAACCTGTTTAAACCGGTTCTATCCGGTTTTATACGGTTTAAAATGGTTTAAACCGGTTCAATCGGTTTTATCCAGTTTAAACCGGTTCAATCGGTTTTATCCAATTTAAACTGGTTCTATCCGGTTTAAACCAGTTTAAGCCGGATCAATCCGGTTTTATCAGTTTTAAACCGGTTTAAATCGCTTCAATCCGTTTTTATCCGGTTTAAACCTGTTTAAACCGGTTCAATCCGGTTTTATCTGGTTTAAACCATTTCTATCCGGGTCTATCTGGTTTAAACTGGTTTAAACCAGTTCATTCCGGATTTATTCAGTTTAAAAAGGTTGAAACCGGTTCAATCCAGTTTTATCCGGTTCAAACCGGTTCAATCCGGTTTTATCCGGTTTAGACCGGTTCTATCTGGTTCTATCCTGTTTAAACCAGTTTAAACCAGTTCATTCCGGATTTATCCGGTTTAAACCGGTTTAAACCGGTTCAATCCAGTTTCATCTGGTTCAAACCGGATCAAACCAGTTCAATCCGGTTTAAACCGTTTCTATCCGGTTCAATCTGGTTTAAACCGGTTTAAACCAGTTCATTCCGGATTTATCCGGTTTAAACCGGTTCAATCCAGTTTCATCTGGTTCAAACCGGATCAAACCAGTTCAATCCGGTTTAAACCATTTCTATCCGGTTCAATCTGGTTTAAACCAGTTTAAACCAGTTCATTCCGGATTTATCCGGTTTAAACCGGTTCAATCCGGTTTTATCCGGTTTAAACCGGTTCAATCCGGTTTTATCCGGTTTGAACCGGTTTTAAACCGGTTCAAACCGGTTCAATCCAGTTTTATCCTGTTTAAACCGGTTCAAACCTATTCAATCAGGTTTTATCCGGTTTAAACCGGTTCTATCCGGTTTTATCTGGTTTAAACCGGGTTAAACTGGTTCAATCCGGTTTTATCCGGTTTAAACCAGTTTAAACCGAATCAATCCAGTTTTATCAGGTTTAAACCGGTTTAAACTGGTTCAATCCGGTTTTATCCAGTTTAAACCATTTCAATCTGGTTTTATCCGTTTTAAACCGCTTTAAACCGGTTCAATCCTGTTTTATCTGGTTTAAACCGGTTCTATCCGATTCTATCCTGTTTAAACCAGTTCAATCCGGTTTTCTCCAGTTTAAACCGGATCTATCCGGTTCAATCCGGTTTAAACCGGTTCTATCCGGTTTTATCCGGTTCAAACCGGTTCAATCTGGTTTTATCCAGTTTAAACCGGTTTAAACTGGTTCAATCGGTTTTATCCAGTTTAAACCGTTTCTATCCGGTTTAAACAAGTTTAGGCCGGTTCAATACGGTTTTATCAGTTTAAACCGGTTTAAACTGCTTCAATCCGTTTTTATCCGGTTTAAACTGGTTTCAACCGGTTCAATCCGTTTTTCTCCGGTTTAAACCGGTTTGAGCCGGTTCAATCCGGTTTTCTCCGGTTTTAACCGGCTTGAACCATTTCAATCCGGTTTTCTCCAGTTTAAACCGGTTTAAGCCGGTTTAATCCGGTTTCCTCCGGTTTTAACCGGCTTAAACCAGTTCAATCCGCTTTTATCCAGTTTAAACCGGTTCTATCCGGTTCTATCCGGTTTAAACCGGTTCCATCTGGTTTTATCCGGTTTACACCGGTTCCATCTGGTTTTATCCGGTTTAAACCGGTTTAAACCGGTTCAATCGTTTTTATCCAGTTTAAACCGGTTCTATCCGGTTTAAACCAGTTTAAGCCGGTTGAATCCGGTTTTATCCGTTTTAAACCGGTTTAAGCTGCTTCAATCCGTTTTTATCCAGTTTAAACTGGTTTCAACCGGATCAATCCGTTTTTCTCCGGTTTAAACCGGTTTAAGCCGGTTCAATCCGGTTTTCTCTGGTTTTAACCGGCTTAAACCGGTTCAATCCGGTTTTCTCCAGTTTAAACCAGTTTAAGCTGGTTCAATCCGGTTTTCTCCGGTTTTAACCGGCTTAATCCGGTTCAATCCGCTTTTATCCAGTTTAAACCGGTTCTATCTGGTTCTATCCGGTTGAAACCGGTTTAAACCGGTTCAATCCGGTTTTATCCGGTATAAACCGGTTCATTCCGGTTTCATCCGGTTTGAACCGGTTTAAACCAGTTTAAACCAGCTCAATCCGGTTTTATCCATTTTAAACCGGTTCTTTCCAGTTCAATCCGGTTTCAACCGGTTTAAACGGTTCTATCCGGTTCAATCCGGTTTAAACTGGTTTAAACCGGTTCTATCCAGTTCAATCCGGTTTAAACCGGTTTAAACTGGTTCTATCCGGTTTTATCCGGTTTAAAATGGTTTAAACCTGTTCAATCGGTTTTATCCAGTTTAAACCGGTTCAATCGGTTTTATCCAATTTAAACCGGTTCTATCCGGTTTAAACCAGTTTAAGCCGGATCAATCCGGTTTTATCAGTTTTAAACCGGTTTAAACCGCTTCAATCCGTTTTTATCCGGTTTAAACCTGTTTAAACCGGTTCAATCCGGTTTTATCTGGTTTAAACCATTTCTATCCGGGTCTATCCGGTTTAAACTGGTTTAAACCAGTTCATTCCGGATTTATTCAGTTTAAAAAGGTTGAAACCGGTTCAATCCAGTTTTATCCGGTTCAAACCGGTTCAATCCGGTTTTATCCGGTTTAGACCGGTTCTATCTGGTTCTATCCTGTTTAAACCAGTTTAAACCAGTTCATTCCGGATTTATCCGGTTTAAACCGGTTTAAACCGGTTCAATCCAGTTTCATCTGGTTCAAACCGGATCAAACCAGTTCAATCCGGTTTAAACCGTTTCTATCCGGTTCAATCTGGTTTAAACCGGTTTAAACCAGTTCATTCCGGATTTATCCGGTTTAAACCGGTTCAATCCGGTTTTATCCGGTTTAAACCGGTTCAATCCGGTTTTATCCGGTTTGAACCGAAACCGGTTCAAACCGGTTCAATCCAGTTTTATCCTGTTTAAACCGGTTCAAACCTATTCAATCAGGTTTTATCCGGTTTAAACCGGTTCTATCCGGTTTTATCTGGTTTAAACCGGGTTAAACTGGTTCAATCCGGTTTTATCCGGTTTAAACCAGTTTAAACCGAATCAATCCAGTTTTATCAGGTTTAAACCGGTTTAAACTGGTTCAATCCGGTTTTATCCAGTTTAAACCATTTCAATCTGGTTTTATCCGTTTTAAACCGCTTTAAACCGGTTCAATCCTGTTTTATCTGGTTTAAACCGGTTCTATCCGATTCTATCCTGTTTAAACCAGTTCAATCCGGTTTTCTCCAGTTTAAACCGGATCTATCCGGTTCAATCCGGTTTAAACCGGTTCTATCTGGTTTTATCCGGTTCAAACCGGTTCAATCTGGTTTTATCCAGTTTAAACCGGTTTAAACTGGTTCAATCGGTTTTATCCAGTTTAAACCGTTTCTATCCGGTTTAAACAAGTTTAGGCCGGTTCAATACGGTTTTATCAGTTTAAACCGGTTTAAACTGCTTCAATCCGTTTTTATCCGGTTTAAACTGGTTTCAACCGGTTCAATCCGTTTTTCTCCGGTTTAAACCGGTTTGAGCCGGTTCAATCCGGTTTTCTCCGGTTTTAACCGGCTTGAACCATTTCAATCCGGTTTTCTCCAGTTTAAACCGGTTTAAGCCGGTTTAATCCGGTTTCCTCCGGTTTTAACCGGCTTAAACCAGTTCAATCCGCTTTTATCCAGTTTAAACCGGTTCTATCCGGTTCTATCCGGTTTAAACCGGTTCCATCTGGTTTTATCCGGTTTACACCGGTTCCATCTGGTTTTATCCGGTTTAAACCGGTTTAAACCGGTTCAATCGTTTTTATCCAGTTTAAACCGGTTCTATCCGGTTTAAACCAGTTTAAGCCGGTTGAATCCGGTTTTATCCGTTTTAAACCGGTTTAAGCTGCTTCAATCCGTTTTTATCCAGTTTAAACTGGTTTCAACCGGATCAATCCGTTTTTCTCCGGTTTAAAGCGGTTTAAGCCGGTTCAATCCGGTTTTCTCTGGTTTTAACCGGCTTAAACCGGTTCAATCCGGTTTTCTCCAGTTTAAACCAGTTTAAGCTGGTTCAATCCGGTTTTCTCCGGTTTTAACCGGCTTAATCCGGTTCAATCCGCTTTTATCCAGTTTAAACCGGTTCTATCTGGTTCTATCCGGTTGAAACCGGTTTAAACCGGTTCAATCCGGTTTTATCCGGTATAAACCGGTTCATTCCGGTTTCATCCGGTTTGAACCGGTTTAAACCAGTTTAAACCAGCTCAATCCGGTTTTATCCATTTTAAACCGGTTCTTTCCAGTTCAATCCGGTTTCAACCGGTTTAAACCGGTTCTATCCGGTTTTATCCGGTTTAAACGAGTTCAATCTGGTTTTATCAGCTTTAAACCGGTTTAAACCGGTTCAATCGGTTTTATCCAGTTTAAACCGGTTCTATCCGTTTCAATCCGGCTTAAACCGGTTCTATCCGGTTTTATCCGGTTTAAACCGGTTTAAGCCGGTTCAATCGGTTTTTTGCAGTTTAAACCGGTTCTATCCGGTTATAACCAGTTTAAGCCAGTCCAATATGGTTTTATCAGTTTTAATCCGGTTTAAACTGCTTCAATCCATTTTTATCCGGTTTAAACCAGTTTCAACCGGTTCAATCCGGTTTTCTCCGGTTTGAACCGGTTTAAGCCGGTCCAATCCGGTTTTCTCCGGTTTTAACCGGCTTAAACCAGTTCAATCCGGTTTTCTCCAGTTTAAACCAGTTTAAGCCACTTCAATCCGGTTTTCTATGGTTTTAACCGGCTAAAACCAGTTCAATCTGCTTTTATCCAGTTTAAACCGGTTCTATCTGGTTCTATCCGGTTGAAACCGCTTTAAACCGGTTCAATCCGGTTTTATCCGGTTTAAATCTGTTCATTCCAGTTTCATCCGGTTTGAAACTGTTTAAACCAGTTTATACCAGTTCAATCCGGTTTCATCCGCTTTGAACCGGTTCTATCCGGTTCAATCCGGTTTAAACTGGTTTAAACAGGTTCTATCCAGTTCAATCCGGTTTAAACCGGTTTATACCGGTTCTATCTGGTTTTATCCGGTTTAAACCGGTTCAATCTGGTTTTATCTGGTTTAAACTGGTTTAAACAGGTTCAATTGGTTTTATCCAGTTTAAACCGGTTCTATCCGGTTTAAACAAGTTTAAGCCGGATCAATCCGGTTTTATCAGTTTTAAACAGGTTTTAACCGCTTCAATCTGATTTTATCCGGTTTAAACCGGTTCATTCTGGTTTCATCCGGTTTGAACCAGTTTGAACCGGTTTGAACCATTTCAATCCGGTTTTATCCGGTTTAAACCGGTTCTATCCGGGTCAATCCGGTTTAAACCGGTTCTGTCCAGTTCAATCCGGTTTAAACCGGTTTAAACCGGTTCTATCCGGTTTTATACGGTTTAAAATGGTTTAAACCGGTTCAATCGGTTTTATCCAGTTTAAACCGGTTCAATCGGTTTTATCCAATTTAAACTGGTTCTATCCGGTTTAAACCAGTTTAAGCCGGATCAATCCGGTTTTATCAGTTTTAAACCGGTTTAAATCGCTTCAATCCGTTTTTATCCGGTTTAAACCTGTTTAAACCGGTTCAATCCGGTTTTATCTGGTTTAAACCATTTCTATCCGGGTCTATCCGGTTTAAACTGGTTTAAACCAGTTCATTCCGGATTTATTCAGTTTAAAAAGGTTGAAACCGGTTCAATCCAGTTTTATCCGGTTCAAACCGGTTCAATCCGGTTTTATCCGGTTTAGACCGGTTCTATCTGGTTCTATCCTGTTTAAACCAGTTTAAACCAGTTCATTCCGGATTTATCCGGTTTAAACCGGTTTAAACCGGTTCAATCCAGTTTCATCTGGTTCAAACCGGATCAAACCAGTTCAATCCGGTTTAAACCGTTTCTATCCGGTTCAATCTGGTTTAAACCGGTTTAAACCAGTTCATTCCGGATTTATCCGGTTTAAACCGGTTCAATCCAGTTTCATCTGGTTCAAACCGGATCAAACCAGTTCAATCCGGTTTAAACCATTTCTATCCGGTTCAATCTGGTTTAAACCAGTTTAAACCAGTTCATTCCGGATTTATCCGGTTTAAACCGGTTCAATCCGGTTTTATCCGGTTTAAACCGGTTCAATCCGGTTTTATCCGGTTTGAACCGGTTTAAACCGGTTCAAACCGGTTCAATCCAGTTTTATCCTGTTTAAAACCGGTTCAAACCTATTCAATCAGGTTTTATCCGGTTTAAACCGGTTCTATCCGGTTTTATCTGGTTTAAACCGGGTTAAACTGGTTCAATCCGGTTTTATCCGGTTTAAACCAGTTTAAACCGAATCAATCCAGTTTTATCAGGTTTAAACCGGTTTAAACTGGTTCAATCCGGTTTTATCCAGTTTAAACCATTTCAATCTGGTTTTATCCGTTTTAAACCGCTTTAAACCGGTTCAATCCTGTTTTATCTGGTTTAACCGGTTCTATCCGATTCTATCCTGTTTAAACCAGTTCAATCCGGTTTTCTCCAGTTTAAACCGGATCTATCCGGTTCAATCCGGTTTAAACCGGTTCTATCCGGTTTTATCCGGTTCAAACCGGTTCAATCTGGTTTTATCCAGTTTAAACCGGTTTAAACTGGTTCAATCGGTTTTATCCAGTTTAAACCGTTTCTATCCGGTTTAAACAAGTTTAGGCCGGTTCAATACGGTTTTATCAGTTTAAACCGGTTTAAACTGCTTCAATCCGTTTTTATCCGGTTTAAACTGGTTTCAACCGGTTCAATCCGTTTTTCTCCGGTTTAAACCGGTTTGAGCCGGTTCAATCCGGTTTTCTCCGGTTTTAACCGGCTTGAACCATTTCAATCCGGTTTTCTCCAGTTTAAACCGGTTTAAGCCGGTTTAATCCGGTTTCCTCCGGTTTTAACCGGCTTAAACCAGTTCAATCCGCTTTTATCCAGTTTAAACCGGTTCTATCCGGTTCTATCCGGTTTAAACCGGTTCCATCTGGTTTTATCCGGTTTACACCGGTTCCATCTGGTTTTATCCGGTTTAAACCGGTTTAAACCGGTTCAATCGTTTTTATCCAGTTTAAACCGGTTCTATCCGGTTTAAACCAGTTTAAGCCGGTTGAATCCGGTTTTATCCGTTTTAAACCGGTTTAAGCTGCTTCAATCCGTTTTTATCCAGTTTAAACTGGTTTCAACCGGATCAATCCGTTTTTCTCCGGTTTAAACCGGTTTAAGCCGGTTCAATCCGGTTTTCTCTGGTTTTAACCGGCTTAAACCGGTTCAATCCGGTTTTCTCCAGTTTAAACCAGTTTAAGCTGGTTCAATCCGGTTTTCTCCGGTTTTAACCGGCTTAATCCGGTTCAATCCGCTTTTATCCAGTTTAAACCGGTTCTATCTGGTTCTATCCGGTTGAAACCGGTTTAAACCGGTTCAATCCGGTTTTATCCGGTATAAACCGGTTCATTCCGGTTTCATCCGGTTTGAACCGGTTTAAACCAGTTTAAACCAGCTCAATCCGGTTTTATCCATTTTAAACCGGTTCTTTCCAGTTCAATCCGGTTTCAACCGGTTTAAACCGGTTCTATCCGGTTTTATCCGGTTTAAACGAGTTCAATCTGGTTTTATCAGCTTTAAACCGGTTTAAACCGGTTCAATCGGTTTTATCCAGTTTAAACCGGTTCTATCCGTTTCAATCCGGCTTAAACCAGTTCTATCCGGTTTTATCCGGTTTAAACCGGTTTAAGCCGGTTCAATCGGTTTTTTGCAGTTTAAACCGGTTCTATCCGGTTATAACCAGTTTAAGCCAGTCCAATATGGTTTTATCAGTTTTAATCCGGTTTAAACTGCTTCAATCCGTTTTTATCCGGTTTAAACCAGTTTCAACCGGTTCAATCCGGTTTTCTCCGGTTTGAACCGGTTTAAGCCGGTCCAATCCGGTTTTCTCCGGTTTTAACCGGCTTAAACCAGTTCAATCCGGTTTTCTCCAGTTTAAACCAGTTTAAGCCACTTCAATCCGGTTTTCTACGGTTTTAACCGGCTAAAACCAGTTCAATCTGCTTTTATCCAGTTTAAACCGGTTCTATCTGGTTCTATCCGGTTGAAACCGCTTTAAACCGGTTCAATCCGGTTTTATCCGGTTTAAATCTGTTCATTCCAGTTTCATCCGGTTTGAAACTGTTTAAACCAGTTTAAACCAGTTCAATCCGGTTTCATCCGTTTGAACCGGTTCTATCCGGTTCAATCCGGTTTAAACTGGTTTAAACTGGTTCTATCCAGTTCAATCCGGTTTAAACCGGTTTATACCGGTTCTATCTGGTTTTATCCGGTTTAAACCGGTTCAATCTGGTTTTATCTGGTTTAAACTGGTTTAAACAGGTTCAATTGGTTTTATCCAGTTTAAACCGGTTCTATCCGGTTTAAACAAGTTTAAGCCGGATCAATCCGGTTTTATCAGTTTTAAACAGGTTTTAACCGCTTCAATCTGATTTTATCCGGTTTAAACCGGTTCATTCTGGTTTCATCCGGTTTGAACCAGTTTGAACCGGTTTGAACCATTTCAATCCGGTTTTATCCGGTTTAAACCGGTTCTATCCGGGTCAATCCGGTTTAAACCGGTTCTGTCCAGTTCAATCCGGTTTAAACCGGTTTAAACCGGTTCTATCCGGTTTTATACGGTTTAAAATGGTTTAAACCGGTTCAATCGGTTTTATCCAGTTTAAACCGGTTCAATCGGTTTTATCCAATTTAAACTGGTTCTATCCGGTTTAAACCAGTTTAAGCCGGATCAATCCGGTTTTATCAGTTTTAAACCGGTTTAAATCGCTTCAATCCGTTTTTATCCGGTTTAAACCTGTTTAAACCGGTTCAATCCGGTTTTATCTGGTTTAAAACATTTCTATCCGGGTCTATCCGGTTTAAACTGGTTTAAACCAGTTCATTCCGGATTTATTCAGTTTAAAAAGGTTGAAACCGGTTCAATCCAGTTTTATCCGGTTCAAACCGGTTCAATCCGGTTTTATCCGGTTTAGACCGGTTCTATCTGGTTCTATCCTGTTTAAACCAGTTTAAACCAGTTCATTCCGGATTTATCCGGTTTAAACCGGTTTAAACCGGTTCAATCCAGTTTCATCTGGTTCAAACCGGATCAAACCAGTTCAATCCGGTTTAAACCGTTTCTATCCGGTTCAATCTGGTTTAAACCGGTTTAAACCAGTTCATTCCGGATTTATCCGGTTTAAACCGGTTCAATCCAGTTTCATCTGGTTCAAACCGGATCAAACCAGTTCAATCCGGTTTAAACCATTTCTATCCGGTTCAATCTGGTTTAAACCAGTTTAAACCAGTTCATTCCGGATTTATCCGGTTTAAACCGGTTCAATCCGGTTTTATCCGGTTTAAACCGGTTCAATCCGGTTTTATCCGGTTTGAACCGGTTTAAACCGGTTCAAACCGGTTCAATCCAGTTTTATCCTGTTTAAACCGGTTCAAACCTATTCAATCAGGTTTTATCCGGTTTAAACCGGTTCTATCCGGTTTTATCTGGTTTAAACCGGGTTAAACTGGTTCAATCCGGTTTTATCCGGTTTAAACCAGTTTAAACCGAATCAATCCAGTTTTATCAGGTTTAAACCGGTTTAAACTGGTTCAATCCGGTTTTATCCAGTTTAAACCATTTCAATCTGGTTTTATCCGTTTTAAACCGCTTTAAACCGGTTCAATCCTGTTTTATCTGGTTTAAACCGGTTCTATCCGATTCTATCCTGTTTAAACCAGTTCAATCCGGTTTTCTCCAGTTTAAACCGGTTCTATCCGGTTCAATCCGGTTTAAACCGGTTCTATCCGGTTTTATCCGGTTCAAACCGGTTCAATCTGGTTTTATCCAGTTTAAACCGGTTTAAACTGGTTCAATCGGTTTTATCCAGTTTAAACCGTTTCTATCCGGTTTAAACAAGTTTAGGCCGGTTCAATACGGTTTTATCAGTTTAAACCGGTTTAAACTGCTTCAATCCGTTTTTATCCGGTTTAAACTGGTTTCAACCGGTTCAATCCGTTTTTCTCCGGTTTAAACCGGTTTGAGCCGGTTCAATCCGGTTTTCTCCGGTTTTAACCGGCTTGAACCATTTCAATCCGGTTTTCTCCAGTTTAAACCGGTTTAAGCCGGTTTAATCCGGTTTCCTCCGGTTTTAACCGGCTTAAACCAGTTCAATCCGCTTTTATCCAGTTTAAACCGGTTCTATCCGGTTCTATCCGGTTTAAACCGGTTCCATCTGGTTTTATCCGGTTTACACCGGTTCCATCTGGTTTTATCCGGTTTAAACCGGTTTAAACCGGTTCAATCGTTTTTATCCAGTTTAAACCGGTTCTATCCGGTTTAAACCAGTTTAAGCCGGTTGAATCCGGTTTTATCCGTTTTAAACCGGTTTAAGCTGCTTCAATCCGTTTTTATCCAGTTTAAACTGGTTTCAACCGGATCAATCCGTTTTTCTCCGGTTTAAACCGGTTTAAGCCGGTTCAATCCGGTTTTCTCTGGTTTTAACCGGCTTAAACCGGTTCAATCCGGTTTTCTCCAGTTTAAACCAGTTTAAGCTGGTTCAATCCGGTTTTCTCCGGTTTTAACCGGCTTAATCCGGTTCAATCCGCTTTTATCCAGTTTAAACCGGTTCTATCTGGTTCTATCCGGTTGAAACCGGTTTAAACCGGTTCAATCCGGTTTTATCCGGTATAAACCGGTTCATTCCGGTTTCATCCGGTTTGAACCGGTTTAAACCAGTTTAAACCAGCTCAATCCGGTTTTATCCATTTTAAACCGGTTCTTTCCAGTTCAATCCGGTTTCAACCGGTTTAAACCGGTTCTATCCAGTTTTATCCGGTTTAAACCAGTTCAATCTGGTTTTATCAGCTTTAATCCGGTTTAAACCGGTTCAATCGGGTTTATCCAGTTTAAACCGGTTCTATCCGGTTTAAACCAGTTTAAGCCGGATCAATGCGGTTTTATCAGTTTTAAACCGGTTTAAACCGCCTCAATCCGTTTGTATCCGGTTTAAACTGGTTTAAACCGGTTCAATCCGGTTTTATCCGGTTTAAACCGGTTCTAGCCGGTTCTATCCGGTTTAAACCGGTTTAAACCAGTTCATTCCGGAATTATCCGATATAAACCGGTTTAAACCTGTTCAATCCCGTTTTATCAGGTATAAACCGGTTTAAGCCGGTTCAATCCGGTTTTATCCAGTTTAAGCCGGTTCAATCCGTTTTTATTTGTTTAAACCGGTTTAAACCGGTTCAATCCGGCTTTATCCATTTTAAAACGTTTCTATCTGGTTCTATCCGGTTGAATCCGTTTTAAACCGGTTCAACCCAGTTTTATTCGGTTCAAACCGGTTCAATCCGGTTTTATCCTGTTTAAACCGGTTCAAACCCTTTCAATCAGGTTTTATCCGGTTTAAACCGGTTCTATCCGGTTTTATCTGGTTTAAACCGGTTTAAACTGGTTCAATCCGGTTTTATCCGGTTTAAACCAGTTTAAACCGGATCAATCCGGTTTTATCCGGTTTAAACCGGTTTAAACTGGTTCAATCCGTTTTTATCCGGTTTAAACCGTTTCAATCTGGTTTTATCCGTTTTAAACCTCTTTAAACCGGTTCAGTCCGGATTTATCCGTTTTAAACCGGTTTAAACCGGTTCAATCCGGCTTTATCTGGTTTAAACCAGTTCTATCCGGTTCTATCCTGTTTAAACCGGTTTAAAGCAGTTCAATCCGGTTTTATCCGGTTTAAACCGGTTCTATCCGGTTCAATCTGGTTTAAACCGGTTCTATCCAGTTTTATCCGGTTTAAACCGGTTCAATCTGGTTTTATCCGGTTTAAACCGGTTCAATCGGTTTTATCCAGTTTAAACCGGTTCTATCCGGTTTAAACCAGTTTAGGCTGGTTCAACACGGTTTTATCAGTTTTAAACCGGTTTAAACTGCTTCAATCCGTTTTTATCCGGTTTAAACCGGTTTCAACCGGTTCAATCCGGTTTTCTCCGGTTTAAACCGGTTTAAGCCAGTTCAATCCGGTTTTCTCCAGTTATAACCGGCTTAAACCATTTCAATCCGGTTTTCTCCAGTTTAAACCGGTTTAAGCTGGTTTAATCCGGTTTCCTCCGGTTTTAACCGGCTTAAACTAGTTCAATCCGCTTTTATCCAGTTTAAACCGTATCTATCTGGTTCTATCTGGTTGAAACCGGTTTAAACCAGTTCAACCCGGTTGTATCCGGTTTAAACCGGTTCATTCCGGTTTCATCCAGTTTGAACCAGTTTAAACCAGTTTAAACCAGTTCAATCCGGTTTTATCCGGTTTAAACCGGTTCTATCCGGTTCAATCCAGTTTAAACTGGTTTAAACCGGTTCTATCCAGTTCAATCCGGTTTAAACCGGTTTAAACCAGTTCAATCCGGTATTATCCGGTTTAAACCGGTTCTATCCGGTTCAATCCGGTTTAAACCGGTTTAAACCAGTTCAATCCAGTTTTATCCGGTTTAAACCGGTTTAATCTGGTTTTGTCCGGATTAAACCGGTTTAAACCGGTTCTATCCGTTTCTATCCGGTTTAAACCGGTTTAAACCGATTCAATCCGGTTTTATCCGGTTTAAACCGGTTCAATCTGGTTTTATCCGTTTTAAACTGCTTGAAACCGGTTCAGTCCGGTTTTATCCGTTTTAAAACGGTTTAAACAGGTTCAATCTGGTTTTATCTGGTTTAAACCGCTTCAATCCGTTTTTATCCGGTTTAAACCAGTTCTATCCTGTTCTATCCGGTTTAAACCATTTTAAACCAGTTCATTCCGGATTTATCCGATTTAAACCGGTTTAAACTGGTTCAATCCAGTTTTATCCGGTTTAAACTGTTTAAGCCGGTTCAATCTGGTTGTATCCGGTTTAAACAGGTTTAATCTGGTTCAATCCGGTTTTATCCGGTTTAAACCGTCTTAAACCGGTTCAATCCGGTTTTATCCAGTTTAAAACGTTTCTATCTGGTTCTATCCGGTTGAAACCGTTTTAAACCGGTTCAATCCGGTTTTATCCGGTTTAAACCGGTTCAATCCAGTTCTAACTGATTTAAACCGGTTTAAACTTGTTCAATCCGTTTTTACGCAGATTGAACCAGTTTAATCCGGATCAATCCGGTTTTATCCGGTTTAAACCGGTTTAAACTGGTTCAATCCGGTTTTATCCGGTTTAAACCGGTTCTATCCGGTTTAAACCAGTTTGAAACGGTTCGATCCGGTTTTATCCGGTTTAAACCGGTTCAATCCGGTTTTATCCGGTTTAAACCAGTTCATTCCGGTTTTATCCTGTTTAAACCAGTTTGAAGCGGTTCAATCTGGTTTTATCCGGTTTAAACTGGTTTAAGCGGTACAATCCGGTTTTATTCGGTTTAAACCGGTTCTATCCGCTTCTATCCGGTTTGAAGCGGTTCTATCTGGTTTTATCCGGTTTAAACCGGTTGAAACTGGTTTTATCTGGTTTAAACCGGTTTCAACCGGTTCAATCCGGTTTTATCCGGTTTAAACCAGTTTAAACCGGATCAATCCGGTTTTATCCGGTTTAAACTGGTTCAATCTGGTTTTATCCGTTTTAAACCGCTTTAAACCGGTTCAGTCCGGATTTATCCGTTTTAAACCGGTTTAAACCGGTTCAATCCGGTTTTATCTGGTTTAAACCAGTTCTATCCGGTTCTATCCTGTTTAAACCGGTTTAAACCAGTTCAATCCGGTTTTATCCGGTTTAAACCGGTTCAATCGGTTTTATCCAGTTTAAACCGGTTCTATCCGGTTTAAACCAGTTTAGGCAGGTTCAATACGGTTTTATCAGTTTTAAACCGGTTTAAACTGCTTCAATCCGTTTTTATCCGGTTTAAACCGGTTTCAACAAGTTCAATCCGGTTTTCTCCGGGTTAAACCGGTTTAAGCCAGTTCAATCCGGTTTTCTCCAGTTATAACCGGCTTAAACCATTTCAATCCGGTTTTCTCCAGTTTAAACCGGTTTAAGCTGGTTTAATCCGGTTTCCTCCGCTTTTAACCGGCTTAAAGTATTTCAATCCGCTTTTATCCCGTTTAAACCGTTTCTATCTGGTTCTATCCGGTTGAAACCGGTTTAAACCGGTTCAATCCGGTTGTATCCGGTTTAAACCGGTTCATTCCGGTTTCATCCAGTTTGAACCAGTTTAAACCAGTTTAAACCAGTTCAATCCAGTTTTATCCGGTTTAAACCGGTTCTATCCGGTTCAATCCGGTTTAAACTGGTTTAAACCGGTTCTATCCAGTTCAATCCGGTTTAAACCGGTTTAAACCGGTTCTATCCGGTTTTATCCAGTTTAAACCGGTTCAATCTGGTTTTATCCGGTTCAAACCGTTTTAAACAGGTTCAATCGGTTTTATCCAGTTTAAACCGGTTCAATCCGTTTGAAACCAGTTTAAGCCGGATCAATCTGGTTTTAT
The DNA here is from genome assembly GCF_027409185.1 of Cynocephalus volans. NCBI lineage: Eukaryota > Metazoa > Chordata > Mammalia > Dermoptera > Cynocephalidae > Cynocephalus > Cynocephalus volans. The sequence continues at coordinate 243,906 of NW_026902369.1, read as the reverse complement.
CAGTTTTAAACCGGTTCAAACCGCTTCAATCCGTTTTTATCCAGTTTAAACCAGTTCTATCCGGTTCTATCCGGTTTAAAACGTTTTAAACCAGTTCATTCCGGATTTATCCGATTTAAACCGGTGTAAACTGGTTCAATCAAGTTTTATCCGGTTTAAACCGGTTTAAGCCGGTTCAATCTGGTTTTATCCGGTTTAAACCGGGTTAAACTGTTTCAATCCGGTTTTATCCGGTTTAAACCAGTTTAAAAGGGATCAATCCAGTTTTATCAGGTTTAAACCGGTTTAAACTTGTTCAATCCGTTTTTACGCAGATTGAACCAGTTTAATCCAGATCAATCCGGTTTTATCCGGTTTAAACCGGTTTAAACTGGTTCAATCCGGTTTTATCCGGTTTAAACCGGTTCTATCCGGTTTAAACCAGTTTGAACCGGTTCTATACGGTTTTATCCGGTTCAAACCGGTTCAATCTGGTTTTATCCAGTTTAAACCGGTTTAAACTGGTTCAATCGGTTTTATCCAGTTTAAACCGTTTCTATCCGGTTTAAACAAGTTTAGGCCGATTCAATACGGTTTTATCAGTTTAAACCGGTTTAAACTGCTTCAATCCGTTTTTATCCGGTTTAAACTGGTTTCAACCGGTTCAATCCGTTTTTCTCCGGTTTAAACCGGTTTGAGCCGGTTCAATCCGGTTTTCTCCGGTTTTAACCGGCTTGAACCATTTCAATCCGGTTTTCTCCAGTTTAAACCGGTTTAAGCCGGTTTAATCCGGTTTCCTCCGGTTTTAACCGGCTTAAACCAGTTCAATCCGCTTTTATCCAGTTTAAACCGGTTCTATCCGGTTCTATCCGGTTTAAACCGGTTCCATCTGGTTTTATCCGGTTTACACCGGTTCCATCTGGTTTTATCCGGTTTAAACCGGTTTAAACCGGTTCAATCGTTTTTATCCAGTTTAAACCGGTTCTATCCGGTTTAAACCAGTTTAAGCCGGTTGAATCCGGTTTTATCCGTTTTAAACCGGTTTAAGCTGCTTCAATCCGTTTTTATCCAGTTTAAACTGGTTTCAACCGGATCAATCCGTTTTTCTCCGGTTTAAACCGGTTTAAGCCGGTTCAATCCGGTTTTCTCTGGTTTTAACCGGCTTAAACCGGTTCAATCTGGTTTTCTCCAGTTTAAACCAGTTTAAGCTGGTTCAATCCGGTTTTCTCCGGTTTTAACCGGCTTAATCCGGTTCAATCCGGTTTTATCCGGTATAAACCGGTTCATTCCGGTTTCATCCGGTTTGAACCGGTTTAAACCAGTTTAAACCAGCTCAATCCGGTTTTATCCATTTTAAACCGGTTCTTTCCAGTTCAATCCGGTTTCAACCAGTTTAAACCGGTTCTATCCGGTTTTATCCGGTTTAAACCAGTTCAATCTGGTTTTATCAGCTTTAAACCGGTTTAAACCGGTTCAATCGGGTTTATCCAGTTTAAACCGGTTCTATCCGGTTTAAACCAGTTTAAGCCGGATCAATGCGGTTTTATCAGTTTTAAACCGGTTTAAACCGCCTCAATCCGTTTGTATCCGGTTTAAACTGGTTTAAACCGGTTCAATCCGGTTTTATCCGGTTTAAACCGGTTCTAGCCGGTTCTATCCGGTTTAAACCGGTTTAAACCAGTTCATTCCGGAATTATCCGATATAAACCGGTTTAAACCTGTTCAATCCCGTTTTATCAGGTATAAACCGGTTTAAGCCGGTTCAATCCGGTTTTATCCAGTTTAAGCCGGTTCAATCCGGTTCTATCCGGTTAAAACCGGTTCAATCCGGTTCAATCCGTTTTTATCTTGTTTAAACCGGTTTAAACCGGTTCAATCCGGCTTTATCCATTTTAAAACGTTTCTATCTGGTTCTATCCGGTTGAATTCGTTTTAAACCGGTTCAACCCAGTTTTATTCGGTTCAAACCGGTTCAATCCGGTTTTATCCTGTTTAAACCGGTTCAAACCCTTTCAATCAGGTTTTATCCGGTTTAAACCGGTTCTATCCGGTTTTATCTGGTTTAAACCGGTTTAAACTGGTTCAATCCGGTTTTATCCGGTTTAAACCAGTTTAAACCGGATCAATCCGGTTTTATCCGGTTTAAACCGGTTTAAACTGGTTCAATCCGGTTTTATCCGGTTTAAACCGTTTCAATCTGGTTTTATCCGTTTTAAACCTCTTTAAACCGGTTCAGTCCGGATTTATCCGTTTTAAACCGGTTTAAACCGGTTCAATCCGGTTTTATCTGGTTTAAACCAGTTCTATCCGGTTCTATCCTGTTTAAACCGGTTTAAAGCAGTTCAATCCGGTTTTATCCGGTTTAAACCGGTTCTATCCGGTTCAATCCGGTTTAAACCGGTTCTATCCGGTTTTATCCGGTTTAAACCGGTTCAATCTGGTTTTATCCGGTTTAAACCGGTTCAATCGGTTTTATCCAGTTTAAACCGGTTCTATCCGGTTTAAACCAGTTTAGGCTGGTTCAACACGGTTTTATCAGTTTTAAACCGGTTTAAACTGCTTCAATCCGTTTTTATCCGGTTTAAACCGGTTTCAACCGGTTCAATCCGGTTTTCTCCGGTTTAAACCGGTTTAAGCCAGTTCAATCCGGTTTTCTCCAGTTATAACCGGCTTAAACCATTTCAATCCGGTTTTCTCCAGTTTAAACCGGTTTAAGCTGGTTTAATCCGGTTTCCTCCGGTTTTAACCGGCTTAAACTAGTTCAATCCGCTTTTATCCAGTTTAAACCGTATCTATCTGGTTCTATCTGGTTGAAACCGGTTTAAACCAGTTCAATCCGGTTGTATCCGGTTTAAACCGGTTCATTCCGGTTTCATCCAGTTTGAACCAGTTTAAACCAGTTTAAACCAGTTCAATCCGTTTTTATCCGGTTTAAACCGGTTCTATCCGGTTCAATCCAGTTTAAACTGGTTTAAACCGGTTCTATCCAGTTCAATCCGGTTTAAACCGGTTTAAACCAGTTCAATCCGGTATTATCCGGTTTAAACCGGTTCTATCCGGTTCAATCCGGTTTAAACCGGTTTAAACCAGTTCAATCCAGTTTTATCCGGTTTAAACCGGTTTAATCTGGTTTTGTCCGGATTAAACCGGTTTAAACCGGTTCTATCCGTTTCTATCCGTTTTAAACCGGTTTAAACCGATTCAATCCGGTTTTATCCGGTTTAAACCGGTTCAATCTGGTTTTATCCGTTTTAAACTGCTTGAAACCGGTTCAGTCCGGTTTTATCCGTTTTAAAACGGTTTAAACAGGTTCAATCTGGTTTTATCTGGTTTAAACCGCTTCAATCCGTTTTTATCCGGTTTAAACCAGTTCTATCCTGTTCTATCCGGTTTAAACCATTTTAAACCAGTTCATTCCGGATTTATCCGATTTAAACCGGTTTAAACTGGTTCAATCCAGTTTTATCCGGTTTAAACCGGTTTAAGCCGGTTCAATCTGGTTGTATCCGGTTTAAACAGGTTTAATCTGGTTCAATCCGGTTTTATCCGGTTTAAACCGTCTTAAACCGGTTCAATCCGGTTTTATCCAGTTTAAAACGTTTCTATCTGGTTCTATCCGGTTGAAACCGTTTTAAACCGGTTCAATCCGGTTTTATCCGGTTTAAACCGGTTCAATCCAGTTCTAACTGATTTAAACCGGTTTAAACTTGTTCAATCCGTTTTTACGCAGATTGAACCAGTTTAATCCGGATCAATCCGGTTTTATCCGGTTTAAACCGGTTTAAACTGGTTCAATCCGGTTTTATCCGGTTTAAACCGGTTCTATCCGGTTTAAACCAGTTTGAACCGGTTCGATCCGGTTTTATCCGGTTTAAACCGGTTCAATCCGGTTTTATCCGGTTTAAACCAGTTCATTCCGGTTTTATCCTGTTTAAACCAGTTTGAACCGGTTCAATCTGGTTTTATCCGGTTTAAACTGGTTTAAGCGGTACAATCCGGTTTTATTCGGTTTAAACCGGTTCTATCCGCTTCTATCCGGTTTGAAGCGGTTCTATCTGGTTTTATCCGGTTTAAACCGGTTGAATCTGGTTTTATCTGGTTTAAACCGGTTTCAACCGGTTCAATCCGGTTTTATCCGGTTTAAACCAGTTTAAACCGGATCAATCCGGTTTTATCCGGTTTAAACTGGTTCAATCTGGTTTTATCCGTTTTAAACCGCTTTAAACCGGTTCAGTCCGGATTTATCCGTTTTAAACCGGTTTAAACCGGTTCAATCCGGTTTTATCTGGTTTAAACCAGTTCTATCCGGTTCTATCCTGTTTAAACCGGTTTAAACCAGTTCAATCCGGTTTTATCCGGTTTAAACCGGGTGTATCCGGTTCAATCCGGTTTAAACCGGTTCTATCCGGTTTTATCCGGTTTAAACCGGTTCAATCTGGTTTTATCCGGTTTAAACCGGTTCAATCGGTTTTATCCAGTTTAAACCGGTTCTATCCGGTTTAAACCAGTTTAGGCAGGTTCAATACGGTTTTATCAGTTTTAAACCGGTTTAAACTGCTTCAATCCGTTTTTATCCGGTTTAAACCGGTTTCAACAAGTTCAATCCGGTTTTCTCCGGGTTAAACCGGTTTAAGCCAGTTCAATCCGGTTTTCTCCAGTTTAAACCGGTTTAAGCTGGTTTAATCCGGTTTCCTCCGCTTTTAACCAGCTTAAAGTATTTCAATCCGCTTTTATCCCGTTTAAACCGTTTCTATCTGGTTCTATCCGGTTGAAACCGGTTTAAACCGGTTCAATCCGGTTGTATCCGGTTTAAACCGGTTCATTCCGGTTTCATCCAGTTTGAACCAGTTTAAACCAGTTTAAACCAGTTCAATCCAGTTTTATCCGGTTTAAACCGGTTCTATCCGGTTCAATCCGGTTTAAACTGGTTTAAACCGGTTCTATCCAGTTCAATCCGGTTTAAACCGGTTTAAACCGGTTCTATCCGGTTTTATCCAGTTTAAACCGGTTCAATCTGGTTTTATCCGGTTCAAACCGTTTTAAACAGGTTCAATCGGTTTTATCCAGTTTAAACCGGTTCAATCCGGTTGAAACCAGTTTAAGCCGGATCAATCTGGTTTTATCAGTTTTAAACCGGTTCAAACCGCTTCAATCCGTTTTTATCCAGTTTAAACCAGTTCTATCCGGTTCTATCCGGTTTAAAACGTTTTAAACCAGTTCATTCCGGATTTATCCGATTTAAACCGGTGTAAACTGGTTCAATCAAGTTTTATCCGGTTTAAACCGGTTTAAGCTGGTTCAATCTGGTTTTATCCGGTTTAAACCGGGTTAAACTGTTTCAATCCGGTTTTATCCGGTTTAAACCAGTTTAAAAGGGATCAATCCAGTTTTATCAGGTTTAAACCGGTTTAAACTTGTTCAATCCGTTTTTACGCAGATTGAACCAGTTTAATCCAGATCAATCCGGTTTTATCCGGTTTAAACCGGTTTAAACTGGTTCAATCCGGTTTTATCCGGTTTAAACCGGTTCTATCCGGTTTAAACCAGTTTGAACCGGTTCTATACGGTTTTATCCGGTTTAAACCGGTTCAATCTTGTTTTATCCGGTTTAAACCGTTTGAAACCAGTTCAATCCGGTTTTGTCCGGTTTAGACCAGTTCAATCCGGTTTTATCCGGTTTACACCGGTTCTATGCTGTTTATACCAATTTAAGCCTGTTCAATCGGGTTTTATCCAGTTTAGACCTGTTTAAGCCGGTTCATTCCGGTTTTATCCAGCTTAAACCGGTTTAAACCCTTTCAATCCGTTTTTATCCGGTTTCAACCGGTTTACACCGGTTCAATCCGGTTTTATCCGGTTTATACCGTTTCTATCCGGTTCTAACCGTTTTAAACCGGTTTAAACCAGTTCATTCCGGTTTTATCCGGTTTCAAGCGGTTTGAACCGGTTCAATCCGGTTTTATCCGGTTTCAACCGGTTTCAACCGGTTCAATCCGGTTTTATCCGGTTTAAACCGGTTTAAGCCGGTTCAATCCGGTTTTATCCGGTTTAAAACGGTTCAATCTGGTTTGATCCGGTTTAAACCAGTTTGAACCTGTTCAATCCGGTTTTATCCGGTTTAAACGGGTTCTATCCGGTTCTATCCGTTTGAAACCGGTTTAAACTGGTTCAATCCGGTTTTATCCGGTTTAAACTGGTTCAATCCGGTTTTATCCTGTTTAAACCAGTTTAAACCGGTTCAATCCGGTTTTATCCGGTTTAAACGGGTTTAAACCGGTTCTATCCGGTTTTATCCGGTTTAAACCGGTTTAAACTTGTTCAATCCGGTTTTATCCGGTTTAAACCGGTTCTACCCGGTTTAAACCGGTTTAAACCGCTTCTATCCGGTTTAAACCGGTGCAATCCGGTTTTATCCGGTTTAAACGGGTTTAAACCGGTTCTATCTGGTTGAAACCGGTTTTTAAACAGCTTCAATCCGGTTTTATACGGTTTAAACCGGTTTAAACCGGTTCAATCCGGTTTTATCCGTTTTATACCGTTTCTATCCAGTTCTATCCGTTTTAACCGGTTTAAACCAGTTCATTCCGGTTTTATCCGGTTTAAACCGGTTTAAACCCTTTCAATCCGTTTTTATCCGGTTTCAACCGGTTTACACCTGTTCAATCCGGTTTTATCCGGTTTATACCGTTTCTATCCAGTTCTATCCATTTTAAACAGGTTTGAAACGGTTCAATCCGGTTTTATCCGGTTTAAAACCAGTTCATTCCGGTTTTATCCGGTTAAAAACCGGTTTTGAAACGGTTCAATACGGTTTTATCTGGTTTAAACCGGTTCAATCCTGTTTTATCCAGTTTAAACCGGTTCTATCCGGTTCTATCCTGTTGAAACCAGTTTAAACCAGTTCAATCCGGTTTTATCTGGTTTAAACCGGTTCAATCTGGTTTTATTCGGTTTAAAACCGGTTTTATCCGGTTTAGACCAGTTTAAACCAGTTCTATCCGGTTTTAATCGGATTAAACCGGTTCAATCTGGTTTTATCCGTTTTAAACCGCTTTAAAACGGTTTAATTCGGTTTTATCCGGTTTAAACCAGTTTGAACCGTTTCAATCCGGTTTTATCCGGTTTAAACCGGTTTAAAACCGGTTCCTATCCGGTTTTTATCTAGTTTAAACCGGTTCTATCCGGTTCTATCCTGTTTAAATTGGTTTAAACCGGTTCTATCCTGTTCTATCCTGTTTTAACCGGTTAAAACCAGTTCAATCCCGTTTTATCCAGTTTAAACTGGTTCTATTCATTTCCATCTGGTTTAAAAGGGTTTAAACTGGTTCAATCCGGTTTTATACGTTTTAAACCAGTTCAATCTGATTTTATCCGATTTAAACTGGTTCAATTTGGTTTTATCCGGTTTAAACCATTTTGAACCGGTTCAATCCGGTTTTATCCGGTTTAAACCGGTTTAAACCAGGTCAATCCGGTTTTATCCGGTTTAAACCTCTTCAATCCGGTTTTCTCCAGTTTAAACCGGTTTAAAACCTTTCAATCCGTTTTTTTCCGGTTCAACCGGTTTACACCTGTTCAATCCGGTTTTATCCGGTTTATACCGTTTCTATCCAGTTCCATCCGTTTTAAACCGGTTTAAACCAGTTCAATCCGGTTTTATCCGGTTTAAACCGGTTGGTTCAATCCGGTTTTATCCGGTTTAAACCGGTTCTATCTGGTTCTATCCGGTTGAAACCAGTTTAAACCGGTTCAATCCGGTTTTATCCGGTTTAAACCGGTTTTATCCGGTTTAGACCAGTTTAAACCAGTTCAATCCGGTTTTAATCGGCTTAAACCGGTTCAATCTGGTTTTATCCAGTTTAAACCGCTTTAAAACGGTTTAATCCGGTTTTTTCCCGTTTAAACCAGTTTGAACCGGTTCAATCCGATTTAAACCAGTTTTAGCCGGTTCAATCCGGTTTTATCCAGTTTAAACCGGTTCTATCCGGTTCTATCCGGTTGAAACCAGTTTAAACCGGTTCAATCCGGTTTTATCCAGTTTAAACCAGTTCTATCCGGTTTAAACCAGTTTAATCCAGTTCAATCCGGTTTTATCCGTTTTATACCGGTCCTATCGGGTTTAAACAGGTTTAGGCCGTTTCATTCCGGTTTTATCAGTTTTAAAACCGGTTTAAACTGCTTCAATCCGTTTATATCCGGTTTAAACCGGTAACAACCGGTTCAATCCGGTTTTCTACAGTTTAAACCGGTTTAAGCCGGTTCCATCCTGTTTTCTCCGGTTTTAACCGGCTTTAACCAGTTCAATCCGCTTTTATCCAGTTTAAACCAGTACAATCCGGTTTTATCTGGTTTAAACCGGTTCAATCTGGTTTTATCCGGTTTTAAACCGGTTTTATCCGGTTTAGACCAGTTTAAACCAGTTCAATCCGGTTTTAATCGGATTAAACCGGTTCAATCTGGTTTTATCCAATTTTAAAACCGCTTTTAAAAACGGTTTAATCCGGTTTTATCCGGTTTTAAACCAGTTTGAACCGTTTCAATCCAGTTTTATCGGTATAACCGGTTTAAGCCGGTTCAATCCGGTTTTATCCGGTTTAAACCGGTTCAATCTGGTTTCATCCGGTTTAAACCAGTTTGAACCGGTTCAATCCGGTTTTATCCAGTTTAAACCGGTTCTTTCCTGTTCTATCCGGTTTCAAACCAGTTTAAACTCGGTTCAATCCGGTTTTATCCGGTTTAAACCGGTTTTATCCGGTTTAGAACAGTATAACCCATTTCAATCCGGTTTTAATCGGCTTAAACCGGTTCAATCTGGTTTTATCCAGTTTAAACCGCTTTAAAACGGTTTAATCCGGTTTTATCCCGTTTAAACCAGTTTGAACCGGTTCAATCCGGTTTAAACCGGTTTAAGCCGGTTCAATCCGGTTTTATCCAGTTTAAACCGGTTCTATCCGGTTCTATCCGGTTGAAACCAGTTTAAACCGGTTCAATCCGGTTTTATCCGGTTTAAAAAGGTTCAATCCGGTTTTATCCGGTTTAAACCAGTTCATTCCAGTTTTATCCGGTTAAAACCGGTTTGAAAGTGTTCAATCCGGTTTTTATCCGGCTAAAACTGGTTCAGTCCGGTTTTATCCGATTTAAACCAGTTCATTCCGGTTTTAATCCGGTTTAAACTGGTTTGAACCGTTTAAATCCGGTTTTATCCGGTTTAAACCAGTTCACTCCGGTTTTATCCGGTTATAAACTGGTTTACACCGGTTCAATCCGGTTTTATCCGGTTTATACCGTTTCTATTCGGTTCTATCCGTTTTAAACCGGTTTAAACCAGTTCATTCCGGTTTTATACCGGTTTCAACCGGTTTGAACCGGTTCAATCCGGTTTTATCCGGTTTCAACCGGTTTGAACCGGTTCAATCCGGTTTTATCCGGTTTAAACCGGTTTAAGCCGGTTCAATCCGGTTTTATACCGGTTTAAACCGGTTCAATCTGGTTTGATCCGGTTTAAACCAGTTTGAACCTGTTCAATCCGGTTTTATCCGGTTTAAACGGTTCTATCCGGTTCTATCCGGTTGAAACCGGTTTAAACTGGTTCAATCCGGTTTTATCCGGTTTAAACTGGTTCAATCCGGTTTTATCCTGTTTTAAACCAGTTTAAACCGGTTCAAATCCGGTTTTATCCGGTTTAAACGGGTTTAAACCGGTTCTATCCCGTTTTATCCAGTTTAAAACCGGTTGAAACTTGTTCAATCCGGTTTTATCCGGTTTAAACCGGTTCTATCCGGTTTTAAACCGGTTAAAACCGCTTCTATCCGTTTAAACCGGTTTTAAACCGGTGCAATCCGGGTTTTATCCGGTTTAAACGGGGTTTAAACCGGTTCTATCCGGTTGAAACCGGTTTAAACAGCTTCAATCCGGTTTTATACGTTTTATACCGGTTTAAACCGGTTCAATCCGGTTTTATCCGTTTTATACCGTTTCTATCCAGTTCTATCCGTTTTAAACCGGTTGAAACCAGTTCATTCCGGTTTTATCTGGTTTAAACCGGTTTAAACCCTTTCAATCCGTTTTTATCCGGTTTCAACCGGTTTACACCTGTTCAATCCGGTTTTATCCGGTTTATACCGTTTCTATCCAGTTCTATCCGTTTTAAACAGGTTTGAAACGGTTCAATCCGGTTTTATCCGGTTTAAACCAGTTCATTCCGGTTTTATCCGGTTAAAACCGGTTTGAAACGGTTCAATCCGGTTTTATCTGGTTTAAACCGGTTCAATCCTGTTTTATCCAGTTTAAACCGGTTCTATCCGGTTCTATCCTGTTGAAACCAGTTTAAACCAGTTCAATCCGGTTTTATCTGGTTTAAACCGGTTCAATCTGGTTTTATCCGGTTTAAACCGGTTTTATCCGGTTTAGACCAGTTTAAACCAGTTCAATCCGGTTTTAATCGGATTAAACCCGTTCAATCTGGTTTTATCCGTTTTAAACCGCTTTAAAACGGTTTAATTCGGTTTTATCCGGTTTAAACCAGTTTGAACCGTTTCAATCCGGTTTTATACGGTTTAAACCGGTTTAAACCGGTTCTATCCGGTTTTATCTAGTTTAAACCGGTTCTATCCGGTTCTATCCTGTTTAAATTGGTTTAAACCGGTTCTATCCTGTTCTATCCTGTTTTAACCGGTTAAACCAGTTCAATCCGGTTTTATCCAGTTTAAACTGGTTCTATTCATTTCCATCTGGTTTAAAAGGGTTTAAACTGGTTCAATCCGGTTTTATACGTTTTAAACCAGTTCAATCTGATTTTATCCGATTTAAACTGGTTCAATTTGGTTTTATCCGGTTTAAACCGGTTTGAACCGGTTCAATCCGGTTTTATCCGGTTTAAACCGGTTTAAACCAGGTCAATCCGGTTTTACCCGGTTTAAACCTCTTCAATCCGGTTTTCTCCAGTTTAAACCGGTTTAAACCCTTTCAATCCGTTTTTATCCGGTTTCAACCGGTTTACATCTGTTCAATCCGGTTTTATCCGGTTTATACCGTTTCTATCCAGTTCCATCCGTTTTAAACCGGTTTAAACCAGTTCATTCCGGTTTTATCCGGTTTAAACCGGTTTGAACCGGTTCAATCCGGTTTTATCCGGTTTAAACCGGTTTAAGCCGGTTCAATCCGGTTTTATCCGGTTTAAACCGGTTCTATCCGGTTCTATCCGGTTGAAACCAGTTTAAACCGGTTCAATCCGGTTTTATCCGGTTTAAACCGGTTTTATCCGGTTTAGACCAGTTTAACCCAGTTCAATCCGGTTTTAATCGGCTTAAACCGGTTCAATCTTTTTTTATCCAGTTTAAACCGCTTTAAAACGGTTTAATCCGGTTTTATCCCGTTTAAACCAGTTTGAACCGGTTCAATCCGGTTTAAACCAGTTTAAGCTGGTTCAGTCCGGTTTTATCCAGTTTAAACCGGTTCTATCCGGTTCTATCTGGTTGAAACCAGTTTAAACCGGTTCAATCCGGTTTTATCCGGTTTAAACCGGTTCAATCCGGTTTTATCCGGTTTAAACCAGTTCATTCCAGTTTTATCCGGTTAAAACCGGTTTGAACCGTTTAAATCCGGTTTTATCCGGTTTAAACCAGATCACTCCGGTTTTATCCGGTTTAAACCGGTTTGTACCGGTTCAATCCGGTTTTATCCGGTTTAAACCGGTTTAAGCTGGTTCAATCCGGTTTTATCCAGTTTAAACCGGTTCTATCCGGTTCTATCCGGTTGAAACCGGTTTAAACCAGTTCAATCCGGTTTTATCCGGTTTAAACTGTTTCAGTCCGGTTTTATCCGGTTTAAACCAGTTCATTCCGGTTTTATCCGGTTTAAACCAGTTCACTCCAGTTTTATCCGGTTTAAACCGGTTTGTACCGGTTCAATCTGGTTTTATCCGGTTAAAACCGGTTTGAAACGGTTCAATCCGGTTTTATCCGGTTTTAAACCGGTTTAAGCTGGTTTAATCCGGTTTTATCCAGTTTAAATCGGTTCAATCCGGTTTTATCCGGTTTAAACCGGTTCTATCCGGTTCTATCCGGTTGAAACCAGTTTAAACCGGTTCAATCCGGTTTTATCCGGTTTAAACCGGTTTTATCCGTTTTAGACCAGTTTAAACCAGTTCAATCCGGTTTTAATCGGCTTAAACCGGTTCAATCTGGTTTTATCCAGTTTAAACCGCTTTAAAACGGTTTAATCTAGTTTTTTCCCGTTTAAACCAGTTTTAACCCGTTCAATCCGGTTTAAACCGGTTTTAGCCGGTTCAATCCAGTTTTATCCAGTTTAAACCGGTTCTATCCGGTTCTATCCGGTTGAAACCAGTTTAAACCGGTTCAATCCGGTTTTATCCAGTTTAAACCAGTTCTATCCGGTTTAAACCAGTTTAATCCAGTTCAATCCGGTTTTATCCGTTTTATACCGGTCCTATCGGGTTTAAACAGGTTTAGGCCGGTTCATTCCGGTTTTATCAGTTTTAAACCGGTTTAAACTGCTTCAATCCGTTTATATCCGGTTTAAACCGGTAACAAACGGTTCAATCCGGTTTTCTCCGGTTTAAACCGGTTTAAGCCGGTTCCATCCTGTTTTCTCCGGTTTTAACCGGCTTTAACCAGTTCAATCCGCTTTTATCCAGTTTAAACCATTACAATCCGGTTTTATCTGGTTCAAACCGGTTCAATCTGGTTTTATCCGGTTTAAACCGGTTTTATCCGGTTTAGACCAGTTTAAACCAGTTCAATCCGGTTTTAATCGGATTAAACCGGTTCAATCTGGTTTTATCCGTTTTAAACCGCTTTAAAACGGTTTAATCCGGTTTTATCCGGTTTAAACCAGTTTGAACCGTTTCAATCCAGTTTTATCCGGTTTAAACCGGTTTAAGTCGGTTCAATCCGGTTTTATCCGGTTTAAACCGGTTCAATCTGGTTTCATCCGGTTTAAACCAGTTTGAACCGGTTCAATCCGGTTTTATCCAGTTTAAACCGGTTCTATCCGGTTCTATCCGGTTGAAACCAGTTTAAACCGGTTCAATCCGGTTTTATCCGGTTTAAACCAGTTCAATCCGGTTTTATCCGGTTTAAACCAGTTCATTCCAGTTTTATCCGGTTAAAACCGTTTTGAAAGTGTTCAATCCGGTTTTATCAGGCTTAAACTGGTTCAGTCCGGTTTTATCCGATTTAAACCAGTTCATTCCGGTTTTATCCGGTTTAAACTGGTTTGAACCGTTTAAATCCGGTTTTATCCGGTTTAAACCAGTTCACTCCGGTTTTATCCGGTTTAAACTGGTTTGTACCGGTTCAATCCGGTTTTATCCGGTTTAAACAGGTTTAAGCTGGTTCAATCCGGTTTTATCCAGTTTAAACCGGTTCTATCCGGTTCTATCCGGTTGAAACCGGTTTAAACCAGTTCAATCCGGATTTATCCGGTTTAAACTGGTTCAGTCCGGTTTTATCCGGTTTAAACCAGTTCATTCCGGTTTTATCCGGTTTAAACCAGTTCACTCCGGTTTTATCCGGTTTAAACCGGTTTGTACCGGTTCAATCCGGTTTTATCCGGTTTAAACCGGTTTGTACCGGTTCAATCCGGTTTTATCCGGTTTAAACCGGTTTAAGCTGGTTCAATCCGGTTTTATCCAGTTTAAACCGGTTCAATCCGGTTTTATCCAGTTTGAACCGGTTCTATCCGGTTCTATCCGGTTGAAACCAGTTTAAACCGGTTCAATCCGGTTTTATCCGGTTTAAACCGGTTTTATCCGGTTTAGACCAGTTTAAACCAGTTCAATCCGGTTTTAATCGGCTTAAACCGGTTCAATCTGGTTTTATCCAGTTTAAACCGCTTTAAAACGGTTTAATCCGGTTTTATCCCGTTTAAACCGGTTTGAACCGGTTCAATCCGGTTTAAACCGGTTTAAGCCGGTTCAATCCAGTTTTATCCAGTTTAAACCAGTTCTATCCGGTTTAAACCAGTTTAATCCAGTTCAATCCGGGTTTATCCGGTTTATACCGGTCCTATCGGGTTTAAACAGGTTTAGGCCGGTTCATTCCGGTTTTATCAGTTTTAAACCGGTTTAAACTGCTTCAATCCTTTTATATTCGATTTAAACCGGTAACAACCGGTTCAATCCGGTTTTCTCCGGTTTAAAACCGGTTTAAGCCAGTTCCATCCTGTTATCTCCGGTTTAAACCGGTTTAAACCAGTTCAATCCGGTTTTAAACGGTTTAAACTGGTTCTATCCAGTTCAATCTGGTTTAAACTGGTTTAAACCGGTTCTATCCGTTTTTATCCGGTTTAAACCGGTACAATCCGGTTTTCTCCGGTTTAAACCGGTTTGAGCCGGTTCCATCCTGTTTTCTCCGGTTTTAACCGGCTTTAACCAGTTCAATCCGCTTTTATCCAGTTTAAACCGGTTCTATCTGGTTCTATCTGGTTGAAACCGGTTTAAACCGGTTCAATCCGGTTTTAAACGGTTTAATCCGGTTCTATCCGGTTCAATCTGGTTTAAACCGGTTTAAACCGGTTCTATCCGGTTTTATCCAGTTTAAACCGGTTCTATCCGGTTCTATCCGGTTGAAACCAGTTTAAACCGTTTCAATCCAGTTTTATCCAGTTTAAACCAGTTCTATCCGGTTCTATCCGGTTGAAACCAGTTTAAACCGGTTCAATCGGTTTTATCCAGTTTAAATCCGTTCTATCCGGTTTATACCAGTTTAATCCAGTTCAATCCGGTTTTATCCGGTTTATACCAGTCCTATCCGGTTTAAACAGGTTTAGGCCGGTTCATTCCTGTTTTATCAGTTTTAAACCGGTTTAAACTGCTTCAATCCGTTTATATCCGGTTTAAACAGGTTACAACCAGTTCAATCCGGTTTTCTCCGGTTTAAACCGGTTTAAGCCGGTTCTATCCTGTTTTCTCCGGTTTTAACCGGCTTTAACCAGTTCAATCCGCTTTTATCCAGTTTAAACCGGTTCTATCTGGTTCTATCCGGTTGAAACCGGTTTAAACCGGTTCTATCCGTTTTTATCCGGTTTAAACCGGTACAATCTGGTTTTATCCGGTTTAAACCGGTTTAAACCGGTTCAATCCGTTTTTTTCCGGTTTAAACCAGTTTAAACCAGTTCATTCCGGTTTTATCTGGTTTAAACCGGTTCAATCCTGTTTTATCCAGTTTAAACCGGTTCTATCTGGTTCTATCGGGTTGAAACCAGTTTAAACCAGTTCAATCAGGTTTTATCTGGTTTAAACCGGTTCAATCTGGTTTTATCCGGTTTAAACCGGTTTTATCCGGTTTAGACCAGTTTAAACCAGTTCAATCCGGTTTTAATCGGATTAAACCGGTTCAATCTGGTTTTATCCGTTTTAAACCGCTTTAAAACGGTTTAATCCGGTTTTATCCGGTTTAAACCAGTTTGAACCGTTTCAATCCAGTTTTATCCGGTTTAAACCGGTTTAAGCCGTTTCAATCCAGTTTTATCCGGTTTAAACTGGTTCAATCTGGTTTCATCCGGTTTAAACCAGTTTGAACCGGTTCAATCCGGTTTTATCCAGTTTAAACCGGTTCTATCCGGTTCTATCCGGTTGAAACCAGTTTAAACCGGTTCAATCCGGTTTTATCCGGTTTAAACCGGTTTTATTCGGTTTAGAACAGTTTAACCCAGTTCAATCCGGTTTTAATCGGCTTAAACCGGTTCAATCTGGTTTTATCCAGTTTAAACAGCTTTGAAACGGTTTAATCCTGTTTTATCCCGTTTAAACCAGTTTGAACCGGTTCAATCCGGTTTAAACCGGTTTAAGCCGGTTCAATCCGGTTTTATCCAGTTTAAACCGGTTCTATCCGGTTCTATCCGGTTGAAACCACTTTAAACCGGTTCAATCCGGTTTTATCCGGTTCAAACTGGTTCAATCCGGTTTTATCCGGTTTAAACCAGTTCATTCCAGTTTTATCCGGTTAAAACCGGTTTTAAAGTGTTCAATCCGGTTTTATCCGGCTTAAACTGGTTCAGTCCGGTTTTATCCGATTTAAACCAGTTCATTCCGGTTTTATCCGGTTTAAACTGGTTTGAACCGTTTAAATCCGGTTTTATGCGGTTTAAACCAGTTCACTCCGGTTTTATCCGGTTTAAACTGGTTTGTACAGGTTCAATCCGGTTTTATCCGGTTTAAACCGGTTTAAGCTGGTTCAATCCGGCTTTATCCAGTTTAAACCGGTTCTATCCGGTTCTATCCGGTTGAAACCGGTTTAAACCAGTTCAATCCGGTTTTATCCGGTTTAAACTGGTTCAGTCCGGTTTTATCCGGTTTAAACCAGTTCATTCCGGTTTTATCCGGTTTAAACCAGTTCACTCCGGTTTTATCCGGTTTAAACCGGTTTGTACCGGTTCAATCCGGTTTTATCCAGTTTAAACCGGTTTAAGCTGGTTCAATCCGGTTTTATCCAGTTTAAACCGGTTCAATCCGGTTTTATCCGGTTTAAACCGGTTCTATCCGGTTCTATCCGTTTGAAACCAGTTTAAACCGGTTCAATCCGGTTTTATCCGGTTTAAACCGGTTTTATCCGGTTTAGACCAGTTTAAACAAGTTCATTCCGGTTTTAATCGGCTTAAACCGGTTCAATCTGGTTTTATCCAGTTTAAACCGCTTTAAAACGGTTTAATCCGGTTTTATCCCGTTTAAACCGGTTTGAACCGGTTCAATCCGGTTTAAACCGGTTTAAGCCGGTTCAATCCGGTTTTATCCAGTTTAAACCAGTTCTATCCGGTTTAAACCAGTTTAATCCAGTTCAATCCGGGTTTATCCGGTTTAAACCGGTCCTATCGGGTTTAAACAGGTTTAGGCCGGTTCATTCCGGTTTTATCAGTTTTAAACCGGTTTAAACTGCTTCAATCCGTTTATATTCGGTTTAAACCGGTAACAACCGGTTCAATCCGGTTTTCTCCGGTTTAAACGGGTTTAAACCGGTTCTATCCGGTTGAAACCGGTTTAAACAGCTTCAATCCGGTTTTCTCCGGTTTAAACCGGTTTAAACCGGTTCAATCCGGTTTTCTCCGGTTTATACCGTTTCTACCCAGTTCTATCCGTTTTAAACCGGTTTAAACCAGTTCATTCCGGTTTTATCCGGTTTAAACCGGTTTAAACCCTTTCAATCCGTTTTTATCCGGTTTCAACCGGTTTACACCTGTTCAATCCGGTTTTTTCCGGTTTATACCGTTTCTATCCAGTTCTATCCGTTTTAAACTGGTTTGAAACGGTTCAATCCGGTTTTATCCAGTTTAAACCGGTTCAGTCCGGTTTTATCCGGTTTAAACCGGTTCATTCCGGTTTTATCCGGTTAAAACCGGTTTGAAACGGTTCAATCCGGTTTTATCTGGTTTAAACCGGTTAAATCCTGTTTTATCCAGTTTAAACCGGTTCTATCCGGTTCTATCCGGTTGAAACCAGTTTAAACCAGTTCAATCCGGTTTTATCTGGTTTAAACCGGTTCAATCTGGTTTTATCCGGTTTATACCGTTTCTATTCGGTTCTATCCGTTTTAAACCGGTTTAAACCAGTTCATTCCGGTTTTATCCGGTTTCAACCGGTTTGAACCGGTTCAATCCGGTTTTATCCGGTTTCAACCGGTTTGAACCGGTTCAATCCGGTTTTATCCGGTTTAAACCGGTTTAAGCCGGTTCAATCCGGTTTTATCCGGTTTAAACCGGTTCAATCTGGTTTGATCCGGTTTAAACCAGTTTGAACCTGTTCAATCCGGTTTTATCCGGTTTAAACGGGTTCTATCCGGTTCTATCCGGTTGAAACCGGTTTAAACTGGTTCAATCCGGTTTTATCCGGTTTAAACTGGTTCAATCCGGTTTTATCCTGTTTAAACCAGTTTAAACCGGTTCAATCCGGTTTTATCCGGTTTAAACGGGTTTAAACCGGTTCTATCACGTTTTATCCGGTTTAAACCGGTTGAAACTTGTTCAATCCGGTTTTATCCGGTTTAAACCGGTTCTATCCGGTTTAAACCGGTTTAAACCGCTTCTATCCGGTTTAAACCGGTTTAAACCGGTGCAATCCGGTTTTATCCGGTTTAAACGGGTTTAAACCGGTTCTATCCGGTTGAAACCGGTTTAAACAGCTTCAATCCGGTTTTATACGGTTTAAACCGGTTTAAACCGGTTCAATCCGGTTTTATCCGTTTTATACCGTTTCTATCCAGTTCTATCCGTTTTAAACCGGTTTAAACCAGTTCATTCCGGTTTTATCTGGTTTAAACCGGTTTAAACCCTTTCAATCCGTTTTTATCCGGTTTCAACCGGTTTACACCTGTTCAATCCGGTTTTATCCGGTTTATACCGTTTCTATCCAGTTCTATCCGTTTTAAACAGGTTTGAAACGGTTCAATCCGGTTTTATTCGGTTTAAACCAGTTCATTCCGGTTTTATCCGGTTAAAACCGGTTTGAAACGGTTCAATCCGGTTTTATCTGGTTTAAACCGGTTCAATCCTGTTTTATCCAGTTTAAACCGGTTCTATCCGGTTCTATCCTGTTGAAACCAGTTTAAACCAGTTCAATCCGGTTTTATCTGGTTTAAACCGGTTCAATCTGGTTTTATCCCGTTTAAACCGGTTTTATCCGGTTTAGACCAGTTTAAACCAGTTCAATCCGGTTTTAATCGGATTAAACCCGTTCAATCTGGTTTTATCCGTTTTAAACCGCTTTAAAACGGTTTAATTCGGTTTTATCCGGTTTAAACCAGTTTGAACCGTTTCAATCCGGTTTTATACGGTTTAAACCGGTTTAAACCGGTTCTATCCGGTTTTATCTAGTTTAAACCGGTTCTATCCGGTTCTATCCTGTTTAAATTGGTTTAAACCGGTTCTATCCTGTTCTATCCTGTTTGAACCGGTTAAACCAGTTCAATCCGGTTTTATCCAGTTTAAACTGGTTCTATTCATTTCCATCTGGTTTAAAAGGGTTTAAACTGGTTCAATCCGGTTTTATACGTTTTAAACCAGTTCAATCTGATTTTATCCGATTTAAACTGGTTCAATTTGGTTTTATCCGGTTTAAACCGGTTTGAACCGGTTCAATCCGGTTTTATCCGGTTTAAACCGGTTTAAACCAGGTCAATCCGGTTTTATCCGGTTTAAACCTCTTCAATCCGGTTTTCTCCAGTTTAAACCGGTTTAAACCAGGTCAATCCGGTTTTATCCGGTTTAAACCGGTTCTATCCGGTTCTATCCGGTTGAAACCAGTTTAAACCGGTTCAATCCGGTTTTATCCGGTTTAAACCGGTTTTATCCGGTTTAGACCAGTTTAACCCAGTTCAATCCGGTTTTAATCAGCTTAAACCGGTTCAATCTTTTTTTATCCAGTTTAAACCGCTTTAAAACGGTTTAATCCGGTTTTATCCCGTTTAAACCAGTTTGAACCGGTTCAATCCGGTTTAAACCAGTTTAAGCCGGTTCAGTCCGGTTTTATCCAGTTTAAACCGGTTCTATCCGGTTCTATCTGGTTGAAACCAGTTTAAACCGGTTCAATCCGGTTTTATCCGGTTTAAACCGGTTCAATCCCGTTTTATCCGGTTTAAACCAGTTCATTCCAGTTTTATCCGGTTAAAACCGGTTTGAAACGGTTCAATCCGGTTTTATCTGGCTTAAACTGGTTCAGTCCGGTTTTATCCGATTTAAACCAGTTCATTCCGGTTTTTCCGGTTTAAACTGGTTTGAACCGTTTAAATCCGGTTTTATCCGGTTTAAACCAGATCACTCCGGTTTTATCCGGTTTAAACCGGTTTGTACCGGTTCAATCCGGTTTTATCCGGTTTAAACCGGTTTAAGCTGGTTCAATCCGGTTTTATCCAGTTTAAACCGGTTCTATCCGGTTCTATCCGGTTGAAACCGGTTTAAACCAGTTCAATCCGGTTTTATCCGGTTTAAACTGTTTCAGTCCGGTTTTATCCGGTTTAAACCAGTTCATTCCGGTTTTATCCGGTTTAAACCGGTTCACTCCAGTTTTATCCGGTTTAAACCGGTTTGTACCGGTTCAATCTGGTTTTATCCGGTTAAAACCGGTTTGAAACGGTTCAATCCGGTTTTATCCGGTTTAAACCGGTTTAAGCTGGTTTAATCCGGTTTTATCCAGTTTAAACCGGTTCAATCCGGTTTTATCCGGTTTAAACCGGTTCTATCCGGTTCTATCCGGTTGAAACCAGTTTAAACCGGTTCAATCCGGTTTTATCCGGTTTAAACCGGTTTTATCCGTTTTAGACCAGTTTAAACCAGTTCAATCCGGTTTTAATCGGCTTAAACCGGTTCAATCTGGTTTTATCCAGTTTAAACCGCTTTAAAACGGTTTAATCTAGTTTTTTCCCGTTTAAACCAGTTTGAACCCGTTCAATCCGGTTTAAACCGGTTTTAGCCGGTTCAATCCAGTTTTATCCAGTTTAAACCGGTTCTATCCGGTTCTATCCGGTTGAAACCAGTTTAAACCGGTTCAATCCGGTTTTATCCAGTTTAAACCAGTTCTATCCGGTTTAAACCAGTTTAATCCAGTTCAATCCGGTTTTATCCGTTTTATACCGGTCCTATCGGGTTTAAACAGGTTTAGGCCGGTTCATTCCGGTTTTATCAGTTTTAAACCGGTTTAAACTGCTTCAATCCGTTTATATCCGGTTTAAACCGGTAACAAACGGTTCAATCCGGTTTTCTCCGGTTTAAACCGGTTTAAGCCGGTTCCATCCTGTTTTCTCCGGTTTTAACCGGCTTTAACCAGTTCAATCCGCTTTTATCCAGTTTAAACCATTACAATCCGGTTTTATCTGGTTTAAACCGGTTCAGTCTGGTTTTATCCGGTTTAAACCGGTTTTATCCGGTTTAGACCAGTTTAAACCAGTTCAATCCGGTTTTAATCGGATTAAACCGGTTCAATCTGGTTTTATCCGTTTTAAACCGCTTTAAAACGGTTTAATCCGGTTTTATCCGGTTTAAACCAGTTTGAACCGTTTCAATCCAGTTTTATCCGGTTTAAACCGGTTTAAGCCGGTTCAATCCGGTTTTATCCGGTTTAAACCGGTTCAATCTGGTTTCATCCGGTTTAAACCAGTTTGAACCGGTTCAATCCGGTTTTATCCAGTTTAAACCGGTTCTATCCGGTTCTATCCGGTTGAAACCAGTTTAAACCGGTTCAATCCGGTTTTATCCGGTTTAAACCAGTTCAATCCGGTTTTATCCGGTTTAAACCAGTTCATTCCAGTTTTATCCGGTTAAAACCGTTTTGAAAGTGTTCAATCCGGTTTTATCAGGCTTAAACTGGTTCAGTCCGGTTTTATCCGATTTAAACCAGTTCATTCCGGTTTTATCCGGTTTAAACTGGTTTGAACCGTTTAAATCCGGTTTTATCCGGTTTAAACCAGTTCACTCCGGTTTTATCCGGTTTAAACTGGTTTGTACCGGTTCAATCCGGTTTTATCCGGTTTAAACAGGTTTAAGCTGGTTCAATCCGGTTTTATCCAGTTTAAACCGGTTCTATCCGGTTCTATCCGGTTGAAACCGGTTTAAACCAGTTCAATCCGGATTTATCCGGTTTAAACTGGTTCAGTCCGGTTTTATCCGGTTTAAACCAGTTCATTCCGGTTTTATCCGGTTTAAACCAGTTCACTCCGGTTTTATCCGGTTTAAACCGGTTTGTACCGGTTCAATCCGGTTTTATCCGGTTTAAACCGGTTTGTACCGGTTCAATCCGGTTTTATCCGGTTTAAACCGGTTTAAGCTGGTTCAATCCGGTTTTATCCAGTTTAAACCGGTTCAATCCGGTTTTATCCAGTTTGAACCGGTTCTATCCGGTTCTATCCGGTTGAAACCAGTTTAAACCGGTTCAATCCGGTTTTATCCGGTTTAAACCGGTTTTATCCGGTTTAGACCAGTTTAAACCAGTTCAATCCGGTTTTAATCGGCTTAAACCGGTTCAATCTGGTTTTATCCAGTTTAAACCGCTTTAAAACGGTTTAATCCGGTTTTATCCCGTTTAAACCGGTTTGAACCGGTTCAATCCGGTTTAAACCGGTTTAAGCCGGTTCAATCCGGTTTTATCCAGTTTAAACCAGTTCTATCCGGTTTAAACCAGTTTAATCCAGTTCAATCCGGGTTTATCCGGTTTATACCGGTCCTATCGGGTTTAAACAGGTTTAGGCCGGTTCATTCCGGTTTTATCAGTTTTAAACCGGTTTAAACTGCTTCAATCCGTTTATATTCGATTTAAACCGGTAACAACCGGTTCAATCCGGTTTTCTCCGGTTTAAACCGGTTTAAGCCAGTTCCATCCTGTTATCTCCGGTTTAAACCGGTTTAAACCAGTTCAATCCGGTTTTAAACGGTTTAAACTGGTTCTATCCAGTTCAATCTGGTTTAAACTGGTTTAAACCGGTTCTATCCGTTTTTATCCGGTTTAAACCGGTACAATCCGGTTTTCTCCGGTTTAAACCGGTTTGAGCCGGTTCCATCCTGTTTTCTCCGGTTTTAACCGGCTTTAACCAGTTCAATCCGCTTTTATCCAGTTTAAACCGGTTCTATCTGGTTCTATCTGGTTGAAACCGGTTTAAACCGGTTCAATCCGGTTTTAAACGGTTTAATCCGGTTCTATCCGGTTCAATCTGGTTTAAACCGGTTTAAACCGGTTCTATCCGGTTTTATCCAGTTTAAACCGGTTCTATCCGGTTCTATCCGGTTGAAACCAGTTTAAACCGTTTCAATCCAGTTTTATCCAGTTTAAACCAGTTCTATCCGGTTCTATCCGGTTGAAACCAGTTTAAACCGGTTCAATCGGTTTTATCCAGTTTAAATCCGTTCTATCCGGTTTATACCAGTTTAATCCAGTTCAATCTGGTTTTATCCGGTTTATACCAGTCCTATCGGGTTTAAACAGGTTTAGGCCGGTTCATTCCTGTTTTATCAGTTTTAAACCGGTTTAAACTGCTTCAATCCGTTTATATCCGGTTTAAACAGGTTACAACCGGTTCAATCCGGTTTTCTCCGGTTTAAACCGGTTTAAGCCGGTTCTATCCTGTTTTCTCCGGTTTTAACCGGCTTTAACCAGTTCAATCCGCTTTTATCCAGTTTAAACCGGTTCTATCTGGTTCTATCCGGTTGAAACCGGTTTAAACCGGTTCTATCCGTTTTTATCCGGTTTAAACCGGTACAATCTGGTTTTATCCGGTTTAAACCGGTTTAAACCGGTTCAATCCGTTTTTTCCGGTTTAAACCGGTTTAAACCAGTTCATTCCGGTTTTATCTGGTTTAAACCGGTTCAATCCTGTTTTATCCAGTTTAAACCGGTTCTATCTGGTTCTATCCGGTTGAAACCAGTTTAAACCAGTTCAATCAGGTTTTATCTGGTTTAAACCGGTTCAATCTGGTTTTATCCGGTTTAAACCGGTTTTATCCGGTTTAGACCAGTTTAAACCAGTTCAATCCGGTTTTAATCGGAGTAAACCGGTTCAATCTGGTTTTATCCGTTTTAAACCGCTTTAAAACGGTTTAATCCGGTTTTATCCGGTTTAAACCAGTTTGAACCGTTTCAATCCAGTTTTATCCGGTTTAAACCGGTTTAAGCCGTTTCAATCCAGCTTTATCCGGTTTAAACTGGTTCAATCTGGTTTCATCCGGTTTAAACCAGTTTGAACCGGTTCAATCCGGTTTTATCCAGTTTAAACCGGTTCTATCCGGTTCTATCCGGTTGAAACCAGTTTAAACCGGTTCAATCCGGTTTTATCCGGTTTAAACCGGTTTTATTCGGTTTAGAACAGTTTAACCCAGTTCAATCCGGTTTTAATCGGCTTAAACCGGTTCAATCTGGTTTTATCCAGTTTAAACCGCTTTGAAACGGTTTAATCCGGTTTTATCCCGTTTAAACCAGTTTGAACCGGTTCAATCCGGTTTAAACCGGTTTAAGCCGGTTCAATCCGGTTTTATCCAGTTTAAACCGGTTCTATCCGGTTTAAACCAGTTTAATCCAGTTCAATCCGGGTTTATCCGGTTTAAACCGGTCCTATCGGGTTTAAACAGGTTTAGGCCGGTTCATTCCGGTTTTATCAGTTTTAAACCGGTTTAAACTGCTTCAATCCGTTTATATTCGGTTTAAACCGGTAACAACCGGTTCAATCCGGTTTATTCCGGTTTAAACGGGTTTAAACCGGTTCTATCCGGTTGAAACCGGTTTAAACAGCTTCAATCCGGTTTTCTCCGGTTTAAACCGGTTTAAACCGGTTCAATCCGGTTTTCTCCGGTTTATACCGTTTCTACCCAGTTCTATCCGTTTTAAACCGGTTTAAACCAGTTCATTCCGGTTTTATCCGGTTTAAACCGGTTTAAACCCTTTCAATCCGTTTTTATCCGGTTTCAACCGGTTTACACCTGTTCAATCCGGTTTTTTCCGGTTTATACCGTTTCTATCCAGTTCTATCCGTTTTAAACTGGTTTGAAACGGTTCAATCCGGTTTTATCCAGTTTAAACCGGTTCAGTCCGGTTTTATCCGGTTTAAACCGGTTCATTCCGGTTTTATCCGGTTAAAACCGGTTTGAAACGGTTCAATCCGGTTTTATCTGGTTTAAACCGGTTAAATCCTGTTTTATCCAGTTTAAACCGGTTCTATCCGGTTCTATCCGGTTGAAACCAGTTTAAACCAGTTCAATCCGGTTTTATCTGGTTTAAACCGGTTCAATCTGGTTTTATCCGGTTTATACCGTTTCTATTCGGTTCTATCCGTTTTAAACCGGTTTAAACCAGTTCATTCCGGTTTTATCCGGTTTCAACCGGTTTGAACCGGTTCAATCCGGTTTTATCCGGTTTCAACCGGTTTGAACCGGTTCAATCCGGTTTTATCCGGTTTAAACCGGTTTAAGCCGGTTCAATCCGGTTTTATCCGGTTTAAACCGGTTCAATCTGGTTTGATCCGGTTTAAACCAGTTTGAACCTGTTCAATCCGGTTTTATCCGGTTTAAACGGGTTCTATCCGGTTCTATCCGGTTGAAACCGGTTTAAACTGGTTCAATCCGGTTTTATCCGGTTTAAACTGGTTCAATCCGGTTTTATCCTGTTTAAACCAGTTTAAACCGGTTCAATCCGGTTTTATCCGGTTTAAACGGGTTTAAACCGGTTCTATCACGTTTTATCCGGTTTAAACCGGTTGAAACTTGTTCAATCCGGTTTTATCCGGTTTAAACCGGTTCTATCCGGTTTAAACCGGTTTAAACCGCTTCTATCCGGTTTAAACCGGTTTAAACCGGTGCAATCCGGTTTTATCCGGTTTAAACGGGTTTAAACCGGTTCTATCCGGTTGAAACCGGTTTAAACAGCTTCAATGCGGTTTTATACGGTTTAAACCGGTTTAAACCGGTTCAATCCGGTTTTATCCGTTTTATACCGTTTCTATCCAGTTCTATCCGTTTTAAACCGGTTTAAACCAGTTCATTCCGGTTTTATCTGGTTTAAACCGGTTTAAACCCTTTCAATCCGTTTTTATCCGGTTTCAACCGGTTTACACCTGTTCAATCCGGTTTTATCCGGTTTATACCGTTTCTATCCAGTTCTATCCGTTTTAAACAGGTTTGAAACGGTTCAATCCGGTTTTATTCGGTTTAAACCAGTTCATTCCGGTTTTATCCGGTTAAAACCGGTTTGAAACGGTTCAATCCGGTTTTATCTGGTTTAAACCGGTTCAATCCTGTTTTATCCAGTTTAAACCGGTTCTATCCGGTTCTATCCTGTTGAAACCAGTTTAAACCAGTTCAATCCGGTTTTATCTGGTTTAAACCGGTTCAATCTGGTTTTATCCCGTTTAAACCGGTTTTATCCGGTTTAGACCAGTTTAAACCAGTTCAATCCGGTTTTAATCGGATTAAACCCGTTCAATCTGGTTTTATCCGTTTTAAACCGCTTTAAAACGGTTTAATTCGGTTTTATCCGGTTTAAACCAGTTTGAACCGTTTCAATCCGGTTTTATACGGTTTAAACCGGTTTAAACCGGTTCTATCCGGTTTTATCTAGTTTAAACCGGTTCTATCCGGTTCTATCCTGTTTAAATTGGTTTAAACCGGTTCTATCCTGTTCTATCCTGTTTGAACCGGTTAAACCAGTTCAATCCGGTTTTATCCAGTTTAAACTGGTTCTATTCATTTCCATCTGGTTTAAAAGGGTTTAAACTGGTTCAATCCGGTTTTATACGTTTTAAACCAGTTCAATCTGATTTTATCCGATTTAAACTGGTTCAATTTGGTTTTATCCGGTTTAAACCGGTTTGAACCGGTTCAATCCGGTTTTATCCGGTTTAAACCGGTTTAAACCAGGTCAATCCGGTTTTATCCGGTTTAAACCTCTTCAATCCGGTTTTCTCCAGTTTAAACCGGTTTAAACCAGGTCAATCCGGTTTTATCCGGTTTAAACCGGTTCTATCCGGTTCTATCCGGTTGAAACCAGTTTAAACCGGTTCAATCCGGTTTTATCCGGTTTAAACCGGTTTTATCCGGTTTAGACCAGTTTAACCCAGTTCAATCCGGTTTTAATCAGCTTAAACCGGTTCAATCTTTTTTTATCCAGTTTAAACCGCTTTAAAACGGTTTAATCCGGTTTTATCCCGTTTAAACCAGTTTGAACCGGTTCAATCCGGTTTAAACCAGTTTAAGCCGGTTCAGTCCGGTTTTATCCAGTTTAAACCGGTTCTATCCGGTTCTATCTGGTTGAAACCAGTTTAAACCGGTTCAATCCGGTTTTATCCGGTTTAAACCGGTTCAATCCCGTTTTATCCGGTTTAAACCAGTTCATTCCAGTTTTATCCGGTTAAAACCGGTTTGAAACGGTTCAATCCGGTTTTATCTGGCTTAAACTGGTTCAGTCCGGTTTTATCCGATTTAAACCAGTTCATTCCGGTTTTTCCGGTTTAAACTGGTTTGAACCGTTTAAATCCGGTTTTATCCGGTTTAAACCAGATCACTCCGGTTTTATCCGGTTTAAACCGGTTTGTACCGGTTCAATCCGGTTTTATCCGGTTTAAACCGGTTTAAGCTGGTTCAATCCGGTTTTATCCAGTTTAAACCGGTTCTATCCGGTTCTATCCGGTTGAAACCGGTTTAAACCAGTTCAATCCGGTTTTATCCGGTTTAAACTGTTTCAGTCCGGTTTTATCCGGTTTAAACCAGTTCATTCCGGTTTTATCCGGTTTAAACCGGTTCACTCCAGTTTTATCCGGTTTAAACCGGTTTGTACCGGTTCAATCTGGTTTTATCCGGTTAAAACCGGTTTGAAACGGTTCAATCCGGTTTTATCCGGTTTAAACCGGTTTAAGCTGGTTTAATCCGGTTTTATCCAGTTTAAACCGGTTCAATCCGGTTTTATCCGGTTTAAACCGGTTCTATCCGGTTCTATCCGGTTGAAACCAGTTTAAACCGGTTCAATCCGGTTTTATCCGGTTTAAACCGGTTTTATCCGTTTTAGACCAGTTTAAACCAGTTCAATCCGGTTTTAATCGGCTTAAACCGGTTCAATCTGGTTTTATCCAGTTTAAACCGCTTTAAAACGGTTTAATCTAGTTTTTTCCCGTTTAAACCAGTTTGAACCCGTTCAATCCGGTTTAAACCGGTTTTAGCCGGTTCAATCCAGTTTTATCCAGTTTAAACCGGTTCTATCCGGTTCTATCCGGTTGAAACCAGTTTAAACCGGTTCAATCCGGTTTTATCCAGTTTAAACCAGTTCTATCCGGTTTAAACCAGTTTAATCCAGTTCAATCCGGTTTTATCCGTTTTATACCGGTCCTATCGGGTTTAAACAGGTTTAGGCCGGTTCATTCCGGTTTTATCAGTTTTAAACCGGTTTAAACTGCTTCAATCCGTTTATATCCGGTTTAAACCGGTAACAAACGGTTCAATCCGGTTTTCTCCGGTTTAAACCGGTTTAAGCCGGTTCCATCCTGTTTTCTCCGGTTTTAACCGGCTTTAACCAGTTCAATCCGCTTTTATCCAGTTTAAACCATTACAATCCGGTTTTATCTGGTTTAAACCGGTTCAGTCTGGTTTTATCCGGTTTAAACCGGTTTTATCCGGTTTAGACCAGTTTAAACCAGTTCAATCCGGTTTTAATCGGATTAAACCGGTTCAATCTGGTTTTATCCGTTTTAAACCGCTTTAAAACGGTTTAATCCGGTTTTATCCGGTTTAAACCAGTTTGAACCGTTTCAATCCAGTTTTATCCGGTTTAAACCGGTTTAAGCCGGTTCAATCCGGTTTTATCCGGTTTAAACCGGTTCAATCTGGTTTCATCCGGTTTAAACCAGTTTGAACCGGTTCAATCCGGTTTTATCCAGTTTAAACCGGTTCTATCCGGTTCTATCCGGTTGAAACCAGTTTAAACCGGTTCAATCCGGTTTTATCCGGTTTAAACCAGTTCAATCCGGTTTTATCCGGTTTAAACCAGTTCATTCCAGTTTTATCCGGTTAAAACCGTTTTGAAAGTGTTCAATCCGGTTTTATCAGGCTTAAACTGGTTCAGTCCGGTTTTATCCGATTTAAACCAGTTCATTCCGGTTTTATCCGGTTTAAACTGGTTTGAACCGTTTAAATCCGGTTTTATCCGGTTTAAACCAGTTCACTCCGGTTTTATCCGGTTTAAACTGGTTTGTACCGGTTCAATCCGGTTTTATCCGGTTTAAACAGGTTTAAGCTGGTTCAATCCGGTTTTATCCAGTTTAAACCGGTTCTATCCGGTTCTATCCGGTTGAAACCGGTTTAAACCAGTTCAATCCGGATTTATCCGGTTTAAACTGGTTCAGTCCGGTTTTATCCGGTTTAAACCAGTTCATTCCGGTTTTATCCGGTTTAAACCAGTTCACTCCGGTTTTATCCGGTTTAAACCGGTTTGTACCGGTTCAATCCGGTTTTATCCGGTTTAAACCGGTTTGTACCGGTTCAATCCGGTTTTATCCGGTTTAAACCGGTTTAAGCTGGTTCAATCCGGTTTTATCCAGTTTAAACCGGTTCAATCCGGTTTTATCCAGTTTGAACCGGTTCTATCCGGTTCTATCCGGTTGAAACCAGTTTAAACCGGTTCAATCCGGTTTTATCCGGTTTAAACCGGTTTTATCCGGTTTAGACCAGTTTAAACCAGTTCAATCCGGTTTTAATCGGCTTAAACCGGTTCAATCTGGTTTTATCCAGTTTAAACCGCTTTAAAACGGTTTAATCCGGTTTTATCCCGTTTAAACCGGTTTGAACCGGTTCAATCCGGTTTAAACCGGTTTAAGCCGGTTCAATCCGGTTTTATCCAGTTTAAACCAGTTCTATCCGGTTTAAACCAGTTTAATCCAGTTCAATCCGGGTTTATCCGGTTTATACCGGTCCTATCGGGTTTAAACAGGTTTAGGCCGGTTCATTCCGGTTTTATCAGTTTTAAACCGGTTTAAACTGCTTCAATCCGTTTATATTCGATTTAAACCGGTAACAACCGGTTCAATCCGGTTTTCTCCGGTTTAAACCGGTTTAAGCCAGTTCCATCCTGTTATCTCCGGTTTAAACCGGTTTAAACCAGTTCAATCCGGTTTTAAACGGTTTAAACTGGTTCTATCCAGTTCAATCTGGTTTAAACTGGTTTAAACCGGTTCTATCCGTTTTTATCCGGTTTAAACCGGTACAATCCGGTTTTCTCCGGTTTAAACCGGTTTGAGCCGGTTCCATCCTGTTTTCTCCGGTTTTAACCGGCTTTAACCAGTTCAATCCGCTTTTATCCAGTTTAAACCGGTTCTATCTGGTTCTATCTGGTTGAAACCGGTTTAAACCGGTTCAATCCGGTTTTAAACGGTTTAATCCGGTTCTATCCGGTTCAATCTGGTTTAAACCGGTTTAAACCGGTTCTATCCGGTTTTATCCAGTTTAAACCGGTTCTATCCGGTTCTATCCGGTTGAAACCAGTTTAAACCGTTTCAATCCAGTTTTATCCAGTTTAAACCAGTTCTATCCGGTTCTATCCGGTTGAAACCAGTTTAAACCGGTTCAATCGGTTTTATCCAGTTTAAATCCGTTCTATCCGGTTTATACCAGTTTAATCCAGTTCAATCTGGTTTTATCCGGTTTATACCAGTCCTATCGGGTTTAAACAGGTTTAGGCCGGTTCATTCCTGTTTTATCAGTTTTAAACCGGTTTAAACTGCTTCAATCCGTTTATATCCGGTTTAAACAGGTTACAACCGGTTCAATCCGGTTTTCTCCGGTTTAAACCGGTTTAAGCCGGTTCTATCCTGTTTTCTCCGGTTTTAACCGGCTTTAACCAGTTCAATCCGCTTTTATCCAGTTTAAACCGGTTCTATCTGGTTCTATCCGGTTGAAACCGGTTTAAACCGGTTCTATCCGTTTTTATCCGGTTTAAACCGGTACAATCTGGTTTTATCCGGTTTAAACCGGTTTAAACCGGTTCAATCCGTTTTTTCCGGTTTAAACCGGTTTAAACCAGTTCATTCCGGTTTTATCTGGTTTAAACCGGTTCAATCCTGTTTTATCCAGTTTAAACCGGTTCTATCTGGTTCTATCCGGTTGAAACCAGTTTAAACCAGTTCAATCAGGTTTTATCTGGTTTAAACCGGTTCAATCTGGTTTTATCCGGTTTAAACCGGTTTTATCCGGTTTAGACCAGTTTAAACCAGTTCAATCCGGTTTTAATCGGAGTAAACCGGTTCAATCTGGTTTTATCCGTTTTAAACCGCTTTAAAACGGTTTAATCCGGTTTTATCCGGTTTAAACCAGTTTGAACCGTTTCAATCCAGTTTTATCCGGTTTAAACCGGTTTAAGCCGTTTCAATCCAGCTTTATCCGGTTTAAACTGGTTCAATCTGGTTTCATCCGGTTTAAACCAGTTTGAACCGGTTCAATCCGGTTTTATCCAGTTTAAACCGGTTCTATCCGGTTCTATCCGGTTGAAACCAGTTTAAACCGGTTCAATCCGGTTTTATCCGGTTTAAACCGGTTTTATTCGGTTTAGAACAGTTTAACCCAGTTCAATCCGGTTTTAATCGGCTTAAACCGGTTCAATCTGGTTTTATCCAGTTTAAACCGCTTTGAAACGGTTTAATCCGGTTTTATCCCGTTTAAACCAGTTTGAACCGGTTCAATCCGGTTTAAACCGGTTTAAGCCGGTTCAATCCGGTTTTATCCAGTTTAAACCGGTTCTATCCGGTTCTATCCGGTTGAAACCACTTTAAACCGGTTCAATCCGGTTTTATCCGGTTCAAACTGGTTCAATCCGGTTTTATCCGATTTAAACCAGTTCATTCCAGTTTTATCCGGTTAAAACCGGTTTTAAAGTGTTCAATCCGGTTTTATCCGGCTTAAACTGGTTCAGTCCGGTTTTATCCGATTTAAACCAGTTCATTCCGGTTTTATCCGGTTTAAACTGGTTTGAACCGTTTAAATCCGGTTTTATGCGGTTTAAACCAGTTCACTCCGGTTTTATCCGGTTTAAACTGGTTTGTACAGGTTCAATCCGGTTTTATCCGGTTTAAACCGGTTCAATCTGGTTTTATCCGGTTTAAACCGGTTTTATCCAGTTTAGACCAGTTTAAACCAGTTCAATCCACTTTTAATCGGATTAAACCGGTTCAATTTGGTTTTATCCGATTTAAACCGCTTTAAAACAGTTTAATCCGGTTTTATCCGGTTTAAACCAGTTTGAACCGTTTCAATCCAGTTTTATCCGGTTTAAACCGGTTTAAGCCGGTTCAATCCGGTTTTATCCGGTTTAAACCGGTTCAATCTGGTTTCATCCGGTTTAAACCAGTTTGAACCGGTTCAATCCGATTTTATCCAGTTTAAACCGGTTCTATCCGGTTCTATCCGGTTCAAACCAGTTTAAACCGGTTCAATCCGGTTTTATCCGGTTTAAACCGGTTTTATCCGGTTTAGAACAGTTTAACCCAGTTCAATCCGGTTTTAATCGGCTTAAACCGGTTCAATCTGGTTTTATCCACTTTAAACCGCTTTAAAACGGTTTAATCCGGTTTTATCCCGTTTAAACCAGTTTGAACCGGTTCAATCCGGTTTAAACCGGTTTAAGCCGGTTCAATCCGGTTTGATCCAGTTTAAACCGGTTCTATCCGGTTCTATCCGGTTGAAACCAGTTTAAACCGGTTCAATCCGGTTTTATCCGGTTTAAACCAGTTCAATCCGGTTTTATCCGGTTTAAACCAGGTCATTCCAGTTTTATCCGGTTAAAACCGGTTTGAAAGTGTTCAATCCGGTTTTATCCGGCTTAAACTGGTTCAGTCCGGTTTTATCCGATTTAAACCAGTTCATTCCGTTTTTATCCGGTTTAAACTGGTTTGAACCGTTTAAATCCGGTTTTATCCGATTTAAACCAGTTCACTCCGGTTTTATCCGGTTTAAACTGGTTTGTACCGGTTCAATCCGGTTTTATCCGGTTTAAACAGGTTTAAGCTGGTTCAATCCGGTTTTATCCAGTTTAAACCGGTTCTATCCGGTTCTATCCGGTTGAAACTGGTTTAAACCAGTTCAATCCGGTTTTATCCGGTTTAAACTGGTTCAGTCCGGTTTTATCCGGTTTAAACCAGTTCATTCCGGTTTTATCTGGTTTAAACCAGTTCACTCCGGTTTTATCCGGTTTAAACCGGTTTGTACCGGTTCAATCCGGTTTTATCCGGTTTAAACCGGTTTGTACCGGTTCAATCCGGTTTTATCCGGTTTAAACCGGTTTAAGCTGGTTCAATCCGGTTTTATCCAGTTTAAACCGGTTCAATCCGGTTTTATCCGGTTTAAACCGGTTCTATCCGGTTCTATCCGGTTTTATCCAGTTTAAACCGGTTCAATCCGGTTTTATCCGGTTTAAACCGGTTCTATCCGGTTCTATCTGGTTTAAACCGGTTTAAGCCGGTTCAATCCGGTTTTATCCAGTTTAAACCAGTTCTATCCGGTTTAAACCAGTTTAATCCAGTTCAATCCGGGTTTATCCGGTTTATACCGGTCCTATCGGGTTTAAACAGGTTTAGGCCAGTTCATTCCGGTTTTATCAGTTTTAAACCGGTTTAAACTGCTTCAATCCGTTTATATTCGGTTTAATCCGGTAACAACCGGTTCAATCCGGTTTTCTCCGGTTTAAACCGGTTTAAGCCAGTTCCATCCTGTTATCTCCGGTTTAAACCGGTTTAAACCAGTTCAATCCGGTTTTAAACGGTTTAAACTGGTTCTATCCAGTTCAATCTGGTTTAAACTGGTTTAACCCGGTTCTATCCGTTTTTATCCGGTTTAAACCGGTACAATCCGGTTTTCTCCGGTTTAAACCGGTTTGAGCCGGTTCCATCCTGTTTTCTCCGGTTTTAACCGGCTTTAACCAGTTCAATCCGCTTTTATCCAGTTTAAACCGGTTCTATCTGGTTCTATCTGGTTGAAACCGGTTTAAACCGGTTCAATCCGGTTTTAAACAGTTTAATCCGGTTCTATCCGGTTCAATCTGGTTTAAACCGGTTTAAACCGGTTCTATCCGGTTTTATCCAGTTTAAACCGGTTCTATCCGGTTCTATCCGGTTGAAACCAGTTTAAACCGTTTCAATCCAGTTTTATCCAGTTTAAACCGGTTCTATCCGGTTCTATCCGGTTCAATCCAGTTTAAACCGGTTCAATCCGGTTTTATCCGGTTTAAACCGGTTTTATCCGGTTTAGACCAGTTTAACCCAGTTCAATCCGGTTTCAATCGGCTTAAACCGGTTCAATCTGGTTTTATCCAGTTTAAACCGCTATAAAACGGTTTAATCCGGTTTTATCCCGTTTAAACCTGTTTGAACCGGTTCAATCCGGTTTAAACCGGTTTAAGCCGGTTCAATCCTGTTTTATCCAGTTTAAACCGGTTCTACCCTGTTCTATTCGGTTGAAACCAGTTTAAACCGGTTCAATCCGGTTTTATCCGGTTTAAACCGGTTCAATCCGGTTTTATCCGGTTGAAACCAGTTCATTCCAGTTTTATCCGGTTAAAACCGGTTTGAAACGGTTCAATCCGGTTTTTTCCGGCTTAAACTGGTTCAGTCCGGTTTTATCCGATTTAAACCAGTTCATTCCGGTTTTATCCGGTTTAAACTGGTTTGAACCGTTTAAATCCGGTTTTATCCGGTTTACACCAGTTCACTCCGGTTTTATCCGGTTTAAACCGGTTTGTACCGGTACAATCCGGTTTTATCCGGTTTAAACCGGTTTAAGCTGGTTCAATCCGGTTTTATCCAGTTTAAACCGGTTCGATCCGGTTCTATCCGGTTGAAACCGGTTTAAACCAGTTCAATCCGATTTTATCCGGTTTAAACTGGTTCAGTCCGGTTTTATCCGGTTTAAACCAGTTCATTCCGGTTTTATCCGGTTTAAAACGGTTCAATCCGGTTTTATCCGGTTTAAACCGGTTTGTACCGGTTCAATCCGGTTTTATCCGGTTTAAACCGGTTTGTACCGGTTCAATCCGGTTTTATCCGGTTTAAACCGGTTTGTACCGGTTCAATCCGGTTTTATCCGGTTTAAACCGGTTTAAGCTGGTTCAATCCGGTTTTATCCAGTTTAAACCGGTTCAATCCGGTTTTATCCGGTTTAAACCGGTTCTATCCGGTTCTATCCAGTTGAAACCAGTTTAAACCGGTTCAATCCGGTTTTATCCTGTTTAAACCGCTTTAAAACGGTTTAATCCGGTTTTTTCCCGTTTAAGCCAGTTTGAACCGGTACAATCCGGTTTAAACCGGTTTAAGCCGGTTCAATCCGGTTTTATCCAGTTTAAACCGGTTCTATCCGGTTCTATCCGGTTGAAACCAGTTTAAACCGGTTCAATCCGGTTTTATCCAGTTTAAACCAGTTCTATCCGGTTTAAACCAGTTTAATCCAGTTCAATCCGGTTTTATCCGGTTTAAACCGGTTTGTACAGGTTCAGTCCGGTTTTATCCGGTTTAAACCAGTTCATTCCGGTTTTATCCGGTTTAAACCAGTTCACTCCGGTTTTATCCGGTTTAAACCGGTTTGTACCGGTTCAATCCGGTTTTATCCGGTTTAAACCGGTTTGTACAGGTTCAATCCGGTTTTATCCGGTTTAAACCGGTTTAAGCTGGTTCAATCCGGTTTTATCCAGTTTAAACCGGTTCTATCCGGTTCTATCCGGTTGAAACCAGTTTAAACTGGTTCAATCCGGTTTTATCCGGCTTAAACTGGTTTTATCCGGTTTAGACCAGTTTAAACCAGTTCAATCCGGTTTTAATCGGCTTAAACCGGTTCAATCTGGTGTTATCCAGTTTAAACCGCTTTAAAACGGTTTAATCCGGTTTTATCCCATTTAAACCAGTTTGAACCGGTTCAATCCGGTTTAAACCGGTTTAAGCCGGTTCAATCCGGTTTTATCCAGTTTAAACCGGTTCTATCCGGTTCTATCCCGTTGAAACCAGTTTAAAACGGTTCAATCCGGTTTTATCCAGTTTAAACCGGTTCTATCCGGTTCTATCCGGTTGAAACCAGTTTAAACCGGTTCAATCGGTTTTATCCAGTTTAAATCAGTTCTATCCGGTTTAAACCAGTTTAATCCAGTTCAATCCGGTTTTATCCGGTTTATACCGGTCCTATCGGGTTTAAACAGGTTTAGGCCGGTTCATTCCTGTTTTATCAGTTTTAAACCGGTTTAAACTGCTTCAATCCGTTTATATCCGGTTTAAAGCGGTTACAACCAGTTCAATCCGGTTTTCTCCGGTTTAAACTGGTTTAAGCCGGTTCTATCCTGTTTTCTCCGGTTTTAACCGGCTTTAACCAGTTCAATCCGCTTTTATCCAGTTTAAACCGGTTCTATCTGGTTCTATCTGGTTGAAACCGGTTTAAACCGGTTCTATCCGTTTTTATCCAGTTTAAACCGGTACAATCTGGTTTTATCCGGTTTAAACCGGTTTAAACCGGTTCAATCAGTTTTAGCCAGTTTAAACCGGTTCAATCCATTTTTTCCGGTTTAAACCGGTTTAAACCAGTTCATTCCGGTTTTATCCGGTTTAAACCGGTTCAATCCGGTTTAAACCGTTTCAATCTGGTTTTATCCGGTTTGAACCGTTTTAAACCGCTTCAATCTGGTTTTATCCGGTTTAAACCGGTTCTATCCGGTTCTATCCGGTTGAAACCGGTTTAAACCGGTTCAATCTGGTTTTATCCGGTTTAAACCGGTTTTAACCGATTCAATCCGGTTTATCCAGTATAAACTGATTTAATCCGCTTCAATCCGGTTTTATCCAGGTTAAACTGATTTAAACCGGTTCAGTCCGGTTTTATCCAGTTTCAACCAGTTATATCCGGTTCTATCCGGTTTAAACCGGTTTAAACCGGTTTAATCCGGTTTTATCCGGCTTAAACCGGTTCAATCTGGTATTATCCGGATTAAACTGGTTCAATTTGGTTTTATCCCGTTTAAACCGGTTTTATCCGGTTTAAACCGGTATAAACCAGTTCAATCCGGTTTTATCCTGTTTAAACCGGTTTAAACCGGATCATTCCGGTTTTATCCGGTTTCAACCGGTTTTACCCAGTTCTTTACGGTTTAAACCGGTTTAAACCTGTTCAATCCGATTTCATTTGGTTTAAACCAATTCAACCAACCCAGTTTTATCCGGTTTTAACTGGTTTAAGCTGGTTCAATCCGGTTTTATCCGGTTTAAACCGGTTCAATCTTGTTTTATCCGGTTTAAACCGTTTGAAACCAGTTCAATCCGGTTTTGTCCGGTTTAGACCAGTTCAATCCGGTTTATCCGGTTTACACCGGTTCTATGCTGTTTATACCAATTTAAGCCTGTTCAATCGGGTTTTATCCAGTTTAGACCTGTTTAAGCCGGTTCATTCGGTTTTATCCAGCTTAAACCGGTTTAAACCCTTTCAATCCGTTTTTATCCGGTTCAACCGGTTTACACCGGTTCAATCCGGTTTTATCCGGTTTATACCGTTTCTATCCGGTTCTATCCGATTTAAACGGTTTAAACCAGTTCATTCCGGTTTTATCTGG
The DNA here is from genome assembly GCF_027409185.1 of Cynocephalus volans. Classification (NCBI taxonomy): domain Eukaryota; kingdom Metazoa; phylum Chordata; class Mammalia; order Dermoptera; family Cynocephalidae; genus Cynocephalus; species Cynocephalus volans. Next base: position 206,894 of record NW_026902369.1, on the reverse strand, counting down.
TTTCAACCGGTTTGAACCGGTTCAATCTGGTTTTATCCGGTTTCAACCGGTTTGTACCGGTTCAATAAGGTTTTATCCGGTTTAAACCGGTTTGTACCGGTTCAATCCGGTTTTATCCGGTTTAAACCGGTTTAAGCTGGTTCAATCCGGTTTTATCCAGTTTAAACCGGTTCAATCCGGTTTTATCCGGTTTAAACCGGTTCTATCCGGTTCTATCCAGTTGAAACCAGTTTAAACCGGTTCAATCCGGTTTTATCCGGTTTAAACCGGTTTTATCCGGTTTAGACCAGTTTAAACCAGTTCAATCCGGTTTTAATCGGCTTAAACCGGTTCAATCTGGTTTTATCCAGTTTAAACCGCTTTAAAACGGTTTAATCCGGTTTTTTCCCGTTTAAGCCAGTTTGAACCGGTTCAATCCGGTTTAAACCGGTTTAAGCCGGTTCAATCCGGTTTTATCCAGTTTAAACCGGTTCTATCCGGTTCTATCCGGTTGAAACCAGTTTAAACCGGTTCAATCCGGTTTTATCCAGTTTAAACCAGTTCTATCCGGTTTAAACCAGTTTAATCCAGTTCAATCCGGTTTTATCCGGTTTAAACCGGTTTGTACAGGTTCAGTCCGGTTTTATCCGGTTTAAACCAGTTCATTCCGGTTTTATTCGGTTTAAACCAGTTCACTCCGGTTTTATCCGGTTTAAACCGGTTTGTACCGGTTCAATCCGGTTTTATCCGGTTTAAACCGGTTTGTACAGGTTCAATCCGGTTTTATCCGGTTTAAACCGGTTTAAGCTGGTTCAATCCGGTTTTATCCAGTTTAAACCGGTTCTATCCGGTTCAATCAGGTTGAAACCAGTTTAAACCGGTTCAATCCGGTTTTATCCGGTTTAAACCGGTTCTATCCGGTTCTATCCGGTTGAAACCAGTTTAAACTGGTTCAATCCGGTTTTATCCGGTTTAAACTGGTTTTATCCGGTTTAGACCAGTTTAAACCAGTTCAATCCGGTTTTAATCGGCTTAAACCGGTTCAATCTGGTGTTATCCAGTTTAAACCGCTTTAAAACGGTTTAATCCGGTTTTATCCCGTTTAAACCAGTTTGAACCGGTTCAATCCGGTTTAAACCGGTTTAAGCCGGTTCAATCCGGTTTTATCCAGTTTAAACCGGTTCTATCCGGTTCTATCCCGTTGAAACCAGTTTAAAACGGTTCAATCCGGTTTTATCCAGTTTAAACCGGTTCTATCCGGTTCTATCCAGTTGAAACCAGTTTAAACCGGTTCAATCGGTTTTATCCAGTTTAAATCAGTTCTATCCGGTTTAAACCAGTTTAATCCAGTTCAATCCGGTTTTATCCGGTTTATACCGGTCCTATCGGGTTTAAACAGGTTTAGGCCGGTTCATTCCTGTTTTATCAGTTTTAAACCGGTTTAAACTGCTTCAATCCGTTTATATCCGGTTTAAAGCGGTTACAACCAGTTCAATCCGGTTTTCTCCGGTTTAAACTGGTTTAAGCCGGTTCTATCCTGTTTTCTCCGGTTTTAACCGGCTTTAACCAGTTCAATCCGCTTTTATCCAGTTTAAACCGCTTCTATCTGGTTCTATCCGGTTGAAACCGGTTTAAACCGGTTCTATCCGTTTTTATCCAGTTTAAACCGGTACAATCTGGTTTTATCCGGTTTAAACCGGTTTAAACCGGTTCAATCAGTTTTAGCCAGTTTAAACCGGTTCAATCCGTTTTTTCCGGTTTAAACCGGTTTAAACCAGTTCATTCCGGTTTTATCCGGTTTAAACCGGTTCAATCCGGTTTAAACCGTTTCAATCTGGTTTTATCCGGTTTGAACCGTTTTAAACCGCTTCAATCTGGTTTTATCCGGTTTAAACCGGTTCTATCCGGTTCTATCCGGTTGAAACCGGTTTAAACCGGTTCAATCTGGTTTTATCCGGTTTAAACCGGTTTTAACCGATTCAATCCGGTTTATCCAGTATAAACTGATTTAATCCGCTTCAATCCGGTTTTATCCAGGTTAAACTGATTTAAACCGGTTCAGTCCGGTTTTATCCAGTTTCAACCAGTTATATCCGGTTCTATCCGGTTTAAACCGGTTTAAACCGGTTTAATCCGGTTTTATCCGGCTTAAACCGGTTCAATCTGGTATTATCCGGATTAAACTGGTTCAATTTGGTTTTATCCCGTTTAAACCGGTTTTATCCGGTTTAAACCGGTATAAACCAGTTCAATCCGGTTTTATCCGGTTTAAACCTGATCATTCCGGTTTTATCCGGTTTCAACCGGTTTTACCCAGTTCTTTACGGTTTAAACCGGTTTAAACCTGTTCAATCCGATTTCATTCGGTTTAAACCAATTCAACCCAGTTTTATCCGGTTTTAACTGGTTTAAGCTGGTTCAATCCGGTTTTATCCGGTTTAAACCGGTTCAAGCCGGTTCAATCCTGTTTTATCCAGTTTTAAACCGTTCTACCCTGTTCTATTCGGTTGAAACCAGTTTAAACCGGTTCAATCCGGTTTTATCCGGTTTAAACCGGTTCAATCCGGTTTTATCCGGTTGAAACCAGTTCATTCCAGTTTTATCCGGTTAAAACCGGTTTGAAACGGTTCAATCCGGTTTTTTCCGGCTTAAACTGGTTCAGTCCGGTTTTATCCGATTTAAACCAGTTCATTCCGGTTTTATCCGGTTTAAACTGGTTTGAACCGTTTAAATCCGGTTTTATCCGGTTTACACCAGTTCACTCCGGTTTTATCCGGTTTAAACCGGTTTGTACCGGTACAATCCGGTTTTATCCGGTTTAAACCGGTTTAAGCTGGTTCAATCCGGTTTTATCCAGTTTAAACCGGTTCGATCCGGTTCTATCCGGTTGAAACCGGTTTAAACCAGTTCAATCCGATTTTATCCGGTTTAAACTGGTTCAGTCCGGTTTTATCCGGTTTAAACCAGTTCATTCCGGTTTTATCCGGTTTAAAACGGTTCAATCCGGTTTTATCCGGTTTAAACCGGTTTGTACCGGTTCAATCCGGTTTTATCCGGTTTAAACCGGTTTGTACCGGTTCAATCCGGTTTTATCCGGTTTAAACCGGTTTGTACCGGTTCAATCCGGTTTTATCCGGTTTAAACCGGTTTAAGCTGGTTCAATCCGGTTTTATCCAGTTTAAACCGGTTCAATCCGGTTTTATCCGGTTTAAACCGGTTCTATCCGGTTCTATCCAGTTGAAACAGTTTAAACCGGTTCAATCCGGTTTTATCCTGTTTAAACCGCTTTAAAACGGTTTAATCCGGTTTTTTCCCGTTTAAGCCAGTTTGAACCGGTACAATCCGGTTTAAACCGGTTTAAGCCGGTTCAATCCGGTTTTATCCAGTTTAAACCGGTTCTATCCGGTTCTATCCGGTTGAAACCAGTTTAAACCGGTTCAATCCGGTTTTATCCAGTTTAAACCAGTTCTATCCGGTTTAAACCAGTTTAATCCAGTTCAATCCGGTTTTATCCGGTTTAAACCGGTTTGTACAGGTTCAGTCCGGTTTTATCCGGTTTAAACCAGTTCATTCCGGTTTTATCCGGTTTAAACCAGTTCACTCCGGTTTTATCCGGTTTAAACCGTTTGTACCGGTTCAATCCGGTTTTATCCGGTTTTAAACCGGTTTGTACAGGTTCAATCCGGTTTTATCCGGTTTAAACCGGTTTAAGCTGGTTCAATCCGGTTTTATCCAGTTTAAACCGGTTCTATCCGGTTCTATCCGGTTGAAACCAGTTTAAACTGGTTCAATCCGGTTTTATCCGGCTTAAACTGGTTTTATCCGGTTTAGACCAGTTTAAACCAGTTCAATCCGGTTTTAATCGGCTTAAACCGGTTCAATCTGGTGTTATCCAGTTTAAACCGCTTTAAAACGGTTTAATCCGGTTTTATCCCATTTAAACCAGTTTGAACCGGTTCAATCCGGTTTAAACCGGTTTAAGCCGGTTCAATCCGGTTTTATCCAGTTTAAACCGGTTTCTATCCGGTTCTATCCCGTTGAAACCAGTTTAAAACGGTTCAATCCGGTTTTATCCAGTTTAAACCGGTTCTATCCGGTTCTATCCGGTTGAAACCAGTTTAAACCGGTTCAATCGGTTTTATCCAGTTTAAATCAGTTCTATCCGGTTTAAACCAGTTTAATCCAGTTCAATCCGGTTTTATCCGGTTTATACCGGTCCTATCGGGTTTAAACAGGTTTAGGCCGGTTCATTCCTGTTTTATCAGTTTTAAACCGGTTTAAACTGCTTCAATCCGTTTATATCCGGTTTAAAGCGGTTACAACCAGTTCAATCCGGTTTTCTCCGGTTTAAACTGGTTTAAGCCGGTTCTATCCTGTTTTCTCCGGTTTTAACCGGCTTTAACCAGTTCAATCCGCTTTTATCCAGTTTAAACCGGTTCTATCTGGTTCTATCTGGTTGAAACCGGTTTAAACCGGTTCTATCCGTTTTTATCCAGTTTAAACCGGTACAATCTGGTTTTATCCGGTTTAAACCGGTTTAAACCGGTTCAATCAGTTTTAGCCAGTTTAAACCGGTTCAATCCATTTTTTCCGGTTTAAACCGGTTTAAACCAGTTCATTCCGGTTTTATCCGGTTTAAACCGGTTCAATCCGGTTTAAACCGTTTCAATCTGGTTTTATCCGGTTTGAACCGTTTTTAAACCGCTTCAATCTGGTTTTATCCGGTTTAAACCGGTTCTATCCGGTTCTATCCGGTTGAAACCGGTTTAAACCGGTTCAATCTGGTTTTATCCGGTTTAAACCGGTTTTAACCGATTCAATCCGGTTTATCCAGTATAAACTGATTTAATCCGCTTCAATCCGGTTTTATCCAGGTTAAACTGATTTAAACCGGTTCAGTCCGGTTTTATCCAGTTTCAACCAGTTATATCCGGTTCTATCCGGTTTAAACCGGTTTAAACCGGTTTAATCCGGTTTTATCCGGCTTAAACCGGTTCAATCTGGTATTATCCGGATTAAACTGGTTCAATTTGGTTTTATCCCGTTTAAACCGGTTTTATCCGGTTTAAACCGGTATAAACCAGTTCAATCCGGTTTTATCCTGTTTAAACCGGTTTAAACCGGATCATTCCGGTTTTATCCGGTTTCAACCGGTTTTACCCAGTTCTTTACGGTTTAAACCGGTTTAAACCTGTTCAATCCGATTTCATTTGGTTTAAACCAATTCAACCCAGTTTTATCCGGTTTTAACTGGTTTAAGCTGGTTCAATCCGGTTTTATCCGGTTTAAACCGGTTCAATCTTGTTTTATCCGGTTTAAACCGTTTGAAACCAGTTCAATCCGGTTTTGTCCGGTTTAGACCAGTTCAATCCGGTTTTATCCGGTTTACACCGGTTCTATGCTGTTTATACCAATTTAAGCCTGTTCAATCGGGTTTTATCCAGTTTAGACCTGTTTAAGCCGGTTCATTCCGGTTTTATCCAGCTTAAACCGGTTTAAACCCTTTCAATCCGTTTTTATCCGGTTTCAACCGGTTTACACCGGTTCAATCCGGTTTTATCCGGTTTATACCGTTTCTATCCGGTTCTATCCGATTTAAACCGGTTTAAACCAGTTCATTCCGGTTTTATCTGGTTTCAACCGGTTTGAACCGGTTCAATCTGGTTTTATCCGGTTTCAACCGGTTTGTACCGGTTCAATAAGGTTTTATCCGGTTTAAACCGGTTTGTACCGGTTCAATCCGGTTTTATCCGGTTTAAACCGGTTTAAGCTGGTTCAATCCGGTTTTATCCAGTTTAAACCGGTTCAATCCGGTTTTATCCGGTTTAAACCGGTTCTATCCGGTTCTATCCAGTTGAAACCAGTTTAAACCGGTTCAATCCGGTTTTATCCGGTTTAAACCGGTTTTATCCGGTTTAGACCAGTTTAAACCAGTTCAATCCGGTTTTAATCGGCTTAAACCGGTTCAATCTGGTTTTATCCAGTTTAAACCGCTTTAAAACGGTTTAATCCGGTTTTTTCCCGTTTAAGCCAGTTTGAACCGGTTCAATCCGGTTTAAACCGGTTTAAGCCGGTTCAATCCGGTTTTATCCAGTTTAAACCGGTTCTATCCGGTTCTATCCGGTTGAAACCAGTTTAAACCGGTTCAATCCGGTTTTATCCAGTTTAAACCAGTTCTATCCGGTTTAAACCAGTTTAATCCAGTTCAATCCGGTTTTATCCGGTTTAAACCGGTTTGTACAGGTTCAGTCCGGTTTTATCCGGTTTAAACCAGTTCATTCCGGTTTTATTCGGTTTAAACCAGTTCACTCCGGTTTTATCCGGTTTAAACCGGTTTGTACCGGTTCAATCCGGTTTTATCCGGTTTAAACCGGTTTGTACAGGTTCAATCCGGTTTTATCCGGTTTAAACCGGTTTAAGCTGGTTCAATCCGGTTTTATCCAGTTTAAACCGGTTCTATCCGGTTCAATCAGGTTGAAACCAGTTTAAACCGGTTCAATCCGGTTTTATCCGGTTTAAACCGGTTCTATCCGGTTCTATCCGGTTGAAACCAGTTTAAACTGGTTCAATCCGGTTTTATCCGGTTTAAACTGGTTTTATCCGGTTTAGACCAGTTTAAACCAGTTCAATCCGGTTTTAATCGGCTTAAACCGGTTCAATCTGGTGTTATCCAGTTTAAACCGCTTTAAAACGGTTTAATCCGGTTTTATCCCGTTTAAACCAGTTTGAACCGGTTCAATCCGGTTTAAACCGGTTTAAGCCGGTTCAATCCGGTTTTATCCAGTTTAAACCGGTTCTATCCGGTTCTATCCCGTTGAAACCAGTTTAAAACGGTTCAATCCGGTTTTATCCAGTTTAAACCGGTTCTATCCGGTTCTATCCAGTTGAAACCAGTTTAAACCGGTTCAATCGGTTTTATCCAGTTTAAATCAGTTCTATCCGGTTTAAACCAGTTTAATCCAGTTCAATCCGGTTTTATCCGGTTTATACCGGTCCTATCGGGTTTAAACAGGTTTAGGCCGGTTCATTCCTGTTTTATCAGTTTTAAACCGGTTTAAACTGCTTCAATCCGTTTATATCCGGTTTAAAGCGGTTACAACCAGTTCAATCCGGTTTTCTCCGGTTTAAACTGGTTTAAGCCGGTTCTATCCTGTTTTCTCCGGTTTTAACCGGCTTTAACCAGTTCAATCCGCTTTTATCCAGTTTAAACCGCTTCTATCTGGTTCTATCCGGTTGAAACCGGTTTAAACCGGTTCTATCCGTTTTTATCCAGTTTAAACCGGTACAATCTGGTTTTATCCGGTTTAAACCGGTTTAAACCGGTTCAATCAGTTTTAGCCAGTTTAAACCGGTTCAATCCGTTTTTTCCGGTTTAAACCGGTTTAAACCAGTTCATTCCGGTTTTATCCGGTTTAAACCGGTTCAATCCGGTTTAAACCGTTTCAATCTGGTTTTATCCGGTTTGAACCGTTTTAAACCGCTTCAATCTGGTTTTATCCGGTTTAAACCGGTTCTATCCGGTTCTATCCGGTTGAAACCGGTTTAAACCGGTTCAATCTGGTTTTATCCGGTTTAAACCGGTTTTAACCGATTCAATCCGGTTTATCCAGTATAAACTGATTTAATCCGCTTCAATCCGGTTTTATCCAGGTTAAACTGATTTAAACCGGTTCAGTCCGGTTTTATCCAGTTTCAACCAGTTATATCCGGTTCTATCCGGTTTAAACCGGTTTAAACCGGTTTAATCCGGTTTTATCCGGCTTAAACCGGTTCAATCTGGTATTATCCGGATTAAACTGGTTCAATTTGGTTTTATCCCGTTTAAACCGGTTTTATCCGGTTTAAACCGGTATAAACCAGTTCAATCCGGTTTTATCCGGTTTAAACCTGATCATTCCGGTTTTATCCGGTTTCAACCGGTTTTACCCAGTTCTTTACGGTTTAAACCGGTTTAAACCTGTTCAATCCGATTTCATTCGGTTTAAACCAATTCAACCCAGTTTTATCCGGTTTTAACTGGTTTAAGCTGGTTCAATCCGGTTTTATCCGGTTTAAACCGGTTCAAGCCGGTTCAATCCTGTTTTATCCAGTTTAAACCGGTTCTACCCTGTTCTATTCGGTTGAAACCAGTTTAAACCGGTTCAATCCGGTTTTATCCGGTTTAAACCGGTTCAATCCGGTTTTATCCGGTTGAAACCAGTTCATTCCAGTTTTATCCGGTTAAAACCGGTTTGAAACGGTTCAATCCGGTTTTTTCCGGCTTAAACTGGTTCAGTCCGGTTTTATCCGATTTAAACCAGTTCATTCCGGTTTTATCCGGTTTAAACTGGTTTGAACCGTTTAAATCCGGTTTTATCCGGTTTACACCAGTTCACTCCGGTTTTATCCGGTTTAAACCGGTTTGTACCGGTACAATCCGGTTTTATCCGGTTTAAACCGGTTTAAGCTGGTTCAATCCGGTTTTATCCAGTTTAAACCGGTTCGATCCGGTTCTATCCGGTTGAAACCGGTTTAAACCAGTTCAATCCGATTTTATCCGGTTTAAACTGGTTCAGTCCGGTTTTATCCGGTTTAAACCAGTTCATTCCGGTTTTATCCGGTTTAAAACGGTTCAATCCGGTTTTATCCGGTTTAAACCGGTTTGTACCGGTTCAATCCGGTTTTATCCGGTTTAAACCGGTTTGTACCGGTTCAATCCGGTTTTATCCGGTTTAAACCGGTTTGTACCGGTTCAATCCGGTTTTATCCGGTTTAAACCGGTTTAAGCTGGTTCAATCCGGTTTTATCCAGTTTAAACCGGTTCAATCCGGTTTTATCCGGTTTAAACCGGTTCTATCCGGTTCTATCCAGTTGAAACCAGTTTAAACCGGTTCAATCCGGTTTTATCCTGTTTAAACCGCTTTAAAACGGTTTAATCCGGTTTTTTCCCGTTTAAGCCAGTTTGAACCGGTACAATCCGGTTTAAACCGGTTTAAGCCGGTTCAATCCGGTTTTATCCAGTTTAAACCGGTTCTATCCGGTTCTATCCGGTTGAAACCAGTTTAAACCGGTTCAATCCGGTTTTATCCAGTTTAAACCAGTTCTATCCGGTTTAAACCAGTTTAATCCAGTTCAATCCGGTTTTATCCGGTTTAAACCGGTTTGTACAGGTTCAGTCCGGTTTTATCCGGTTTAAACCAGTTCATTCCGGTTTTATCCGGTTTAAACCAGTTCACTCCGGTTTTATCCGGTTTAAACCGGTTTGTACCGGTTCAATCCGGTTTTATCCGGTTTAAACCGGTTTGTACAGGTTCAATCCGGTTTTATCCGGTTTAAACCGGTTTAAGCTGGTTCAATCCGGTTTTATCCAGTTTAAACCGGTTCTATCCGGTTCTATCCGGTTGAAACCAGTTTAAACTGGTTCAATCCGGTTTTATCCGGCTTAAACTGGTTTTATCCGGTTTAGACCAGTTTAAACCAGTTCAATCCGGTTTTAATCGGCTTAAACCGGTTCAATCTGGTGTTATCCAGTTTAAACCGCTTTAAAACGGTTTAATCCGGTTTTATCCCATTTAAACCAGTTTGAACCGGTTCAATCCGGTTTAAACCGGTTTAAGCCGGTTCAATCCGGTTTTATCCAGTTTAAACCGGTTCTATCCGGTTCTATCCCGTTGAAACCAGTTTAAAACGGTTCAATCCGGTTTTATCCAGTTTAAACCGGTTCTATCCGGTTCTATCCGGTTGAAACCAGTTTAAACCGGTTCAATCGGTTTTATCCAGTTTAAATCAGTTCTATCCGGTTTAAACCAGTTTAATCCAGTTCAATCCGGTTTTATCCGGTTTATACCGGTCCTATCGGGTTTAAACAGGTTTAGGCCGGTTCATTCCTGTTTTATCAGTTTTAAACCGGTTTAAACTGCTTCAATCCGTTTATATCCGGTTTAAAGCGGTTACAACCAGTTCAATCCGGTTTTCTCCGGTTTAAACTGGTTTAAGCCGGTTCTATCCTGTTTTCTCCGGTTTTAACCGGCTTTAACCAGTTCAATCCGCTTTTATCCAGTTTAAACCGGTTCTATCTGGTTCTATCTGGTTGAAACCGGTTTAAACCGGTTCTATCCGTTTTTATCCAGTTTAAACCGGTACAATCTGGTTTTATCCGGTTTAAACCGGTTTAAACCGGTTCAATCAGTTTTAGCCAGTTTAAACCGGTTCAATCCATTTTTTCCGGTTTAAACCGGTTTAAACCAGTTCATTCCGGTTTTATCCGGTTTAAACCGGTTCAATCCGGTTTAAACCGTTTCAATCTGGTTTTATCCGGTTTGAACCGTTTTAAACCGCTTCAATCTGGTTTTATCCGGTTTAAACCGGTTCTATCCGGTTCTATCCGGTTGAAACCGGTTTAAACCGGTTCAATCTGGTTTTATCCGGTTTAAACCGGTTTTAACCGATTCAATCCGGTTTATCCAGTATAAACTGATTTAATCCGCTTCAATCCGGTTTTATCCAGGTTAAACTGATTTAAACCGGTTCAGTCCGGTTTTATCCAGTTTCAACCAGTTATATCCGGTTCTATCCGGTTTAAACCGGTTTAAACCGGTTTAATCCGGTTTTATCCGGCTTAAACCGGTTCAATCTGGTATTATCCGGATTAAACTGGTTCAATTTGGTTTTATCCCGTTTAAACCGGTTTTATCCGGTTTAAACCGGTATAAACCAGTTCAATCCGGTTTTATCCTGTTTAAACCGGTTTAAACCGGATCATTCCGGTTTTATCCGGTTTCAACCGGTTTTACCCAGTTCTTTACGGTTTAAACCGGTTTAAACCTGTTCAATCCGATTTCATTTGGTTTAAACCAATTCAACCCAGTTTTATCCGGTTTTAACTGGTTTAAGCTGGTTCAATCCGGTTTTATCCGGTTTAAACCGGTTCAATCTTGTTTTATCCGGTTTAAACCGTTTGAAACCAGTTCAATCCGGTTTTGTCCGGTTTAGACCAGTTCAATCCGGTTTTATCCGGTTTACACCGGTTCTATGCTGTTTATACCAATTTAAGCCTGTTCAATCGGGTTTTATCCAGTTTAGACCTGTTTAAGCCGGTTCATTCCGGTTTTATCCAGCTTAAACCGGTTTAAACCCTTTCAATCCGTTTTTATCCGGTTTCAACCGGTTTACACCGGTTCAATCCGGTTTTATCCGGTTTATACCGTTTCTATCCGGTTCTATCCGATTTAAACCGGTTTAAACCAGTTCATTCCGGTTTTATCTGGTTTCAACCGGTTTGAACCGGTTCAATCTGGTTTTATCCGGTTTCAACCGGTTTGTACCGGTTCAATAAGGTTTTATCCGGTTTAAACCGGTTTGTACCGGTTCAATCCGGTTTTATCCGGTTTAAACCGGTTTAAGCTGGTTCAATCCGGTTTTATCCAGTTTAAACCGGTTCAATCCGGTTTTATCCGGTTTAAACCGGTTCTATCCGGTTCTATCCAGTTGAAACCAGTTTAAACCGGTTCAATCCGGTTTTATCCGGTTTAAACCGGTTTTATCCGGTTTAGACCAGTTTAAACCAGTTCAATCCGGTTTTAATCGGCTTAAACCGGTTCAATCTGGTTTTATCCAGTTTAAACCGCTTTAAAACGGTTTAATCCGGTTTTTTCCCGTTTAAGCCAGTTTGAACCGGTTCAATCCGGTTTAAACCGGTTTAAGCCGGTTCAATCCGGTTTTATCCAGTTTAAACCGGTTCTATCCGGTTCTATCCGGTTGAAACCAGTTTAAACCGGTTCAATCCGGTTTTATCCAGTTTAAACCAGTTCTATCCGGTTTAAACCAGTTTAATCCAGTTCAATCCGGTTTTATCCGGTTTAAACCGGTTTGTACAGGTTCAGTCCGGTTTTATCCGGTTTAAACCAGTTCATTCCGGTTTTATTCGGTTTAAACCAGTTCACTCCGGTTTTATCCGGTTTAAACCGGTTTGTACCGGTTCAATCCGGTTTTATCCGGTTTAAACCGGTTTGTACAGGTTCAATCCGGTTTTATCCGGTTTAAACCGGTTTAAGCTGGTTCAATCCGGTTTTATCCAGTTTAAACCGGTTCTATCCGGTTCAATCAGGTTGAAACCAGTTTAAACCGGTTCAATCCGGTTTTATCCGGTTTAAACCGGTTCTATCCGGTTCTATCCGGTTGAAACCAGTTTAAACTGGTTCAATCCGGTTTTATCCGGTTTAAACTGGTTTTATCCGGTTTAGACCAGTTTAAACCAGTTCAATCCGGTTTTAATCGGCTTAAACCGGTTCAATCTGGTGTTATCCAGTTTAAACCGCTTTAAAACGGTTTAATCCGGTTTTATCCCGTTTAAACCAGTTTGAACCGGTTCAATCCGGTTTAAACCGGTTTAAGCCGGTTCAATCCGGTTTTATCCAGTTTAAACCGGTTCTATCCGGTTCTATCCCGTTGAAACCAGTTTAAAACGGTTCAATCCGGTTTTATCCAGTTTAAACCGGTTCTATCCGGTTCTATCCAGTTGAAACCAGTTTAAACCGGTTCAATCGGTTTTATCCAGTTTAAATCAGTTCTATCCGGTTTAAACCAGTTTAATCCAGTTCAATCCGGTTTTATCCGGTTTATACCGGTCCTATCGGGTTTAAACAGGTTTAGGCCGGTTCATTCCTGTTTTATCAGTTTTAAACCGGTTTAAACTGCTTCAATCCGTTTATATCCGGTTTAAAGCGGTTACAACCAGTTCAATCCGGTTTTCTCCGGTTTAAACTGGTTTAAGCCGGTTCTATCCTGTTTTCTCCGGTTTTAACCGGCTTTAACCAGTTCAATCCGCTTTTATCCAGTTTAAACCGCTTCTATCTGGTTCTATCCGGTTGAAACCGGTTTAAACCGGTTCTATCCGTTTTTATCCAGTTTAAACCGGTACAATCTGGTTTTATCCGGTTTAAACCGGTTTAAACCGGTTCAATCAGTTTTAGCCAGTTTAAACCGGTTCAATCCGTTTTTTCCGGTTTAAACCGGTTTAAACCAGTTCATTCCGGTTTTATCCGGTTTAAACCGGTTCAATCCGGTTTAAACCGTTTCAATCTGGTTTTATCCGGTTTGAACCGTTTTAAACCGCTTCAATCTGGTTTTATCCGGTTTAAACCGGTTCTATCCGGTTCTATCCGGTTGAAACCGGTTTAAACCGGTTCAATCTGGTTTTATCCGGTTTAAACCGGTTTTAACCGATTCAATCCGGTTTATCCAGTATAAACTGATTTAATCCGCTTCAATCCGGTTTTATCCAGGTTAAACTGATTTAAACCGGTTCAGTCCGGTTTTATCCAGTTTCAACCAGTTATATCCGGTTCTATCCGGTTTAAACCGGTTTAAACCGGTTTAATCCGGTTTTATCCGGCTTAAACCGGTTCAATCTGGTATTATCCGGATTAAACTGGTTCAATTTGGTTTTATCCCGTTTAAACCGGTTTTATCCGGTTTAAACCGGTATAAACCAGTTCAATCCGGTTTTATCCGGTTTAAACCGGATCATTCCGGTTTTATCCGGTTTCAACCGGTTTTACCCAGTTCTTTACGGTTTAAACCGGTTTAAACCTGTTCAATCCGATTTCATTCGGTTTAAACCAATTCAACCCAGTTTTATCCGGTTTTAACTGGTTTAAGCTGGTTCAATCCGGTTTTATCCGGTTTAAACCGGTTCAATCTTGTTTTATCCGGTTTAAACCGTTTGAAACCAGTTCAATCCGGTTTTGTCCGGTTTAGACCAGTTCAATCCGGTTTTATCCGGTTTACACCGGTTCTATGCTGTTTATACCAATTTAAGCCTGTTCAATCGGGTTTTATCCAGTTTAGACCTGTTTAAGCCGGTTCATTCCGGTTTTATCCAGCTTAAACCGGTTTAAACCCTTTCAATCCGTTTTTATCCGGTTTCAACCGGTTTACACCGGTTCAATCCGGTTTTATCCGGTTTATACCGTTTCTATCCGGTTCTATCCGATTTAAACCGGTTTAAACCAGTTCATTCCGGTTTTATCCGGTTTCAACCGGTTTGAACCGGTTCAATCTGGTTTTATCCGGTTTCAACCGGTTTGAACCGGTTCAATTCAGTTTTATCCGGTTTAAACTGGTTTAAGCCGGTTCAATCCGGTTTTATCCGGTTTAAACCGGTTCAATCTGGTTTGATCCGGTTTAAACCAGTTTGAACCTGTTCAATCCGGTTTTATCCGGTTTAAACGGGTTTAAACCGGTTCTATCCGGTTTTATCCGGTTTAAACCGGTTTAAACTTGTTCAATCCGGTTTTATCCGGTTTAAACTGGTTCTATCCGGTTTAAACCGTTTTAAACCGCTTCTATCCGGTTTAAACCGGTTTAAACCGGTGCAATCTGGTTTTATCCGGTTTAAACGGGTTTAAACCGGTTCTATCCGGTTGAAAGCGGTTTAAACAGCTTCAATCCGGTTTTATCCGGTTTAAACCGGTTTAAACCGGTTAAATCCGGTTTTATCCGGTTTAAACCGGTTTAAACCGGTTAAATCCGGTTTTATCCGGTTTATACCGTTTCTATCCAGTTCTATCCGTTTTAAACCGGTTTAAACCAGTTCATTCCGGTTTTATCCGGTTTAAACCGGTTTAAACCCTTTCAATCCGTTTTTATCCGGTTTCAACCGGTTTACACCTGTTCAATCCGATTTTATCCGGTTTATACCGTTTCTATCCAGTTCTATCCGTTTTAAACAGGTTTGAAACGGTTCAATCCGGTTTTATCCGGTTTAAACCAGTTCATTCCGGTTTTATCTGGTTTAAACCAGTTCACTCCGGTTTTATCCGGTTTAAACCGGTTTGTACCGGTTCAATCCGGTTTTATCCGGTTTAAACCGGTTTGTACCGGTTCAATCCGGTTTTATCCGGTTTAAACCGGTTTAAGCTGGTTCAATCCGGTTTTATCCAGTTTAAACCGGTTCAATCCGGTTTTATCTGGTTTAAACCGGTTCTATCCGGTTCTATCCGGTTTTATCCAGTTTAAACCGGTTCAATCCGGTTTTATCCGGTTTAAACCGGTTCTATCCGGTTCTATCCGGTTTAAACCGGTTTAAGCCGGTTCAATCCGGTTTTATCCAGTTTAAACCAGTTCTATCCGGTTTAAACCAGTTTAATCCAGTTCAATCCGGGTTTATCCGGTTTATACCGGTCCTATCGGGTTTAAACAGGTTTAGGCCAGTTCATTCCGGTTTTATCAGTTTTAAACCGGTTTAAACTGCTTCAATCCGTTTATATTCGGTTTAATCCGGTAACAACCGGTTCAATCCGGTTTTCTCCGGTTTAAACCGGTTTAAGCCAGTTCCATCCTGTTATCTCCGGTTTAAACCGGTTTAAACCAGTTCAATCCGGTTTTAAACGGTTTAAACTGGTTCTATCCAGTTCAATCTGGTTTAAACTGGTTTAACCCGGTTCTATCCGTTTTTATCCGGTTTAAACCGGTACAATCCGGTTTTCTCCGGTTTAAACCGGTTTGAGCCGGTTCCATCCTGTTTTCTCCGGTTTTAACCAGCTTTAACCAGTTCAATCCGCTTTTATCCAGTTTAAACCGGTTCTATCTGGTTCTATCTGGTTGAAACCGGTTTAAACCGGTTCAATCCGGTTTTAAACGGTTTAATCCGGTTCTATCCGGTTCAATCTGGTTTAAACCGGTTTAAACCGGTTCTATCCGGTTTTATCCAGTTTAAACCGGTTCTATCCGGTTCTATCCGGTTGAAACCAGTTTAAACCGTTTCAATCCAGTTTTATCCAGTTTAAACCGGTTCTATCCGGTTCTATCCGGTTCAAACCAGTTTAAACCGGTTCAATCCGGTTTTATCCGGTTTAAACCGGTTTTATCCGGTTTAGACCAGTTTAACCCAGTTCAATCCGGTTTCAATCGGCTTAAACCGGTTCAATCTGGTTTTATCCAGTTTAAACCGCTATAAAACGGTTTAATCCGGTTTTATCCCGTTTAAACCTGTTTGAACCGGTTCAATCCGGTTTAAACCGGTTTAAGCCGGTTCAATCCTGTTTTATCCAGTTTAAACCGGTTCTACCCTGTTCTATTCGGTTGAAACCAGTTTAAACCGGTTCAATCCGGTTTTATCCGGTTTAAACC
This sequence comes from Cynocephalus volans, assembly GCF_027409185.1. Lineage (NCBI taxonomy): Eukaryota > Metazoa > Chordata > Mammalia > Dermoptera > Cynocephalidae > Cynocephalus > Cynocephalus volans. The sequence goes on along the minus strand of NW_026902369.1, from coordinate 190,805 downwards.
GGTTCAATCCGGTTTTATCCGGTTGAAACCAGTTCATTCCAGTTTTATCCGGTTAAAACCGGTTTGAAACGGTTCAATCCGGTTTTTTCCGGCTTAAACTGGTTCAGTCCGGTTTTATCCGATTTAAACCAGTTCATTCCGGTTTTATCCGGTTTAAACTGGTTTGAACCGTTTAAATCCGGTTTTATCCGGTTTACACCAGTTCACTCCGGTTTTATCCGGTTTAAACCGGTTTGTACCGGTACAATCCGGTTTTATCCGGTTTAAACCGGTTTAAGCTGGTTCAATCCGGTTTTATCCAGTTTAAACCGGTTCGATCCGGTTCTATCCGGTTGAAACCGGTTTAAACCAGTTCAATCCGATTTTATCCGGTTTAAACTGGTTCAGTCCGGTTTTATCCGGTTTAAACCAGTTCATTCCGGTTTTATCCGGTTTAAAACGGTTCAATCCGGTTTTATCCGGTTTAAACCGGTTTGTACCGGTTCAATCCGGTTTTATCCGGTTTAAACCGGTTTGTACCGGTTCAATCCGGTTTTATCCGGTTTAAACCGGTTTGTACCGGTTCAATCCGGTTTTATCCGGTTTAAACCGGTTTAAGCTGGTTCAATCCGGTTTTATCCAGTTTAAACCGGTTCAATCCGGTTTTATCCGGTTTAAACCGGTTCTATCCGGTTCTATCCAGTTGAAACCAGTTTAAACCGGTTCAATCCGGTTTTATCCTGTTTAAACCGGTTTTATCCGGTTTAGACCAGTTTAAACCAGTTCAATCCGGTTTTAATCGGCTTAAACCGGTTCAATCTGGTTTTATCCAGTTTAAACCGCTTTAAAACGGTTTAATCCGGTTTTTTCCCGTTTAAGCCAGTTTGAACCGGTACAATCCGGTTTAAACCGGTTTAAGCCGGTTCAATCCGGTTTTATCCAGTTTAAACCGGTTCTATCCGGTTCTATCCGGTTGAAACCAGTTTAAACCGGTTCAATCCGGTTTTATCCAGTTTAAACCAGTTCTATCCGGTTTAAACCAGTTTAATCCAGTTCAATCCGGTTTTATCCGGTTTAAACCGGTTTGTACAGGTTCAGTCCGGTTTTATCCGGTTTAAACCAGTTCATTCCGGTTTTATCCGGTTTAAACCAGTTCACTCCGGTTTTATCCGGTTTAAACCGGTTTGTACCGGTTCAATCCGGTTTTATCCGGTTTAAAACGGTTTGTACAGGTTCAATCCGGTTTTATCCGGTTTAAACCGGTTTAAGCTGGTTCAATCCGGTTTTATCCAGTTTAAACCGGTTCTATCCGGTTCTATCCGGTTGAAACCAGTTTAAACTGGTTCAATCCGGTTTTATCCGGTTTAAACTGGTTTTATCCGGTTTAGACCAGTTTAAACCAGTTCAATCCGGTTTTAATCGGCTTAAACCGGTTCAATCTGGTGTTATCCAGTTTAAACCGCTTTAAAACGGTTTAATCCGGTTTTATCCCGTTTAAACCAGTTTGAACCGGTTCAATCCGGTTTAAACCGGTTTAAGCCGGTTCAATCCGGTTTTATCCAGTTTAAACCGGTTCTATCCGGTTCTATCCCGTTGAAACCAGTTTAAAACGGTTCAATCCGGTTTTATCCAGTTTAAACCGGTTCTATCCGGTTCTATCCGGTTGAAACCAGTTTAAACCGGTTCAATCGGTTTTATCCAGTTTAAATCAGTTCTATCCGGTTTAAACCAGTTTAATCCAGTTCAATCCGGTTTTATCCGGTTTATACCGGTCCTATCGGGTTTAAACAGGTTTAGGCCGGTTCATTCCTGTTTTATCAGTTTTAAACCGGTTTAAACTGCTTCAATCCGTTTATATCCGGTTTAAAGCGGTTACAACCAGTTCAATCCGGTTTTCTCCGGTTTAAACTGGTTTAAGCCGGTTCTATCCTGTTTTCTCCGGTTTTAACCGGCTTTAACCAGTTCAATCCGCTTTTATCCAGTTTAAACCGGTTCTATCTGGTTCTATCCGGTTGAAACCGGTTTAAACCGGTTCTATCCGTTTTTATCCAGTTTAAACCGGTACAATCTGGTTTTATCCGGTTTAAACCGGTTTAAACCGGTTCAATCAGTTTTAGCCAGTTTAAACCGGTTCAATCCGTTTTTTCCGGTTTAAACCGGTTTAAACCAGTTCATTCCGGTTTATCCGGTTTAAACCGGTTCAATCCGGTTTAAACCGTTTCAATCTTGTTTTATCCGGTTTGAACCGTTTTAAACCGCTTCAATCTGGTTTTATCCGGTTTAAACCGGTTCTATCCGGTTCTATCCGGTTGAAACCGGTTTAAACCGGTTCAATCTGGTTTTATCCGGTTTAAACCGGTTTTAACCGATTCAATCCGGTTTATCCAGTATAAACTGATTTAATCCGCTTCAATCCGGTTTTATCCAGGTTAAACTGATTTAAACCGGTTCAGTCCGGTTTTATCCAGTTTCAACCAGTTATATCCGGTTCTATCCGGTTTAAACCGGTTTAAACCGGTTTAATCCGGTTTTATCCGGCTTAAACCGGTTCAATCTGGTATTATCCGGATTAAACTGGTTCAATTTGGTTTTATCCCGTTTAAACCGGTTTTATCCGGTTTAAACCGGTATAAACCAGTTCAATCCGGTTTTATCCTGTTTAAACCGGTTTAAACCGGATCATTCCGGTTTTATCCGGTTTCAACCGGTTTTACCCAGTTCTTTACGGTTTAAACCGGTTTAAACCTGTTCAATCCGATTTCATTCGGTTTAAACCAATTCAACCCAGTTTTATCCGGTTTTAACTGGTTTAAGCTGGTTCAATCCGGTTTTATCCGGTTTAAACCGGTTCAATCTTGTTTTATCCGGTTTAAACCGTTTGAAACCAGTTCAATCCGGTTTTGTCCGGTTTAGACCAGTTCAATCCGGTTTTATCCGGTTTACACCGGTTCTATGCTGTTTATACCAATTTAAGCCTGTTCAATCGGGTTTTATCCAGTTTAGACCTGTTTAAGCCGGTTCATTCCGGTTTTATCCAGCTTAAACCGGTTTAAACCCTTTCAATCCGTTTTTATCCGGTTTCAACCGGTTTACACCGGTTCAATCCGGTTTTATCCGGTTTATACCGTTTCTATCCGGTTCTATCCGATTTAAACCGGTTTAAACCAGTTCATTCCGGTTTTATCCGGTTTCAACCGGTTTGAACCGGTTCAATCTGGTTTTATCCGGTTTCAACCGGTTTGTACCGGTTCAATAAGGTTTTATCCGGTTTAAACCGGTTTGTACCGGTTCAATCCGGTTTTATCCGGTTTAAACCGGTTTAAGCTGGTTCAATCCGGTTTTATCCAGTTTAAACCGGTTCAATCCGGTTTTATCCGGTTTAAACCGGTTCTATCCGGTTCTATCCAGTTGAAACCAGTTTAAACCGGTTCAATCCGGTTTTATCCGGTTTAAACCGGTTTTATCCGGTTTAGACCAGTTTAAACCAGTTCAATCCGGTTTTAATCGGCTTAAACCGGTTCAATCTGGTTTTATCCAGTTTAAACCGCTTTAAAACGGTTTAATCCGGTTTTTTCCCGTTTAAGCCAGTTTGAACCGGTTCAATCCGGTTTAAACCGGTTTAAGCCGGTTCAATCCGGTTTTATCCAGTTTAAACCGGTTCTATCCGGTTCTATCCGGTTGAAACCAGTTTAAACCGGTTCAATCCGGTTTTATCCAGTTTAAACCAGTTCTATCCGGTTTAAACCAGTTTAATCCAGTTCAATCCGGTTTTATCCGGTTTAAACCGGTTTGTACAGGTTCAGTCCGGTTTTATCCGGTTTAAACCAGTTCATTCCGGTTTTATTCGGTTTAAACCAGTTCACTCCGGTTTTATCCGGTTTAAACCGGTTTGTACCGGTTCAATCCGGTTTTATCCGGTTTAAACCGGTTTAAGCTGGTTCAATCCGGTTTTATCCAGTTTAAACCGGTTCTATCCTGTTCAATCAGGTTGAAACCAGTTTAAACCGGTTCAATCCGGTTTTATCCGGTTTAAACCGGTTCTATCCGGTTCTATCCGGTTGAAACCAGTTTAAACTGGTTCAATCCGGTTTTATCCGGTTTAAACTGGTTTTATCCGGTTTAGACCAGTTTAAACCAGTTCAATCCGGTTTTAATCGGCTTAAACCGGTTCAATCTGGTGTTATCCAGTTTAAACCGCTTTAAAACGGTTTAATCCGGTTTTATCCCGTTTAAACCAGTTTGAACCGGTTCAATCCGGTTTAAACCGGTTTAAGCCGGTTCAATCCGGTTTTATCCAGTTTAAACCGGTTCTATCCGGTTCTATCCCGTTGAAACCAGTTTAGAACGGTTCAATCCGGTTTTATCCAGTTTAAACCGGTTCTATCCGGTTCTATCCAGTTGAAACCAGTTTAAACCGGTTCAATCGGTTTTATCCAGTTTAAATCAGTTCTATCCGGTTTAAACCAGTTTAATCCAGTTCAATCCGGTTTTATCCGGTTTATACCGGTCCTATCGGGTTTAAACAGGTTTAGGCCGGTTCATTCCTGTTTTATCAGTTTTAAACCGGTTTAAACTGCTTCAATCCGTTTATATCCGGTTTAAAGCGGTTACAACCAGTTCAATCCGGTTTTCTCCGGTTTAAACTGGTTTAAGCCGGTTCTATCCTGTTTTCTCCGGTTTTAACCGGCTTTAACCAGTTCAATCCGCTTTTATCCAGTTTAAACCGGTTCTATCTGGTTCTATCCGGTTGAAACCGGTTTAAACCGGTTCTATCCGTTTTTATCCAGTTTAAACCGGTACAATCTGGTTTTATCCGGTTTAAACCGGTTTAAACCGGTTCAATCAGTTTTAGCCAGTTTAAACCGGTTCAATCCGTTTTTTCCGGTTTAAACCGGTTTAAACCAGTTCATTCCGGTTTTATCCGGTTTAAACCGGTTCAATCCGGTTTAAACCGTTTCAATCTGGTTTTATCCGGTTTGAACCGGTTTAAACCGCTTCAATCTGGTTTTATCCGGTTTAAACCGGTTCTATCCGGTTCTATCCGGTTGAAACCGGTTTTAACCGATTCAATCCGGTTTATCCAGTATAAACTGATTTAATCCGCTTCAATCCGGTTTTATCCAGGTTAAACTGATTTAAACCGGTTCAGTCCGGTTTTATCCAGTTTCAACCAGTTATATCCGGTTCTATCCGGTTTAAACCGGTTTAAACCGGTTTAATCCGGTTTTATCCGGCTTAAACCGGTTCAATCTGGTATTATCCGGATTAAACTGGTTCAATTTGGTTTTATCCCGTTTAAACCGGTTTTATCCGGTTTAAACCGGTATAAACCAGTTCAATCCGGTTTTATCCGGTTTAAACCGGATCATTCCGGTTTTATCCGGTTTCAACCGGTTTTACCCAGTTCTTTACGGTTTAAACCGGTTTAAACCTGTTCAATCCGATTTCATTCGGTTTAAACCAATTCAACCCAGTTTTATCCGGTTTTAACTGGTTTAAGCTGGTTCAATCCGGTTTTATCCGGTTTAAACCGGTTCAATCTTGTTTTATCCGGTTTAAACCGTTTGAAACCAGTTCAATCCGGTTTTGTCCGGTTTAGACCAGTTCAATCCGGTTTTATCCGGTTTACACCGGTTCTATGCTGTTTATACCAATTTAAGCCTGTTCAATCGGGTTTTATCCAGTTTAGACCTGTTTAAGCCGGTTCATTCCGGTTTTATCCAGCTTAAACCGGTTTAAACCCTTTCAATCCGTTTTTATCCGGTTTCAACCGGTTTACACCGGTTCAATCCGGTTTTATCCGGTTTATACCGTTTCTATCCGGTTCTATCCGATTTAAACCGGTTTAAACCAGTTCATTCCGGTTTTATCCGGTTTCAACCGGTTTGAACCGGTTCAATCTGGTTTTATCCGGTTTCAACCGGTTTGAACCGGTTCAATTCAGTTTTATCCGGTTTAAACTGGTTTAAGCCGGTTCAATCCGGTTTTATCCGGTTTAAACCGGTTCAATCTGGTTTGATCCGGTTTAAACCAGTTTGAACCTGTTCAATCCGGTTTTATCCGGTTTAAACGGGTTTAAACCGGTTCTATCCGGTTTTATCCGGTTTAAACCGGTTTAAACTTGTTCAATCCGGTTTTATCCGGTTTAAACTGGTTCTATCCGGTTTAAACCGTTTTAAACCGCTTCTATCCGGTTTAAACCGGTTTAAACCGGTGCAATCTGGTTTTATCCGGTTTAAACGGGTTTAAACCGGTTCTATCCGGTTGAAAGCGGTTTAAACAGCTTCAATCCGGTTTTATCCGGTTTAAACCGGTTTAAACCGGTTAAATCCGGTTTTATCCGGTTTAAACCGGTTTAAACCGGTTAAATCCGGTTTTATCCGGTTTATACCGTTTCTATCCAGTTCTATCCGTTTTAAACCGGTTTAAACCAGTTCATTCCGGTTTTATCCGGTTTAAACCGGTTTAAACCCTTTCAATCCGTTTTTATCCGGTTTCAACCGGTTTACACCTGTTCAATCCGATTTTATCCGGTTTATACCGTTTCTATCCAGTTCTATCCGTTTTAAACAGGTTTGAAACGGTTCAATCCGGTTTTATCCGGTTTAAACCGGTTCATTCCGGTTTTATCCGGTTAAAACCGGTTTGAAACGTTTCCATCCGGTTTTATCTGGTTTAAACCGGTTCAATCCTGTTTTATCCAGTTTAAACCGGTTCTATCCGGTTCTATCTGGTTGAAACCAGTTTAAACCAGTTCAATCCGGTTTTATCTGGTTTAAACCGGTTCAATCTGGTTTTATCCGGTTTAAACCGGTTTTATCCGGTTTAGACCAGTTTAAACCAGTTCAATCCGGTTTTAATCGGATTAAACCGGTTCAATCTGGTTTTATCCGTTTTAAACCGCTTTAAAACGGTTTAATCCGTTTTTATCCGGTTTAAACCAGTTTGAACCGTTTCAATCCGGTTTTATCCGGTTTAAACCGGTTTAAACCAGTTCTATCCGGTATTATCTAGTTTAAACCAGTTCTATCCGGTTCTGTCCTGTTTAAATCGGTTTAAACCGGTTCTATCCTGTTCTATCCTGTTTTAACCGGTTAAACCAGTTCAATCCGGTTTTATCCAGTTTAAACTGGTTCTATTCGTTTCCATCTGGTTTAAAAGGGTTTAAACTGGTTCAATCCGGTTTTATACGTTTTAAACCAGTTCAATCTGATTTTATCCGATTTATACTGGTTCAATTTGGTTTTATCCGGTTTAAACCGGTTTGAACCGGTTCAATCCGGTTTTATCCGGTTTAAACCGGTTTAAACCAGGTCAATCCGGTTTTATCCGGTTTAAACCTCTTCAATCCGGTTTTCTCCAGTTCAAACCGGTTTAAACCCTTTCAATCCGTTTTTATCCGGTTTCAACCGGTTTACACCTGTTCAATCCGGTTTTATCCGGTTTATACCGTTTCTATCCAGTTCTATCCGTTTTAAGCCGGTTTAAACCAGTTCATTCCGGTTTTATCCGGTTTAAACCGGTTTGAACCGGTTCAATCCGGTTTTATGCGGTTTAAACCGGTTCTATCCGGTTCTATCCGGTTGAAACCATTTTAAACCGGTTCAATCCGGTTTTATCCGGTTTAAACCGGTTTTATCCGGTTTAGACCAGTTTAACCCAGTTCAATCCGGTTTCAATCGGCTTAAACCGGTTCAATCTGGTTTTATCCAGTTTAAACCGCTTTAAAACGGTTTAATCCGGTTTTATCCCGTTTAACACTGTTTGAACCGGTTCAATCCGGTTTAAACCGGTTTAAGCCGGTTCAATCCGGTTTTATCCAGTTTAAACCGGTTCTACCCTGTTCTATTCGGTTGAAACCAGTTTAAACCGGTTCAATCCGGTTTTATCCGGTTTAAACCGGTTCAATCCGGTTTTATCCGGTTGAATCCAGTTCATTCCAGTTTTATCCGGTTAAAACCGGTTTGAAACGTTTCAATCCGGTTTTATCCGGCTTAAACTGGTTCAGTCCGGTTTTATCCGATTTAAACCAGTTCATTCCGGTTTTATCTGGTTTAAACTGGTTTGAACCGTTTAAATCCGTTTTTATCCGGTTTACACCAGTTCACTCCGGTTTTATCCGGTTTAAACCGGTTTGTACCGGTTCAATCCGGTTTTATCCGGTTTAAACCGGTTTAAGCTGGTTCAATCCGGTTTTTTCCAGTTTAAACCGGTTCGATCCGGTTCTATCCGGTTGAAACCGGTTTAAACCAGTTCAATCCGGTTTTATCCGGTTTAAACTGGTTCAGTCCGGTTTTATCCGGTTTAAACCAGTACATTCCGGTTTTATCCGGTTTAAAACGGTTCAATCCGGTTTTATCCGGTTTAAACCGGTTTGTACCGGTTCAATCCGGTTTTATCCGGTTTAAACCGGTTTGTACCGGTTCAATCCGGTTTTATCCGGTTTAAACCGGTTTAAGCTGGTTCAATCCGGTTTTATCCAGTTTAAACCGGTTCAATCCGGTTTTATCCGGTTTAAACCGGTTCTATCCGGTTCTATCCAGTTGAAACCAGTTTAAACCGGTTCAATCCGGTTTTATCCGGTTTAAACCGGTTTTATCCGGTTTAGACCAGTTTAAACCAGTTCAATCCGGTTTTAATCGGCTTAAACCGGTTCAATCTGGTTTTATCCAGTTTAAACCGCTTTAAAACGGTTTAATCCGGTTTTTTCCCGTTTAAGCCAGTTTGAACCGGTTCAATCCGGTTTAAACCGTTTTAAGCCGGTTCAATCCGGTTTTATCCAGTTTAAACCGGTTCTATCCGGTTCTATCCGGTTGAAACCAGTTTAAACCGGTTCAATCCGGTTTTATCCAGTTTAAACCAGTTCTATCCGGTTTAAACCAGTTTAATCCAGTTCAATCCGGTTTTATCCGGTTTAAACCGGTTTGTACAGGTTCAGTCCGGTTTTATCCGGTTTAAACCAGTTCATTCCGGTTTTATCCGGTTTAAACCAGTTCACTCCGGTTTTATCTGGTTTAAACCGGTTTGTACCGGTTCAATCCGGTTTTATCCGGTTTAAACCGGTTTGTACAGGTTCAATCCGGTTTTATCCGGTTTAAACCGGTTTAAGCTGGTTCAATCCGGTTTCATCCAGTTTAAACCGGTTCTATCCGGTTCTATCCGGTTGAAACCAGTTTAAACCGGTTCAATCCGGTTTTATCCGGTTTAAACCGGTTCTATCCGGTTCTATCCGGTTGAAACCAGTTTAAACTGGTTCAATCCGGTTTTATCCGGTTTAAACTGGTTTTATCCGGTTTAGACCAGTTTAAACCAGTTCAATCCGGTTTTAATCGGCTTAAACCGGTTCAATCTGGTGTTATCCAGTTTAAACCGCTTTAAAACGGTTTAATCCGGTTTTATCCCGTTTAAACCAGTTTGAACCGGTTCAATCCGGTTTAAACCGGTTTAAGCCGGTTCAATCCGGTTTTATCCAGTTTAAACCGGTTCTATCTGGTACTATCCCGTTGAAACCAGTTTAAACCGGTTCAATCCTGTTTTATCCAGTTTAATCCGGTTCTATCCGGTTCTATCCGGTTGAAACCAGTTTAAACCGGTTCAATCGGTTTTATCCAGTTTAAATCAGTTCTATCCGGTTTAAACCAGTTTAATCCAGTTCAATCCGGTTTTATCCGGTTTATACCAGTCCTATCGGGTTTAAACAGGTTTAGGCCAGTTCATTCCTGTTTTATCAGTTTTAAACCGGTTTAAACTGCTTCAATCCGTTTATATCCGGTTTAAACCGGTTACAACCAGTTCAATCCGGTTTTCTCCGGTTTAAACTGGTTTAAGCCGGTTCTATCCTGTTTTCTCCGGTTTTAACCGGCTTTAACCAGTTCAATCCGCTTTTATCCAGTTTAAACCGGTTCTATCTGGTTCTATCCGGTTGAAACCGGTTTAAACCAGTTCAATCCGGTTTTATCCGGTTTAAACCGGTTCAATCTGGTTTCATCCGGTTTAAACCAGTTTGAACCGGTTCAATCCGGTTTTATCCAGTTTAAACCGGATCTATCCTGTTCTATCCGGTTCAAACCAGTTTAAACCGGTTCAATCCGGTTTTATCCGGTTTAAACCGGTTTTATCCGGTTTAGAACATTATAACCCATTTCAATCCGGTTTTAATCGGCTTAAACCGGTTCAATCTGGTTTTATCCAGTTTAAACCGCTTTAAAACGGTTTAATCCGGTTTTATCCCGTTTAAACCAGTTTGAACCGGTTCAATCCGGTTTTATCCGGTTTAAACGGGTTTAAACCGTTTAAATCCGGTTTTATCCGGTTTAAACCAGTTCACTCCGGTTTTATCCGGTTTAAACTGGTTTACACCGGTTCAATCCGGTTTTATCCGGTTTATACCGTTTCTATTCGGTTCTATCCGTTTTAAACCGGTTTAAACCAGTTCATTCCGGTTTTATCCGGTTTCAACCGGTTTGAACCGGTTCAATCCGGTTTTATCCGGTTTCAACCGGTTTGAACCGGTTCAATCCGGTTTTATCCGGTTTAAACCGGTTTAAGCCGGTTCTATCCGGTTTTATCCGGTTTAAACCGGTTCAATCTGGTTTGATCCGGTTTAAACCAGTTTGAACCTGTTCAATCCGGTTTTATCCGGTTTAAACTGGTTCAATCCGGTTTTATCCGGTTTAAACTGGTTCAATCCGGTTTTATCCTGTTTAAACCAGTTTAAACCGGTTCAATCCGGTTTTATCCGGTTTAAACGGGTTTAAACCGGTTCTATCCCGTTTTATCCGGTTTAAACCGGTTGAAACTTGTTCAATCCGGTTTTATCCGGTTTAAACCGGTTCTATCCGGTTTAAACCGGTTTAAACCGGTGCAATCCGGTTTTATCCGGTTTAAACGGGTTTAAACCGGTTCTATCCGGTTGAAACCGGTTTAAACAGCTTCAATCCGGTTTTATACGGTTTAAACCGGTTCAATCCGGTTTTATCCGTTTTATACCGTTTCTATCCAGTTCTATCCGTTTTAAACCGGTTTAAACCAGTTCATTCCGGTTTTATCTGGTTTAAACCGGTTTAAACCCTTTCAATCCGTTTTTATCCGGTTTCAACCGGTTTACACCTGTTCAATCCGGTTTTATCCGGTTTATACCGTTTCTATCCAGTTCTATCCGTTTTAAACAGGTTTGAAACGGTTCAATCCGGTTTTATCCGGTTTAAACCAGTTCATTCCGGTTTTATCCGGTTTAAACCGGTTTGAACCGGTTCAATCCGGTTTTATCCGGTTTAAACCGGTTTAAGCCGGTTCAATCCGGTTTTATCCGGTTTAAACCGGTTCTATCCGGTTCTATCCGGTTGAAACCAGTTTAAACCGGTTCAATCCGGTTTTATCCGGTTTAAACCGGTTTTATCCGGTTTAGACCAGTTTAACCCAGTTCAATCCGGTTTTAATCGGCTTAAACCGGTTCAATCTTTTTTTATCCAGTTTAAACCGCTTTAAAACGGTTTAATCCGGTTTTATCCCGTTTAAACCAGTTTGAACCGGTTCAATCCGGTTTAAACCAGTTTAAGCCGGTTCAGTCCGGTTTTATCCAGTTTAAACCGGTTCTATCCGGTTCTATCTGGTTGAAACCAGTTTAAACCGGTTCAATCCGGTTTTATCCGGTTTAAACCGGTTCAATCCGGTTTTATCCGGTTTAAACCAGTTCATTCCAGTTTTATCCGGTTAAAACCGGTTTGAAACGGTTCAATCCGGTTTTATCTGGCTTAAACTGGTTCAGTCCGGTTTTATCCGATTTAAACCAGTTCATTCCGGTTTTTCCGGTTTAAACTGGTTTGAACTGTTTAAATCCGGTTTTATCCGGTTTAAACCAGATCACTCCGGTTTTATCCGGTTTAAACCGGTTTGTACCGGTTCAATCCGGTTTTATCCGGTTTAAACCGGTTTAAGCTGGTTCAATCCGGTTTTATCCAGTTTAAACCGGTTCTATCCGGTTCTATCCGGTTGAAACCGGTTTAAACCAGTTCAATCCGGTTTTATCCGGTTTAAACTGTTTCAGTCCGGTTTTATCCGGTTTAAACCAGTTCATTCCGGTTTTATCCGGTTTAAACCGGTTCACTCCAGTTTTATCCGGTTTAAACCGGTTTGTACCGGTTCAATCTGGTTTTATCCGGTTAAAACCGGTTTGAAACGGTTCAATCCGGTTTTATCCGGTTTAAACCGGTTTAAGCTGTTTTAATCCGGTTTTATCCAGTTTAAACCGGTTCAATCCGGTTTTATCCGGTTTAAACCGGTTCTATCCGGTTCTATCCGGTTGAAACCAGTTTAAACCGGTTCAATCCGGTTTTATCCGGTTTAAACCGGTTTTATCCGTTTTAGACCAGTTTAAACCAGTTCAATCCGGTTTTAATCGGCTTAAACCGGTTCAATCTGGTGTTATCCAGTTTAAACCGCTTTAAAACGGTTTAATCTAGTTTTTTCCCGTTTAAACCAGTTTGAACCCGTTCAATCCGGTTTAAACCGGTTTTAGCCGGTTCAATCCAGTTTTATCCAGTTTAAACCGGTTCTATCCGGTTCTATCCGGTTGAAACCAGTTTAAACCGGTTCAATCCGGTTTTATCCAGTTTAAACCAGTTCTATCCGGTTTAAACCAGTTTAATCCAGTTCAATCCGGTTTTATCCGTTTTATACCGGTCCTATCGGGTTTAAACAGGTTTAGGCCGGTTCATTCCGGTTTTATCAGTTTTAAACCGGTTTAAACTGCTTCAATCCGTTTATATCCGGTTTAAACCAGTAACAAACGGTTCAATCCGGTTTTCTCCGGTTTAAACCGGTTTAAGCCGGTTCCATCCTTTTTTCTCCGGTTTTAACCGGCTTTAACCAGTTCAATCCGCTTTTATCCAGTTTAAACCATTACAATCCGGTTTTATCTGGTTTAAACCGGTTCAATCTGGTTTTATCCGGTTTAAACCGGTTTTATCCGGTTTAGACCAGTTTAAACCAGTTCAATCCGGTTTTAATCGGATTAAACCGGTTCAATCTGGTTTTATCCGTTTTAAACCGCTTTAAAACGGTTTAATCCGGTTTTATCCGGTTTAAACCAGTTTGAACCGTTTCAATCCAGTTTTATCCGGTTTAAACCGGTTTAAGCCGGTTCAATCCGGTTTTATCCGGTTTAAACCGGTTCAATCTGGTTTCATCCGGTTTAAACCAGTTTGAACCGGTTCAATCCGGTTTTATCCAGTTTAAACCGGTTCTATCCGGTTCTATCCGGTTGAAACCAGTTTAAACCGGTTCAATCCGGTTTTATCCGGTTTAAACCAGTTCAATCCGGTTTTATCCGGTTTAAACCAGTTCATTCCAGTTTTATCCGGTTAAAACCGTTTTGAAAGTGTTCACTCCGGTTTTATCAGGCTTAAACTGGTTCAGTCCGGTTTTATCCGATTTAAACCAGTTCATTCCGGTTTTATCCGGTTTAAACTGGTTTGAACCGTTTAAATCCGGTTTTATCCGGTTTAAACCAGTTCACTCCGGTTTTATCCGGTTTAAACTGGTTTGTACCGGTTCAATCCGGTTTTATCCGGTTTAAACAGGTTTAAGCTGGTTCAATCCGGTTTTATCCAGTTTAAACCGGTTCTATCCGGTTCTATCCGGTTGAAACCGGTTTAAACCAGTTCACTCCGGATTTATCCGGTTTAAACTGGTTCAGTCCGGTTTTATCCGGTTTAAACCGGTTTGTACCGGTTCAATCCGGTTTTATCCGGTTTAAACCGGTTTAAGCTGGTTCAATCCGGTTTTATCCAGTTTAAACCGGTTCAATCCGGTTTTATCCAGTTTGAACCGGTTCTATCCGGTTCTATCCGGTTGAAACCAGTTTAAACCGGTTCAATCCGGTTTTATCCGGTTTAAACCGGTTTTATCCGGTTTAGACCAGTTTAAACCAGTTCAATCCGGTTTTAATCGGCTTAAACCGGTTCAATCTGGTTTTATCCAGTTTAAACCGCTTTAAAACGGTTTAATCCGGTTTTATCCCGTTTAAACCGGTTTGAACCGGTTCAATCCGGTTTAAACCGGTTTAAGCCGGTTCAATCCGGTTTTATCCAGTTTAAACCAGTTCTATCCGGTTTAAACCAGTTTAATCCAGTTCAATCCGGGTTTATCCGGTTTATACCGGTCCTATCGGGTTTAAACAGGTTTAGGCCGGTTCATTCCGGTTTTATCAGTTTTAAACCGGTTTAAACTGCTTCAATCCGTTTATATTCGATTTAAACCGGTAACAACCGGTTCAATCCGGTTTTCTCCGGTTTAAACCGGTTTAAGCCAGTTCCATCCTGTTATCTCCGGTTTAAACCGGTTTAAACCAGTTCAATCCGGTTTTAAACGGTTTAAACTGGTTCTATCCAGTTCAATCTGGTTTAAACTGGTTTAAACCGGTTCTATCCGTTTTTATCCGGTTTAAACCGGTACAATCCGGTTTTCTCCGGTTTAAACCGGTTTGAGCCGGTTCCATCCTGTTTTCTCCGGTTTTAACCGGCTTTAACCAGTTCAATCCGCTTTTATCCAGTTTAAACCGGTTCTATCTGGTTCTATCTGGTTGAAACCGGTTTAAACCGGTTCAATCCGGTTTTAAACGGTTTAATCCGGTTCTATCCGGTTCAATCTGGTTTAAACCGGTTTAAACCGGTTCTATCCGGTTTTATCCAGTTTAAACCGGTTCTATCCGGTTCTATCCGGTTGAAACCAGTTTAAACCGTTTCAATCCAGTTTTATCCAGTTTAAACCAGTTCTATCCGGTTCTATCCGGTTGAAACCAGTTTATACCGGTTCAATCGGTTTTATCCAGTTTAAATCCGTTCTATCCGGTTTATACCAGTTTAATCCAGTTCAATCCGGTTTTATCCGGTTTATACCAGTCCTATCGGGTTTAAACAGGTTTAGGCCGGTTCATTCCTGTTTTATCAGTTTTAAACCGGTTTAAACTGCTTCAATCCGTTTATATCCGGTTTAAACAGGTTACAACCGGTTCAATCCGGTTTTCTCCGGTTTAAACCGGTTTAAGCCGGTTCTATCCTGTTTTCTCCGGTTTTAACCGGCTTTAACCAGTTCAATCCGCTTTTATCCAGTTTAAACCGGTTCTATCTGGTTCTATCCGGTTGAAACCGGTTTAAACCGGTTCTATCCGTTTTTATCCGGTTTAAACCGGTACAATCTGGTTTTATCCGGTTTAAACCGGTTTAAACCGGTTCAATCCGTTTTTTCCGGTTTAAACCGGTTTAAACCAGTTCATTCCGGTTTTATCTGGTTTAAACCGGTTCAATCCTGTTTTATCCAGTTTAAACCGGTTCTATCTGGTTCTATCCGGTTGAAACCAGTTTAAACCAGTTCAATCAGGTTTTATCTGGTTTAAACCGGTTCAATCTGGTTTTATCCGGTTTAAACCGGTTTTATCCGGTTTAGACCAGTTTAAACCAGTTCAATCCGGTTTTAATCGGATTAAACCGGTTCAATCTGGTTTTATCCGTTTTAAACCGCTTTAAAACGGTTTAATCCGGTTTTATCCGGTTTAAACCAGTTTGAACCGTTTCAATCCAGTTTTATCCGGTTTAAACCGGTTTAAGCCATTTCAATCCAGTTTTATCCGGTTTAAACTGGTTTAAGCTGGTTCAATCCGGTTTTATCCAGTTTAAACCGGTTCAATCCGGTTTTATCCAGTTTGAACCGGTTCTATCCGGTTCTATCCGGTTGAAACCAGTTTAAAACCGGTTCAATCCGGTTTTATCCGGTTTAAACCGGTTTAAGCTGGTTCAATCCGGTTTTATCCAGTTTAAACCGGTTCAATCCGGTTTTATCCAGTTTGAACCGGTTCTATCCGGTTCTATCCGGTTGAAACCAGTTTAAACCGGTTCAATCCGGTTTTATCCGGTTTAAACCGGTTTTATCCGGTTTAGACCAGTTTAAACCAGTTCAATCCGGTTTTAATCGGCTTAAACCGGTTCAATCTGGTTTTATCCAGTTTAAACCGCTTTAAAACGGTTTAATCCGGTTTTATCCCGTTTAAACCGGTTTGAACCGGTTCAATCCGGTTTAAACCGGTTTAAGCCGGTTCAATCCGGTTTTATCCAGTTTAAACCAGTTCTATCCGGTTTAAACCAGTTTAATCCAGTTCAATCCGGGTTTATCCGGTTTATACCGGTCCTATCGGGTTTAAACAGGTTTAGGCCGGTTCATTCCGGTTTTATCAGTTTTAAACCGGTTTAAACTGCTTCAATCCGTTTATATTCGGTTTAAACCGGTAACAACCGGTTCAATCCGGTTTTCTCCGGTTTAAACGGGTTTAAACCGGTTCTATCCGGTTGAAACCGGTTTAAACAGCTTCAATCCGGTTTTCTCCGGTTTAAACCGGTTTAAACCGGTTCAATCCGGTTTTCTCCGGTTTATACCGTTTCTACCCAGTTCTATCCGTTTTAAACCGGTTTAAACCAGTTCATTCCGGTTTTATCCGGTTTAAACCGGTTTAAACCCTTTCAATCCGTTTTTATCCGGTTTCAACCGGTTTACACCTGTTCAATCCGGTTTTTTCCGGTTTATACCGTTTCTATCCAGTTCTATCCGTTTTAAACAGGTTTGAAACGGTTCAATCCGGTTTTATCCAGTTTAAACCGGTTCAGTCCGGTTTTATCCGGTTTAAACCGGTTCATTCCGGTTTTATCCGGTTAAAACCGGTTTGAAACGGTTCAATCCGGTTTTATCTGGTTTAAACCGGTTAAATCCTGTTTTATCCAGTTTAAACCGGTTCTATCCGGTTCTATCCGGTTGAAACCAGTTTAAACCAGTTCAATCCGGTTTTATCCGGTTTAAACCGGTTTTATCCGGTTTAGACCAGTTTAAACCAGTTCAATCCGGTTTTAATCGGCTTAAACCGGTTCAATCTGGTTTTATCCAGTTTAAACCGCTTTAAAACGGTTTAATCCGGTTTTTTCCCATTTAAACCAGTTTGAAACCGTTCAATCCGGTTTAAACCGGTTTTAGCCGGTTCAATCCGGTTTTATCCAGTTTAAACCGGTTCTATCCGGTTCTATCCGGTTGAAACCAGTTTAAACCGGTTCAATCCGGTTTTATCCAGTTTAAACCAGTTCTATCCGGTTTAAACCAGTTTAATCCAGTTCAATCCGGTTTTATCCGTTTTATACCGGTCCTATCGGGTTTAAACAGGTTTAGGCCGGTTCATTCCGGTTTTATCAGTTTTAAACCGGTTTAAACTGCTTCAATCCGTTTATATCCGGTTTAAACCGGTAACAACCGGTTCAATCCGGTTTTCTCCGGTTTAAACCGGTTTAAGCCGGTTCCATCCTGTTTTCTCCGGTTTTAACCGGCTTTAACCAGTTCAATCCGCTTTTATCCAGTTTAAACCAGTGCAATCCGGTTATATCTGGTTTAAACCGGTTCAATCTGGTTTTATCCGGTTTAAACCGGTTTTATCCGGTTTAGACCAGTTTAAACCAGTTCAATCCACTTTTAATCGGATTAAACCGGTTCAATCTGGTTTTATCCGATTTAAACCGCTTTAAAACGGTTTAATCCGGTTTTATCCGGTTTAAACCAGTTTGAACCGTTTCAATCCAGTTTTATCCGGTTTAAACCGGTTTAAGCCGGTTCAATCCGGTTTTATCCGGTTTAAACCGGTTCAATCTGGTTTCATCCGGTTTAAACCAGTTTGAACCGGTTCAATCCGGTTTTATCCAGTTTAAACCGGTTCTATCCGGTTCTATCCGCTTCAAACCAGTTTAAACCGGTTCAATCCGGTTTTATCCGGTTTAAACCGGTTTTATCCGGTTTAGAACAGTTTAACCCAGTTCAATCCGGTTTTAATCGGCTTAAACCGGTTCAATCTGGTTTTATCCAGTTTAAACCGCTTTAAAACAGTTTAATCCGGTTTTATCCCGTTTAAACCAGTTTGAACCGGTTCAATCCGGTTTAAACCGGTTTAAGCCGGTTCAATCCGGTTTGATCCAGTTTAAACCGGTTCTATCCGGTTCTATCCGGTTGAAACCAGTTTAAACCGGTTCAATCCGGTTTTATCCGGTTTAAACCAGTTCAATCCGGTTTTATCCGGTTTAAACCAGGTCATTCCAGTTTTATCCGTTTAAAACCGGTTTGAAAGTGTTCAATCCGGTTTTATCCGGCTTAAACTGGTTCAGTCCGGTTTTATCCGGTTTAAACCGGTTCATTCCGGTTTTATCCGGTTAAAACCGGTTTGAAACGGTTCAATCCGGTTTTATCTGGTTTAAACCGGTTAAATCCTGTTTTATCCAGTTTAAACTGGTTCTATCCGGTTCTATCCGGTTGAAACCAGTTTAAACCAGTTCAATCCGGTTTTATCTGGTTTAAACCGGTTCAATCTGGTTTTATCCGGTTTAAACCGGTTTTATCCGGTTTAGACCAGTTTAAACCAGTTCAATCCGGTTTTAATCGGTTTAAACCGGTACAATCTGGTTTTATCCGGTTTAAACCACTTTAAACCGGTTCAATCAGTTTTAACCAGTTTAAACCGGTTCAATCCGTTTTTTCCGGTTTAAACCGGTTTAAACCAGTTCATTCCGGTTTTATCCGGTTTAAACCGGTTCAATCCGGTTTAAACCGTTTCAATCTTGTTTTATCCGGTTTGAACCGGTTTAAACCGCTTCAATCCGGTTTTATCCGGTTTAAACCGGTTCTATCCGGTTCTATCCGGTTGAAACCGGTTTAAACCGGTTCAATCTGGTTTTATCCGGTTTAAACCGGTTTTAACCGATTCAGTCCGGTTTATCCAGTATAAACTGATTTAATCCGCTTCAATCGGGTTTTATCCAGGTTAAACTGATTTAAACCGGTTCAGTCCGGTTTTATCCAGTTTCAACCAGTTATATCCGGTTCTATCCGGTTTAAACCGGTTTAAACCGGTTTAATCTGGTTTTATCCGGCTTAAACCGGTTCAATCTGGTATTATCCGGATTGAACTGGTTCAATTTGGTTTTATCCCGTTTAAACCGGTTTTATCCGGTTTAAACCGGTATAAACCAGTTCAATCCGGTTTTATCCTGTTTAAACCGGTTTAAACCGGATCATTCCGGTTTTATCCGGTTTCAACCGGTTTTACCCAGTTCTATACGTTTTAAACCGGTTTAAACCTGTTCAATCCGATTTCATTCGGTTTAAACCAATTCAACCCAGTTTTATCCGGTTTAAACCGGTTTAAGCTGGTTCAATCCGGTTTTATCCGGTTTAAACCGGTTCAATCTTGTTTTATCCGGTTTAAACCGTTTGAAACCAGTTCAATCCGGTTTTGTCCGGTTTAGACCAGTTCAATCCGGTTTTATCCGGTTTACACCGGTTCTATGCTGTTTATACCAATTTAAGCCTGTTCAATCGGGTTTTATCCAGTTTAGACCTGTTTAAGCCGGTTCATTCCAGATTTATCCAGCTTAAACCGGTTTAAACCCTTTCAATCCGTTTTTATCCGGTTTCAACCGGTTTACACCGGTTCAATCCGGTTTTATCCGGTTTATACCGTTTCTATCCGGTTCTATCCGGTTTAAACCAGTTTAATCCAGTTCAATCCGGTTTTATCCGTTTTATACCGGTCCTATCGGGTTTAAACAGGTTTAGGCCGGTTCATTCCGGTTTTATCAGTTTTAAACCGGTTTAAACTGCTTCAATCCGTTTATATCCGGTTTAAACCGGTAACAACCGGTTCAATCCGGTTTTCTCCGGTTTAAACCGGTTTAAGCCGGTTCCATCCTGTTTTCTCCGGTTTTAACCGGCTTTAACCAGTTCAATCCGCTTTTATCCAGTTTAAACCAGTACAATCCGGTTTTATCTGGTTTAAAACGGTTCAGTCTGGTTTTATCCGGTTTAAACCGGTTTTATCCGGTTTAGACCAGTTTAAACCAGTTCAATCCACTTTTAATCGGATTAAACCGGTTCAATCTGGTTTTATCCGATTTAAACCGCTTTAAAACGGTTTAATCCGGTTTTATCCGGTTTAAACCAGTTTGAACCGTTTCAATCCAGTTTTATCCGGTTTAAACCGGTTTAAGCCGGTTCAATCCGGTTTTATCCGGTTTAAACCGGTTCAATCTGGTTTCATCCGGTTTAAACCAGTTTGAACCGGTTCAATCCGGTTTTATCCAGTTTAAACCGGTTCTATCCGGTTCTATCCGGTTCAAACCAGTTTAAACCGGTTCAATCCGGTTTTATCCGGTTTAAACCGGTTTTATCCGGTTTAGAACAGTTTAACCCAGTTCAATCCGGTTTTAATCGGCTTAAACCGGTTCAATCTGGTTTTATCCAGTTTAAACCGCTTTAAAATGGTTTAATCCGGTTTTATCCCGTTTAAACCAGTTTGAACCGGTTCAATCCGGTTTAAACCGGTTTAAGCCGGTTCAATCCGGTTTGATCCAGTTTAAACCGGTTCTATCCGGTTCTATCCGGTTGAAACCAGTTTAAACCGGTTCAATCCGGTTTTATCCGGTTTAAACCAGTTCAATCCGGTTTTATCCGGTTTAAACCAGTTCATTCCAGTTTTATCCGGTTAAAACCGGTTTGAAAGTGTTCAATCCGGTTTTATCCGGCTTAAACTGGTTCAGTCCGGTTTTATCCGATTTAATCCAGTTCATTCCGGTTTTATCCGGTTTAAACTGGTTTGAACCGTTTAAATCCGGTTTTATCCGATTTAAACCAGTTCACTCCGGTTTTATCCGGTTTAAACTGGTTTGTACCGGTTCAATCCGGTTTTATCCGGTTTAAACAGGTTTAAGCTGGTTCAATCCGGTTTTATCCAGTTTAAACCGGTTCTATCCGGTTCTATCCGGTTGAAACTGGTTTAAACCAGTTCAATCCGGTTTTATCCGGTTTAAACTGGTTCAGTCCGGTTTTATCCGGTTTAAACCAGTTCATTCCGGTTTTATCCGGTTTAAACCAGTTCACTCCGGTTTTATCCGGTTTAAACCGGTTTGTACCGGTTCAATCCGGTTTTATCCGGTTTAAACCGGTTTGTACCGGTTCAATCCGGTTTTATCCGGTTTAAACCGGTTTAAGCTGGTTCAATCCGGTTTTATCCAGTTTAAACCGGTTCAATCCGGTTTTATCCGGTTTAAAACGGTTCTATCCGGTTCTATCCGGTTTTATCCAGTTTAAACCGGTTCAATCCGGTTTTATCCGGTTTAAACCGGTTCTATCCGGTTCTATCCGGTTTAAACCGGTTTAAGCCGGTTCAATCCGGTTTTATCCAGTTTAAACCAGTTCTATCCGGTTTAAACCAGTTTAATCCAGTTCAATCCGGGTTTATCCGGTTTATACCGGTCCTATCGGGTTTAAACAGGTTTAGGCCAGTTCATTCCGGTTTTATCAGTTTTAAACCGGTTTAAACTGCTTCAATCCGTTTATATTCGGTTTAATCCGGTAACAACCGGTTCAATCCGGTTTTCTCCGGTTTAAACCGGTTTAAGCCAGTTCCATCCTGTTATCTCCGGTTTAAACCGGTTTAAACCAGTTCAATCCGGTTTTAAACGGTTTAAACTGGTTCTATCCAGTTCAATCTGGTTTAAACTGGTTTAACCCGGTTCTATCCGTTTTTATCCGGTTTAAACCGGTACAATCCGGTTTTCTCCGGTTTAAACCGGTTTGAGCCGGTTCCATCCTGTTTTCTCCGGTTTTAACCGGCTTTAACCAGTTCAATCCGCTTTTATCCAGTTTAAACCGGTTCTATCTGGTTCTATCTGGTTGAAACCGGTTTAAACCGGTTCAATCCGGTTTTAAACGGTTTAATCCGGTTCTATCCGGTTCAATCTGGTTTTAACCGGTTTAAACCGGTTCTATCCGGTTTTATCCAGTTTAAACCGGTTCTATCCGGTTCTATCCGGTTGAAACCAGTTTAAACCGTTTCAATCCAGTTTTATCCAGTTTAAACCGGTTCTATCCGGTTCTATCCGGTTGAAACCAGTTTAAACCGGTTCAATCGGTTTTATCCAGTTTAAATCAGTTCTATCCGGTTTAAACCAGTTTAATCCAGTTCAATCCGGTTTTATCCGGTTTAAACCGGTTTAAACCCTTTCAATCCGTTTTTATCCGGTTTCAACCGGTTTTCACCTGCTCAATCCGGTTTTATCCGGTTTATACCGTTTCTATCCAGTTCCATCCGTTTTAAACCGGTTTAAACCAGTTCATTCCGGTTTGATCCAGTTTAAACCGGTTCTATCCGGTTCTATCCGGTTGAAACCAGTTTAAACCGGTTCAATCCGGTTTTATCCGGTTTAAACCAGTTCAATCCGGTTTTATCCGGTTTAAACCAGGTCATTCCAGTTTTATCCGTTTAAAACCGGTTTGAAAGTGTTCAATCCGGTTTTATCCGGCTTAAACTGGTTCAGTCCGGTTTTATCCGGTTTAAACCGGTTCATTCCGGTTTTATCCGGTTAAAACCGGTATGAAACGGTTCAATCCGGTTTTATCTGGTTTAAACCGGTTAAATCCTGTTTTATCCAGTTTAAACCGGTTCTATCCGGTTCTATCCGGTTGAAACCAGTTTAAACCAGTTCAATCCGGTTTTATCTGGTTTAAACCGGTTCAATCTGGTTTTATCCGGTTTAAACCGGTTTTATCCGGTTTAGACCAGTTTAAACCAGTTCAATCCGGTTTTAATCGGTTTAAACCGGTACAATCTGGTTTTATCCGGTTTAAACCACTTTAAACCGGTTCAATCAGTTTTAACCAGTTTAAACCGGTTCAATCCGTTTTTTCCGGTTTAAACCGGTTTAAACCAGGTCATTCCGGTTTTATCCGGTTTAAACCGGTTCAATCCGGTTTAAACCGTTTCAATCTTGTTTTATCCGGTTTGAACCGGTTTAAACCGCTTCAATCCGGTTTTATCCGGTTTAAACCGGTTCTATCCGGTTCTATCCGGTTGAAACCGGTTTAAACCGGTTCAATCTGGTTTTATCCGGTTTAAACCGGTTTTAACCGATTCAGTCCGGTTTATCCAGTATAAACTGATTTAATCCGCTTCAATCGGGTTTTATCCAGGTTAAACTGATTTAAACCGGTTCAGTCCGGTTTTATCCAGTTTCAACCAGTTATATCCGGTTCTATCCGGTTTAAACCGGTTTAAACCGGTTTAATCTGGTTTTATCCGGCTTAAACCGGTTCAATCTGGTATTATCCGGATTAAACTGGTTCAATTTGGTTTTATCCCGTTTAAACCGGTTTTATCCGGTTTAAACCGGTATAAACCAGTTCAATCCGGTTTTATCCTGTTTAAACCGGTTTAAACCGGATCATTCCGGTTTTATCCGGTTTCAACCGGTTTTACCCAGTTCTATACGGTTTAAACCGGTTTAAACCTGTTCAATCCGATTTCATTCGGTTTAAACCAATTCAACCCAGTTTTATCCGGTTTAAACCGGTTTAAGCTGGTTCAATCCGGTTTTATCCGGTTTAAACCGGTTCAATCTTGTTTTATCCGGTTTAAACCGTTTGAAACCAGTTCAATCCGGTTTTGTCCGGTTTAGACCAGTTCAATCCGGTTTTATCCGGTTTACACCGGTTCTATGCTGTTTATACCAATTTAAGCCTGTTCAATCGGGTTTTATCCAGTTTAGACCTGTTTAAGCCGGTTCATTCCAGATTTATCCAGCTTAAACCGGTTTAAACCCTTTCAATCCGTTTTTATCCGGTTTCAACCGGTTTACACCGGTTCAATCCGGTTTTATCCGGTTTATACCGTTTCTATCCGGTTCTATCCGTTTTAAACCGGTTTAAACCAGTTCATTCCGGTTTTATCCGGTTTCAACCGGTTTGAACCGGTTCAATCCGGTTTTATCCGGTTTCAACCGGTTTGAACCGGTTCAATCCGGTTTTATCCGGTTTAAACCGGTTTAAGCCGGTTCAATCCGGTTTTATCCGGTTTAAACCGGTTCAATCTGGTTTGATCCGGTTTAAACCAGTTTGAACCTGTTCAATCCGGTTTTATCCGGTTTAAACGGGTTCTATCCGGTTCTATCCGGTTTAAACCGGTTTGTACCGGTTCAATCCGGTTTTATCCGGTTTAAACCGGTTTAAGCTGGTTCAATCCGGTTTTATCCAGTTTAAACCGGTTCAATCCGGTTTTATCCGGTTTAAACCGGTTCTATCCGGTTCTATCCGGTTGAAACCAGTTTAAACCGGTTCAATCCGGTTTTATCCGGTTTAAACCGGTTTTATCCGGTTTAGACCAGTTTAAACCAGTTCAATCCGGTTTTAATCGGCTTAAACCGGTTCAATCTGGTTTTATCCAGTTTAAACCGCTTTAAAACGGTTTAATCCGGTTTTTTCCCATTTAAACCAGTTTGAAACCGTTCAATCCGGTTTAAACCGGTTTTAGCCGGTTCAATCCGGTTTTATCCAGTTTAAACCGGTTCTATCCGGTTCTATCCGGTTGAAACCAGTTTAAACCGGTTCAATCCGGTTTTATCCAGTTTAAACCAGTTCTATCCGGTTTAAACCAGTTTAATCCAGTTCAATCCGGTTTTATCCGTTTTATACCGGTCCTATCGGGTTTAAACAGGTTTAGGCCGGTTCATTCCGGTTTTATCAGTTTTAAACCGGTTTAAACTGCTTCAATCCGTTTATATCCGGTTTAAACCGGTAACAACCGGTTCAATCCGGTTTTCTCCGGTTTAAACCGGTTTAAGCCGGTTCCATCCTGTTTTCTCCGGTTTTAACCGGCTTTAACCAGTTCAATCCGCTTTTATCCAGTTTAAACCAGTACAATCCGGTTTTATCTGGTTTAAACCGGTTCAATCTGGTTTTATCCGGTTTAAACCGGTTTTATCCGGTTTAGACCAGTTTAAACCAGTTCAATCCACTTTTAATCGGATTAAACCGGTTCAATCTGGTTTTATCCGATTTAAACCGCTTTAAAACGGTTTAATCCGGTTTTATCCGGTTTAAACCAGTTTGAACCGTTTCAATCCAGTTTTATCCGGTTTAAACCGGTTTAAGCCGGTTCAATCCGGTTTTATCCGGTTTAAACCGGTTCAATCTGGTTTCATCCGGT
The DNA here is from genome assembly GCF_027409185.1 of Cynocephalus volans. Lineage (NCBI taxonomy): Eukaryota > Metazoa > Chordata > Mammalia > Dermoptera > Cynocephalidae > Cynocephalus > Cynocephalus volans. The sequence continues at coordinate 165,772 of NW_026902369.1, read as the reverse complement.
TTAAACCAGTTTGAACCGGTTCAATCCGGTTTTATCCAGTTTAAACCGGTTCTATCCGGTTCTATCCGGTTCAAACCAGTTTAAACCGGTTCAATCCGGTTTTAATCGGCTTAAACCGGTTCAATCTGGTTTTATCCAGTTTAAACCGCTTTAAAACAGTTTAATCCGGTTTTATCCCGTTTAAACCAGTTTGAACCGGTTCAATCCGGTTTAAACCGGTTTAAGCCGGTTCAATCCGGTTTGATCCAGTTTAAACCGGTTCTATCCGGTTCTATCCGGTTGAAACCAGTTTAAACCGGTTCAATCCGGTTTTATCCGGTTTAAACCAGTTCAATCCGGTTTTATCCGGTTTAAACCAGGTCATTCCAGTTTTATCCGTTTAAAACCGGTTTGAAAGTGTTCAATCCGGTTTTATCCAGCTTAAACTGGTTCAGTCCGGTTTTATCCGATTTAAACCAGTTCATTCCGGTTTTATCCGGTTTAAACTGGTTTGAACCGTTTAAGTCCGGTTTTATCCGATTTAAACCAGTTCACTCCGGTTTTATCCGGTTTAAACTGGTTTGTACCGGTTCAATCCGGTTTTATCCGGTTTAAACAGGTTTAAGCTGGTTCAATCCGGTTTTATCCAGTTTAAACCGGTTCTATCCGGTTCTATCCGGTTGAAACTGGTTTAAACCAGTTCAATCCGGTTTTATCCGGTTTAAACTGGTTCAGTCCGGTTTTATCCGGTTTAAACCATTTCATTCCGGTTTTATCCGGTTTAAGCCAGTTCACTCCGGTTTTATCCGGTTTAAACCGGTTTGTACCGGTTCAATCCGGTTTTATCCGGTTTAAACCGTTTTGTACCGGTTCAATCCGGTTTTATCCGGTTTAAACCGGTTTAAGCTGGTTCAATCCGGTTTTATCCAGTTTAAACCGGTTCAATCCGGTTTTATCCGGTTTAAACCGGTTCTATCCGGTTCTATCCGGTTTTATCCAGTTTAAACCGGTTCAATCCGGTTATATCCGGTTTAAACCAGTTCTATCCGGTTCTATCCGGTTTAAACCGGTTTAAGCCGGTTCAATCCGGTTTTATCCAGTTTAAACCAGTTCTATCCGGTTTAAACCAGTTTAATCCAGTTCAATCCGGGTTTATCCGGTTTATACCGGTCCTATCGGGTTTAAACAGGTTTAGGCCAGTTCATTCCGGTTTTATCAGTTTTAAACCGGTTTAAACTGCTTCAATCCGTTTATATTCGGTTTAATCCGGTAACAACCGGTTCAATCCGGTTTTCTCCGGTTTAAACCGGTTTAAGCCAGTTCCATCCTGTTATCTCCGGTTTAAACCGGTTTAAACCAGTTCAATCCGGTTTTAAACGGTTTAAACTGGTTCTATCCAGTTCAATCTGGTTTAAACTGGTTTAACCCGGTTCTATCCGTTTTTATCCGGTTTAAACCGGTACAATCCGGTTTTCTCCGGTTTAAACCGGTTTGAGCCGGTTCCATCCTGTTTTCTCCGGTTTTAACCGGCTTTAACCAGTTCAATCCGCTTTTATCCAGTTTAAACCGGTTCTATCTGGTTCTATCTGGTTGAAACCGGTTTAAACCGGTTCAATCCGGTTTTAAACGGTTTAATCCGGTTCTATCCGGTTCAATCTGGTTTAAACCGGTTTAAACCGGTTCTATCTGGTTTTATCCAGTTTAAACCGGTTCTATCCGGTTCTATCCGGTTGAAACCAGTTTAAACCGTTTCAATCCAGTTTTATCCAGTTTAAACCGGTTCTATCCGGTTCTATCCGGTTGAAACCAGTTTAAACCGGTTCAATCGGTTTTATCCAGTTTAAATCAGTTCTATCCGGTTTAAACCAGTTTAATCCAGTTCAATCCGGTTTTATCCGGTTTAAACCGGTTTAAACCCTTTCAATCCGTTTTTATCCGGTTTCAACCGGTTTTCACCTGTTCAATCCGGTTTTATCCGGTTTATACCGTTTCTATCCAGTTCCATCCGTTTTAAACCGGTTTAAACCAGTTCATTCCGGTTTTATCCGGTTTAAACCGGTTTGAACCGGATCAATCCGGTTTTATCCGGTTTAAACGGGTTTAAACCGGTTCTATCCGGTTGAAACTGGTTTAAACAGCTTCAATCCGGTTTTATCCGGTTTAAACCGGTTTAAACCGTTTAAATCCGGTTTTATCCGGTTTATACCGTTTCTATCCAGTTCTATCCGTTTTAAACCGGTTTAAACCAGTTCATTCCGGTTTTATCCGGTTTAAACCGGTTTAAACCCTTTCAATCCGTTTTTATCCGGTTTCAACCGGTTTACACCTGTTCAATCCGATTTTATCCGGTTTATACCGTTTCTATCCAGTTCTATCCGTTTTAAACAGGTTTGAAACGGTTCAATCCGGTTTTATCCGGTTTAAACCGGTTCATTCCGCTTTTATCCGGTTAAAACCGGTTTGAAACGGTTCAATCCGGTTTTATCTGGTTTAAACCGGTTCAATCCTGTTTTATCCAGTTTAAACCGGTTCTATCCGGTTCTATCCGGTTGAAACCAGTTTAAACCAGTTCAATCCGGTTTTATCTGGTTTAAACCGGTTCAATCTGGTTTTATCCGGTTTAAACCGGTTTTATCCGGTTTAGACCAGTTTAAACCAGTTCAATCCGGTTTTAATCGGATTAAACCGGTTCAATCTGGTTTTATCCGTTTTAAACCGCTTTAAAACGGTTTAATCCGTTTTTATCCGGTTTAAACCAGTTTGAACCGTTTCAATCCGGTTTTATCCGGTTTAAACCGGTTTAAACCGGTTCTATCCGGTTTTATCTAGTTTAAACCGGTTCTATCCGGTTCTATCCTGTTTTAACCGGTTAAACCAGTTCAATCCGGTTTTATCCAGTTTAAACTGGTTCTATTCGTTTCCATCTGGTTTAAAAGGGTTTAAACTGGTTCAATCCGGTTTTATACGTTTTAAACCAGTTCAATCTGATTTTATCCGATTTAAAATGGTTCAATTTGGTTTTATCCGGTTTAAACCGGTTTGAACTGGTTCAATCCGGTTTTATCCGGTTTAAACCGGTTTAAACCAGGTCAATCCGGTTTTATCCGGTTTAAACCTCTTCAATCCGGTTTTCTCCAGTTTAAACCGGTTTAAACCCTTTCAATCCGTTTTTATCCGGTTTCAACCGGTTTACACCTGTTCAATCTGGTTTTATCCGGTTTATACCGTTTCTATCCAGTTCTATCCGTTTTAAGCCGGTTTAAACCAGTTCATTCCGGTTTTATCCGGTTTAAACCGGTTTGAACCGGTTCAATCCGGTTTTATCCGGTTTAAACCGGTTCTATCCGGTTCTATCCGGTTGAAACCATTTTAAACCGGTTCAATCCGGTTTTATCCGGTTTAAACCGGTTTAATCCGGTTTAGACCAGTTTAACCCAGTTCAATCCGGTTTCAATCGGCTTAAACCGGTTCAATCTGGTTTTATCCAGTTTAAACCGCTATAAAACGGTTTAATCCGGTTTTATCCCGTTTAAACCTGTTTGAACCGGTTCAATCTGGTTTAAACCGGTTTAAGCCGGTTCAATCCAGTTTTATCCAGTTTAAACCGGTTCTACCCTGTTCTATTCGGTTGAAACCAGTTTAAACCGGTTCAATCCGGTTTTATCCGGTTTAAACCGGTTCAATCCGGTTTTATCCGGTTGAAACCAGTTCATTCCAGTTTTATCCGGTTAAAACCGGTTTGAAACGGTTCAATCCGGTTTTTTCCGGCTTAAACTGGTTCAGTCCGGTTTTATCCGATTTAAACCAGTTCATTCCGGTTTTATCCGGTTTAAACTGGTTTGAACCGTTTAAATCCGGTTTTATCCGGTTTACACCAGTTCACTCCGGTTTTATCCGGTTTAAACCGGTTTGTACCGGTACAATCCGGTTTTATCCGGTTTAAACCGGTTTAAGCTGGTTCAATCCGGTTTTATCCAGTTTAAACCGGTTCGATCCGGTTCTATCCGGTTGAAACCGGTTTAAACCAGTTCAATCCGATTTTATCCGGTTTAAACTGGTTCAGTCCGGTTTTATCCGGTTTAAACCAGTTCATTCCGGTTTTATCCGGTTTAAAACGGTTCAATCCGGTTTTATCCGGTTTAAACCGGTTTGTACCGGTTCAATCCGGTTTTATCCGGTTTAAACCGGTTTGTACCGGTTCAATCCGGTTTTATCCGGTTTAAACCGGTTTAAGCTGGTTCAATCCGGTTTTATCCAGTTTAAACCGGTTCAATCCGGTTTTATCCGGTTTAAACCGGTTCTATCCGGTTCTATCCAGTTGAAACCAGTTTAAACCGGTTCAATCCGGTTTTATCCTGTTTAAACCGGTTTTATCCGGTTTAGACCAGTTTAAACCAGTTCAATCCGGTTTTAATCGGCTTAAACCGGTTCAATCTGGTTTTATCCAGTTTAAACCGCTTTAAAACGGTTTAATCCGGTTTTTTCCCGTTTAAGCCAGTTTGAACCGGTACAATCCGGTTTAAACCGGTTTAAGCCGGTTCAATCCGGTTTTATCCAGTTTAAACCGGTTCTATCCGGTTCTATCCGGTTGAAACCAGTTTAAACCGGTTCAATCCGGTTTTATCCAGTTTAAACCAGTTCTATCCGGTTTAAACCAGTTTAATCCAGTTCAATCCGGTTTTATCCGGTTTAAACCGGTTTGTACAGGTTCAGTCCGGTTTTATCCGGTTTAAACCAGTTCATTCCGGTTTTATTCGGTTTAAACCAGTTCACTCCGGTTTTATCCGGTTTAAACCGGTTTGTACCGGTTCAATCCGGTTTTATCCGGTTTAAACCGGTTTGTACAGGTTCAATCCGGTTTTATCCGGTTTAAACCGGTTTAAGCTGGTTCAATCCGGTTTTATCCAGTTTAAACCGGTTCTATCCGGTTCTATCCGGTTGAAACCAGTTTAAACCGGTTCAATCTGGTTTTATCCAGTTTAAACCGCTTTAAAACGGTTTAATCCGGTTTTTTCCCGTTTAAGCCAGTTTGAACCGGTTCAATCCGGTTTAAACCGGTTTAAGCCGGTTCAATCCGGTTTTATCCGGTTTAAACTGGTTTTATCCGGTTTAGACCAGTTTAAACCAGTTCAATCCGGTTTTAATCGGCTTAAACCGGTTCAATCTGGTGTTATCCAGTTTAAACCGCTTTAAAACGGTTTAATCCGGTTTTATCCCGTTTAAACCAGTTTGAACCGGTTCAATCCGGTTTAAACCTGTTTAAGCCGGTTCAATCCGGTTTTATCCAGTTTAAACCGGTTCTATCCGGTTCTATCCGGTTGAAACCAGTTTAAACCGGTTCAATCGGTTTTATCCAGTTTAAATCAGTTCTATCCGGTTTAAACCAGTTTAATCCAGTTCAATCCGGTTTTATCCGGTTTATACCGGTCCTATCGGGTTTAAACAGGTTTAGGCCGGTTCATTCCTGTTTTATCAGTTTTAAACCGGTTTAAACTGCTTCAATCCGTTTATATCCGGTTTAAAGCGGTTACAACCAGTTCAATCCGGTTTTCTCCGGTTTAAACTGGTTTAAGCCGGTTCTATCCTGTTTTCTCCGGTTTTAACCGGCTTTAACCAGTTCAATCCGCTTTTATCCAGTTTAAACCGGTTCTATCTGGTTCTATCCGGTTGAAACCGGTTTAAACCGGTTCTATCCGTTTTTATCCAGTTTAAACCTGTACAATCTGGTTTTATCCGGTTTAAACCGGTTTAAACCGGTTCAATCAGTTTTAGCCAGTTTAAACCGGTTCAATCCGTTTTTTCCGGTTTAAACCGGTTTAAACCAGTTCATTCCGGTTTTATCCGGTTTAAACCGGTTCAATCCGGTTTAAACCGTTTCAATCTGGTTTTATCCGGTTTGAACCGGTTTAAACCGCTTCAATCTGGTTTTATCCGGTTTAAACCGGTTCTATCCGGTTCTATCCGGTTGAAACCGGTTTAAACCGGTTCAATCTGGTTTTATCCGGTTTAAACCGGTTTTAACCGATTCAATCCGGTTTATCCAGTATAAACTGATTTAATCCACTTCAATCCGGTTTTATCCAGGTTAAACTGATTTAAACCGGTTCAGTCCGGTTTTATCCAGTTTCAACCAGTTATATCCGGTTCTATCCGGTTTAAACCGGTTTAAACCGGTTTAATCCGGTTTTATCCGGCTTAAACCGGTTCAATCTGGTATTATCCGGATTAAACTGGTTCAATTTGGTTTTATCCCGTTTAAACCGGTTTTATCCGGTTTAAACCGGTATAAACCAGTTCAATCCGGTTTTATCCGGTTTAAACCGGATCATTCCGGTTTTATCCGGTTTCAACCGGTTTTACCCAGTTCTTTACGGTTTAAACCGGTTTAAACCTGTTCAATCCGATTTCATTCGGTTTAAACCAATTCAACCCAGTTTTATCCGGTTTTAACTGGTTTAAGCTGGTTCAATCCGGTTTTATCCGGTTTAAACCGGTTCAATCTTGTTTTATCCGGTTTAAACCTTTTGAAACCAGTTCAATCCGGTTTTGTCCGGTTTAGACCAGTTCAATCCGGATTTATCCGGTTTACACCGGTTCTATGCTGTTTATACCAATTTAAGCCTGTTCAATCGGGTTTTATCCAGTTTAGACCTGTTTAAGCCGGTTCATTCCGGTTTTATCCAGCTTAAACCGGTTTAAACCCTTTCAATCCGTTTTTATCCGGTTTCAACCGGTTTACACCGGTTCAATCCGGTTTTATCCGGTTTATACCGTTTCTATCCGGTTCTATCCGATTTAAACCGGTTTAAACCAGTTCATTCCGGTTTTATCCGGTTTCAACCGGTTTGAACCGGTTCTATCTGGTTTTATCCGGTTTCAACCGGTTTGAACCGGTTCAATTCAGTTTTATCCGGTTTAAACTGGTTTAAGCCGGTTCAATCCGGTTTTATCCGGTTTAAACCGGTTCAATCTGGTTTGATCCGGTTTAAACCAGTTTGAACCTGTTCAATCCGGTTTTATCCGGTTTAAACGGGTTTAAACCCGTTCTATCCGGTTTTATCCGGTTTAAACCGGTTTAAACTTGTTCAATCCGGTTTTATCCGGTTTAAACTGGTTCTATCCGGTTTAAACCGGTTTAAACCGCTTCTATCCGGTTTAAACCGGTTTAAACCGGTGCAATCTGGTTTTATCCGGTTTAAACGGGTTTAAACCGGTTCTATCCGGTTGAAAGCGGTTTAAACAGCTTCAATCCGGTTTTATCCGGTTTAAACCGGTTTAAACCGGTTAAATCCGGTTTTATCCGGTTTAAACCGGTTTAAACCGGTTAAATCCGGTTTTATCCGGTTTATACCGTTTCTATCCAGTTCTATCCGTTTTAAACCGGTTTAAACCAGTTCATTCCGGTTTTATCCGGTTTAAACCGGTTTAAACCCTTTCAATCCGTTTTTATCCGGTTTCAACCGGTTTACACCTGTTCAATCCGATTTTATCCGGTTTATACCGTTTCTATCCAGTTCTATCCGTTTTAAACAGGTTTGAAACGGTTCAATCCGGTTTTATCCGGTTTAAACCGGTTCATTCCGGTTTTATCCGGTTAAAACCGGTTTGAAACGTTTCCATCCGGTTTTATCTGGTTTAAACCGGTTCAATCCTGTTTTATCCAGTTTAAACCGGTTCTATCCGGTTCTATCCGGTTGAAACCAGTTTAAACCAGTTCAATCCGGTTTTATCTGGTTTAAACCGGTTCAATCTGGTTTTATCCGGTTTAAACCGGTTTTATCCGGTTTAGACCAGTTTAAACCAGTTCAATCCGGTTTTAATCGGATTAAACCGGTTCAATCTGGTTTTATCCGTTTTAAACCGCTTTAAAACGGTTTAATCCGTTTTTATCCGGTTTAAACCAGTTTGAACCGTTTCAATCCGGTTTTATCCGGTTTAAACCGGTTTAAACCGGTTCTATCCGGTTTTATCTAGTTTAAACCGGTTCTATCCGGTTCTATCCTGTTTTAACCGGTTAAACCAGTTCAATCCGGTTTTATCCAGTTTAAACTGGTTCTATTCGTTTCCATCTGGTTTAAAAGGGTTTAAACTGGTTCAATCCGGTTTTATACGTTTTAAACCAGTTCAATCTGATTTTATCCGATTTAAAATGGTTCAATTTGGTTTTATCCGGTTTAAACCGGTTTGAACCGGTTCAATCCGGTTTTATCCTGTTTAAACCTCTTCAATCCGGTTTTCTCCAGTTTAAACCGGTTTAAACCCTTTCAATCCGTTTTTATCCGGTTTCAACCGGTTTACACCTGTTCAATCTGGTTTTATCCGGTTTATACCGTTTCTATCCAGTTCTATCCGTTTTAAGCCGGTTTAAACCAGTTCATTCCGGTTTTATCCGGTTTAAACCGGTTTGAACCGGTTCAATCCGGTTTTATCCGGTTTAAACCGGTTCTATCCGGTTCTATCCGGTTGAAACCATTTTAAACCGGTTCAATCCGGTTTTATCCGGTTTAAACCGGTTTTATCCGGTTTAGACCAGTTTAACCCAGTTCAATCCGGTTTCAATCGGCTTAAACCGGTTCAATCTGGTTTTATCCAGTTTAAACCGCTATAAAACGGTTTAATCCGGTTTTATCCCGTTTAAACCTGTTTGAACCGGTTCAATCCGGTTTAAACCGGTTTAAGCCGGTTCAATCCAGTTTTATCCAGTTTAAACCGGTTCTACCCTGTTCTATTCGGTTGAAACCAGTTTAAACCGGTTCAATCCGGTTTTATCCGGTTTAAACCGGTTCAATCCGGTTTTATCCGGTTGAAACCAGTTCATTCCAGTTTTATCCGGTTAAAACCGGTTTGAAACGGTTCAATCCGGTTTTTTCCGGCTTAAACTGGTTCAGTCCGGTTTTATCCGATTTAAACCAGTTCATTCCGGTTTTATCCGGTTTAAACTGGTTTGAACCGTTTAAATCCGGTTTTATCCGGTTTACACCAGTTCACTCCGGTTTTATCCGGTTTAAACTGGTTTGTACCGGTACAATCCGGTTTTATCCGGTTTAAACCGGTTTAAGCTGGTTCAATCCGGTTTTATCCAGTTTAAACCGGTTCGATCCGGTTCTATCCGGTTGAAACCGGTTTAAACCAGTTCAATCCGATTTTATCCGGTTTAAAACGGTTCAATCCGGTTTTATCCGGTTTAAACCGGTTTGTACCGGTTCAATCCGGTTTTATCCGGTTTAAACCGGTTTGTACCGGTTCAATCCGGTTTTATCCGGTTTAAACCGGTTTAAGCTGGTTCAATCCGGTTTTATCCAGTTTAAACCGGTTCAATTCGGTTTTATCCGGTTTAAACCGGTTCTATCCGGTTCTATCCAGTTGAAACCAGTTTAAACCGGTTCAATCCGGTTTTATCCTGTTTAAACCGGTTTTATCCGGTTTAGACCAGTTTAAACCAGTTCAATCCGGTTTTAATCGGCTTAAACCGGTTCAATCTGGTTTTATCCAGTTTAAACCGCTTTAAAACGGTTTAATCCGGTTTTTTCCCGTTTAAGCCAGTTTGAACCGGTACAATCCGGTTTAAACCGGTTTAAGCCGGTTCAATCCGGTTTTATCCAGTTTAAACCGGTTCTATCCGGTTCTATCTGGTTGAAACCAGTTTAAACCGGTTCAATCCGGTTTTATCCAGTTTAAACCAGTTCTATCCGGTTTAAACCAGTTTAATCCAGTTCAATCCGGTTTTATCCGGTTTAAACCGGTTTGTACAGGTTCAGTCCGGTTTTATCCGGTTTAAACCAGTTCATTCCGGTTTTATTCGGTTTAAACCAGTTCACTCCGGTTTTATCCGGTTTAAACCGGTTTGTACCGGTTCAATCCGGTTTTATCCGGTTTAAACCGGTTTGTACAGGTTCAATCCGGTTTTATCCGGTTTAAACCGGTTTAAGCTGGTTCAATCCGGTTTTATCCAGTTTAAACCGGTTCTATCCGGTTCTATCCGGTTGAAACCAGTTTAAACCGGTTCAATCTGGTTTTATCCAGTTTAAACCGCTTTAAAACGGTTTAATCCGGTTTTTTCCCGTTTAAGCCAGTTTGAACCGGTTCAATCCGGTTTAAACCGGTTTAAGCCGGTTCAATCCGGTTTTATCCGGTTTAAACTGGTTTTATCCGGTTTAGACCAGTTTAAACCAGTTCAATCCGGTTTTAATCGGCTTAAACCGGTTCAATCTGGTGTTATCCAGTTTAAACCGCTTTAAAACGGTTTAATCCGGTTTTATCCCGTTTAAACCAGTTTGAACCGGTTCAATCCGGTTTAAACCGGTTTAAGCCGGTTCAATCCGGTTTTATCCAGTTTAAACCGGTTCTATCCGGTTCTATCCCGTTGAAACCAGTTTAAAACGGTTCAATCCGGTTTTATCCAGTTTAAACCGGTTCTATCCGGTTCTATCCGGTTGAAACCAGTTTAAACCGGTTCAATCGGTTTTATCCAGTTTAAATCAGTTCTATCCGGTTTAAACCAGTTTAATCCAGTTCAATCCGGTTGTATCCGGTTTATACCGGTCCTATCGGGTTTAAACAGGTTTAGGCCGGTTCATTCCTGTTTTATCAGTTTTAAACCGGTTTAAACTGCTTCAATCCGTTTATATCCGGTTTAAAGCGGTTACAACCAGTTCAATCCGGTTTTCTCCGGTTTAAACTGGTTTAAGCCGGTTCTATCCTGTTTTCTCCGGTTTTAACCGGCTTTAACCAGTTCAATCCGCTTTTATCCAGTTTAAACCGGTTCTATCTGGTTCTATCCGGTTGAAACCGGTTTAAACCGGTTCTATCCGTTTTTATCCAGTTTAAACCGGTACAATCTGGTTTTATCCGGTTTAAACCGGTTTAAACCGGTTCAATCAGTTTTAGCCAGTTTAAACCGGTTCAATCCGTTTTTTCCGGTTTAAACCGGTTTAAACCAGTTCATTCCGGTTTTATCCGGTTTAAACCGGTTCAATCCGGTTTAAACCGTTTCAATCTGGTTTTATCCGGTTTGAACCGGTTTAAACCGCTTCAATCTGGTTTTATCCGGTTTAAACCGGTTCTATCCGGTTCTATCCGGTTGAAACCGGTTTAAACCGGTTCAATCTGGTTTTATCCGGTTTAAACCGGTTTTAACCGATTCAATCCGGTTTATCCAGTATAAACTGATTTAATCCGCTTCAATCCGGTTTTATCCAGGTTAAACTGATTTAAACCGGTTCAGTCCGGTTTTATCCAGTTTCAACCAGTTATATCCGGTTCTATCCGGTTTAAACCGGTTTAAACCGGTTTAATCCGGTTTTATCCGGCTTAAACCGGTTCAATCTGGTATTATCCGGATTAAACTGGTTCAATTTGGTTTTATCCCGTTTAAACCGGTTTTATCCGGTTTAAACCGGTATAAACCAGTTCAATCCGGTTTTATCCGGTTTAAACCGGATCATTCCGGTTTTATCCGGTTTCAACCGGTTTTACCCAGTTCTTTACGGTTTAAACCGGTTTAAACCTGTTCAATCCGATTTCATTCGGTTTAAACCAATTCAACCCAGTTTTATCCGGTTTTAACTGGTTTAAGCTGGTTCAATCCGGTTTTATCCGGTTTAAACCGGTTCAATCTTGTTTTATCCGGTTTAAACCGTTTGAAACCAGTTCAATCCGGTTTTGTCCAGTTTAGACCAGTTCAATCCGGATTTATCCGGTTTACACCGGTTCTATGCTGTTTATACCAATTTAAGCCTGTTCAATCGGGTTTTATCCAGTTTAGACCTGTTTAAGCCGGTTCATTCCGGTTTTATCCAGCTTAAACCGGTTTAAACCCTTTCAATCCGTTTTTATCCGGTTTCAACCGGTTTACACCGGTTCAATCCGGTTTTATCCGGTTTATACCGTTTCTATCCGGTTCTATCCGATTTAAACCGGTTTAAACCAGTTCATTCCGGTTTTATCCGGTTTCAACCGGTTTGAACCGGTTCAATCTGGTTTTATCCGGTTTCAACCGGTTTGAACCGGTTCAATTCAGTTTTATACGGTTTAAACTGGTTTAAGCCGGTTCAATCCGGTTTTATCCGGTTTAAACCGGTTCAATCTGGTTTGATCCGGTTTAAACCAGTTTGAACCTGTTCAATCCGGTTTTATCCGGTTTAAACGGGTTTAAACCGGTTCTATCCGGTTTTATCCGGTTTAAACCGGTTTAAACTTGTTCAATCCGGTTTTATCCGGTTTAAACTGGTTCTATCCGGTTTAAACCGGTTTAAACCGCTTCTATCCGGTTTAAACCGGTTTAAACCGGTGCAATCTGGTTTTATCCGGTTTAAACGGGTTTAAACCGGTTCTATCCGGTTGAAAGCGGTTTAAACAGCTTCAATCCGGTTTTATCCGGTTTAAACCGGTTTAAACCGGTTAAATCCGGTTTTATCCGGTTTAAACCGGTTTAAACCGGTTAAATCCGGTTTTATCCGGTTTATACCGTTTCTATCCAGTTCTATCCGTTTTAAACCGGTTTAAACCAGTTCATTCCGGTTTTATCCGGTTTAAACCGGTTTAAACCCTTTCAATCCGTTTTTATCCGGTTTCAACCGGTTTACACCTGTTCAATCCGATTTTATCCGGTTTATACCGTTTCTATCCAGTTCTATCCGTTTTAAACAGGTTTGAAACGGTTCAATCCGGTTTTATCCGGTTTAAACCGGTTCATTCCGGTTTTATCCGGTTAAAACCGGTTTGAAACGTTTCCATCCGGTTTTATCTGGTTTAAACCGGTTCAATCCTGTTTTATCCAGTTTAAACCGGTTCTATCCGGTTCTATCCGGTTGAAACCAGTTTAAACCAGTTCAATCCGGTTTTATCTGGTTTAAACCGGTTCAATCTGGTTTTATCCGGTTTAAACCGGTTTTATCCGGTTTAGACCAGTTTAAACCAGTTCAATCCGGTTTTAATCGGATTAAACCGGTTCAATCTGGTTTTATCCGTTTTAAACCGCTTTAAAACGGTTTAATCCGTTTTTATCCGGTTTAAACCAGTTTGAACCGTTTCAATCCGGTTTTATCCGGTTTAAACCGGTTTAAACCGGTTCTATCCGGTATTATCTAGTTTAAACCAGTTCTATCCGGTTCTGTCCTGTTTAAATCGGTTTAAACCGGTTCTATCCTGTTCTATCCTGTTTTAACCGGTTAAACCAGTTCAATCCGGTTTTATCCAGTTTAAACTGGTTCTATTCGTTTCCATCTGGTTTAAAAGGGTTTAAACTGGTTCAATCCGGTTTTATACGTTTTAAACCAGTTCAATCTGATTTTATCCGATTTATACTGGTTCAATTTGGTTTTATCCGGTTTAAACCGGTTTGAACCGGTTCAATCCGGTTTTATCCGGTTTAAACCGGTTTAAACCAGGTCAATCCGGTTTTATCCGGTTTAAACCTCTTCAATCCGGTTTTCTCCAGTTTAAACCGGTTTAAACCCTTTCAATCCGTTTTTATCCGGTTTCAACCGGTTTACACCTGTTCAATCCGGTTTTATCCGGTTTATACCGTTTCTATCCAGTTCTATCCGTTTTAAGCCGGTTTAAACCAGTTCATTCCGGTTTTATCCGGTTTAAACCGGTTTGAACCGGTTCAATCCGGTTTTATGCGGTTTAAACCGGTTCTATCCGGTTCTATCCGGTTGAAACCATTTTAAACCGGTTCAATCCGGTTTTATCCGGTTTATACCGTTTCTATCCAGTTCTATCCGTTTTAAACAGGTTTGAAACGGTTCAATCCGGTTTTATCCGGTTTAAACCGGTTCATTCCGCTTTTATCCGGTTAAAACCGGTTTGAAACGGTTCAATCCGGTTTTATCTGGTTTAAACCGGTTCAATCCTGTTTTATCCAGTTTAAACCGGTTCTATCCGGTTCTATCCGGTTGAAACCAGTTTAAACCAGTTCAATCCGGTTTTATCTGGTTTAAACCGGTTCAATCTGGTTTTATCCGGTTTAAACCGGTTTTATCCGGTTTAGACCAGTTTAAACCAGTTCAATCCGGTTTTAATCGGATTAAACCGGTTCAATCTGGTTTTATCCGTTTTAAACCGCTTTAAAACGGTTTAATCCGTTTTTATCCGGTTTAAACCAGTGTGAACCGTTTCAATCCGGTTTTATCCGGTTTAAACCGGTTTAAACCGGTTCTATCCGGTTTTATCTAGTTTAAACCGGTTCTATCCGGTTCTATCCTGTTTTAACCGGTTAAACCAGTTCAATCCGGTTTTATCCAGTTTAAACTGGTTCTATTCGTTTCCATCTGGTTTAAAAGGGTTTAAACTGGTTCAATCCGGTTTTATACGTTTTAAACCAGTTCAATCTGATTTTATCCGATTTAAAATGGTTCAATTTGGTTTTATCCGGTTTAAACCGGTTTGAACCGGTTCAATCCGGTTTTATCCGGTTTAAACCGGTTCTATCCGGTTCTATCCGGTTGAAACCATTTTAAACCGGTTCAATCCGGTTTTATCCGGTTTAAACCGGTTTTATCCGGTTTAGACCAGTTTAACCCAGTTCAATCCGGTTTCAATCGGCTTAAACCGGTTCAATCTGGTTTTATCCAGTTTAAACCGCTATAAAACGGTTTAATCCGGTTTTATCCCGTTTAAACCTGTTTGAACCGGTTCAATCCGGTTTAAACCGGTTTAAGCCGGTTCAATCCAGTTTTATCCAGTTTAAACCGGTTCTACCCTGTTCTATTCGGTTGAAACCAGTTTAAACCGGTTCAATCCGGTTTTATCCGGTTTAAACCGGTTCAATCCGGTTTTATCCGGTTGAAACCAGTTCATTCCAGTTTTATCCGGTTAAAACCGGTTTGAAACGGTTCAATCCGGTTTTTTCCGGCTTAAACTGGTTCAGTCCGGTTTTATCCGATTTAAACCAGTTCATTCCGGTTTTATCCGGTTTAAACTGGTTTGAACCGTTTAAATCCGGTTTTATCCGGTTTACACCAGTTCACTCCGGTTTTATCCGGTTTAAACCGGTTTGTACCGGTACAATCCGGTTTTATCCGGTTTAAACCGGTTTAAGCTGGTTCAATCCGGTTTTATCCAGTTTAAACCGGTTCGATCCGGTTCTATCCGGTTGAAACCGGTTTAAACCAGTTCAATCCGATTTTATCCGGTTTAAACTGGTTCAGTCCGGTTTTATCCGGTTTAAACCAGTTCATTCCGGTTTTATCCGGTTTAAAACGGTTCAATCCGGTTTTATCCGGTTTAAACCGGTTTGTACCGGTTCAATCCGGTTTTATCCGGTTTAAACCGGTTTGTACCGGTTCAATCCGGTTTTATCCGGTTTAAACCGGTTTAAGCTGGTTCAATCCGGTTTTATCCAGTTTAAACCGGTTCAATCCGGTTTTATCCGGTTTAAACCGGTTCTATCCGGTTCTATCCAGTTGAAACCAGTTTAAACCGGTTCAATCCGGTTTTATCCTGTTTAAACCGGTTTTATCCGGTTTAGACCAGTTTAAACCAGTTCAATCCGGTTTTAATCGGCTTAAACCGGTTCAATCTGGTTTTATCCAGTTTAAACCGCTTTAAAACGGTTTAATCCGGTTTTTTCCCGTTTAAGCCAGTTTGAACCGGTACAATCCGGTTTAAACTGGTTTAAGCCGGTTCAATCCGGTTTTATCCAGTTTAAACCGGTTCTATCCGGTTCTATCCGGTTGAAACCAGTTTAAACCGGTTCAATCCGGTTTTATCCAGTTTAAACCAGTTCTATCCGGTTTAAACCAGTTTAATCCAGTTCAATCCGGTTTTATCCGGTTTAAACCGGTTTGTACAGGTTCAGTCCGGTTTTATCCGGTTTAAACCAGTTCATTCCGGTTTTATCCGGTTTAAACCAGTTCACTCCGGTTTTATCCGGTTTAAACCGGTTTGTACCGGTTCAATCCGGTTTTATCCGGTTTAAACCGGTTTGTACAGGTTCAATCCGGTTTTATCCGGTTTAAACCGGTTTAAGCTGGTTCAATCCGGTTTTATCCAGTTTAAACCGGTTCTATCCGGTTCTATCCGGTTGAAACCAGTTTAAACTGGTTCAATCCGGTTTTATCCGGTTTAAACTGGTTTTATCCGGTTTAGACCAGTTTAAACCAGTTCAATCCGGTTTTAATCGGCTTAAACCGGTTCAATCTGGTGTTATCCAGTTTAAACCGCTTTAAAACGGTTTAATCCGGTTTTATCCCGTTTAAACCAGTTTGAACCGGTTCAATCCGGTTTAAACCGGTTTAAGCCGGTTCAATCCGGTTTTATCCAGTTTAAACCGGTTCTATCCGGTTCTATCCCGTTGAAACCAGTTTAAAACGGTTCAATCCGGTTTTATCCAGTTTAAACCAGTTCTATCCGGTTCTATCCGGTTGAAACCAGTTTAAACCGGTTCAATCGGTTTTATCCAGTTTAAATCAGTTCTATCCGGTTTAAACCAGTTTAATCCAGTTCAATCCGGTTTTATCCGGTTTATACCGGTCCTATCGGGTTTAAACAGGTTTAGGCCGGTTCATTCCTGTTTTATCAGTTTTAAACCGGTTTAAACTGCTTCAATCCGTTTATATCCGGTTTAAAGCGGTTACAACCAGTTCAATCCGGTTTTCTCCGGTTTAAACTGGTTTAAGCCGGTTCTATCCTGTTTTCTCCGGTTTTAACCGGCTTTAACCAGTTCAATCCGCTTTTATCCAGTTTAAACCGGTTCTATCTGGTTCTATCCGGTTGAAACCGGTTTAAACCGGTTCTATCCGTTTTTATCCAGTTTAAACCGGTACAATCTGGTTTTATCCGGTTTAAACCGGTTTAAACCGGTTCAATCAGTTTTAGCCAGTTTAAACCGGTTCAATCCGTTTTTTCCGGTTTAAACCGGTTTAAACCAGTTCATTCCGGTTTTATCCGGTTTAAACCGGTTCAATCCGGTTTAAACCATTTCAATCTGGTTTTATCCGGTTTGAACCGTTTTAAACCGCTTCAATCTGGTTTTATCCGGTTTAAACCGGTTCTATCCGGTTCTATCCGGTTGAAACCGGTTTAAACCGGTTCAATCTGGTTTTATCCGGTTTAAACCGGTTTTAACCGATTCAATCCGGTTTATCCAGTATAAACTGATTTAATCCGCTTCAATCCGGTTTTATCCAGGTTAAACTGATTTAAACCGGTTCAGTCCGGTTTTATCCAGTTTCAACCAGTTATATCCGGTTCTATCCGGTTTAAACCGGTTTAAACCGGTTTAATCCGGTTTTATCCGGCTTAAACCGGTTCAATCTGGTATTATCCGGATTAAACTGGTTCAATTTGGTTTTATCCCGTTTAAACCGGTTTTATCCGGTTTAAACCGGTATAAACCAGTTCAATCCGGTTTTATCCGGTTTAAACCGGATCATTCCGGTTTTAGCCGGTTTCAACCGGTTTTACCCAGTTCTTTACGGTTTAAACCGGTTTAAACCTGTTCAATCCGATTTCATTCGGTTTAAACCAATTCAACCCAGTTTTATCCGGTTTTAACTGGTTTAAGCTGGTTCAATCCGGTTTTATCCGGTTTAAACCGGTTCAATCTTGTTTTATCCGGTTTAAACCGTTTGAAACCAGTTCAATCCGGTTTTGTCCGGTTTAGACCAGTTCAATCCGGATTTATCCGGTTTACACCGGTTCTATGCTGTTTATACCAATTTAAGCCTGTTCAATCGGGTTTTATCCAGTTTAGACCTGTTTAAGCCGGTTCATTCCGGTTTTATCCAGCTTAAACCGGTTTAAACCCTTTCAATCAGTTTTTATCCGGTTTCAACCGGTTTACACCGGTTCAATCCGGTTTTATCCGGTTTATACCGTTTCTATCCGGTTCTATCCGATTTAAACCGGTTTAAACCAGTTCATTCCGGTTTTATCCGGTTTCAACCGGTTTGAACCGGTTCTATCTGGTTTTATCCGGTTTCAACCGGTTTGAACCGGTTCAATTCAGTTTTATCCGGTTTAAACTGGTTTAAGCCGGTTCAATCCGGTTTTATCCGGTTTAAACCGGTTCAATCTGGTTTGATCCGGTTTAAACCAGTTTGAACCTGTTCAATCCGGTTTTATCCGGTTTAAACGGGTTTAAACCGGTTCTATCCGGTTTTATCCGGTTTAAACCGGTTTAAACTTGTTCAATCCGGTTTTATCCGGTTTAAACTGGTTCTATCCGGTTTAAACCGGTTTAAACCGCTTCTATCCGGTTTAAACCGGTTTAAACCGGTGCAATCTGGTTTTATCCGGTTTAAACGGGTTTAAACCGGTTCTATCCGGTTGAAAGCGGTTTAAACAGCTTCAATCCGGTTTTATCCGGTTTAAACCGGTTTAAACCGGTTAAATCCGGTTTTATCCGGTTTAAACCGGTTTAAACCGGTTAAATCCGGTTTTATCCGGTTTATACCGTTTCTATCCAGTTCTATCCGTTTTAAACCGGTTTAAACCAGTTCATTCCGGTTTTATCCGGTTTAAACCGGTTTAAACCCTTTCAATCCGTTTTTATCCGGTTTCAACCGGTTTACACCTGTTCAATCCGATTTTATCCGGTTTATACCGTTTCTATCCAGTTCTATCCGTTTTAAACAGGTTTGAAACGGTTCAATCCGGTTTTATCCGGTTTAAACCGGTTCATTCCGGTTTTATCCGGTTAAAACCGGTTTGAAACGTTTCCATCCGGTTTTATCTGGTTTAAACCGGTTCAATCCTGTTTTATCCAGTTTAAACCGGTTCTATCCGGTTCTATCCGGTTGAAACCAGTTTAAACCAGTTCAATCCGGTTTTATCTGGTTTAAACCGGTTCAATCTGGTTTTATCCGGTTTAAACCGGTTTTATCCGGTTTAGACCAGTTTAAACCAGTTCAATCCGGTTTTAATCGGATTAAACCGGTTCAATCTGGTTTTATCCGTTTTAAACCGCTTTAAAACGGTTTAATCCGTTTTTATCCGGTTTAAACCAGTTTGAACCGTTTCAATCCGGTTTTATCCGGTTTAAACCGGTTTAAACCGGTTCTATCCGGTATTATCTAGTTTAAACCAGTTCTATCCGGTTCTGTCCTGTTTAAATCGGTTTAAACCGGTTCTATCCTGTTCTATCCTGTTTTAACCGGTTAAACCAGTTCAATCCGGTTTTATCCAGTTTAAACTGGTTCTATTCGTTTCCATCTGGTTTAAAAGGGTTTAAACTGGTTCAATCCGGTTTTATACGTTTTAAACCAGTTCAATCTGATTTTATCCGATTTATACTGGTTCAATTTGGTTTTATCCGGTTTAAACCGGTTTGAACCGGTTCAATCCGGTTTTATCCGGTTTAAACCGGTTTAAACCAGGTCAATCCGGTTTTATCCGGTTTAAACCTCTTCAATCCGGTTTTCTCCAGTTTAAACCGGTTTAAACCCTTTCAATCCGTTTTTATCCGGTTTCAACCGGTTTACACCTGTTCAATCCGGTTTTATCCGGTTTATACCGTTTCTATCCAGTTCTATCCGTTTTAAGCCGGTTTAAACCAGTTCATTCCGGTTTTATCCGGTTTAAACCGGTTTGAACCGGTTCAATCCGGTTTTATGCGGTTTAAACCGGTTCTATCCGGTTCTATCCGGTTGAAACCATTTTAAACCGGTTCAATCCGGTTTTATCCGGTTTATACCGTTTCTATCCAGTTCTATCCGTTTTAAACAGGTTTGAAACGGTTCAATCCGGTTTTATCCGGTTTAAACCGGTTCATTCCGCTTTTATCCGGTTAAAACCGGTTTGAAACGGTTCAATCCGGTTTTATCTGGTTTAAACCGGTTCAATCCTGTTTTATCCAGTTTAAACCGGTTCTATCCGGTTCTATCCGGTTGAAACCAGTTTAAACCAGTTCAATCCGGTTTTATCTGGTTTAAACCGGTTCAATCTGGTTTTATCCGGTTTAAACCGGTTTTATCCGGTTTAGACCAGTTTAAACCAGTTCAATCCGGTTTTAATCGGATTAAACCGGTTCAATCTGGTTTTATCCGTTTTAAACCGCTTTAAAACGGTTTAATCCGTTTTTATCCGGTTTAAACCAGTGTGAACCGTTTCAATCCGGTTTTATCCGGTTTAAACCGGTTTAAACCGGTTCTATCCGGTTTTATCTAGTTTAAACCGGTTCTATCCGGTTCTATCCTGTTTTAACCGGTTAAACCAGTTCAATCCGGTTTTATCCAGTTTAAACTGGTTCTATTCGTTTCCATCTGGTTTAAAAGGGTTTAAACTGGTTCAATCCGGTTTTATACGTTTTAAACCAGTTCAATCTGATTTTATCCGATTTAAAATGGTTCAATTTGGTTTTATCCGGTTTAAACCGGTTTGAACCGGTTCAATCCGGTTTTATCCGGTTTAAACCGGTTTAAACCAGGTCAATCCGGTTTTATCCGGTTTAAACCTCTTCAATCCGGTTTTCTCCAGTTTAAACCGGTTTAAACCCTTTCAATCCGTTTTTATCCGGTTTCAACCGGTTTACACCTGTTCAATCTGGTTTTATCCGGTTTATACCGTTTCTATCCAGTTCTATCCGTTTTAAGCCGGTTTAAACCAGTTCATTCCGGTTTTATCCGGTTTAAACCGGTTTGAACCGGTTCAATCCGGTTTTATCCGGTTTAAACCGGTTCTATCCGGTTCTATCCGGTTGAAACCATTTTAAACCGGTTCAATCCGGTTTTATCCGGTTTAAACCGGTTTTATCCGGTTTAGACCAGTTTAACCCAGTTCAATCCGGTTTCAATCGGCTTAAACCGGTTCAATCTGGTTTTATCCAGTTTAAACCGCTATAAAACGGTTTAATCCGTTTTTATCCCGTTTAAACCTGTTTTAACCGGTTCAATCCGGTTTAAACCGGTTTAAGCCGGTTCAATCCAGTTTTATCCAGTTTAAACCGGTTCTACCCTGTTCTATTCGGTTGAAACCAGTTTAAACCGGTTCAATCCGGTTTTATCCGGTTTAAACCGGTTCAATCCGGTTTTATCCGGTTGAAACCAGTTCATTCCAGTTTTATCCGGTTAAAACCGGTTTGAAACGGTTCAATCCGGTTTTTTCCGGCTTAAACTGGTTCAGTCCGGTTTTATCCGATTTAAACCAGTTCATTCCGGTTTTATCCGGTTTAAACTGGTTTGAACCGTTTAAATCCGTTTTTATCCGGTTTACACCAGTTCACTCCGGTTTTATCCGGTTTAAACCGGTTTGTACCGGTACAATCCGGTTTTATCCGGTTTAAACCGGTTTAAGCTGGTTCAATCCGGTTTTATCCAGTTTAAACCGGTTCGATCCGGTTCTATCCGGTTGAAACCGGTTTAAACCAGTTCAATCCGATTTTATCCGGTTTAAACTGGTTCAGTCCGGTTTTATCCGGTTTAAACCAGTTCATTCCGGTTTTATCCGGTTTAAAACGGTTCAATCCGGTTTTATCCGGTTTAAACCGGTTTGTACCGGTTCAATCCGGTTTTATCCGGTTTAAACCGGTTTGTACCGGTTCAATCCGGTTTTATCCGGTTTAAACCGGTTTAAGCTGGTTCAATCCGGTTTTATCCAGTTTAAACCGGTTCAATCCGGTTTTATCCGGTTTAAACCGGTTCTATCCGGTTCTATCCAGTTGAAACCAGTTTAAACCGGTTCAATCCGGTTTTATCCTGTTTAAACCGGTTTTATCCGGTTTAGACCAGTTTAAACCAGTTCAATCCAGTTTTAATCGGCTTAAACCGGTTCAATCTGGTTTTATCCAGTTTAAACCGCTTTAAAACGGTTTAATCCGGTTTTTTCCCGTTTAAGCCAGTTTGAACCGGTACAATCCGGTTTAAACCGGTTTAAGCCGGTTCAATCCGGTTTTATCCAGTTTAAACCGGTTCTATCCGGTTCTATCCGGTTGAAACCAGTTTAAACCGGTTCAATCCGGTTTTATCCAGTTTAAACCAGTTCTATCCGGTTTAAACCAGTTTAATCCAGTTCAATCCAGTTTTATCCGGTTTAAACCGGTTTGTACAGGTTCAGTCCGGTTTTATCCGGTTTAAACCAGTTCATTCCGGTTTTATCCGGTTTAAACCAGTTCACTCCGGTTTTATCCGGTTTAAACCGGTTTGTACCGGTTCAATCCGGTTTTATCCGGTTTAAACCGGTTTGTACAGGTTCAATCCGGTTTTATCCGGTTTAAACCGGTTTAAGCTGGTTCAATCCGGTTTTATCCAGTTTAAACCGGTTCTATCCGGTTCTATCCGGTTGAAACCAGTTTAAACTGGTTCAATCCGGTTTTATCCGGTTTAAACTGGTTTTATCCGGTTTAGACCAGTTTAAACCAGTTCAATCCGGTTTTAATCGGCTTAAACCGGTTCAATCTGGTGTTATCCAGTTTAAACCGCTTTAAAACGGTTTAATCCGGTTTTATCCCGTTTAAACCAGTTTGAACCGGTTCAATCCGGTTTAAACCGGTTTAAGCCGGTTCAATCCGGTTTTATCCAGTTTAAACCGGTTCTATCCGGTTCTATCCCGTTGAAACCAGTTTAAAACGGTTCAATCCGGTTTTATCCAGTTTAAACCAGTTCTATCCGGTTCTATCCGGTTGAAACCAGTTTAAACCGGTTCAATCGGTTTTATCCAGTTTAAATCAGTTCTATCCGGTTTAAACCAGTTTAATCCAGTTCAATCCGGTTTTATCCGGTTTATACCGGTCCTATCGGGTTTAAACAGGTTTAGGCCGGTTCATTCCTGTTTTATCAGTTTTAAACCGGTTTAAACTGCTTCAATCCGTTTATATCCGGTTTAAAGCGGTTACAACCAGTTCAATCCGGTTTTCTCCGGTTTAAACTGGTTTAAGCCGGTTCTATCCTGTTTTCTCCGGTTTTAACCGGCTTTAACCAGTTCAATCCGCTTTTATCCAGTTTAAACCGGTTCTATCTGGTTCTATCCGGTTGAAACCGGTTTAAACCGGTTCTATCCGTTTTTATCCAGTTTAAACCGGGTACAATCTGGTTTTATCCGGTTTAAACCGGTTTAAACCGGTTCAATCAGTTTTAGCCAGATTAAACCGGTTCAATCCGTTTTTTCCGGTTTAAACCGGTTTAAACCAGTTCATTCCGGTTTTATCCGGTTTAAACCGGTTCAATCCGGTTTAAACCGTTTCAATCTGGTTTTATCCGGTTTGAACCGTTTTAAACCGCTTCAATCTGGTTTTATCCGGTTTAAACCGGTTCTATCCGGTTCTATCCGGTTGAAACCGGTTTAAACCGGTTCAATCTGGTTTTATCCGGTTTAAACCGGTTTTAACCGATTCAATCCGGTTTATCCAGTATAAACTGATTTAATCCGCTTCAATCCGGTTTTATCCAGGTTAAACTGATTTAAACCGGTTCAGTCCGGTTTTATCCAGTTTCAACCAGTTATATCCGGTTCTATCCGGTTTAAACCGGTTTAAACCGGTTTAATCCGGTTTTATCCGGCTTAAACCGGTTCAATCTGGTATTATCCGGATTAAACTGGTTCAATTTGGTTTTATCCCGTTTAAACCGGTTTTATCCGGTTTAAACCGGTATAAACCAGTTCAATCCGGTTTTATCCTGTTTAAACCGGTTTAAACCGGATCATTCCGGTTTATCCGGTTTCAACCGGTTTTACCCAGTTCTTTACGGTTTAAACCGGTTTAAACCTGTTCAATCCGATTTCATTCGGTTTAAACCAATTCAACCCAGTTTTATCCGGTTTTAACTGGTTTAAGCTGGTTCAATCCGGTTTTATCCGGTTTAAACCGGTTCAATCTTGTTTTATCCGGTTTAAACCGTTTGAAACCAGTTCAATCCGGTTTTGTCCGGTTTAGACCAGTTCAATCCGGTTTTATCCGGTTTACACCGGTTCTATGCTGTTTATACCAATTTAAGCCTGTTCAATCGGGTTTTATCCAGTTTAGACCTGTTTAAGCCGGTTCATTCCGGTTTTATCCAGCTTAAACCGGTTTAAACCCTTTCAATCCGTTTTTATCCGGTTTCAACCGGTTTACACCGGTTCAATCCGGTTTTATCCGGTTAATACCGTTTCTATCCGGTTCTATCCAATTTAAACCGGTTTAAACCAGTTCATTCCGGTTTTATCCGGTTTCAACCGGTTTGAACCGGTTCAATCTGGTTTTATCCGGTTTCAACCGGTTTGTACCGGTTCAATAAGGTTTTATCCGGTTTAAACCGGTTTGTACCGGTTCAATCCGGTTTTATCCGGTTTAAACCGGTTTAAGCTGGTTCAATCCGGTTTTATCCAGTTTAAACCGGTTCAATCCGGTTTTATCCGGTTTAAACCGGTTCTATCCGGTTCTATCCAGTTGAAACCAGTTTAAACCGGTTCAATCCGGTTTTATCCGGTTTAAACCGGTTTTATCCGGTTTAGACCAGTTTAAACCAGTTCAATCCGGTTTTAATCGGCTTAAACCGGTTCAATCTGGTTTTATCCAGTTTAAACCGCTTTAAAACGGTTTAATCCGGTTTTTTCCCGTTTAAGCCAGTTTGAACCGGATCAATCCGGTTTAAACCGGTTTAAGCCGGTTCAATCCGGTTTTATCCAGTTTAAACCGGTTCTATCCGGTTCTATCCAGTTGAAACCAGTTTAAACCGGTTCAATCCGGTTTTATCCAGTTTAAACCAGTTCTATCCGGTTTAAACCAGTTTAATCCAGTTCAATCCGGTTTTATCCGGTTTAAACCGGTTTGTACAGGTTCAGTCCGGTTTTATCCGGTTTAAACCAGTTCATTCCGGTTTTATTCGGTTTAAACCAGTTCACTCCGGTTTTATCCGGTTTAAACCGGTTTGTACCGGTTCAATCCGGTTTTATCCGGTTTAAACCGGTTTGTACAGGTTCAATCCGGTTTTATCCGGTTTAAACCGGTTTAAGCTGGTTCAATCCGGTTTTATCCAGTTTAAACCGGTTCTATCCGGTTCTATCCGGTTGAAACCAGTTTAAACCGGTTCAATCCGGTTTTATCCGGTTTAAACCGGTTCTATCCGGTTCTATCCGGTTGAAACCAGTTTAAACTGGTTCAATCCGGTTTTATCCGGTTTAAACTGGTTTTATCCGGTTTAGACCAGTTTAAACCAGTTCAATCCGGTTTTAATCGGCTTAAACCGGTTCAATCTGGTGTTATCCAGTTTAAACCGCTTTAAAACGGTTTAATCCGGTTTTATCCCGTTTAAACCAGTTTGAACCGGTTCAATCCGGTTTAAACCGGTTTAAGCCGGTTCAATCCGGTTTTATCCAGTTTAAACCGGTTCTATCCGGTTCTATCCCGTTGAAACCAGTTTAAAACGGTTCAATCCGGTTTTATCCAGTTTAAACCGGTTCTATCCGGTTCTATCCGGTTGAAACCAGTTTAAACCGGTTCAATCGGTTTTATCCAGTTTAAATCAGTTCTATCCGGTTTAAACCAGTTTAATCCAGTTCAATCCGGTTTTATCCGGTTTATACCGGTCCTATCGGGTTTAAACAGGTTTAGGCCGGTTCATTCCTGTTTTATCAGTTTTAAACCGGTTTAAACTGCTTCAATCCGTTTATATCCGGTTTAAAGCGGTTACAACCAGTTCAATCCGGTTTTCTCCGGTTTAAACTGGTTTAAGCCGGTTCTATCCTGTTTTCTCCGGTTTTAACCGGCTTTAACCAGTTCAATCCGCTTTTATCCAGTTTAAACCGGTTCTATCTGGTTCTATCCGGTTGAAACCGGTTTAAACCGGTTCTATCCGTTTTTATCCAGTTTAAACCGGTACAATCTGGTTTTATCCGGTTTAAACCGGTTTAAACCGGTTCAATCAGTTTTAGCCAGTTTAAACCGGTTCAATCCGTTTTTTCCGGTTTAAACCGGTTTAAACCAGTTCATTCCGGTTTTATCCGGTTTAAACCGGTTCAATCCGGTTTAAACCGTTTCAATCTGGTTTTATCCGGTTTGAACCGGTTTAAACCGCTTCAATCTGGTTTTATCCGGTTTAAACCGGTTCTATCCGGTTCTATCCGGTTGAAACCGGTTTAAACCGGTTCAATCTGGTTTTATCCGGTTTAAACCGGTTTTAACCGATTCAATCCGGTTTATCCAGTATAAACTGATTTAATCCGCTTCAATCCGGTTTTATCCAGGTTAAACTGATTTAAACCGGTTCAGTCCGGTTTTATCCAGTTTCAACCAGTTATATCCGGTTCTATCCGGTTTAAACCGGTTTAAACCGGTTTAATCCGGTTTTATCCGGCTTAAACCGGTTCAATCTGGTATTATCCGGATTAAACTGGTTCAATTTGGTTTTATCCCGTTTAAACCGGTTTTATCCGGTTTAAACCGGTATAAACCAGTTCAATCCGGTTTTATCCGGTTTAAACCGGATCATTCCGGTTTTATCCGGTTTCAACCGGTTTTACCCAGTTCTTTACGGTTTAAACCGGTTTAAACCTGTTCAATCCGATTTCATTCGGTTTAAACCAATTCAACCCAGTTTTATCCGGTTTTAACTGGTTTAAGCTGGTTCAATCCGGTTTTATCCGGTTAAAACCGGTTCAATCTTGTTTTATCCGGTTTAAACCGTTTGAAACCAGTTCAATCCGGTTTTGTCCGGTTTAGACCAGTTCAATCCGGTTTTATCCGGTTTACACCGGTTCTATGCTGTTTATACCAATTTAAGCCTGTTCAATCGGGTTTTATCCAGTTTAGACCTGTTTAAGCCGGTTCATTCCGGTTTTATCCAGCTTAAACCGGTTTAAACCCTTTCAATCCGTTTTTATCCGGTTTCAACCAGTTTACACCGGTTCAATCCGGTTTTATCCGGTTTATACCGTTTCTATCCGGTTCTATCCGATTTAAACCGGTTTAAACCAGTTCATTCCGGTTTTATCCGGTTTCAACCGGTTTGAACCGGTTCAATCTGGTTTTATCCGCTTTCAACCGGTTTGAACCGGTTCAATTCAGTTTTATCCGGTTTAAACTGGTTTAAGCCGGTTCAATCCGGTTTTATCCGGTTTAAACCGGTTCAATCTGGTTTGATCCGGTTTAAACCAGTTTGAACCTGTTCAACCCGGTTTTATCCGGTTTAAACGGGTTTAAACCGGTTCTATCCGGTTTTATCCGGTTTAAACCGGTTTAAACTTGTTCAATCCGGTTTTATCCGGTTTAAACTGGTTCTATCCGGTTTAAACCGGTTTAAACCGCTTCTATCCGGTTTAAACCGGTTTAAACCGGTGCAATCTGGTTTTATCCGGTTTAAACGGGTTTAAACCGGTTCTATCCGGTTGAAAGCGGCTTAAACAGCTTCAATCCGGTTTTATCCGGTTTAAACCGGTTTAAACCGGTTAAATCCGGTTTTATCCGGTTTAAACCGGTTTAAACCGGATAAATCCGGTTTTATCCGGTTTATACCGTTTCTATCCAGTTCTATCCGTTTTAAACCGGTTTAAACCAGTTCATTCCGGTTTTATCTGGTTTAAACCGGTTTAAACCCTTTCAATCCGTTTTTATCCGGTTTCAACCGGTTTATACCTGTTCAATCCGATTTTATCCGGTTTATACCGTTTCTATCCAGTTCTATCCGTTTTAAACAGGTTTGAAACGGTTCAATCCGGTTTTATCCGGTTTAAACCGGTTCATTCCGGTTTTATCCGGTTAAAACCGGTTTGAAACGTTTCCATCCGGTTTTATCTGGTTTAAACCGGTTCAATCCTGTTTTATCCAGTTTAAACCGGTTCTATCCGGTTCTATCCGGTTGAAACCAGTTTAAACCAGTTCAATCCGGTTTTATTTGGTTTAAACCGGTTCAATCTGGTTTTATCCGGTTTAAACCGGTTTTATCCGGTTTAGACCAGTTTAAACCAGTTCAATCCGGTTTTAATCGGATTAAACCGGTTCAATCTGGTTTTATCCGTTTTAAACCGCTTTAAAACGGTTTAATCCGTTTTTATCCGGTTTAAACCAGTTTGAACCGTTTCAATCCGGTTTTATCCGGTTTAAACCGGTTTAAACCGGTTCTATCCGGTATTATCTAGTTTAAACCAGTTCTATCCGGTTCTGTCCTGTTTAAATCGGTTTAAACCGGTTCTATCCTGTTCTATCCTGTTTTAACCGGTTAAACCAGTTCAATCCGGTTTTATCCAGTTTAAACTGGTTCTATTCGTTTCCATCTGGTTTAAAAGGGTTTAAACTGGTTCAATCCGGTTTTATACGTTTTAAACCAGTTCAATCTGATTTTATCCGATTTATACTGGTTCAATTTGGTTTTATCCGGTTTAAACCGGTTTGAACCGGTTCAATCCGGTTTTATCCGGTTTAAACCGGTTTAAACCAGGTCAATCCGGTTTTATCCGGTTTAAACCTCTTCAATCCGGTTTTCTCCAGTTTAAACCGGTTTAAACCCTTTCAATCCGTTTTTATCCGGTTTAAACCAGTTTAATCCAGTTCAATCCGGTTTTATCCGGTTTATACCGGTCCTATCGGGTTTAAACAGGTTTAGGCCGGTTCATTCCTGTTTTATCAGTTTTAAACCGGTTTAAACTGCTTCAATCCGTTTATATCCGGTTTAAAGCGGTTACAACCAGTTCAATCCGGTTTTCTCCGGTTTAAACTGGTTTAAGCCGGTTCTATCCTGTTTTCTCCGGTTTTAACCGGCTTTAACCAGTTCAATCCGCTTTTATCCAGTTTAAACCGGTTCTATCTGGTTCTATCCGGTTGAAACCGGTTTAAACCGGTTCTATCCGTTTTTATCCAGTTTAAACCGGTACAATCTGGTTTTATCCGGTTTAAACCGGTTTAAACCGGTTCAATCAGTTTTAGCCAGTTTAAACCGGTTCAATCCGTTTTTTCCGGTTTAAACCGGTTTAAACCAGTTCATTCCGGTTTTATCCGGTTTAAACCGGTTCAATCCGGTTTAAACCGTTTCAATCTGGTTTTATCCGGTTTGAACCGTTTTAAACCGCTTCAATCTGGTTTTATCCGGTTTAAACCGGTTCTATCCGGTTCTATCCGGTTGAAACCGGTTTAAACCGGTTCAATCTGGTTTTATCCGGTTTAAACCGGTTTTAACCGATTCAATCCGGTTTATCCAGTATAAACTGATTTAATCCGCTTCAATCCGGTTTTATCCAGGTTAAACTGATTTAAACCGGTTCAGTCCGGTTTTATCCAGTTTCAACCAGTTATATCCGGTTCTATCCGGTTTAAACCGGTTTAAACCGGTTTAATCCGGTTTTATCCGGCTTAAACCGGTTCAATCTGGTATTATCCAGATTAAACTGGTTCAATTTGGTTTTATCCCGTTTAAACCGGTTTTATCCGGTTTAAACCGGTATAAACCAGTTCAATCCGGTTTTATCCGGTTTAAACCGGATCATTCCGGTTTTATCCGGTTTCAACCGGTTTTACCCAGTTCTTTACGGTTTAAACCGGTTTAAACCTGTTCAATCCGATTTCATTCGGTTTAAACCAATTCAACCCAGTTTTATCCGGTTTTAACTGGTTTAAGCTGGTTCAATCCGGTTTTATCCGGTTAAAACCGGTTCAATCTTGTTTTATCCGGTTTAAACCGTTTGAAACCAGTTCAATCCGGTTTTGTCCGGTTTAGACCAGTTCAATCCGGTTTTATCCGGTTTACACCGGTTCTATGCTGTTTATATCAATTTAAGCCTGTTCAATCGGGTTTTATCCAGTTTAGACCTGTTTAAGCCGGTTCATTCCGGTTTTATCCAGCTTAAACCGGTTTAAACCCTTTCAATCCGTTTTTATCCGGTTTCAACCGGTTTACACCGGTTCAATCCGGTTTTATCCGGTTTATACCGTTTCTATCCGGTTCTATCCGATTTAAACCGGTTTAAACCAGTTCATTCCGGTTTTATCCGGTTTCAACCGGTTTGAACCGGTTCAATCTGGTTTTATCCGCTTTCAACCGGTTTGAACCGGTTCAATTCAGTTTTATCCGGTTTAAACTGGTTTAAGCCGGTTCAATCCGGTTTTATCCGGTTTAAACCGGTTCAATCTGGTTTGATCCGGTTTAAACCAGTTTGAACCTGTTCAACCCGGTTTTATCCGGTTTAAACGGGTTTAAACCGGTTCTATCCGGTTTTATCCGGTTTAAACCGGTTTAAACTTGTTCAATCCGGTTTTATCCGGTTTAAACTGGTTCTATCCGGTTTAAACCGGTTTAAACCGCTTCTATCCGGTTTAAACCGGTTTAAACCGGTGCAATCTGGTTTTATCCGGTTTAAACGGGTTTAAACCGGTTCTATCCGGTTGAAAGCGGCTTAAACAGCTTCAATCCGGTTTTATCCGGTTTAAACCGGTTTAAACCGGTTAAATCCGGTTTTATCCGGTTTAAACCGGTTTAAACCGGATAAATCCGGTTTTATCCGGTTTATACCGTTTCTATCCAGTTCTATCCGTTTTAAACCGGTTTAAACCAGTTCATTCCGGTTTTATCTGGTTTAAACCGGTTTAAACCCTTTCAATCCGTTTTTATCCGGTTTCAACCGGTTTATACCTGTTCAATCCGATTTTATCCGGTTTATACCGTTTCTATCCAGTTCTATCCGTTTTAAACAGGTTTGAAACGGTTCAATCCGGTTTTATCCGGTTTAAACCGGTTCATTCCGGTTTTATCCGGTTAAAACCGGTTTGAAACGTTTCCATCCGGTTTTATCTGGTTTAAACCGGTTCAATCCTGTTTTATCCAGTTTAAACCGGTTCTATCCGGTTCTATCCGGTTGAAACCAGTTTAAACCAGTTCAATCCGGTTTTATTTGGTTTAAACCGGTTCAATCTGGTTTTATCCGGTTTAAACCGGTTTTATCCGGTTTAGACCAGTTTAAACCAGTTCAATCCGGTTTTAATCGGATTAAACCGGTTCAATCTGGTTTTATCCGTTTTAAACCGCTTTAAAACGGTTTAATCCGTTTTTATCCGGTTTAAACCAGTTTGAACCGTTTCAATCCGGTTTTATCCGGTTTAAACCGGTTTAAACCGGTTCTATCCGGTATTATCTAGTTTAAACCAGTTCTATCCGGTTCTGTCCTGTTTAAATCGGTTTAAACCGGTTCTATCCTGTTCTATCCTGTTTTAACCGGTTAAACCAGTTCAATCCGGTTTTATCCAGTTTAAACTGGTTCTATTCGTTTCCATCTGGTTTAAAAGGGTTTAAACTGGTTCAATCCGGTTTTATACGTTTTAAACCAGTTCAATCTGATTTTATCCGATTTATACTGGTTCAATTTGGTTTTATCCGGTTTAAACCGGTTTGAACCGGTTCAATCCGGTTTTATCCGGTTTAAACCGGTTTAAACCAGGTCAATCCGGTTTTATCCGGTTTAAACCTCTTCAATCCGGTTTTCTCCAGTTTAAACCGGTTTAAACCCTTTCAATCCGTTTTTATCCGGTTTCAACCGGTTTACACCTGTTCAATCCGGTTTTATCCGGTTTATACCGTTTCTATCCAGTTCTATCCGTTTTAAGCCGGTTTAAACCAGTTCATTCCGGTTTTATCCGGTTTAAACCGGTTTGAACCGGTTCAATCCGGTTTTATGCGGTTTAAACCGGTTCTATCCGGTTCTATCCGGTTGAAACCATTTTAAACCGGTTCAATCCGGTTTTATCCGGTTTAAACCGGTTTTATCCGGTTTAGACCAGTTTAACCCAGTTCAATCCGGTTTCAATCGGCTTAAACCGGTTCAATCTGGTTTTATCCAGTTTAAACCGCTTTAAAACGGTTTAATCCGGTTTTATCCCGTTTAACCCTGTTTGAACCGGTTCAATCCGGTTTAAACCGGTTTAAGCCGGTTCAATCCGGTTTTATCCAGTTTAAACCGGTTCTACCCTGTTCTATTCGGTTGAAACCAGTTTAAACCGGTTCAATCCGGTTTTATCCGGTTTAAACCGGTTCAATCCGGTTTTATCCGGTTGAATCCAGTTCATTCCAGTTTTATCCGGTTAAAACCGGTTTGAAACGGTTCAATCCGGTTTTATCCGGCTTAAACTGGTTCAGTCCGGTTTTATCCGATTTAAACCAGTTCATTCCGGTTTTATCTGGTTTAAACTGGTTTGAACCGTTTAAATCCGGTTTTATCCGGTTTACACCAGTTCACTCCGGTTTTATCCGGTTTAAACCGGTTTGTACCGGTTCAATCCGGTTTTATCCGGTTTAAACCGGTTTAAGCTGGTTCAATCCGGTTTTTTCCAGTTTAAACCGGTTCGATCCGGTTCTATCCGGTTGAAACCGGTTTAAACCAGTTCAATCCGGTTTTATCCGGTTTAAACTGGTTCAGTCCGGTTTTATCCGGTTTAAACCAGTTCATTCCGGTTTTATCCGGTTTAAAACGGTTCAATCCGGTTTTATCCGGTTTAAACCGGTTTGTACCGGTTCAATCCGGTTTTATCCGGTTTAAACCGGTTTGTACCGGTTCAATCCGGTTTTATCCGGTTTAAACCGCTTTAAGCTGGTTCAATCCGGTTTTATCCAGTTTAAACCGGTTCAATCCGGTTTTATCCGGTTTAAACCGGTTCTATCCGGTTCTATCCAGTTGAAACCAGTTTAAACCGGTTCAATCCGGTTTTATCCGGTTTAAACCGGTTTTATCCGGTTTAGACCAGTTTAAACCAGTTCAATCCGGTTTTAATCGGCTTAAACCGGTTCAATCTGGTTTTATCCAGTTTAAACCGCTTTAAAACGGTTTAATCCGGTTTTTTCCCGTTTAAGCCAGTTTGAACCGGTTCAATCCGGTTTAAACCGGTTTAAGCCGGTTCAATCCGGTTTTATCCAGTTTAAACCGGTTCTATCCGGTTCTATCCGGTTGAAACCAGTTTAAACCGGTTCAATCCGGTTTTATCCAGTTTAAACCAGTTCTATCCGGTTTAAACCAGTTTAATCCAGTTCGATCCGGTTTTATCCGGTTTAAACCGGTTTGTACAGGTTCAGTCCGGTTTTATCCGGTTTAAACCAGTTCATTCCGGTTTTATCCGGTTTAAACCAGTTCACTCCGGTTTTATCCGGTTTAAACCGGTTTGTACCGGTTCAATCCGGTTTTATCCGGTTTAAACCGGTTTGTACAGGTTCAATCCGGTTTTATCCGGTTTAAACCGGTTTAAGCTGGTTCAATCCGGTTTTATCCAGTTTAAACCGGTTCTATCCGGTTCTATCCGGTTGAAACCAGTTTTAACCGGTTCAATCCGGTTTTATCCGGTTTAAACCGGTTCTATCCGGTTCTATCCGGTTGAAACCAGTTTAAACTGGTTCAATCCGGTTTTATCCGGTTTAAACTGGTTTTATCCGGTTTAGACCAGTTTAAACCAGTTCAATCCGGTTTTAATCGGCTTAAACCGGTTCAATCTGGTGTTATGCAGTTTAAACCGCTTTAAAACGGTTTAATCCGGTTTTATCCCGTTTAAACCAGTTTGAACCGGTTCAATCCGGTTTAAACCGGTTTAAGCCGGTTCAATCCGGTTTTATCCAGTTTAAACCGGTTCTATCTGGTTCTATCCCGTTGAAACCAGTTTAAACCGGTTCAATCCTGTTTTATCCAGTTTAATCCGGTTCTATCCGGTTCTATCCGGTTGAAACCAGTTTAAACCGGTTCAATCGGTTTTATCCAGTTTAAATCAGTTCTATCCGGTTTAAACCAGTTTAATCCAGTTCAATCCGGTTTTATCCGGTTTATACCGGTCCTATCGGGTTTAAACAGGTTTAGGCCAGTTCATTCCTGTTTTATCAGTTTTAAACCGGTTTAAACTGCTTCAATCCGTTTATATCTGGTTTAAACCGGTTACAACCAGTTCAATCCGGTTTTCTCCGGTTTAAACTGGTTTAAGCCGGTTCTATCCTGTTTTCTCCGGTTTTAACCGGCTTTAACCAGTTCAATCCGCTTTTATCCAGTTTAAACCGGTTCTATCTGGTTCTATCCGGTTGAAACCGGTTTAAACCGGTTCTATCCGTTTTTATCCAGTTTAAACCGGTACAATCTGGTTTTATCCGGTTTAAACCGGTTTAAACCGGTTCAATCAGTTTTAGCCAGTTTAAACCGGTTCAATCCGTTTTTTCCGGTTTAAACCGGTTTAAACCAGTTCATTCCGGTTTTATCCGGTTTAAACCGGTTCAATCCGGTTTAAACCGTTTCAATCTGGTTTTATCCGGTTTGAACCGGTTTAAACCGCTTCAATCCGGTTTTATCCGGTTTAAACCGGTTCTATCCGGTTCTATCCGGTTGAAACCGGTTTAAACCGGTTCAATCTGGTTTTATCCGGTTTAAACCGGTTTTAACCGATTCAATCCGGTTTATCCAGTATAAACTGATTTAATCCGCTTCAATCCGGTTTTATCCAGGTTAAACTGATTTAAACCGGTTCAGTCCGGTTTTATCCAGTTTCAACCAGTTATATCCGGTTCTATCCGGTTTAAACCGGTTTAAACCGGTTTAATCCGGTTTTATCCGGCTTAAACCGGTTCAATCTGGTATTATCCGGATTAAACTGGTTCAATTTGGTTTTATCCCGTTTAAACCGGTTTTATCCGGTTTAAACCGGTATAAACCAGTTCAATCCGGTTTTATCCTGTTTAAACTGGTTTAAACCGGATCATTCCGGTTTTATCCGGTTTCAACCGGTTTTACCCAGTTCTTTACGGTTTAAACCGGTTTAAACCTGTTCAATCCGATTTCATTCGGTTTAAACCAATTCAACCCAGTTTTATCCGGTTTTAACTGGTTTAAGCTGGTTCAATCCGGTTTTATCCGGTTTAAACCGGTTCAATCTTGTTTTATCCGGTTTAAACCGTTTGAAACCAGTTCAATCCGGTTTTGTCCGGTTTAGACCAGTTCAATCCGGTTTTATCCGGTTTACACCGGTTCTATGCTGTTTATACCAATTTAAGCCTGTTCAATCGGGTTTTATCCAGTTTAGACCTGTTTAAGCCGGTTCATCCCGGTTTTATCCAGCTTAAACCGGTTTAAACCCTTTCAATCAGTTTTTATCCGGTTTCAACCGGTTTACACCGGTTCAATCCGGTTTTATCCGGTTTATACCGTTTCTATCCGGTTCTATCCGTTTTAAACCGGTTTAAACCAGTTCATTCTGGTTTTATCCGGTTTCAACCGGTTTGAACCGGTTCAATCCGGTTTTATCCGGTTTCAACCGGTTTGAACCGGTTCAATTCAGTTTTATCCGGTTTAAACTGGTTTAAGCCGGTTCAATCCGGTTTTATCCGGTTTAAACCGGTTCAATCTGGTTTGATCCGGTTTAAACCAGTTTGAACCTGTTCAATCCGGTTTTATCCGGTTTAAACGGGTTCTATCCGGTTCTATCCGGTTGAAACCGTTTTAAACTGGTTCAATCCGGTTTTATCAGGTTCAAACTGGTTCAATCCGGTTTTATCCTGTTTAAACCAGTTTAAACCGGTTCAATCCGGTTTTATCCGGTTTAAACGGGTTTAAACCGGTTCTATCCGGTTTTATCCGGTTTAAACCGGTTTAAAATTGTTCAATCCGGTTTTATCCGGTTTAAACTGGTTCTATCCGGTTTAAACCGGTTTAAACCGCTTCTATCCGGTTTAAACCGGTTTAAACCGGTGCAATCTGGTTTTATCCGGTTCAAACGGGTTTCAACCGGTTCTATCCGGTTGAAACCGGTTTAAACAGCTTCAATCCGGTTTTATCCGGTTTAAACCGGTTTAAACCGGTTAAATCCGGTTTTATCCGGTTTATACCGTTTCTATCCAGTTCTATCCGTTTTAAACCGGTTTAAACCAGTTCATTCCGGTTTTATCCGGTTTAAACCGGTTTAAACCCTTTCAATCCGTTTTTATCCGGTTTCAACCGGTTTACACCTGTTCAATCTGATTTTATCCGGTTTATACCGTTTCTATCCAGTTCTATCCGTTTTAAACAGGTTTGAAACGGTTCAATCCGGTTTTATCCGGTTTAAACCGGTTCATTCCGGTTTTATCTGGTTAAAACCGGTTTGAAACGGTTCAATCCGGTTTTATCGGGTTTAAACCGGTTCAATCCTGTTTTATCCAGTTTAAACCGGTTCTATCCGGTTCTATCCGGTTGAAACCAGTTTAAACCAGTTCAATCCGGTTTTATCTGGTTTAAACCGGTTCAATCTGGTTTTATCCGGTTTAAACCGGTTTTATCCGGTTTAGACCAGTTTAAACCAGTTCAATCCGGTTTTAATCGGATTAAACCGGTTCAATCTGGTTTTATCCGTTTTAAACCGCTTTAAAACGGTTTAATCCGGTTTTATCCGGTTTAAACCAGTTTGAACCGTTTCAATCCGGTTTTATCCGGTTTAAACCGGTTTAAACCGGTTCTATCCGGTTTTATCTAGTTTAAACCGGTTCTATCCGGTTCTATCCTGTTTAAATCGGTTTAAACCGGTTCTATCCTGTTCTATCCTGTTTTAACCGGTTAAACCAGTTCAATCCGGTTTTATCCAGTTTAAACTGGTTCTATTCGTTTCCATCTGGTTTAAAAGGGTTTAAACTGGTTCAATCCGGTTTTATACGTTTTAAACCAGTTCAATCTGATTTTATCCGATTTAAACTGGTTCAATTTTTTTTTATCCGGTTTAAACCGGTTTGAACCGGTTCAATCCGGTTTTATCCGGTTTAAACCGGTTTAAACCAGGTCAATCCGGTTTTATCCGGTTTAAACCTCTTCAATCCGGTTTTCTCCAGTTTAAACCAGTTTAAACCCTTTCAATCCGTTTTTATCCGGTTTCAACCGGTTTACACCTGTTCAATCCGGTTTTATCCGGTTTATACCGTTTCTATCCAGTTCTATCCGTTTTAAGCCGGTTTAAACCAGTTCATTCCGGTTTTATCCGGTTTAAACCGGTTTGAACCGGTTCAATCCGGTTTTATCCGGTTTAAACCGGTTCTATCCGGTTCTATCCGGTTGAAACCATTTTAAACCGGTTCAATCCGGTTTTATCCAGTTTAAACCGGTTTTATCCGGTTTAGACCAGTTTAACCCAGTTCAATCCGGTTTCAATCGGCTTAAACCGGTTCAATCTGGTTTTATCCAGTTTAAACCGCTTTAAAACGGTTTAATCCGGTTTTATCCCGTTTAAACCTGTTTGAACCGGTTCAATCCGGTTTAAACCGGTTTAAGCCGGTTCAATCCGGTTTTATCCAGTTTAAACCGGTTCTACTCTGTTCTATTCGGTTGAAACCAGTTTAAACCGGTTCAATCCGGTTTTATCCGGTTTAAACCGGTTCAATCCGGTTTTATCCGTTTGAATCCATTTCATTCCAGTTTTATCCGGTTAAAACCGGTTTGAAACGGTTCAATCCGGTTTTATCCGGCTTAAACTAGTTCAGTCCGGTTTTATCCGATTTAAACCAGTTCATTCCGGTTTTATCCGGTTTAAACTGGTTTGAACCGTTTAAATCCGGTTTTATCCGGTTTACACCAGTTCACTCCGGTTTTATCCGGTTTAAACCGGTTTGTACCGGTTCAATCCGGTTTTATCCGGTTTAAACCGGTTTAAGCTGGTTCAATCCGGTTTTATCCAGTTTAAACCGGTTCGATCCGGTTCTATCCGGTTGAAACCGGTTTAAACCAGTTCAATCCGGTTTTATCCGGTTTAAACTGGTTCAGTCCGGTTTTATCCGGTTTAAACCAATTCAACCCAGTTTTATCCGGTTTTAACTGGTTTAAGCTGGTTCAATCCGGTTTTATCCGGTTTAAACCGTTTGAAACCAGTTCAATCCGGTTTTGTCCGGTTTAGACCAGTTCAATCCGGTTTTATCCGGTTTACACCGGTTCTATGCTGTTTATACCAATTTAAGCCTGTTCAATCGGGTTTTATCCAGTTTAGACCTGTTTAAGCCGGTT
The DNA here is from genome assembly GCF_027409185.1 of Cynocephalus volans. Lineage (NCBI taxonomy): Eukaryota > Metazoa > Chordata > Mammalia > Dermoptera > Cynocephalidae > Cynocephalus > Cynocephalus volans. The sequence goes on along the minus strand of NW_026902369.1, from coordinate 127,978 downwards.
CATTCCGGTTTTATCCAGCTTAAACCGGTTTAAACCCTTTCAATCCGTTTTTATCCGGTTTCAACCGGTTTACACCGGTTCAATCCGGTTTTATCCGGTTTATACCGTTTCTATCCGGTTCTATCCGTTTTAAACCGGTTTAAACCAGTTCATTCCGGTTTTATCCGGTTTCAACCGGTTTGAACCGGTTCAATCCGGTTTTATCCGGTTTCAGCCGGTTTGAACCGGTTCAATTCAGTTTTATCCGGTTTAAACTGGTTTAAGCCGGTTCAATCCGGTTTTATCCGGTTTAAACCAGTTCACTCCGGTTTTATCCGGTTTAAACCGGTTTGTACCGGTTCAATCCGGTTTTATCCGGTTTAAACCGGTTTGTACAGGTTCAATCCAGTTTTATCCGGTTTAAACCGGTTTAAGCTGGTTCAATCCGGTTTTATCCAGTTTAAACCGGTTCTATCCGGTTCTATCCGGTTGAAACCAGATTAAACCGGTTCAATCCGGTTTTATCCGGTTTAAACCGGTTCTATCCGGTTCTATCCGGTTGAAACCAGTTTAAACTGGTTCAATCCGGTTTTATTCGGTTTAAACTGGTTTTATCCGGTTTAGACCAGTTTAAACCAGTTCAATACGGTTTTAATCGGCTTAAACCGGTTCAATCTGGTGTTATCCAGTTTAAACCGCTTTAAAACGGTTTAATCCGGTTTTATCCCGTTTAAACCAGTTTGAACCGGTTCAATCCGGTTTAAACCGGTTTAAGCCGGTTCAATCCGGTTTTATCCAGTTTAAACCGGTTCTATCTGGTTCTATCCCGTTGAAACCAGTTTAAACCGGTTCAATCCTGTTTTATCCAGTTTAATCCGGTTCTATCCGGTTCTATCCGGTTGAAACCAGTTTAAACCGGTTCAATCGGTTTTATCCAGTTTAAATCAGTTCTATCCGGTTTAAACCAGTTTAATCCAGTTCAATCCGGTTTTATCCGGTTTATAGCGGTCCTATCGGGTTTAAACAGGTTTAGGCCAGTTCATTCCTGTTTTATCAGTTTTAAACCGGTTTAAACTGCTTCAATCCGTTTATATCCGGTTTAAACCGGTTACAACCAGTTCAATCCGGTTTTCTCCGGTTTAAACTGGTTTAAGCCGGTTCTATCCTGTTTTCTCCGGTTTTAACCGGCTTCAACCAGTTCAATCCGCTTTTATCCAGTTTAAACCGGTTCTATCTGGTTCTATCCGGTTAAAACCGGTTTAAACCGGTTCTATCCGTTTTTATCCAGTTTAAACCGGTACAATCTGGTTTTATCCGGTTTAAACCGGTTTAAACCGGTTCAATCAGTTTTAGCCAGTTTAAACCGGTTCAATCCGTTTTTTCCGGTTTAAACCGGTTTAAACCAGTTCATTCCGGTTTTATCCGGTTTAAACCGGTTCAATCCGGTTCAAACCGTTTCAATCTGGTTTTATCCGGTTTGAACCGGTTTAAACCGCTTCAATCCGGTTTTATCCGGTTTAAACCGGTTCTATCCGGTTCTATCCGGTTGAAACCGGTTTAAACCGGTTCAATCTGGTTTTATCCGGTTTAAACCGGTTTTAACCGATTCAATCCGGTTTATCCAGTATAAACTGATTTAATCCGCTTCAATCCGGTTTTATCCAGGTTAAACTGATTTAAACCGGTTCAGTCCGGTTTTATCCAGTTTCAACCAGTTATATCCGGTTCTATCCGGTTTAAACCGGTTTAAACCGGTTTAATCCGGTTTTATCCGGCTTAAACCGGTTCAATCTGGTATTATCCGGATTAAACTGGTTCAATTTGGTTTTATCCCGTTTAAACCGGTTTTATCCGGTTTAAACCGGTATAAACCAGTTCAATCCGGTTTTATCCTGTTTAAACCGGTTTAAACCGGATCATTCCGGTTTTATCCGGTTTCAACCGGTTTTACCCAGTTCTTTACGGTTTAAACCGGTTTAAACCTGTTCAATCCGATTTCATTCGGTTTAAACCAATTCAACCCAGTTTTATCCGGTTTTAACTGGTTTAAGCTGGTTCAATCCGGTTTTATCCGGTTTAAACCGGTTCAATCTTGTTTTATCCGGTTTAAACCGTTTGAAACCAGTTCAATCCGGTTTTGTCCGGTTTAGACCAGTTCAATCCGGTTTTATCCGGTTTACACCGGTTCTATGCTGTTTATACCAATTTAAGCCTGTTCAATCGGGTTTTATCCAGTTTAGACCTGTTTAAGCCGGTTCATTCCGGTTTTATCCAGCTTAAACCGGTTTAAACCCTTTCAATCCGTTTTTATCCGGTTTCAACCGGTTTACACCGGTTCAATCCGGTTTTATCCGGTTTATACCGTTTCTATCCGGTTCTATCCGTTTTAAACCGGTTTAAACCAGTTCATTCCGGTTTTATCCGGTTTCAACCGGTTTGAACCGGTTCAATCCGGTTTTATCCGGTTTCAACCGGTTTGAACTGGTTCAATTCAGTTTTATCCGGTTTAAACTGGTTTAAGCCGGTTCAATCCGGTTTTATCCGGTTTAAACCGGTTCAATCTGGTTTGATCCGGTTTAAACCAGTTTGAACCTGTTCAATCCGGTTTTATCCGGTTTAAACGGGTTCTATCCGGTTCTATCCGGTTGAAACCGTTTTAAACTGGTTCAATCCGGTTTTATCAGGTTCAAACTGGTTCAATCCGGTTTTATCCTGTTTAAACCAGTTTAAACCGGTTCAATCCGGTTTTATCCGGTTTAAACGGGTTTAAACCGGTTCTATCCGGTTTTATCCGGTTTAAACCGGTTTAAACTTGTTCAATCCGGTTTTATCCGGTTTAAACTGGTTCTATCCGGTTTAAACCGGTTTAAACCGCTTCTATCCGGTTTAAACCGGTTTAAACCGGTGCAATCTGGTTTTATCCGGTTTAAACGGGTTTAAACCGGTTCTATCCGGTTGAAACCGGTTTAAACAGCTTCAATCCGGTTTTATCCGGTTTAAACCGGTTTAAACCGGTTAAATCCGGTTTTATCCGGTTTATACCGTTTCTATCCAGTTCTATCCGTTTTAAACCGGTTTAAACCAGTTCATTCCGGTTTTATCCGGTTTAAACCGGTTTAAACCCTTTCAATCCGTTTTTATCCGGTTTCAACCGGTTTACACCTGTTCAATCCGATTTTATCCGGTTTATACCGTTTCTATCCAGTTCTATCCGTTTTAAACAGGTTTGAAACGGTTCAATCCGGTTTTATCCGGTTTAAACCGGTTCATTCCGGTTTTATCTGGTTAAAACCGGTTTGAAACGGTTCAATCCGGTTTTATCTGGTTTAAACCGGTTCAATCCTGTTTTATCCAGTTTAAACCGGTTCTATCCGGTTCTATCCGGTTGAAACCAGTTTAAACCAGTTCAATCCGGTTTTATCTGGTTTAAACCGGTTCAATCTGGTTTTATCCGGTTTAAACCGGTTTTATCCGGTTTAGACCAGTTTAAACCAGTTCAATCCGGTTTTAATCGGATTAAACCGGTTCAATCTGGTTTTATCCGTTTTAAACCGCTTTAAAACGGTTTAATCCGGTTTTATCCGGTTTAAACCAGTTTGAACCGTTTCAATCCGGTTTTATCCGGTTTAAACCGGTTTAAACCGGTTCTATCCGGTTTTATCTAGTTTAAACCGGTTCTATCCGGTTCTATCCTGTTTAAATCAGTTTAAACCGGTTCTATCCTGTTCTATCCTGTTTTAACCGGTTAAACCAGTTCAATCCGGTTTTATCCAGTTTAAACTGGTTCTATTCGTTTCCATCTGGTTTAAAAGGGTTTAAACTGGTTCAATCCGGTTTTATACGTTTTAAACCAGTTCAATCTGATTTTATCCGATTTAAACTGGTTCAATTTGGTTTTATCCGTTTTAAACCGGTTTGAACCGGTTCAATCCGGTTTTATCCGGTTTAAACCGGTTTAAACCAGGTCAATCCGGTTTTATCCGGTTTAAACCTCTTCAATCCGGTTTTCTCCAGTTTAAACCGGTTTAAACCCTTTCAATCCGTTTTTATCCGGTTTCAACCGGTTTACACCTGTTCAATCCGGTTTTATCCGGTTTATACCGTTTCTATCCAGTTCTATCCGTTTTAAGCCGGTTTAAACCAATTCATTCCGGTTTTATCCGGTTTAAACCGGTTTGAACCGGTTCAATCCGGTTTTATCCGGTTTAAACCGGTTCTATCCGGTTCTATCCGGTTGAAACCATTTTAAACCGGTTCAATCCGGTTTTATCCAGTTTAAACCGGTTTTATCCGGTTTAGACCAGTTTAACCCAGTTCAATCCGGTTTCAATCGGCTTAAACCGGTTCAATCTGGTTTTATCCAGTTTAAACCGCTTTAAAACGGTTTAATCCGGTTTTATCCCGTTTAAACCTGTTTGAACCGGTTCAATCCGGTTTAAACCGGTTTAAGCCGGTTCAATCCGGTTTTATCCAGTTTAAACCGGTTCTACCCTGTTCTATTCGGTTGAAACCAGTTTAAACCGGTTCAATCCGGTTTTATCCGGTTTAAACCGGTTCAATCCGGTTTTATCCGGTTGAATCCAGTTCATTCCAGTTTTATCCGGTTAAAACCGGTTTGAAACGGTTCAATCCGGTTTTATCCGGCTTAAACTAGTTCAGTCCGGTTTTATCCGATTTAAACCAGTTCATTCCGGTATTATCCGGTTTAAACTGGTTTGAACCGTTTAAATCCGGTTTTATCCGGTTTACACCACTTCAATCCGGTTTTATCCGGTTTAAACCGGTTTGTACCGGTTCAATCCAGTTTTATCCGGTTTAAACGGGTTTAAGCTGGTTCAATCCGGTTTTATCCAGTTTAAACCGGTTCGATCCGGTTCTATCCGGTTGAAACCGGTTTAAACCAGTTCAATCCGGTTTTATCCGGTTTAAACTGGTTCAGTCCGGTTTTATCCGGTTTAAACCAGTTCATTCCGGTTTTATCCGGTTTAAAACGGTTCAATCCGGTTTTATCCGGTTTAAACCGGTTTGTACCGGTTCAATCCGGTTTTATCCGGTTTAAACCGGTTTGTACCGGTTCAATCCGGTTTTATCCGGTTTAAACCGGTTTAAGCTGGTTCAATCCGGTTTTATCCAGTTTAAACCGGTTCAATCCAGTTTTATCCGGTTTAAACCGGTTCTATCCGGTTCTATCCAGTTGAAACCAGTTTAAAAAGGTTCAATCCGGTTTTATCCGGTTTAAACCGGTTTTATCCGGTTTAGACCAGTTTAAACCAGTTCAATCCGGTTTTAATCGGCTTAAACCGGTTCAATCTGGTTTTATCCAGTTTAAACCGCTTTAAAACGGTTTAATCCGGTTTTTTCCCGTTTAAGCCAGTTTGAACCGGTTCAATCCGGTTTAAACCGGTTTAAGCCGGTTCAATCCGGTTTTATCCAGTTTAAACCGGTTCTATCCGTTTCTATCCGGTTGAAACCAGTTTAAACCGGTTCAATCCTGTTTTATCCAGTTTAAACCAGTTCTATCCGGTTTAAACCAGTTTAATCCAGTTCAATCCGGTTTTATCCGGTTTAAACCGGTTTGTACAGGTTCAGTCCGGTTTTATCCGGTTTAAACCAGTTCATTCCGGTTTTATCCGGTTTAAACCAGTTCACTCCGGTTTTATCCGGTTTAAACCGGTTTAAGCTGGTTCAATCCGGTTTTATCCAGTTTAATCCAGTTCAATCCGGTTTTATCCGGTTTAAACCGGTTTGTACAGGTTCAGTCCGGTTTTATCCGGTTTAAACCAGTTCATTCCGGTTTTATCCGGTTTAAACCAGTTCACTCCGGTTTTATCCGGTTTAAACCGGTTTGTTCCGGTTCAATCCGGTTTTATCCGGTTTAAACCGGTTTGTACAGGTTCAATCCGGTTTTATCCGGTTTAAACCGGTTTAAGCTGGTTCAATCCGGTTTTATCCAGTTTAAACCGGTTCTATCCGGTTCTATCCGGTTGAAACCAGTTTAAACCGGTTCAATCCGGTTTTATCCAGTTTAAACCGGTTCTATCCGGTTCTATCCGGTTGAAACCAGTTTAAACTGGTTCAATCCGGTTTTATCCGGTTTAAACTGGTTTTATCCGGTTTAGACCAGTTTAAACCAGTTCAATCCGGTTTTAATCGGCTTAAACCGGTTCAATCTGGTGTTATCCAGTTTAAACCGCTTTAAAACGGTTTAATCCGGTTTTATCCCGTTTAAACCAGTTTGAACCGGTTCAATCCGGTTTAAACCGGTTTAAGCCGGTTCAATCCGGTTTTATCCAGTTTAAACCGGTTCTATCCGGTTCTATCCCGTTGAAACCAGTTTAAACCGGTTCAATCCGGTTTTATCCAGTTTAAACCGGTTCTATCCGGTTCTATCCGGTTGAAACCAGTTTAAACCGGTTCAATCGGTTTTATCCAGTTTAAATCAGTTCTATCCGGTTTAAACCAGTTTAATCCAGTTCAATCCGGTTTTATCCGGTTTATACCGGTCCTATCGGGTTTAAACAGGTTTAGGCCGGTTCATTCCTGTTTTATCAGTTTTAAACCGGTTTAAACTGCTTCAATCCGTTTATATCCGGTTTAAACCGGTTACAACCAGTTCAATCCGGTTTTCTCCGGTTTAAACTGGTTTAAGCCGGTTCAATCCTGTTTTCTCCGGTTTTAACCGGCTTTAACCAGTTCAATCCGCTTTTATCCAGTTTAAACCGGTTCTATCTGGTTCTATCCGGTTGAAACCGGTTTAAACCGGTTCTATCCGTTTTTATCCAGTTTAAACCGGTACAATCTGGTTTTATCCGGTTTAAACCGGTTTAAACCGGTTCAATCAGTTTTAGCCAGTTTAAACCGGTTCAATCCGTTTTTTCCGGTTTAAACCGGTTTAAACCAGTTCATTCCGGTTTTATCCGGTTTAAACCGGTTCAATCCGGTTTAAACCGTTTCAATCTGGTTTTATCCGGTTTGAACCGGTTTAAACCGCTTCAATCCGGTTTTATCCGGTTTAAACCGGTTCTATCCGGTTCTATCCGGTTGAAACCGGTTTAAACCGGTTCAATCTGGTTTTATCCGGTTTAAACCGGTTTTAACCGATTCAATCCGGTTTATCCAGTATAAACTGATTTAATCCGCTTCAATCCGGTTTTATCCAGGTTAAACTGATTTAAACCGGTTCAGTCCGGTTTTATCCAGTTTCAACCAGTTATATCCGGTTCTATCCAGTTTAAACCGGTTTAAACCGGTTTAATCCGGTTTTATCCGGCTTAAACCGGTTCAATCTGGTATTATCCGGATTAAACTGGTTCAATTTGATTTTATCCCGTTTAAACCGGTTTTATCCGGTTTAAACTGGTATAAACCAGTTCAATCCGGTTTTATCCGGTTTAAACTGGTATAAACCAGTTCAATCCGGTTTTATCCTGTTTAAACCGGTTGAAACCGGATCATTCTGGTTTTATCCGGTTTCAACCGGTTTTACCCAGTTCTTTACGGTTTAAACCGGTTTAAACCTGTTCAATCCGATTTCATTCGGTTTTAACCAATTCAACCCAGTTTTATCCGGTTTTTACTGGTTTAAGCTGGTTCAATCCGGTTTTATCCGGTTTAAACCGTTTGAAACCAGTTCAATCCGGTTTTGTCCGGTTTAGACCAGTTCAATCCGGTTTTATCCGGTTTACACCGGTTCTATGCTGTTTATACCAATTAAAGCCTGTTCAATCGGGTTTTATCCAGTTTAGACCTGTTTAAGCCGGTTCATTCCGGTTTTATCCAGCTTAAACCGGTTTAAACCCTTTCAATCCGTTTTTATCCGGTTTCAACCGGTTTACACCGGTTCAATCCGGTTTTATCCGGTTTATACCGTTTCTATCCGGTTCTATCCGTTTTAAACCGGTTTAAACCAGTTCATTCCGGTTTTATCCGGTTTCAACCGGTTTGAACCGGTTCAATCCGGTTTTATCCGGTTTCAACCGGTTTGAACCGGTTCAATTCAGTTTTATCCGGTTTAAACTGGTTTAAGCCGGTTCAATCCGGTTTTATCCGGTTTAAACCGGTTCAATCTGGTTTGATCCGGTTTAAACCAGTTTGAACCTATTCAATCCGGTTTTATCCGGTTTAAATGGGTTCTATCCGGTTCTATCCGGTTGAAACCGTTTTAAACTGGTTCAATCCGGTTTTATCAGGTTCAAACTGGTTCAATCCGGTTTTATCCTGTTTAAACCAGTTTAAACCGGTTCAATCCGGTTTTATCCGGTTTAAACGGGTTTAAACCGGTTCTATCCGGTTTTATCCGGTTTAAACCGGTTTAAACTTGTTCAATCCGGTTTTATCCGGTTTAAACTGGTTCTATCCGGTTTAAACCGGTTTAATCCGCTTCTATCCGGTTTAAACCGGTTTAAACCGGTGCAATCTGGTTTTATCCGGTTTAAACGGGTTTAAACCGGTTCTATCCGGTTGAAACCGGTTTAAACAGCTTCAATCCGGTTTTATCCGGTTTAAACCGGTTTAAACCGGTTAAATCCGGTTTTATCCGGTTTATACCATTTCTATCCAGTTCTATCCGTTTTAAACCGGTTTAAACCAGTTCATTCCGGTTTTACCCGGTTTAAACCGGTTTAAACCCTTTCAATCCGTTTTTATCCGGTTTCAACCGGTTTACACCTGTTCAATCTGGTTTTTTCCGGTTTATACCGTTTCTATCCAGTTCTATCCGTTTTAAACAGGTTTGAAACGGTTCAATCCGGTTTTATCCAGTTTAAACCGGTTCAGTCCGGTTTTATCCGGTTTAAACCGGTTCATTCCGGTTTTATCCGGTTAAAACCGGTTTGAAACGGTTCAATCCGGTTTTATCTGGTTTAAACCGGTTAAATCCTGTTTTATCCAGTTTAAACCGGTTCTATCCGGTTCTATCCGGTTGAAACCAGTTTAAACCAGTTCAATCCGGTTTTATCTGGTTTAAACCGGTTCAATCTGGTTTTATCCGGTTTATACCGTTTCTATTCGGTTCTATCCGTTTTAAACCGGTTTAAACCTGTTCATTCCGGTTTTATCCGGTTTCAACCGGTTTGAACCGGTTCAATCCGGTTTTATCCGGTTTCAACCGGTTTGAACCGGTTCAATCCGGTTTTATCCGGTTTAAACCGGTTTAAGCCGGTTCAATCCGGTTTTATCCGGTTTAAACCGGTTCAATCTGGTTTGATCCGGTTTAAACCAGTTTGAACCTGTTCAATCCGGTTTTATCCGGTTTAAACGGGTTCTATCCGGTTCTATCCGGTTGAAACCGGTTTAAACTGGTTCAATCCGGTTTTATCCGGTTTAAACTGGTTCAATCCGGTTTTATCCTGTTTAAACCAGTTTAAACCGGTTCAATCCGGTTTTATCCGGTTTAAACGGGTTTAAACCGGTTCTATCCCGTTTTATCCGGTTTAAACCGGTTGAAACTTGTTCAATCCGGTTTTATCCGGTTTAAACCGGTTCTATCCGGTTTAAACCGGTTTAAACCGCTTCTATCCAGTTTAAACCGGTTTAAACCGGTGCAATCCGGTTTTATCCGGTTTAAACGGGTTTAAACCGGTTCTATCCGGTTGAAACCGGTTTAAACAGCTTCAATCCGGTTTTATACGGTTTAAACCGGTTTAAACCGGTTCAATCCGGTTTTATCCGTTTTATACCGTTTCTATCCAGTTCTATCCGTTTTAAACCGGTTTAAACCAGTTCATTCCGGTTTTATCTGGTTTAAACCGGTTTAAACCCTTTCAATCCGTTTTTATCCGGTTTCAACCGGTTTACACCTGTTCAATCCGGTTTTATCCGGTTTATACCGTTTCTATCCAGTTCTATCCGTTTTAAACAGGTTTGAAACGGTTCAATCCGGTTTTATCCGGTTTAAACCAGTTCATTCCGGTTTTATCCGGTTAAAACCGGTTTGAAACGGTTCAATCCGGTTTTATCTGGTTTAAACCGGTTCAATCCTGTTTTATCCAGTTTAAACCGGTTCTATCCGGTTCTATCCTGTTGAAACCAGTTTAAACCAGTTCAATCCGGTTTTATCTGGTTTAAACCGGTTCAATCTGGTTTTATCCGGTTTAAACCGGTTTTATCCGGTTTAGACCAGTTTAAACCAGTTCAATCCGGTTTTAATCGGATTAAACCCGTTCAATCTGGTTTTATCCGTTTTAAACCGCTTTAAAACGGTTTAATTCGGTTTTATCCGGTTTAAACCAGTTTGAACCGTTTCAATCCGGTTTTATACGGTTTAAACCAGTTTAAACCGGTTCTATCCGGTTTTATCTAGTTTAAACCGGTTCTATCCGGTTCTATCCTGTTTAAATTGGTTTAAACCGGTTCTATCCTGTTCTATCCTGTTTTAACCGGTTAAACCAGTTCAATCCGGTTTTATCCAGTTTAAACTGGTTCTATTCATTTCCATCTGGTTTAAAAGGGTTTAAACTGGTTCAATCCGGTTTTATACGTTTTAAACCAGTTCAATCTGATTTTATCCGATTTAAACTGGTTCAATTTGGTTTTATCCGGTTTAAACCGGTTTGAACCGGTTCAATCCGGTTTTATCCGGTTTAAACCGGTTTAAACCAGGTCAATCCGGTTTTATCCGGTTTAAACCTCTTCAATCCGGTTTTCTCCAGTTTAAACCGGTTTAAACCCTTTCAATCCGTTTTTATCCGGTTTCAACCGGTTTACACCTGTTCAATCCGGTTTTATCCGGTTTATACCGTTTCTATCCAGTTCCATCCGTTTTAAACCGGTTTAAACCAGTTCATTCCGGTTTTATCCGGTTTAAACCGGTTTGAACCGGTTCAATCCGGTTTTATCCGGTTTAAACCGGTTTAAGCCGGTTCAATCCGGTTTTATCCGGTTTAAACCGGTTCTATCCGGTTCTATCCGGTTGAAACCAGTTTAAACCGGTTCAATCCGGTTTTATCCGGTTTAAACCGGTTTTATCCGGTTTAGACCAGTTTAACCCAGTTCAATCCGGTTTTAATCGGCTTAAACCGGTTCAATCTTTTTTTATCCAGTTTAAACCGCTTTAAAACGGTTTAATCCGGTTTTATCCCGTTTAAACCAGTTTGAACCGGTTCAATCCGGTTTAAACCAGTTTAAGCCGGTTCAGTCCGGTTTTATCCAGTTTAAACCGGTTCTATCCGGTTCTATCTGGTTGAAACCAGTTTAAACCGGTTCAATCCGGTTTTATCCGGTTTAAACCGGTTCAATCCGGTTTTATCCGGTTTAAACCAGTTCATTCCAGTTTTATCCGGTTAAAACCGGTTTGAAACGGTTCAATCCGGTTTTATCTGGCTTAAACTGGTTCAGTCCGGTTTTATCCGATTTAAACCAGTTCATTCCGGTTTTTCCGGTTTAAACTGGTTTGAACCGTTTAAATCCGGTTTTATCCGGTTTAAACCAGATCACTCCGGTTTTATCCGGTTTAAACCGGTTTGTACCGGTTCAATCCGGTTTTATCCGGTTTAAACCGGTTTAAGCTGGTTCAATCCGGTTTTATCCAGTTTAAACCGGTTCTATCCGGTTCTATCCGGTTGAAACCGGTTTAAACCAGTTCAATCCGGTTTTATCCGGTTTAAACTGTTTCAGTCCGGTTTTATCCGGTTTAAACCAGTTCATTCCGGTTTTATCCGGTTTAAACCGGTTCACTCCAGTTTTATCCGGTTTAAACCGGTTTGTACCGGTTCAATCTGGTTTTATCCGGTTAAAACCGGTTTGAAATGGTTCAATCCGGTTTTATCCGGTTTAAACCGGTTTAAGCTGGTTTAATCCGGTTTTATCCAGTTTAAACCGGTTCAATCCGGTTTTATCCGGTTTAAACCGGTTCTATCCGGTTCTATCCGGTTGAAACCAGTTTAAACCGGTTCAATCCGGTTTTATCCGGTTTAAACCGGTTTTATCCGTTTTAGACCAGTTTAAACCAGTTCAATCCGGTTTTAATCGGCTTAAACCGGTTCAATCTGGTTTTATCCAGTTTAAACCGCTTTAAAACGGTTTAATCTAGTTTTTTCCCGTTTAAACCAGTTTGAACCCGTTCAATCCGGTTTAAACCGGTTTTAGCCGGTTCAATCCATTTTTATCCAGTTTAAACCGGTTCTATCCGGTTCTATCCGGTTGAAACCAGTTTAAACCGGTTCAATCCGGTTTTATCCAGTTTAAACCGGTTCTATCCGGTTTAAACCAGTTTAATCCAGTTCAATCCGGTTTTATCCGTTTTATACCGGTCCTATCGGGTTTAAACAGGTTTAGGCCGGTTCATTCCGGTTTTATCAGTTTTAAACCGGTTTAAACTGCTTCAATCCGTTTATATCCGGTTTAAACCGGTAACAAACGGTTCAATCCGGTTTTCTCCGGTTTAAACCGGTTTAAGCCGGTTCCATCCTGTTTTCTCCGGTTTTAACAGGCTTTAACCAGTTCAATCCGCTTTTATCCAGTTTAAACCATTACAATCCGGTTTTATCTGGTTTAAACCGGTTCAATCTGGTTTTATCCGGTTTAAACCGGTTTTATCCGGTTTAGACCAGTTTAAACCAGTTCAATCCGGTTTTAATCGGATTAAACCGGTTCAATCTGGTTTTATCCGTTTTAAACCGCTTTAAAACGGTTTAATCCGGTTTTATCCGGTTTAAACCAGTTTGAACCGTTTCAATCCAGTTTTATCCGGTTTAAACCGGTTTAAGCCGGTTCAATCCGGTTTTATCCGGTTTAAACCGGTTCAATCTGGTTTCATCCGGTTTAAACCAGTTTGAACCGGTTCAATCCGGTTTTATCCAGTTTAAACCGGTTCTATCCGGTTCTATCCGGTTGAAACCAGTTTAAACCGGTTCAATCCGGTTTTATCCGGTTTAAACCAGTTCAATCCGGTTTTATCCGGTTTAAACCAGTTCATTCCAGTTTTATCCGGTTAAAACCGTTTTGAAAGTGTTCACTCCGGTTTTATCAGGCTTAAACTGGTTCAGTCTGGTTTTATCCGATTTAAACCAGTTCATTCCGGTTTTATCCGGTTTAAACTGGTTTGAACCGTTTAAATCCGGTTTTATCCGGTTTAAACCAGTTCACTCCGGTTTTATCCGGTTTAAACTGGTTTGTACCGGTTCAATCCGGTTTTATCCGGTTTAAACAGGTTTAAGCTGGTTCAATCCGGTTTTATCCAGTTTAAACCGGTTCTATCCGGTTCTATCCGGTTGAAACCGGTTTAAACCAGTTCAATCCGGATTTATCCGGTTTAAACTGGTTCAGTCCGGTTTTATCCGGTTTAAACCAGTTCATTCCGGTTTTATCCGGTTTAAACCAGTTCACTCCGGTTTTATCCGGTTTAAACCGGTTTGTACCGGTTCAATCCGGTTTTATCCGGTTTAAACCGGTTTGTACCGGTTCAATCCGGTTTTATCCGGTTTAAACCGGTTTAAGCTGGTTCAATCCGGTTTTATCCAGTTTAAACCGGTTCAATCCGGTTTTATCCAGTTTGAACCGGTTCTATCCGGTTCTATCCGGTTGAAACCAGTTTAAACCGGTTCAATCCGGTTTTATCCGGTTTAAACCGGTTTTATCCGGTTTAGACCAGTTTAAACCAGTTCAATCCGGTTTTAATCGGCTTAAACCGGTTCAATCTGGTTTTATCCAGTTTAAACCGCTTTAAAACGGTTTAATCCGGTTTTATCCCGTTTAAACCGGTTTGAACCGGTTCAATCCGGTTTAAACCGGTTTAAGCCGGTTCAATCCGGTTTTATCCAGTTTAAACCAGTTCTATCCGGTTTAAACCAGTTTAATCCAGTTCAATCCGGGTTTATCCGGTTTATACCGGTCCTATCGGGTTTAAACAGGTTTAGGCCGGTTCATTCCGGTTTTATCAGTTTTAAACCGGTTTAAACTGCTTCAATCCGTTTATATTCGATTTAAACCGGTAACAACCGGTTCAATCCGGTTTTCTCCGGTTTAAACCGGTTTAAGCCAGTTCCATCCTGTTATCTCCGGTTTAAACCGGCTTAAACCAGTTCAATCCGGTTTTAAACGGTTTAAACTGGTTCTATCCAGTTCAATCTGGTTTAAACTGGTTTAAACCGGTTCTATCCGTTTTTATCCGGTTTAAACCGGTACAATCCGGTTTTCTCCGGTTTAAACCGGTTTGAGTCGGTTCCATCCTGTTTTCTCCGGTTTTAACCGGCTTTAACCAGTTCAATCCGCTTTTATCCAGTTTAAACCGGTTCTATCTGGTTCTATCTGGTTGAAACCGGTTTAAACCGGTTCAATCCGGTTTTAAACGGTTTAATCCGGTTCTATCCGGTTCAATCTGGTTTAAACCGGTTTAAACCGGTTCTATCCGGTTTTATCCAGTTTAAACCGGTTCTATCCGGTTCTATCCGGTTGAAACCAGTTTAAACCGTTTCAATCCAGTTTTATCCAGTTTAAACCAGTTCTATCCGGTTCTATCCGGTTGAAACCAGTTTAAACCGGTTCAATCGGTTTTATCCAGTTTAAATCCGTTCTATCCGGTTTATACCAGTTTAATCCAGTTCAATCCGGTTTTATCCGGTTTATACCAGTCCTATCGGGTTTAAACAGGTTTAGGCCGGTTCATTCCTGTTTTATCAGTTTTAAACCGGTTTAAACTGCTTCAATCCGTTTATATCCGGTTTAAACAGGTTACAACCGGTTCAATCCGGTTTTCTCCGGTTTAAACCGGTTTAAGCCGGTTCAATCCTGTTTTCTCCGGTTTTAACCGGCTTTAACCAGTTCAATCCGCTTTTATCCAGTTTAAACCGGTTCTATCTGGTTCTATCCGGTTGAAACCGGTTTAAACCGGTTCTATCCGTTTTTATCCAGTTTAAACCGGTACAATCTGGTTTTATCCGGTTTAAACCGGTTTAAACCGGTTCAATCCGTTTTTTCCGGTTTAAACCGGTTTAAAACCAGTTCATTCCAGTTTTATCTGGTTTAAACCGGTTCAATCCTGTTTTATCCAGTTTAAACCGGTTCTATCTGGTTCTATCCGGTTGAAACCAGTTTAAACCAGTTCAATCAGGTTTTATCTGGTTTAAAACCGGTTCAATCTGGTTTTATCCGGTTTAAACCGGTTTTATCCGGTTTAGACCAGTTTAAACCAGTTCAATCCGGTTTTAATCGGATTAAACCGGTTCAATCTGGTTTTATCCGTTTTAAACCGCTTTAAAACGGTTTAATCCGGTTTTATCCGGTTTAAACCAGTTTGAACCGTTTCAATCCAGTTTTATCCGGTTTAAACCGGTTTAAGCCGTTTCAATCCAGTTTTATCCGGTTTAAACTGGTTCAATCTGGTTTCATCCGGTTTAAACCAGTTTGAACCGGTTCAATCCGGTTTTATCCAGTTTAAACCGGTTCTATCCGGTTCTATCCGGTTGAAACCAGTTTAAACCGGTTCAATCGGTTTTATCCGGTTTAAACCGGTTTTATTCGGTTTAGAACAGTTTAACCCAGTTCAATCCGGTTTTAATCGGCTTAAACCGGTTCAATCTGGTTTTATCCAGTTTAAACCGCTTTGAAACGGTTTAATCCGGTTTTATCCCGTTTAAACCAGTTTGAACCGGTTCAATCCGGTTTAAACCGGTTAAGGCGGTTCAATCCGGTTTTATCCAGTTTAAACCGGTTCTATCCGGTTCTATCCGGTTGAAACCACTTTAAACCGGTTCAATCCGGTTTTATCCGGTTCAAACTGGTTCAATCCGGTTTTATCCGGTTTAAATCAGTTCATTCCAGTTTTATCCGGTTAAAACCGGTTTTAAAGTGTTCAATCCGGTTTTATCCGGCTTAAACTGGTTCAGTCCGGTTTTATCCGATTTAAACCAGTTCATTCCGGTTTTATCCGGTTTAAACTGGTTTGAACCGTTTAAATCCGGTTTTATGCGGTTTTAAACCAGTTCACTCCGGTTTTATCCGGTTTAAACTGGTTTGTACAGGTTCAATCCGGTTTTATCCGGTTTAAACCGGTTTAAGCTGGTTCAATCCGGCTTTATCCAGTTTAAACCGGTTCTATCCGGTTATATCCGGTTGAAACCGGTTTAAACCAGTTCAATCCGGTTTTATCCGGTTTAAACTGGTTCAGTCCGGTTTTATCCGGTTTAAACCAGTTCATTCCGGTTTTATCCGGTTTAAACCAGTTCACTCCGGTTTTATCCGGTTTAAACCGGTTTGTACCGGTTCAATCCGGTTTTATCCAGTTTAAACCGGTTTAAGCTGGTTCAATCCGGTTTTATCCAGTTTAAACCGGTGCAATCCGGTTTTATCCGGTTTAAACCGGTTCTATCCGGTTCTATCCGTTTGAAACCAGTTTAAACCGGTTCAATCCGGTTTTATCCGGTTTAAACCGGTTTTATCCGGTTTAGACCAGTTTAAACCAGTTTATTCCGGTTTTAATCGGCTTAAACCGGTTCAATCTGGTTTTATCCAGTTTAAACCGCTTTAAAACGGTTTAATCCGTTTTTATCCCGTTTAAACCGGTTTGAACCGGTTCAATCCGGTTTAAACCGGTTTAAGCCGGTTCAATCCGGTTTTATCCAGTTTAAACCAGTTCTATCCGGTTTAAACCAGTTTAATCTAGTTCAATCCGGGTTTATCCGGTTTAAACCGGTCCTATCGGGTTTAAACAGGTTTAGGCCGGTTCATTCCGGTTTTATCAGTTTTAAACCGGTTTAAACTGCTTCAATCCGTTTATATTCGGTTTAAACCGGTAACAACCGGTTCAATCCGGTTTTCTCCGGTTTAAACGGGTTTAAACCGGTTCTATCCGGTTGAAACCGGTTTAAACAGCTTCAATCCGGTTTTCTCCGGTTTAAACCGGTTTAAACCGGTTCAATCCGGTTTTCTCCGGTTTATACCGTTTCTACCCAGTTCTATCCGTTTTAAACCGGTTTAAACCAGTTCATTCCGGTTTTATCCGGTTTAAACCGGTTTAAACCCTTTCAATCCGTTTTTATCCGGTTTCAACCGGTTTACACCTGTTCAATCCGGTTTTTTCCGGTTTATACCGTTTCTATCCAGTTCTATCCGTTTTAAACAGGTTTGAAACGGTTCAATCCGGTTTTATCCAGTTTAAACCGGTTCAGTCCGGTTTTATCCGGTTTAAACCGGTTCATTCCGGTTTTATCCGGTTAAAACCGGTTTGAAACGGTTCAATCCGGTTTTATCTGGTTTAAACCGGTTAAATCCTGTTTTATCCAGTTTAAACCGGTTCTATCCGGTTCTATCCGGTTGAAACCAGTTTAAACCAGTTCAATCCGGTTTTATCTGGTTTAAACCGGTTCAATCTGGTTTCATCCGGTTTAAACCGGTTTTATCCGGTTTAGACCAGTTTAAACCAGTTCAATCCGGTTTTAATCGGTTTAAACCGGTACAATCTGGTTTTATCCGGTTTAAACCACTTTAAACCGGTTCAATCAGTTTTAACCAGTTTAAACCGGTTCAATCCGTTTTTTCCGGTTTAAACCGGTTTAAACCAGTTCATTCCGGTTTTATCCGGTTTAAACCGGTTCAATCCGGTTTAAACCGTTTCAATCTTGTTTTATCCGGTTTGAACCGGTTTAAACCGCTTCAATCCGGTTTTATCCGGTTTAAACCGGTTCTATCCGGTTCTATCCGGTTGAAACCGGTTTAAACCGGTTCAATCTGGTTTTATCCGGTTTAAACCGGTTTTAACCGATTCAGTCCGGTTTATCCAGTATAAACTGATTTAATCCGCTTCAATCGGGTTTTATCCAGGTTAAACTGATTTAAACCGGTTCAGTCCGGTTTTATCCAGTTTCAACCAGTTATATCCGGTTCTATCCGGTTTAAACCGGTTTAAACCGGTTTAATCTGGTTTTATCCGGCTTAAACCGGTTCAATCTGGTATTATCCGGATTAAACTGGTTCAATTTGGTTTTATCCCGTTTAAACCGGTTTTATCCGGTTTAAACCGGTATAAACCAGTTCAATCCGGTTTTATCCTGTTTAAACCGGTTTAAACCGGATCATTCCGGTTTTATCCGGTTTCAACCGGTTTTACCCAGTTCTATACGGTTTAAACCGGTTTAAACCTGTTCAATCCGATTTCATTGGGTTTAAACCAATTCAACCCAGTTTTATCCGGTTTAAACCGGTTTAAGCTGGTTCAATCCGGTTTTATCCGGTTTAAACCGGTTCAATCTTGTTTTATCCGGTTTAAACCGTTTGAAACCAGTTCAATCCGGTTTTGTCCGGTTTAGACCAGTTCAATCCGGTTTTATCCGGTTTACACCGGTTCTATGCTGTTTATACCAATTTAAGCCTGTTCAATCGGGTTTTATCCAGTTTAGACCTGTTTAAGCCGGTTCATTCCAGATTTATCCCGCTTAAACCGGTTTAAACCCTTTCAATCCGTTTTTATCCGGTTTCAACCGGTTTACACCGGTTCAATCCGGTTTTATCCGGTTTATACCGTTTCTATCCGGTTCTATCCGGTTTAAACCAGTTTAATCCAGTTCAATCCGGTTTTATCCGTTTTATACCGGTCCTATCGGGTTTAAACAGGTTTAGGCCGGTTCATTCTGGTTTTATCAGTTTTAAACCGGTTTAAACTGCTTCAATCCGTTTATATCCGGTTTAAACCGGTAACAACCGGTTCAATCCGGTTTTCTCCGGTTTAAACCGGTTTAAGCCGGTTCCATCCTGTTTTCTCCGGTTTTAACCGGCTTTAACCAGTTCAATCCGCTTTTATCCAGTTTAAACCAGTACAATCCGGTTTTATCTGGTTTAAACCGGTTCAATCTGGTTTTATCCGGTTTAAACCGGTTTTATCCGGTTTAGACCAGTTTAAACCAGTTCAATCCACTTTTAATCGGATTAAACCGGTTCAATCTGGTTTTATCCGATTTAAACCGCTTTAAAACGGTTTAATCCGGTTTTGTCCGGTTTAAACCAGTTTGAACCGTTTCAATCCAGTTTTATCCGGTTTAAACCGGTTTAAGCCGGTTCAATCCGGTTTTATCCGGTTTAAACCGGTTCAATCTGGTTTCATCCGGTTTAAACCAGTTTGAACCGGTTCAATCCGGTTTTATCCAGTTTAAACCGGTTCTATCCGGTTCTATCCGGTTCAAACCAGTTTAAACCGGTTCAATCCGGTTTTATCCGGTTTAAACCGGTTTTATCCGGTTTAGAACAGTTTAACCCAGTTCAATCCGGTTTTAATCGGCTTAAACCGGTTCAATCTGGTTTTATCCAGTTTAAACCGCTTTAAAACGGTTTAATCCGGTTTTATCCCGTTTAAACCAGTTTGAACCGGTTCAATCCGGTTTAAACCGGTTTAAGCCGGTTCAATCCGGTTTGATCCAGTTTAAACCGGTTCTATCCGGTTCTATCCGGTTGAAACCAGTTTAAACCGGTTCAATCCGGTTTTATCCGGTTTAAACCAGTTCAATCCGGTTTTATCCGGTTTAAACCAGTTCATTCCAGTTTTATCCGGTTAAAACCGGTTTGAAAGTGTTCAATCCGGTTTTATCCGGCTTAAACTGGTTCAGTCCGGTTTTATCCGATTTAAACCAGTTCATTCCGGTTTTATCCGGTTTAAACTGGTTTGAACCGTTTAAATCCGGTTTTATCCGATTTAAACCAGTTCACTCCGGTTTTATCCGGTTTAAACTGGTTTGTACCGGTTCAATCCGGTTTTATCCGGTTTAAACAGGTTTAAGCTGGTTCAATCCGGTTTTATCCAGTTTAAACCGGTTCTATCCGGTTCTATCCGGTTGAAACTGGTTTAAACCAGTTCAATCCGGTTTTATCCGGTTTAAACTGGTTCAGTCCGGTTTTATCCGGTTTAAACCAGTTCATTCCGGTTTTATCCGGTTTAAACCAGTTCACTCCGGTTTTATCCGGTTTAAACCGGTTTGTACCGGTTCAATCCGGTTTTATCCGGTTTAAACCGGTTTGTACCGGTTCAATCCGGTTTTATCCGGTTTAAACCGGTTTAAGCTGGTTCAATCCGGTTTTATCCAGTTTAAACCGGTTCAATCCGGTTTTATCCGGTTTAAACCGGTTCTATCCGGTTCTATCCGGTTTTATCCAGTTTAAACCGGTTCAATCCGGTTTTATCCGGTTTAAACCGGTTCTATCCGGTTCTATCCGGTTTAAACCGGTTTAAGCCGGTTCAATCCGGTTTTATCCAGTTTAAACCAGTTCTATCCGGTTTAAACCAGTTTAATCCAGTTCAATCCGGGTTTATCCGGTTTATACCGGTCCTATCGGGTTTAAACAGGTTTAGGCCAGTTCATTCCAGTTTTATCAGTTTTAAACCGGTTTAAACTGCTTCAATCCGTTTATATTCGGTTTAATCCGGTAACAACCGGTTCAATCCGGTTTTCTCTGGTTTAAACCGGTTTAAGCCAGTTCCATCCTGTTATCTCCGGTTTAAACCGGTTTAAACCAGTTCAATCCGGTTTTAAACGGTTTAAACTGGTTCTATCCAGTTCAATCTGGTTTAAACTGGTTTAACCAGGTTCTATCCGTTTTTATCCGGTTTAAACCGGTACAATCCGGTTTTCTCCGGTTTAAACCGGTTTGAGCCGGTTCCATCCTGTTTTCTCCGGTTTTAACCGGCTTTAACCAGTTCAATCCGCTTTTATCCAGTTTAAACCGGTTCTATCTGGTTCTATCTGGTTGAAACCGGTTTAAACCGGTTCAATCCGGTTTTAAACGGTTTAATCCGGTTCTATCCGGTTCAATCTGGTTTAAACCGGTTTAAACCGGTTCTATCCGGTTTTATCCAGTTTAAACCGGTTCTATCCGGTTCTATCCGGTTGAAACCAGTTTAAACCGTTTCAATCCAGTTTTATCCAGTTTAAACCGGTTCTATCCGGTTCTATCCGGTTGAAACCAGTTTAAACCGGTTCAATCGGTTTTATCCAGTTTAAATCAGTTCTATCCGGTTTAAACCAGTTTAATCCAGTTCAATCCGGTTTTATCCGGTTTAAACCGGTTTAAACCCTTTCAATCCGTTTTTATCCGGTTTCAACCGGTTTTCACCTGTTCAATCCGGTTTTATCCGGTTTATACCGTTTCTATCCAGTTCCATCCGTTTTAAACCGGTTTAAACCAGTTCATTCCGGTTTTATCCGGTTTAAACCGGTTCAATCCGGTTTAAACCGTTTCAATCTTGTTTTATCCGGTTTGAACCGGTTTAAACCGCTTCAATCCGGTTTTATACGGTTTAAACCGGTTCTATCCGGTTCTATCCGGTTGAAACCGGTTTAAACCGGTTCAATCTGGTTTTATCCGGTTTAAACCGGTTTTAACCGATTCAGTCCGGTTTATCCAGTATAAACTGATTTAATCCGCTTCAATCGGGTTTTATCCAGGTTAAACTGATTTAAACCGGTTCAGTCCGGTTTTATCCAGTTTCAACCAGTTATATCCGGTTCTATCCGGTTTAAACCGGTTTAAACCGGTTTAATCTGGTTTTATCCGGCTTAAACCGGTTCAATCTGGTATTATCCGGATTAAACTGGTTCAATTTGGTTTTATCCCGTTTAAACCGGTTTTATCCGGTTTAAACCGGTATAAACCAGTTCAATCCGGTTTTATCCTGTTTAAACCGGTTTAAACCGGATCATTCCGGTTTTATCCGGTTTCAACCGGTTTTACCCAGTTCTATCCGGTTTAAACCGGTTTAAGCTGGTTCAATCCGGTTTTATCCGGTTTAAACCGGTTCAATCTTGTTTTATCCGGTTTAAACCGTTTGAAACCAGTTCAATCCGGTTTTGTCCGGTTTAGACCAGTTCAATCCGGTTTTATCCGGTTTACACCGGTTCTATGCTGTTTATACCAATTTAAGCCTGTTCAATCGGGTTTTATCCAGTTTAGACCTGTTTAAGCTGGTTCATTCCAGATTTATCCAACTTAAACCGGTTTAAACCCTTTCAATCCGTTTTTATCCGGTTTCAACCGGTTTACACCGGTTCAATCCGGTTTTATCCGGTTTATACCGTTTCTATCCGGTTCTATCCATTTTAAACCGGTTTAAACCAGTTCATTCCGGTTTTATCCGGTTTCAACCGGTTTGAACCGGTTCAATCCGGTTTTATCCGGTTTCAACCGGTTTGAACCGGTTCAATCCGGTTTTATCCGGTTTAAACCGGTTTAAGCCGGTTCAATCCGGTTTTATCCGGTTTAAACCGGTTCAATCTGGTTTGATCCGGTTTAAACCAGTTTGAACCTGTTCAATCCGGTTTTATCCGGTTTAAACGGGTTCTATCCGGTTCTATCCGGTTTAAACCGGTTTGTACCGGTTCAATCCGGTTTTATCCGGTTTAAACCGGTTTAAGCTGGTTCAATCCGGTTTTATCCAGTTTAAACCGGTTCAATCTGGTTTTATCCGGTTTAAACCGGTTCTATCCGGTTCTATCCGGTTGAAACCAGTTTAAACCGGTTCAATCCGGTTTTATCCGGTTTAAACCGGTTTTATCCGGTTTAGACCAGTTTAAACCAGTTCAATCCGGTTTTAATCGGCTTAAACCGGTTCAATCTGGTTTTATCCAGTTTAAACCGCTTTAAAACGGTTTAATCCGGTTTTTTCCCATTTAAACCAGTTTGAAACCGTTCAATCCGGTTTAAACCGGTTTTAGCCGGTTCAATCCGGTTTTATCCAGTTTAAACCGGTTCTATCCGGTTCTATCCGGTTGAAACCAGTTTAAACCGGTTCAATCCGGTTTTATCCAGTTTAAACCAGTTCTATCCGGTTTAAACCAGTTTAATCCAGTTCAATCCGGTTTTATCCGTTTTATACCGGTCCTATCGGGTTTAAACAGGTTTAGGCCGGTTCATTCCGGTTTTATCAGTTTTAAACCGGTTTAAACTGCTTCAATCCGTTTATATCCGGTTTAAACCGGTAACAACCGGTTCAATCCGGTTTTCTCCGGTTTAAACCGGTTTAAGCCGGTTCCATCCTGTTTTCTACGGTTTTAACCGGCTTTAACCAGTTCAATCCGCTTTTATCCAGTTTAAACCAGTACAATCCGGTTTTATCTGGTTTAAACCGGTTCAATCTGGTTTTCTCCGGTTTAAACCGGTTTTATCCGGTTTAGACCAGTTTAAACCAGTTCAATCCACTTTTAATCGGATTAAACCGGTTCAATCTGGTTTTATCCGATTTAATCCGCTTTAAAACGGTTTAATCCGGTTTTATCCGGTTTAAACCAGTTTGAACCGTTTCAATCCAGTTTTATCCGGTTTAAACCGGTTTAAGCCGGTTCAATCCGGTTTTATCCGGTTTAAACCGGTTCAATCTGGTTTCATCCGGTTTAAACCAGTTTGAACCGGTTCAATCCGGTTTTATCCAGTTTAAACCGGTTCTATCCGGTTCTATCCGGTTCAAACCAGTTTAAACCGGTTCAATCCGGTTTTATCCGGTTTAAACCGGTTTTATCCGGTTTAGAACAGTTTAACCCAGTTCAATCCGGTTTTAATCGGCTTAAACCGGTTCAATTTGGTTTTATCCAGTTTAAACCGCTTTAAAACGGTTTAATCCGGTTTTATCCCGTTTAAACCAGTTTGAACCGGTTCAATCCGGTTTAAACCGGTTTAAGCCGGTTCAATCCGGTTTGATCCAGTTTAAACCGGTTCTATCCGGTTCTATCCGGTTGAAACCAGTTTAAACCGGTTCAATCCGGTTTTATCCGGTTTAAACCAGTTCAATCCGGTTTTATCCGGTTTAAACCAGGTCATTCCAGTTTTATCCGGTTAAAACCGGTCTGAAAGTGTTCAATCCGGTTTTATCCGGCTTAAACTGGTTCAGTCCGGTTTTATCCGATTTAAACCAGTTCATTCCGGTTTTATCCGGTTTAAACTGGTTTGAACCGTTTAAATCCGGTTTTATCCGATTTAAACCAGTTCACTCCGGTTTTATCCGGTTTAAACTGGTTTGTACCGGTTCAATCCGGTTTTATCCGGTTTAAACAGGTTTAAGCTGGTTCAATCCGGTTTTATCCAGTTTAAACCGGTTCTATCCGGTTCTATCCGGTTGAAACTGGTTTAAACCAGTTCAATCCGGTTTTATCCGGTTTAAACTGGTTCAGTCCGGTTTTATCCGGTTTAAACCAGTTCATTCCGGTTTTATCCGGTTTAAACCAGTTCACTCCGGTTTTATCCGGTTTAAACCGGTTTGTACCGGTTCAATCCGGTTTTATCCGGTTTAAACCGGTTTGTACCGGTTCAATCCGGTTTTATCCGGTTTAAACCGGTTTAAGCTGGTTCAATCCGGTTTTATCCAGTTTAAACCGGTTCAATCCGGTTTTATCCGGTTTAAACCGGTTCTATCCGGTTCTATCCGGTTTTATCCAGTTTAAACCGGTTCAATCCGGTTTTATCCGGTTTAAACCGGTTCTATCCGGTTCTATCCGGTTTAAACCGGTTTAAGCCGGTTCAATCCGGTTTTATCCAGTTTAAACCAGTTCTATCCGGTTTAAACCAGTTTAATCCAGTTCAATCCGGGTTTATCCGGTTTATACCGGTCCTATCGGGTTTAAACAGGTTTAGGCCAGTTCATTCCGGTTTTATCAGTTTTAAACCGGTTTAAACTGCTTCAATCCGTTTATATTCGGTTTAATCCGGTAACAACCGGTTCAATCCGGTTTTCTCCGGTTTAAACCGGTTTAAGCCAGTTCCATCCTGTTATCTCCGGTTTAAACCGGTTTAAACCAGTTCAATCCGGTTTTAAACGGTTTAAACTGGTTCTATCCAGTTCAATCTGGTTTAAACTGGTTTAACCCGGTTCTATCCGTTTTTATCCGGTTTAAACCGGTACAATCCGGTTTTCTCCGGTTTAAACCGGTTTGAGCCGGTTCCATCCTGTTTTCTCCGGTTTTAACCGGCTTTAACCAGTTCAATCCGCTTTTATCCAGTTTAAACCGGTTCTATCTGGTTCTATCTGGTTGAAACCGGTTTAAACCGGTTCAATCCGGTTTTAAACGGTTTAATCCGGTTCTATCCGGTTCAATCTGGTTTAAACCGGTTTAAACCGGTTCTATCCGGTTTTATCCAGTTTAAACCGGTTCTATCCGGTTCTATCCGGTTGAAACCAGTTTAAACCGTTTCAATCCAGTTTTATCCAGTTTAAACCGGTTCTATCCGGTTCTATCCGGTTGAAACCAGTTTAAACCGGTTCAATCGGTTTTATCCAGTTTAAATCAGTTCTATCCGGTTTAAACCAGTTTAATCCAGTTCAATCCGGTTTTATCCGGTTTAAACCGGTTTAAACCCTTTCAATCCGTTTTTATCCAGTTTCAACCGGTTTTCACCTGTTCAATCCGGTTTTATCCGGTTTATACCGTTTCTATCCAGTTCCATCCGTTTTAAACCGGTTTAAACCAGTTCATTCCGGTTTTATCCGGTTTAAACCGGTTTGAACCGGATCAATCCGGTTTTATCCGGTTTAAACGGGTTTAAACCGGTTCTATCCGGTTGAAACCGGTTTAAACAGCTTCAATCCGGTTTTATCCGGTTTAAACCGGTTTAAACCGGTTAAATCCGGTTTTATCCGGTTTATACCGTTTCTATCCAGTTCTATCCGTTTTAAACCGGTTTAAACCAGTTCATTCCGGTTTTATCCGGTTTAAACCGGTTTAAACCCTTTCAATCCGTTTTTATCCGGTTTCAACCGGTTTACACCTGTTCAATCCGATTTTATCCGGTTTATACCGTTTCTATCCAGTTCTATCCGTTTTAAACAGGTTTGAAACGGTTCAATCCGGTTTTATCCGGTTTAAACCGGTTCATTCCGCTTTTATCCAGTTAAAACCGGTTTGAAACGGTTCAATCCGGTTTTATCTGGTTTAAACCGGTTCAATCCTGTTTTATCCAGTTTAAACCGGTTCTATCCGGTTCTATCCGGTTGAAACCAGTTTAAACCAGTTCAATCCGGTTTTATCTGGTTTAAACCGGTTCAATCTGGTTTTATCCGGTTTAAACCGGTTTTATCCGGTTTAGACCAGTTTAAACCAGTTCAATCCGGTTTTAATCGGATTAAACCGGTTCAATCTGGTTTTATCCGTTTTAAACCGCTTTAAAACGGTTTAATCCGTTTTTATCCGGTTTAAACCAGTTTGAACCGTTTCAATCCGGTTTTATCCGGTTTAAACCGGTTTAAACCGGTTCTATCCGGTTTTATCTAGTTTAAACCGGTTCTATCCGGTTCTATCCTGTTTTAACCGGTTAAACCAGTTCAATCCGGTTTTATCCAGTTTAAACTGGTTCTATTCGTTTCCATCTGGTTTAAAAGGGTTTAAACTGGTTCAATCCGGTTTTATACGTTTTAAACCAGTTCAATCTGATTTTATCCGATTTAAAATGGTTCAATTTGGTTTTATCCGGTTTAAACCGGTTTGAACCGGTTCAATCCGGTTTTATCCGGTTTAAACCGGTTTAAACCAGGTCAATCCGGTTTTATCCGGTTTAAACCTCTTCAATCCGGTTTTCTCCAGTTTAAACCGGTTTAAACCCTTTCAATCCGTTTTTATCCGGTTTCAACCGGTTTACACCTGTTCAATCTGGTTTTATCCGGTTTATACCGTTTCTATCCAGTTCTATCCGTTTTAAGCCGGTTTAAACCAGTTCATTCCGGTTTTATCCGGTTTAAACCGGTTTGAACCGGTTCAATCCGGTTTTATCCGGTTTAAACCGGTTCTATCCGGTTCTATCCGGTTGAAACCATTTTAAACCGGTTCAATCCGGTTTTATCCGGTTTAAACCGGTTTTATCCGGTTTAGACCAGTTTAACCCAGTTCAATCCGGTTTCAATCGGCTTAAACCGGTTCAATCTGGTTTTATCCAGTTTAAACCGCTATAAAACGGTTTAATCCGGTTTTATCCCGTTTAAACCTGTTTGAACCGGTTCAATCCGGTTTAAACCGGTTTAAGCCGGTTCAATCCAGTTTTATCCAGTTTAAACCGGTTCTACCCTGTTCTATTCGGTTGAAACCAGTTTAAACCGGTTCAATCCGGTTTTATCCGGTTTAAACCGGTTCAATCCGGTTTTATCCGGTTGAAACCAGTTCATTCCAGTTTTATCCGGTTAAAACCGGTTTGAAACGGTTCAATCCGGTTTTTTCCGGCTTAAACTGGTTCAGTCCGGTTTTATCCGATTTAAACCAGTTCATTCCGGTTTTATCCGGTTTAAACTGGTTTGAACCGTTTAAATCCGGTTTTATCCGGTTTACACCAGTTCACTCCGGTTTTATCCGGTTTAAACCGGTTTGTACCGGTACAATCCGGTTTTATCCGGTTTAAACTGGTTTAAGCTGGTTCAATACGGTTTTATCCAGTTTATACCGGTTCGATCCGGTTCTATCCGGTTGAAACCGGTTTAAACCATTTCAATCCGATTTTATCCGGTTTAAACTGGTTCAGTCCGGTTTTATCCGGTTTAAACCAGTTCATTCCAGTTTTATCCGGTTTAAAACGGTTCAATCCGGTTTTATCCGGTTTAAACCGGTTTGTACCGGTTCAATCCGGTTTTATCCGGTTTAAACCGGTTTGTACCGGTTCAATCCGGTTTTATCCGGTTTAAACCGGTTTAAGCTGGTTCAATCCGGTTTTATCCAGTTTAAACCGGTTCAATCCGGTTTTATCCGGTTTAAACCGGTTCTATCCGGTTCTATCCAGTTGAAACCAGTTTAAACCGGTTCAATCCGGTTTTATCCTGTTTAAACCGGTTTTATCTGGTTTAGACCAGTTTAAACCAGTTCAATCCGGTTTTAATCGGCTTAAACCGGTTCAATCTGGTTTTATCCAGTTTAAACCGCTTTAAAACGGTTTAATCCGGTTTTTTCCCGTTTAAGCCAGTTTGAACCGGTACAATCCGGTTTAAACCGGTTTAAGCCGGTTCAATCCGGTTTTATCCAGTTTAAACCGGTTCTATCCGGTTCTATCCCGTTGAAACCAGTTTAAAACGGTTCAATCCGGTTTTATCCAGTTTAAACCAGTTCTATCCGGTTTAAACCAGTTTAATCCAGTTCAATCCGGTTTTATCCGGTTTAAACCGGTTTGTACAGGTTCAGTCCGGTTTTATCCGGTTTAAACCAGTTCATTCCGGTTTTATCCGGTTTAAACCAGTTCACTCCGGTTTTATCCGGTTTAAACCGGTTTGTACCGGTTCAATCCGGTTTTATCCGGTTTAAACCGGTTTGTACCGGTTCAATCCGGTTTTATCCGGTTTAAACCGGTTTGTACCGGTTCAATCCGGTTTTATCCGGTTTAAACCGGTTTGTACAGGTTCAATCCGGTTTTATCCGGTTTAAACCGGTTTAAGCTGGTTCAATCCGGTTTTATCCAGTTTAAACCGGTTCTATCCGGTTCTATCCGGTTGAAACCAGTTTAAACCGGTTCAATCCGGTTTTATCCGGTTTAAACCGGTTCTATCCGGTTCTATCCGGTTGAAACCAGTTTAAACTGGTTCAATCCGGTTTTATCCGCTTTAAACTGGTTTTATCCGGTTTAGACCAGTTTAAACCAGTTCAATCCGGTTTTAATCGGCTTAAACCGGTTCAATCTGGTGTTATCCAGTTTAAACCGCTTTAAAACCGTTTAATCCGGTTTTATCCCGTTTAAACCAGTTTGAACCGGTTCAATCCGGTTTAAACCGGTTTAAGCCGGTTCAATCCGGTTTTATCCAGTTTAAACCGGTTCTATCCGGTTCTATCCCGTTGAAACCAGTTTAAAACGGTTCAATCCGGTTTTATCCAGTTTAAACCGGTTCTATCCGGTTCTATCCGGTTGAAACCAGTTTAAACCGGTTCAATCGGTTTTATCCAGTTTAAATCAGTTCTATCCGGTTTAAACCAGTTTAATCCAGTTCAATCCGGTTTTATCCGG
Organism: Cynocephalus volans; assembly: GCF_027409185.1. Lineage (NCBI taxonomy): Eukaryota > Metazoa > Chordata > Mammalia > Dermoptera > Cynocephalidae > Cynocephalus > Cynocephalus volans. The sequence continues at coordinate 99,130 of NW_026902369.1, read as the reverse complement.
TTTATACCGGTCCTATCGGGTTTAAACAGGTTTAGGCCGGTTCATTCCTGTTTTATCAGTTTTAAACCGGTTTAAACTGCTTCAATCCGTTTATATCCGGTTTAAAGCGGTTACAACCAGTTCAATCCGGTTTTCTCCGGTTTAAACTGGTTTAAGCCGGTTCTATCCTGTTTTCTCCGGTTTTAACCGGCTTTAACCAGTTCAATCCGCTTTTATCCAGTTTAAACCGGTTCTATCTGGTTCTATCCGGTTGAAACCGGTTTAAACCGGTTCTATCCGTTTTTATCCAGTTTAAACCGGTACAATCTGGTTTTATCCGGTTTAAACCGGTTTGTACCGGTTCAATCCGGTTTTATCCGGTTTAAACCGGTTTAAGCTGGTTCAATCCGGTTTTATCCAGTTTAAACCGGTTCAATCCGGTTTTATCCGGTTTAAACCGGTTCTATCCGGTTCTATCCAGTTGAAACCAGTTTAAACCGGTTCAATCCGGTTTTATCCTGTTTAAACCGGTTTTATCTGGTTTAGACCAGTTTAAACCAGTTCAATCCGGTTTTAATCGGCTTAAACCGGTTCAATCTGGTTTTATCCAGTTTAAACCGCTTTAAAACGGTTTAATCCGGTTTTTTCCCGTTTAAGCCAGTTTGAACCGGTACAATCCGGTTTAAACCGGTTTAAGCCGGTTCAATCCGGTTTTATCCAGTTTAAACCGGTTCTATCCGGTTCTATCCCGTTGAAACCAGTTTAAAACGGTTCAATCCGGTTTTATCCAGTTTAAACCAGTTCTATCCGGTTTAAACCAGTTTAATCCAGTTCAATCCGGTTTTATCCGGTTTAAACCGGTTTGTACAGGTTCAGTCCGGTTTTATCCGGTTTAAACCAGTTCATTCCGGTTTTATCCGGTTTAAACCAGTTCACTCCGGTTTTATCCGGTTTAAACCGGTTTGTACCGGTTCAATCCGGTTTTATCCGGTTTAAACCGGTTTGTACCGGTTCAATCCGGTTTTATCCGGTTTAAACCGGTTTGTACCGGTTCAATCCGGTTTTATCCGGTTTAAACCGGTTTGTACAGGTTCAATCCGGTTTTATCCGGTTTAAACCGGTTTAAGCTGGTTCAATCCGGTTTTATCCAGTTTAAACCGGTTCTATCCGGTTCTATCCGGTTGAAACCAGTTTAAACCGGTTCAATCCGGTTTTATCCGGTTTAAACCGGTTCTATCCGGTTCTATCCGGTTGAAACCAGTTTAAACTGGTTCAATCCGGTTTTATCCGCTTTAAACTGGTTTTATCCGGTTTAGACCAGTTTAAACCAGTTCAATCCGGTTTTAATCGGCTTAAACCGGTTCAATCTGGTGTTATCCAGTTTAAACCGCTTTAAAACCGTTTAATCCGGTTTTATCCCGTTTAAACCAGTTTGAACCGGTTCAATCCGGTTTAAACCGGTTTAAGCCGGTTCAATCCGGTTTTATCCAGTTTAAACCGGTTCTATCCGGTTCTATCCCGTTGAAACCAGTTTAAAACGGTTCAATCCGGTTTTATCCAGTTTAAACCGGTTCTATCCGGTTCTATCCGGTTGAAACCAGTTTAAACCGGTTCAATCGGTTTTATCCAGTTTAAATCAGTTCTATCCGGTTTAAACCAGTTTAATCCAGTTCAATCCGGTTTTATCCGGTTTATACCGGTCCTATCGGGTTTAAACAGGTTTAGGCCGGTTCATTCCTGTTTTATCAGTTTTAAACCGGTTTAAACTGCTTCAATCCGTTTATATCCGGTTTAAAGCGGTTACAACCAGTTCAATCCGGTTTTCTCCGGTTTAAACTGGTTTAAGCCGGTTCTATCCTGTTTTCTCCGGTTTTAACCGGCTTTAACCAGTTCAATCCGCTTTTATCCAGTTTAAACCGGTTCTATCTGGTTCTATCCGGTTGAAACCGGTTTAAACCGGTTCTATCCGTTTTTATCCAGTTTAAACCGGTACAATCTGGTTTTATCCGGTTTAAACCGGTTTGTACCGGTTCAATCCGGTTTTATCCGGTTTAAACCGGTTTAAGCTGGTTCAATCCGGTTTTATCCAGTTTAAACCGGTTCAATCCGGTTTTATCCGGTTTAAACCGGTTCTATCCGGTTCTATCCAGTTGAAACCAGTTTAAACCGGTTCAATCCGGTTTTATCCTGTTTAAACCGGTTTTATCTGGTTTAGACCAGTTTAAACCAGTTCAATCCGGTTTTAATCGGCTTAAACCGGTTCAATCTGGTTTTATCCAGTTTAAACCGCTTTAAAACGGTTTAATCCGGTTTTTTCCCGTTTAAGCCAGTTTGAACCGGTACAATCCGGTTTAAACCGGTTTAAGCCGGTTCAATCCGGTTTTATCCAGTTTAAACCGGTTCTATCCGGTTCTATCCCGTTGAAACCAGTTTAAAACGGTTCAATCCGGTTTTATCCAGTTTAAACCAGTTCTATCCGGTTTAAACCAGTTTAATCCAGTTCAATCCGGTTTTATCCGGTTTAAACCGGTTTGTACAGGTTCAGTCCGGTTTTATCCGGTTTAAACCAGTTCATTCCGGTTTTATCCGGTTTAAACCAGTTCACTCCGGTTTTATCCGGTTTAAACCGGTTTGTACCGGTTCAATCCGGTTTTATCCGGTTTAAACCGGTTTGTACCGGTTCAATCCGGTTTTATCCGGTTTAAACCGGTTTGTACCGGTTCAATCCGGTTTTATCCGGTTTAAACCGGTTTGTACAGGTTCAATCCGGTTTTATCCGGTTTAAACCGGTTTAAGCTGGTTCAATCCGGTTTTATCCAGTTTAAACCGGTTCTATCCGGTTCTATCCGGTTGAAACCAGTTTAAACCGGTTCAATCCGGTTTTATCCGGTTTAAACCGGTTCTATCCGGTTCTATCCGGTTGAAACCAGTTTAAACTGGTTCAATCCGGTTTTATCCGCTTTAAACTGGTTTTATCCGGTTTAGACCAGTTTAAACCAGTTCAATCCGGTTTTAATCGGCTTAAACCGGTTCAATCTGGTGTTATCCAGTTTAAACCGCTTTAAAACCGTTTAATCCGGTTTTATCCCGTTTAAACCAGTTTGAACCGGTTCAATCCGGTTTAAACCGGTTTAAGCCGGTTCAATCCGGTTTTATCCAGTTTAAACCGGTTCTATCCGGTTCTATCCCGTTGAAACCAGTTTAAAACGGTTCAATCCGGTTTTATCCAGTTTAAACCGGTTCTATCCGGTTCTATCCGGTTGAAACCAGTTTAAACCGGTTCAATCGGTTTTATCCAGTTTAAATCAGTTCTATCCGGTTTAAACCAGTTTAATCCAGTTCAATCCGGTTTTATCCGGTTTATACCGGTCCTATCGGGTTTAAACAGGTTTAGGCCGGTTCATTCCTGTTTTATCAGTTTTAAACCGGTTTAAACTGCTTCAATCCGTTTATATCCGGTTTAAAGCGGTTACAACCAGTTCAATCCGGTTTTCTCCGGTTTAAACTGGTTTAAGCCGGTTCTATCCTGTTTTCTCCGGTTTTAACCGGCTTTAACCAGTTCAATCCGCTTTTATCCAGTTTAAACCGGTTCTATCTGGTTCTATCCGGTTGAAACCGGTTTAAACCGGTTCTATCCGTTTTTATCCAGTTTAAACCGGTACAATCTGGTTTTATCCGGTTTAAACCGGTTTAAACCGGTTCAATCAGTTTTAGCCAGTTTAAACCGGTTCAATCCGTTTTTTCCGGTTTAAACCGGTTTAAACCAGTTCATTCCGGTTTTATCTGGTTTAAACCGGTTCAATCCGGTTTAAACCGTTTCAATCTGGTTTTATCCGGTTTGAACCGGTTTAAACCGCTTCAATCTGGTTTTATCCGGTTTAAACCGGTTCTATCCGGTTCTATCCGGTTGAAACCGGTTTAAACCGGTTCAATCTGGTTTTATCCGGTTTAAACCGGTTTTAACCGATTCAATCCGGTTTATCCAGTATAAACTGATTTAATCCGCTTCAATCCGGTTTTATCCAGGTTAAACTGATTTAAACCGGTTCAGTCCGGTTTTATCCAGTTTCAACCAGTTATATCCGGTTCTATCCGGTTTAAACCGGTTTAAACCGGTTTAATCCGGTTTTATCCGGCTTAAACCGGTTCAATCTGGTATTATCCGGATTAAACTGGTTCAATTTGGTTTTATCCCGTTTAAACCGGTTTTATCCGGTTTAAACCGGTATAAACCAGTTCAATCCGGTTTTATCCGGTTTAAACCGGATCATTCCGGTTTTATCCAGTTTCAACCGGTTTTACCCAGTTCTTTACGGTTTAAACCGGTTTAAACCTGTTCAATCCGATTTCATTCGGTTTAAACCAATTCAAACCAGTTTTATCCGGTTTTAACTGGTTTAAGCTGGTTCAATCCGGTTTTATCCGGTTTAAACCGGTTCAATCTTGTTTTATCCGGTTTAAACCGTTTGAAACCAGTTCAATCCGGTTTTGTCCGGTTTAGACCAGTTCAATCCGGTTTTATCCGGTTTACACCGGTTCTATGCTGTTTATACCAATTTAAGCCTGTTCAATCGGGTTTTATCCAGTTTAGACCTGTTTAAGCCGGTTCATTCCGGTTTTATCCAGCTTAAACCGGTTTAAACCCTTTCAATCCGTTTTTATCTGGTTTCAACCGGTTTACACCGGTTCAATCCGGTTTTATCCGGTTTATACCGTTTCTATCCGGTTCTATCCGATTTAAACCGGTTTAAACCAGTTCATTCCGGTTTTATCCGGTTTCAACCGGTTTGAACCGGTTCAATCTGGTTTTATCCGGTTTCAACCGGTTTGAACCAGTTCAATTCAGTTTTATCCGGTTTAAACTGGTTTAAGCCGGTTCAATCCGGTTTTATCCGGTTTAAACCGGTTCAATCTGGTTTGATCCGGTTTAAACCAGTTTGAACCTGTTCAATCCGGTTTTATCCGGTTTAAACGGGTTTAAACCGGTTCTATCCGGTTTTATCCGGTTTAAACCGGTTTAAACTTGTTCAATCCGGTTTTATCCGGTTTAAACTCGTTCTATCCGGTTTAAACCGGTTTAAACCGCTTCTATCCGGTTTAAACCGGTTTAAACCGGTGCAATCTGGTTTTATCCGGTTTAAACGGGTTTAAACCGGTTCTATCCGGTTGAAAGCGGTTTAAACAGCTTCAATCCGGTTTTATCCGGTTCAAACCGGTTTAAACCGGTTAAATCCGGTTTTATCCGGTTTAAACCGGTTTAAACCGGTTAAATCCGGTTTTATCCGGTTTATACCGTTTCTATCCAGTTCTATCCGTTTTAAACCGGTTTAAACCAGTTCATTCCGGTTTTATCCGGTTTAAACCGGTTTAAACCCTTTCAATCCGTTTTTATCCGGTTTCAACCGGTTTACACCTGTTCAATCCGATTTTATCCGGTTTATACCGTTTCTATCCAGTTCTATCCGTTTTAAACAGGTTTGAAACGGTTCAATCCGGTTTTATCCGGTTTAAACCGGTTCATTCCGGTTTTATCCGGTTAAAACCGGTTTGAAACGTTTCCATCCGGTTTTATCTGGTTTAAACCGGTTCAATCCTGTTTTATCCAGTTTAAACCGGTTCTATCCGGTTCTATCCGGTTGAAACCAGTTTAAACCAGTTCAATCCGGTTTTATCTGGTTTAAACCGGTTCAATCTGGTTTTATCCGGTTTAAACCGGTTTTATCCGGTTTAGACCAGTTTAAACCAGTTCAATCCGGTTTTAATCGGATTAAACCGGTTCAATCTGGTTTTATCCGTTTTAAACCGCTTTAAAACGGTTTAATCCGTTTTTATCCGGTTTAAACCAGTTTGAACCGTTTCAATCCGGTTTTATCCGGTTTAAACCGGTTTAAACCGGTTCTATCCGGTATTATCTAGTTTAAACCAGTTCTATCCGGTTCTGTCCTGTTTAAATCGGTTTAAACCGGTTCTATCCTGTTCTATCCTGTTTTAACCGGTTAAACCAGTTCAATCCGGTTTTATCCAGTTTAAACTGGTTCTATTCGTTTCCATCTGGTTTAAAAGGGTTTAAACTGGTTCAATCCGGTTTTATACGTTTTAAACCAGTTCAATCTGATTTTATCCGATTTATACTGGTTCAATTTGGTTTTATCCGGTTTAAACCGGTTTGAACCGGTTCAATCCGGTTTTATCCGGTTTAAACCGGTTTAAACCAGGTCAATCCGGTTTTATCCGGTTTAAACCTCTTCAATCCGGTTTTCTCCAGTTTAAACCGGTTTAAACCCTTTCAATCCGTTTTTATCTGGTTTCAACCGGTTTACACCTGTTCAATCCGGTTTTATCCGGTTTATACCGTTTCTATTCAGTTCTATCCGTTTTAAGCCGGTTTAAACCAGTTCATTCCGGTTTTATCCGGTTTAAACCGGTTTGAACCGGTTCAATCCGGTTTTATGCGGTTTAAACCGGTTCTATCCGGTTCTATCCGGTTGAAACCATTTTAAACCGGTTCAATCCGGTTTTATCCAGTTTAAACCGGTTTTATCCGGTTTAGACCAGTTTAACCCAGTTCAATCCGGTTTCAATCGGCTTAAACTGGTTCAATCTGGTTTTATCCAGTTTAAACCGCTTTAAAACGGTTTAATCCGGTTTTATCCCGTTTAACCCTGTTTGAACCGGTTCAATCCGGTTTAAACCGGTTTAAGCCGGTTCAATCCGGTTTTATCCAGTTTAAACCGGTTCTACCCTGTTCTATTCGGTTGAAACCAGTTTAAACCGGTTCAATCCGGTTTTATCCAGTTTAAACCGGTTCAATCCGGTTTTATCCGGTTGAATCCAGTTCATTCCAGTTTTATCCGGTTAAAACCGGTTTGAAACGGTTCAATCCGGTTTTATCCGGCTTAAACTGGTTCAGTCCGGTTTTATCCGATTTAAACCAGTTCATTCCGGTTTTATCTGGTTTAAACTGGTTTGAACCGTTTAAATCCGGTTTTATCCGGTTTACACCAGTTCACTCCGGTTTTATCCGGTTTAAACCGGTTTGTACCGGTTCAATCCGGTTTTATCCGGTTTAAACCGGTTTAAGCTGGTTCAATCCGGTTTTTTCCAGTTTAAACCGGTTCGATCCGGTTCTATCCGGTTGAAACCGGTTTAAACCAGTTCATTCCGGTTTTATCCGGTTTAAAACGGTTCAATCCGGTTTTATCCGGTTTAAACCGGTTTGTACCGGTTCAATCCGGTTTTATCCGGTTTAAACCGGTTTGTACCGGTTCAATCCGGTTTTATCCGGTTTAAACCGGTTTAAGCTGGTTCAATCCGGTTTTATCCAGTTTAAACCGGTTCAATCCGGTTTTATCCGGTTTAAACCGGTTCTATCCGGTTCTATCCAGTTGAAACCAGTTTAAACAGGTTCAATCCGGTTTTATCCGGTTTAAACCGGTTTTATCCGGTTTAGACCAGTTTAAACCAGTTCAATCCGGTTTTAATCGGCTTAAACCGGTTCAATCTGGTTTTATCCAGTTTAAACCGCTTTAAAACGGTTTAATCCGGTTTTTTCCCGTTTAAGCCAGTTTGAACCGGTTCAATCCGTTTTAAACCGGTTTAAGCCGGTTCAATCCGGTTTTATCCAGTTTAAACCGGTTCTATCCGTTTCTATCTGGTTGAAACCAGTTTACACCGGTTCAATCCGGTTGTATCCAGTTTAAACCAGTTCTATCCGGTTTAAACCAGTTTAATCCAGTTCAATCCGGTTTTATCCGGTTTAAACCGGTTTGTACAGGTTCAGTCCGGTTTTATCCGGTTTAAACCAGTTCATTCCGGTTTTATCCGGTTTAAACCAGTTCACTCCGGTTTTATCCGGTTTAAACCGGTTTGTACCGGTTCAATCCGGTTTTATCCGGTTTAAACTGGTTTGTACAGGTTCAATCCGGTTTTATCCGGTTTAAACCGGTTTAAGCTGGTTCAACCCGGTTTTATCCAGTTTAAACCGGTTCTATCCGGTTCTATCCGGTTGAAACCAGTTTAAACCGGTTCAATCCGTTTTTATCCGGTTTAAACCGGTTCTATCCGGTTCTATCCGGTTGAAACCAGTTTAAACTGGTTCAATCCGGTTTTATCCGGTTTAAACTGGTTTTATCCGGTTTAGACCAGTTTAAACCAGTTCAATCCGGTTTTAATCGGCTTAAACCGGTTCAATCTGGTGTTATCCAGTTTAAACCGCTTTAAAACGGTTTAATCCGGTTTTATCCCGTTTAAACCAGTTTGAACCGGTTCAATCCGGTTTAAACCGGTTTAAGCCGGTTCAATCCGGTTTTATCCAGTTTAAACCGGTTCTATCCGGTTCTATCCCGTTGAAACCAGTTTAAACCGGTTCAATCCGGTTTTATCCAGTTTAAACCGGTTCTATCCGGTTCTATCCGGTTGAAACCAGTTTAAACCGGTTCAATCGGTTTTATCCAGTTTAAATCAGTTCTATCCGGTTTAAACCAGTTTAATCCAGTTCAATCCGGTTTTATCCGGTTTATACCGGTCCTATCGGGTTTAAACAGGTTTAGGCCGGTTCATTCCTGTTTTATCAGTTTTAAACCGGTTTAAACTGCTTCAATCCGTTTATATCCGGTTTAAACCGGATACAACCAGTTCAATCCGGTTTTCTCCGGTTTAAACTGGTTTAAGCCGGTTCAATCCTGTTTTCTCCGGTTTTAACCGGCTTTAACCAGTTCAATCCGCTTTTATCCAGTTTAAACCGGTTCTATCTGGTTCTATCCGGTTGAAACCGGTTTAAACCGGTTCTATCCGTTTTTATCCAGTTTAAACCGGTACAATCTGGTTTTATCCGGTTTAAACCGGTTTAAACCGGTTCAATCAGTTTTAGCCAGTTTAAACCGGTTCAATCCGTTTTTTCCGGTTTAAACCGGTTTAAACCAGTTCATTCCGGTTTTATCCGGTTTAAACCGGTTCAATCCGGTTTAAACCGTTTCAATCTGGTTTTATCCGGTTTGAACCGGTTTAAACCGCTTCAATCCGGTTTTATCCGGTTTAAACCGGTTCTATCCGTTTCTATCCGGTTGAAACCGGTTTAAACCGGTTCAATCTGGTTTTATCCGGTTTAAACCGGTTTTAACCGATTCAATCCGGTTTATCCAGTATAAACTGATTTAATCCGCTTCAATCCGGTTTTATCCAGGTTAAACTGATTTAAACCGGTTCAGTCCGGTTTTATCCAGTTTCAACCAGTTATATCCGGTTCTATCCAGTTTAAACCGGTTTAAACCGGTTTAATCCGGTTTTATCCGGCTTAAACCGGTTCAATCTGGTATTATCCGGATTAAACTGGTTCAATTTGGTTTTATCCCGTTTAAACCGGTTTTATCCGGTTTAAACTGGTATAAACCAGTTCAATCCGGTTTTATCCGGTTTAAACTGGTATAAACCAGTTCAATCCGGTTTTATCCTGTTTAAACCGGTTTAAACCGGATCATTCCGGTTTTATCCGGTTTCAACCGGTTTTACCCAGTTCTTTACGGTTTAAACCGGTTTAAACCTGTTCAATCCGATTTCATTCGGTTTTAACCAATTCAACCCAGTTTTATCCGGTTTTAACTGGTTTAAGCTGGTTCAATCCGGTTTTATCCGGTTTAAACCGTTTGAAACCAGTTCAATCCGGTTTTGTCCGGTTTAGACCAGTTCAATCCGGTTTTATCCGGTTTACACCGGTTCTATGCTGTTTATACCAATTTAAGCCTGTTCAATCGGGTTTTATCCAGTTTAGACCTGTTTAAGCCGGTTCATTCCGGTTTTATCCAGCTTAAACCGGTTTAAACCCTTTCAATCCGTTTTTATCCGGTTTCAACCGGTTTACACCGGTTCAATCCGGTTTTATCCGGTTTATACCGATTCTATCCGGTTCTATCCGTTTTAAACCGGTTTAAACCAGTTCATTCCGGTTTTATCCGGTTTCAACCGGTTTGAACCGGTTCAATCCGGTTTTATCCGGTTTCAACCGGTTTGAACCGGTTCAATTCAGTTTTATCCGGTTTAAACTGGTTTAAGCCGGTTCAATCCGGTTTTATCCGGTTTAAACCAGTTCACTCCGGTTTTATCCGGTTTAAACCGGTTTGTACCGGTTCAATCCGGTTTTATCCGGTTTAAACCGGTTTGTACAGGTTCAATCCGGTTTTATCCGGTTTAAACCGGTTTAAGCTGGTTCAATCCGGTTTTATCCAGTTTAAACCGGTTCTATCCGGTTCTATCCGGTTGAAACCAGTTTAAACCGGTTCAATCCGGTTTTATCCGGTTTAAACCGGTTCTATCCGGTTCTATCCGGTTGAAACCAGTTTAAACTGGTTCAATCCGGTTTTATCCGGTTTAAACTGGTTTTATCCGGTTTAGACCAGTTTAAACCAGTTCAATCCGGTTTTAATCGGCTTAAACCGGTTCAATCTGGTGTTATCCAGTTTAAACCGCTTTAAAACGGTTTAATCCGGTTTTATCCCGTTTAAACCAGTTTGAACCGGTTCAATCCGGTTTAAACCGGTTTAAGCCGGTTCAATCCGGTTTTATCCAGTTTAAACCGGTTCTATCTGGTTCTATCCCGTGGAAACCAGTTTAAACCGGTTCAATCCTGTTTTATCCAGTTTAAACCGGTTCTATCCGGTTCTATCCGGTTGAAACCAGTTTAAACCAGTTCAATCCGGTTTTATCTGGTTTAAACCGGTTCAATCCTGTTTTATCCAGTTTAAACCGGTTCTATCCGGTTCTATCCGGTTGAAACCAGTTTAAACCAGTTCAATCCGGTTTTATCTGGTTTAAACCGGTTCAATCTGGTTTTATCCGGTTTAAACCGGTTTTATCCGGTTTAGACCAGTTTAAACCAGTTCAATCCGGTTTTAATCGGATTAAACCGGTTCAATCTGGTTTTATCCGTTTTAAACCGCTTTAAAACGGTTTAATCCGTTTTTATCCAGTTTAAACCAGTTTGAACCGTTTCAATCCGGTTTTATCCGGTTTAAACCGGTTTAAACCGGTTCTATCCGGTTTTATCTAGTTTAAACCGGTTCTATCCGGTTCTATCCTGTTTAAATCGGTTTAAACCGGTTCTATCCTGTTCTATCCTGTTTTAACCGGTTAAACCAGTTCAATCCGGTTTTATCCAGTTTAAACTGGTTCTATTTGTTTCCATCTGGTTTAAAAGGGTTTAAACTGGTTCAATCCGGTTTTATACGTTTTAAACCAGTTCAATCTGATTTTATCCGATTTAAACTGGTTCAATTTGGTTTTATCCGGTTTAAACCGGTTTGAACCGGTTCAATCCGGTTTTATCCGGTTTAAACCGGTTTAAACCAGGTCAATCCGGTTTTATCCGGTTTAAACCTCTTCAATCCGGTTTTCTCCAGTTTAAACCAGTTTAAACCCTTTCAATCCGTTTTTATCCGGTTTCAACCGGTTTACACCTGTTCAATCCGGTTTTATCCGGTTTATACCGTTTCTATCCAGTTCTATCCGTTTTAAGCCTTTTTAAACCAGTTCATTCCGGTTTTATCCGGTTTAAACCGGTTTGAACCGGTTCAATCCGGTTTTATCCGGTTTAAACCGGTTCTATCCGGTTCTATCCGGTTGAAACCATTTTAAACCGGTTCAATCCGGTTTTATCCAGTTTAAACCGGTTTTATCCGGTTTAGACCAGTTTAACCCAGTTCAATCCGGTTTCAATCGGCTTAAACCGGTTCAATCTGGTTTTATCCAGTTTAAACCGCTTTAAAACGGTTTAATCCGGTTTTATCCCGTTTAAACCTGTTTGAACCGGTTCAATCCGGTTTAAACCGGTTTAAGCCGGTTCAATCCGGTTTTATCCAGTTTAAACCGGTTCTACCCTGTTCTATTCGGTTGAAACCAGTTTAAACCGGTTCAATCCGGTTTTATCCGGTTTAAACCGGTTCAATCCGGTTTTATCCGGTTGAATCCAGTTCATTCCAGTTTTATCCGGTTAAAACCGGTTTGAAACGGTTCAATCCGGTTTTATCCGGCTTAAACTAGTTCAGTCCGGTTTTATCCGATTTAAACCAGTTCATTCCGGTTTTATCCGGTTTAAACTGGTTTGAACCGTTTAAATCCGGTTTTATCCGGTTTACACCAGTTCACTCCGGTTTTATCCGGTTTAAACCGGTTTGTACCGGTTCAATCCGGTTTTATCCGGTTTAAACCGGTTTAAGCTGGTTCAATCCGGTTTTATCCAGTTTAAACCGGTTCGATCCGGTTCTATCCGGTTGAAACCGGTTTAAACCAGTTCAATCCGGTTTTATCCGGTTTAAACTGGTTCAGTCCGGTTTTATCCGGTTTAAACCAGTTCATTCCGGTTTTATCCGGTTTAAAACGGTTCAATCCGGTTTTATCCGTTTTAAACCGGTTTGTACCGGTTCAATCCGGTTTTATCCGGTTTAAACCGGTTTGTACCGGTTCAATCCGGTTTTATCCGGTTTAAACCGGTTTAAGCTGGTTCAATCCGGTTTTATCCAGTTTAAACCGGTTCAATCCGGTTTTATCCGGTTTAAACCGGTTCTATCCGGTTCTATCCAGTTGAAACCAGTTTAAACAGGTTCAATCCGGTTTTATCCGGTTTAAACCGGTTTTATCCGGTTTAGACCAGTTTAAACCAGTTCAATCCGGTTTTAATCGGCTTAAACCGGTTCAATCTGGTTTTATCCAGTTTAAACCGCTTTAAAACGGTTTAATCCGGTTTTTTCCCGTTTAAGCCAGTTTGAACCGGTTCAATCCGGTTTAAACCGGTTTAAGCCGGTTCAATCCGGTTTTATCCAGTTTAAACCGGTTCTATCCGTTTCTATCCGGTTGAAACCAGTTTAAACCGGTTCAATCCGGTTTTATCAAGTTTAAACCAGTTCTATCCGGTTTAAACCAGTTTAATCCAGTTCAATCCGGTTTTATCCGGTTTAAACCGGTTTGTACATGTTCAGTCCGGTTTTATCCGGTTTAAACCAGTTCATTCCGGTTTTATCCGGTTTAAACCAGTTCACTCCGGTTTTATCCGGTTTAAACCGGTTTGTACCGGTTCAATCCGGTTTTATCCGGTTTAAACCGGTTTGTACAGGTTCAATCCGGTTTTATCCGGTTTAAACCGGTTTAAGCTGGTTCAATCCGGTTTTATCCAGTTTAAACCGGTTCTATCCGGTTCTATCCGGTTGAAACCAGTTTAAACCGGTTCAATCCGGTTTTATCCGGTTTAAACCGGGTCTATCCGGTTCTATCCGGTTGAAACCAGTTTAAACTGGTTCAATCCGGTTTTATCCGGTTTAAACTGGTTTTATCCGGTTTAGACCAGTTTAAACCAGTTCAATCCGGTTTTAATCGGCTTAAACCGGTTCAATCTGGTGTTATCCAGTTTAAACCGCTTTAAAACGGTTTAATCCGGTTTTATCCCATTTAAACCAGTTTGAACCGGTTCAATCCGGTTTAAACCGGTTTAAGCCGGTTCAATCCGGTTTTATCCAGTTTAAACCGGTTCTATCCGGTTCTATCCCGTTGAAACCAGTTTAAACCGGTTCAATCCGGTTTTATCCAGTTTAAACCGGTTCTATCCGGTTCTATCCGGTTGAAACCAGTTTAAACCGGTTCAATCGGTTTTATCCAGTTTAAATCAGTTCTATCCGGTTTAAACCAGTTTAATCCAGTTCAATCCGGTTTTATCCGGTTTATACCGGTCCTATCGGGTTTAAACAGGTTTAGGCCGGTTCATTCCTGTTTTATCAGTTTTAAACCGGTTTAAACTGCTTCAATCCGTTTATATCCAGTTTAAACCGGTTACAACCAGTTCAATCCGGTTTTCTCCGGTTTAAACTGGTTTAAGCCGGTTCAATCCTGTTTTCTCCGGTTTTAACCGGCTTTAACCAGTTCAATCCGCTTTTATCCAGTTTAAACCGGTTCTATCTGGTTCTATCCGGTTGAAACCGGTTTAAACCGGTTCTATCCGTTTTTATCCAGTTTAAACCGGTACAATCTGGTTTTATCCGGTTTAAACCGGTTTAAACCGGTTCAATCAGTTTTAGCCAGTTTAAACCGGTTCAATCCGTTTTTTCCGGTTTAAACCGGTTTAAACCAGTTCATTCCGGTTTTATCCGGTTTAAACCGGTTCAATCCGGTTTAAACCGTTTCAATCTGGTTTTATCCGGTTTGAACCGGTTTAAACCGCTTCAATCCGGTTTTATCCGGTTTAAACCGGTTCTATCCGGTTCTATCCGGTTGAAACCGGTTTAAACCGGTTCAATCTGGTTTTATCCGGTTTAAACCGGTTTTAACCGATTCAATCCGGTTTATCCAGTATAAACTGATTTAATCCGCTTCAATCCGGTTTTATCCAGGTTAAACTGATTTAAACCGGTTCAGTCCGGTTTTATCCAGTTTCAACCAGTTATATCCGGTTCTATCCGGTTTAAACCGGTTTAAACCGGTTTAATCCGGTTTTATCCGGCTTAAACCGGTTCAATCTGGTATTATCCGGATTAAACTGGTTCAATTTGGTTTTATCCCGTTTAAACCGGTTTTATCCGGTTTAAACCGGTATAAACCGGTTCAATCCGGTTTTATCCTGTTTAAACCGGTTTAAACCGGATCATTCCGGTTTTATCCGGTTTCAACCGGTTTTACCCAGTTCTTTACGGTTTAAACCGGTTTAAACCTGTTCAATCCGATTTCATTCGGTTTAAACCAATTCAACCCAGTTTTATCCGGTTTTAACTGGTTTAAGCTGGTTCAATCCGGTTTTATCCGGTTTAAACCGGTTCAATCTTGTTTTATCCGGTTTAAACCGTTTGAAACCAGTTCAATCCGGTTTTGTCCGGTTTAGACCAGTTCAATCCGGTTTTATCCGGTTTACACCGGTTCTATGCTGTTTATACCAATTTAAGCCTGTTCAATCGGGTTTTATCCAGTTTAGACCTGTTTAAGCCGGTTCATTCCGGTTTTATCCAGCTTAAACCGGTTTAAACCCTTTCAATCCGTTTTTATCCGGTTTCAACCGGTTTACACCGGTTCAATCCGGTTTTATCCGGTTTATACCGTTTCTATCCGGTTCTATCCGTTTTAAACCGGTTTAAACCAGTTCATTCCGGTTTTATCCGGTTTCAACCGGTTTGAACCGGTTCAATCCGGTTTTATCCGGTTTCAACCGGTTTGAACCGGTTCAATTCAGTTTTATCCGGTTTAAACTGGTTTAAGCCGGTTCAATCCGGTTTTATCCGGTTTAAACCGGTTCAATCTGGTTTGATCCGGTTTAAACCAGTTTGAACCTGTTCAATCCGGTTTTATCCGGTTTAAACGGGTTCTATCCGGTTCTATCCGGTTGAAACCGTTTTAAACTGGTTCAATCCGGTTTTATCAGGTTCAAACTGGTTCAATCCGGTTTTATCCTGTTTAAACCAGTTTAAACCGGTTCAATCCGGTTTTATCCGGTTTAAACGGGTTTAAACCGGTTCTATCCGGTTTTATCCGGTTTAAACCGGTTTAAACTTGTTCAATCCGGTTTTATCCGGTTTAAACTGGTTCTATCCGGTTTAAACCGGTTTAAACCGCTTCTATCCGGTTTAAACCGGTTTAAACCGGTGCAATCTGGTTTTATCCGGTTTAAACGGGTTTAAACCGGTTCTATCCGGTTGAAACCGGTTTAAACAGCTTCAATCCGGTTTTATCCGGTTTAAACCGGTTTAAACCGGTTAAATCCGGTTTTATCCGGTTTATACCGTTTCTATCCAGTTCTATCCGTTTTAAACCGGTTTAAACCAGTTCATTCCGGTTTTATCCGGTTTAAACCGGTTTAAACCCTTTCAATCCGTTTTTATCCGGTTTCAACCGGTTTACACCTGTTCAATCCGATTTTATCCGGTTTATACCGTTTCTATCCAGTTCTATCCGTTTTAAACAGGTTTGAAACGGTTCAATCCGGTTTTATCCGGTTTAAACCGGTTCATTCCGGTTTTATCTGGTTAAAACCGGTTTGAAACGGTTCAATCCGGTTTTATCTGGTTTAAACCGGTTCAATCCTGTTTTATCCAGTTTAAACCGGTTCTATCCGGTTCTATCCGGTTGAAACCAGTTTAAACCAGTTCAATCCGGTTTTATCTGGTTTAAACCGGTTCAATCTGGTTTTATCCGGTTTAAACCGGTTTTATCCGGTTTAGACCAGTTTAAACCAGTTCAATCCGGTTTTAATCGGATTAAACCGGTTCAATCTGGTTTTATCCGTTTTAAACCGCTTTAAAACGGTTTAATCCGGTTTTATCCGGTTTAAACCAGTTTGAACCGTTTCAATCCGGTTTTATCCGGTTTAAACCGGTTTAAACCGGTTCTATCCGGTTTTATCTAGTTTAAACCGGTTCTATCCGGTTCTATCCTGTTTAAATCAGTTTAAACCGGTTCTATCCTGTTCTATCCTGTTTTAACCGGTTAAACCAGTTCAATCCGGTTTTATCCAGTTTAAACTGGTTCTATTCGTTTCCATCTGATTTAAAAGGGTTTAAACTGGTTCAATCCGGTTTTATACGTTTTAAACCAGTTCAATCTGATTTTATCCGATTTAAACTGGTTCAATTTGGTTTTATCCGGTTTAAACCGGTTTGAACCGGTTCAATCCGGTTTTATCCGGTTTAAACCAGTTTAAACCAGGTCAATCCGGTTTTATCCGGTTTAAACCTCTTCAATCCGGTTTTCTCCAGTTTAAACCAGTTTAAACCCTTTCAATCCGTTTTTATCCGGTTTCAACCGGTTTACACCTGTTCAATCCGGTTTTATCCGGTTTACACCGGTTCTATGCTGTTTATACCAATTAAAGCCTGTTCAATCGGGTTTTATCCAGTTTAGACCTGTTTAAGCCGGTTCATTCCGGTTTTATCCAGCTTAAACCGGTTTAAACCCTTTCAATCCGTTTTTATCCGGTTTCAACCGGTTTACACCGGTTCAATCCGGTTTTATCCGGTTTATACCGTTTCTATCCGGTTCTATCCGTTTTAAACCGGTTTTAAACCAGTTCATTCCGGTTTTGTCCGGTTTCAACCGGTTTGAACCGGTTCAATCCGGTTTTATCCGGTTTCAACCGGTTTGAACCGGTTCAATTCAGTTTTATCCGGTTTAAACTGGTTTAAGCCGGTTCAATCCGGTTTTATCCGGTTTAAACCGGTTCAATCTGGTTTGATCCGGTTTAAACCAGTTTGAACCTGTTCAATCCGGTTTTATCCGGTTTAAACGGGTTCTATCCGGTTCTATCCGGTTGAAACCGTTTTAAACTGGTTCAATCCGGTTTTATCAGGTTCAAACTGGTTCAATCCGGTTTTATCCTGTTTAAACCAGTTTAAACCGGTTCAATCCGGTTTTATCCGGTTTAAACGGGTTTAAACCGGTTCTATCCGGTTTTATCCGGTTTAAACCGGTTTAAACTTGTTCAATCCGGTTTTATCCGGTTTAAACTGGTTCTATCCGGTTTAAACCGGTTTAAACCGCTTCTATCCGGTTTAAACCGGTTTAAACCGGTGCAATCTGGTTTTATCCGGTTTAAACGGGTTTAAACCGGTTCTATCCGGTTGAAACCGGTTTAAACAGCTTCAATCCGGTTTTATCCGGTTTAAACCGGTTTAAACCGGTTAAATCCGGTTTTATCCGGTTTATACCGTTTCTATCCAATTCTATCCGTTTTAAACCGGTTTAAACCAGTTCATTCCGGTTTTACCCGGTTTAAACCGGTTTAAACCCTTTCAATCCGTTTTTATCCGGTTTCAACCGGTTTACACCTGTTCAATCCGATTTTATCCGGTTTATACCGTTTCTATCCAGTTCTATCCGTTTTAAACAGGTTTGAAACGGTTCAATCCGGTTTTATCCGGTTTAAACCGGTTCATTCCGGTTTTATCCGGTTAAAACCGGTTTGAAACGGTTCAATCCGGTTTTATCTGGTTTAAACCGGTTCAATCCTGTTTTATCCAGTTTAAACCGGTTCTATCCGGTTCTATCCGGTTGAAACCAGTTTAAACCAGTTCAATCCGGTTTTATCTGGTTTAAACCGGTTCAATCTGGTTTTATCCGGTTTAAACCGGTTTTATCCGGTTTAGACCAGTTTAAACCAGTTCAATCCGGTTTTAATCGGATTAAACCGGTTCAATCTGGTTTTATCCGTTTTAAACCGCTTTAAAACGGTTTAATCCGTTTTTATCCGGTTTAAACCAGTTTGAACCGTTTCAATCCGGTTTTATCCGGTTTAAAACGGTTTAAACCGGTTCTATCCGGTTTTATCTAGTTTAAACCGGTTCTATCCGGTTCTATCCTGTTTAAATCGGTTTAAACCGGTTCTATCCTGTTCTATCCTGTTTTAACCGGTTAAACCAGTTCAATCCGGTTTTATCCAGTTTAAACTGGTTCTATTCGTTTCCATCTGGTTTAAAAGGGTTTAAACTGGTTCAATCCGGTTTTATACGTTTTAAACCAGTTCAATCTGATTTTATCCGATTTAAACTGGTTCAATTTGGTTTTATCCGGTTTAAACCGGTTTGAACCGGTTCAATCCGTTTTTATCCGGTTTAAACCGGTTTAAACCAGGTCAATCCGGTTTTATCCGGTTTAAACCTCTTCAATCCGGTTTTCTCCAGTTTAAACCAGTTTAAACCCTTTCAATCCGTTTTTATCCGGTTTCAACCGGTTTACACCTGTTAAATCCGGTTTTATCCGGTTTATACCGTTTCTATCCAGTTCTATCCGTTTTAAGCCGGTTTAAACCAGTTCATTCCGGTTTTATCCGGTTTAAACCGGTTTGAACCGGTTCAATCCGGTTTTATCCGGTTTAAACCGGTTCTATCCGGTTCTATCCGGTTGAAACCATTTTAAACCGGTTCAATCCGGTTTTATCCGGTTTAAACCGGTTTTATCCGGTTTAGACCAGTTTAACCCAGTTCAATCCGGTTTCAATCGGCTTAAACCGGTTCAATCTGGTTTTATCCAGTTTAAACCGCTTTAAAACGATTTAATCCGGTTTTATCCCGTTTAAACCTGTTTGAACCGGTTCAATCCGGTTTAAACCGGTTTAAGCCAGTTCAATCCGGTTTTATCCAGTTTAAACCGGTTCTACCCTGTTCTATTCGGTTGAAACCAGTTTAAACCGGTTAAATCCGGTTTTATCCGGTTTAAACCCGTTCAATCCGGTTTTATCCGGTTGAATCCAGTTCATTCCTGTTTTATCCGGTTAAAACCGGTTTGAAACGGTTCAATCCGGTTTTATCCGGCTTAAACTGGTTCAGTCCGGTTTTATCCGATTTAAACCAGTTCATTCCGGTTTTATCCGGTTTAAACTGGTTTGAACCGTTTAAATCCGGTTTTATCCGGTTTACACCAGTTCACTCCGGTTTTATCCGCTTTAAACCGGTTTGTACCGGTTCAATCCGGTTTTATCCGGTTTAAACCGGTTTAAGCTGGTTCAATCCGGTTTTATCCAGTTTAAACCGGTTCGATCCGGTTCTATCCGGTTGAAACCGGTTTAAACCAGTTCAATCCGGTTTTATCCGGTTTAAACTGGTTCAGTCCGGTTTTATCCGGTTTAAACCAGTTCATTCCGGTTTTATCCGGTTTAAAACGGTTCTATCCGGTTCTATCCAGTTGAAACCAGTTTAAACCGGTTCAATCCGGTTTTATCCGGTTTAAACCGGTTTTATCCGGTTTAGACCAGTTTAAACCAGTTCAATCCGGTTTTAATCGGCTTAAACCGGTTCAATCTGGTTTTATCCAGTTTAAACCGCTTTAAAACGGTTTAATCCGTTTTTTTCCCGTTTAAGCCAGTTTGAACCGGTTCAATCCGGTTTAAACCGGTTTAAGCCGGTTCAATCCGGTTTTATCCAGTTTAAACCGGTTCTATCCGGTTCTATCCGGTTGAAACCAGTTTAAACCGGTTCAATCCGGTTTTATCCAGTTTAAACCAGTTCTATCCGGTTTAAACCAGTTTAATCCAGTTCAATCCGGTTTTATCCGGTTTAAACCGGTTTGTACAGGTTCAGTCCGGTTTTATCCGGTTTAAACCAGTTCATTCCGGTTTTATCCGGTTTAAACCAGTTCACTCCGGTTTTATCCGGTTTAAACCGGTTTGTACCGGTTCAATCCGGTTTTATCCGGTTTAAACCGGTTTGTACATGTTCAATCCGGTTTTATCCGGTTTAAACCGGTTTAAGCTGGTTCAATCCGGTTTTATCCAGTTTAAACCGGTTCTATCCGGTTCTATCCGGTTGAAACCAGTTTAAACCGGTTCAATCCGGTTTTATCCGGTTTAAACCGGTTCTATCCGGTTCTATCCGGTTGAAACCAGTTTAAACTGGTTCAATCCGGTTTTATCCGGTTTAAACTGGTTTTATCCGATTTAGACCAGTTTAAACCAGTTCAATCCGGTTTTAATCGGCTTAAACCGGTTCAATCTGGTGTTATCCAGTTTAAACCGCTTTAAAACGGTTTAATCCGGTTTTATCCCGTTTAAACCAGTTTGAACCGGTTCAATCCGGTTTAAACCGGTTTAAGCCGGTTCAATCCGGTTTTATCCAGTTTAAACCGGTTCTATCCGGTTCTATCCCGTTGAAACCAGTTTAAACCGGTTCAATCCGGTTTTATCCAGTTTAAACCGGTTCTATCCGGTTCTATCCGGTTGAAACCAGTTTAAACCGGTTCAATCGGTTTTATCCAGTTTAAATCAGTTCTATCCGGTTTAAACCAGTTTAATCCAGTTCAATCCGGTTTTATCCGGTTTATACCGGTCCTATCGGGTTTAAACAGGTTTAGGCCGGTTCATTCCTGTTTTATCAGTTTTAAACCGGTTTAAACTGCTTCAATCCGTTTATATCCGGTTTAAACCGGTTACAACCAGTTCAATCCGGTTTTCTCCGGTTTAAACTGGTTTAAGCCGGTTCTATCCTGTTTTCTCCGGTTTTAACCGGCTTTAACCAGTTCAATCCGCTTTTATCCAGTTTAAACCGGTTCTATCTGGTTCTATCCGGTTGAAACCGGTTTAAACCGGTTCTATCCGTTTTTATCCAGTTTAAACCGGTACAATCTGGTTTTATCCGGTTTAAACCGGTTTAAACCGGTTCAATCAGTTTTAGCCAGTTTAAACCGGTTCAATCCGTTTTTTCCGGTTTAAACCGGTTTAAACCAGTTCATTCCGGTTTTATCCGGTTTAAACCGGTTCAATCCGGTTTAAACCGTTTCAATCTGGTTTTATCCGGTTTGAACCGGTTTAAACCGCTTCAATCCGGTTTTATCCGGTTTAAACCGGTTCTATCCGGTTGAAACCGGTTTAAACCGGTTCAATCTGGTTTTATCCGGTTTAAACCGGTTTTAACCGATTCAATCCGGTTTATCCAGTATAAACTGATTTAATCCGCTTCAATCCGGTTTTATCCAGGTTAAACTGATTTAAACCGGTTCAGTCCGGTTTTATCCAGTTTCAACCAGTTATATCCGGTTCTATCCGGTTTAAACCGGTTTAAATCGGTTTAATCCGGTTTTATCTGGCTTAAACCGGTTCAATCTGGTATTATCCGGATTAAACTGGTTCAATTTGGTTTTATCCCGTTTAAACCGGTTTTATCCGGTTTAAACCGGTATAAACCAGTTCAATCCGGTTTTATCCTGTTTAAACCGGTTTAAACCGGATCATTCCGGTTTTATCCGGTTTCAACCGGTTTTACCCAGTTCTTTACGGTTTAAACCGGTTTAAACCTGTTCAATCCGATTTCATTCGGTTTAAACCAATTCAACCCAGTTTTATCCGGTTTTAACTGGTTTAAGCTGGTTCAATCCGGTTTTATCCGGTTTAAACCGGTTCAATCTTGTTTTATCCGGTTTAAACCGTTTGAAACCAGTTCAATCCGGTTTTGTCCGGTTTAGACCAGTTCAATCCGGTTTTATCCGGTTTACACCGGTTCTATGCTGTTTATACCAATTTAAGCCTGTTCAATCGGGTTTTATCCAGTTTAGACCTGTTTAAGCCGGTTCATTCCAGTTTTATCCAGCTTAAACCGGTTTAAACCCTTTCAGTCCGTTTTTATCCGGTTTCAACCGGTTTACACCGGTTCAATCCGGTTTTATCCGGTTTATACCGTTTCTATCCGGTTCTATCCGTTTTAAACCGGTTTAAACCAGTTCATTCCGGTTTTATCCGGTTTCAACCGGTTTGAACCGGTTCAATCCGGTTTTATCCGGTTTCAACCGGTTTGAACTGGTTCAATTCAGTTTTATCCGGTTTAAACTGGTTTAAGCCGGTTCAATCCGGTTTTATCCGGTTTAAACCGGTTCAATCTGGTTTGATCCGGTTTAAACCAGTTTGAACCTGTTCAATCCGGTTTTATCCGGTTTAAACGGGTTCTATCCGGTTCTATCCGGTTGAAACCGTTTTAAACTGGTTCAATCCGGTTTTATCAGGTTCAAACTGGTTCAATCCGGTTTTATCCTGTTTAAACCACTTTAAACTTGTTCAATCCGGTTTTATCCGGTTTAAACTGGTTCTATCCGGTTTAAACCGGTTTAAACCGCTTCTATCCGGTTTAAACCGGTTTAAACCGGTGCAATCTGGTTTTATCCGGTTTAAACGGGTTTAAACCGGTTCTATCCGGTTGAAACCGGTTTAAACAGCTTCAATCCGGTTTTATCCGGTTTAAACCGGTTTAAACCGGTTAAATCCGGTTTTATCCGGTTTATACCGTTTCTATCCAGTTCTATCCGTTTTAAACCGGTTTAAACCAGTTCATTCCGGTTTTATCCGGTTTAAACCGGTTTAAACCCTTTCAATCCGTTTTTATCCGGTTTCAACCGGTTTACACCTGTTCAATCCGATTTTATCCGGTTTATACCGTTTCTATCCAGTTCTATCCGTTTTAAACAGGTTTGAAACGGTTCAATCCGGTTTTATCCGGTTTAAACCGGTTCATTCCGGTTTTATCTGGTTAAAACCGGTTTGAAACGGTTCAATCCGGTTTTATCTGGTTTAAACCGGTTCAATCCTGTTTTATCCAGTTTAAACCGGTTCTATCCGGTTCTGTCCGGTTGAAGCCAGTTTAAACCAGTTCAATCCGGTTTTATCTGGTTTAAACCGGTTCAATCTGGTTTTATCCGGTTTAAACCGGTTTTATCCGGTTTAGACCAGTTTAAACCAGTTCAATCCGGTTTTAATCGGATTAAACCGGTTCAATCTGGTTTTATCCGTTTTAAACCGCTTTAAAACGGTTTAATCCGGTTTTATCCGGTTTAAACCAGTTTGAACCGTTTCAATCCGGTTTTATCCGGTTTAAACCGGTTTAAACCGGTTCTATCCGGTTTTATCTAGTTTAAACCGGTTCTATCCGGTTCTATCCTGTTTAAATCAGTTTAAACCGGTTCTATCCTGTTCTATCCTGTTTTAACCGGTTAAACCAGTTCAATCCGGTTTTATCCAGTTTAAACTGGTTCTATTCGTTTCCATCTGGTTTAAAAGGGTTTAAACTGGTTCAATCCGGTTTTATACGTTTTAAACCAGTTCAATCTGATTTTATCCGATTTAAACTGGTTCAATTTGGTTTTATCCGGTTTAAACCGGTTTGAACCGGTTCAATCCGGTTTTATCCGGTTTAAACCGGTTTAAACCATGTCAATCCGGTTTTATCCGGTTTAAACCTCTTCAATCCGGTTTTCTCCAGTTTAAACCAGTTTAAACCCTTTCTATCCGTTTTTATCCGGTATCAACCGGTTTACACCTGTTCAATCCGGTTTTATCCGGTTTACACCGGTTCTATGCTGTTTATACCAATTAAAGACTGTTCAATCGGGTTTTATCCAGTTTAGACCTGTTTAAGCCGGTTCATTCCGGTTTTATCCAGCTTAAACCGGTTTAAACCCTTTCAATCCGTTTTTATCCGGTTTCAACCGGTTTACACCGGTTCAATCCGGTTTTATCCGGTTTATACCGTTTCTATCCGGTTCTATCCGTTTTAAACCGGTTTAAACCAGTTCATTCCGGTTTTATCCGGTTTCAACCGGTTTGAACCGGTTCAATCCGGTTTTATCCGGTTTCAACCGGTTTGAACCGGTTCAATTCAGTTTTATCCGGTTTAAACTGGTTTAAGCCGGTTCAATCCGGTTTTATCCGGTTTAAACCGGTTTGAACCTATTCAATCCGGTTTTATCCGGTTTAAATGGGTTCTATCCGGTTCTATCCGGTTGAAACCGTTTTAAACTGGTTCAATCCGGTTTTATCAGGTTCAAACTGGTTCAATCCGGTTTTATCCTCTTTAAACCAGTTTAAACCGGTTCAATCCGGTTTTATCCGGTTTAAACGGGTTTAAACCGGTTCTATCCGGTTTTATCCGGTTTAAACCGGTTTAAACTTGTTCAATCCGGTTTTATCCGGTTTAAACTGGTTCTATCCGGTTTAAACCGGTTTAAACCGCTTCTATCCGGTTTAAACCGGTTTAAACCGGTGCAATCTGGTTTTATCCGGTTTAAACGGGTTTAAACCGGTTCTATCCGGTTGAAACCGGTTTAAACAGCTTCAATCCGGTTTTATCCGGTTTAAACCGGTTTAAACCGGTTAAATCCGGTTTTATCCGGTTTATACCGTTTCTATCCAATTCTATCCGTTTTAAACCGGTTTAAACCAGTTCATTCCGGTTTTACCCGGTTTAAACCGGTTTAAACCCTTTCAATCCGTTTTTATCCGGTTTCAACCGGTTTACACCTGTTCAATCCGATTTTATCCGGTTTATACCGTTTCTATCCAGTTCTATCCGTTTTAAACAGGTTTGAAACGGTTCAATCCGGTTTTATCCGGTTTAAACCGGTTCATTCCGGTTTTATCCGGTTAAAACCGGTTTGAAACGGTTCAATCCGGTTTTATCTGGTTTAAACCGGTTCAATCCTGTTTTATCCAGTTTAAACCGGTTCTATCCGGTTCTATCCGGTTGAAACCAGTTTAAACCAGTTCAATCCGGTTTTATCTGGTTTAAACCGGTTCAATCTGGTTTTATCCGGTTTAAACCGGTTTTATCCGGTTTAGACCAGTTTAAACCAGTTCAATCCGGTTTTAATCGGATTAAACCGGTTCAATCTGGTTTTATCCGTTTTAAACCGCTTTAAAACGGTTTAATCCGTTTTTATCCGGTTTAAACCAGTTTGAACAGTTTCAATCCGGTTTTATCCGGTTTAAACCGGTTTAAACCGGTTCTATCCGGTTTTATCTAGTTTAAACCGGTTCTATCCGGTTCTATCCTGTTTAAATCGGTTTAAACCGGTTCTATCCTGTTCTATCCTGTTTTAACCGGTTAAACCAGTTCAATCCGGTTTTATCCAGTTTAAACTGGTTCTATTCGTTTCCATCTGGTTTAAAAGGGTTTAAACTGGTTCAATCCGGTTTTATACGTTTTAAACCAGTTCAATCTGATTTTATCCGATTTAAACTGGTTCAATTTGGTTTTATCCGGTTTAAACCGGTTTGTACCGGTTCAATCCGGTTTTATCCGGTTTAAACCGGTTTAAGCTGGTTCAATCCGGTTTTATCCAGTTTAAACCGGTTCAATCCGGTTTTATCCGGTTTAAACCGGTTCTATCCGGTTCTATCCAGTTGAAACCAGTTTAAACCGGTTCAATCCGGTTTTATCCGGTTTAAACCGGTTTTATCCGGTTTAGACCAGTTTAAACCAGTTCAATCCGGTTTTAATCGGCTTAAACCGGTTCAATCTGGTTTTATCCAGTTTAAACCGCTTTAAAACGGTTTAATCCGTTTTTTTCCCGTTTAAGCCAGTTTGAACCGGTTCAATCCGGTTTAAACCGGTTTAAGCCGGTTCAATCCGGTTTTATCCAGTTTAAACCGGTTCTATCCGGTTCTATCCGGTTGAAACCAGTTTAAACCGGTTCAATCCGGTTTTATCCAGTTTAAACCAGTTCTATCCGGTTTAAACCAGTTTAATCCAGTTCAATCCGGTTTTATCCGGTTTAAACCGGTTTGTACAGGTTCAGTCCGGTTTTATCCGGTTTAAACCAGTTCATTCCGGTTTTATCCGGTTTAAACCAGTTCACTCCGGTTTTATCCGGTTTAAACCGGTTTGTACCGGTTCAATCCGGTTTTATCCGGTTTAAACCGGTTTGTACATGTTCAATCCGGTTTTATCCGGTTTAAACCGGTTTAAGCTGGTTCAATCCGGTTTTATCCAGTTTAAACCGGTTCTATCCGGTTCTATCCGGTTGAAACCAGTTTAAACCGGTTCAATCCGGTTTTATCCGGTTTAAACCGGTTCTATCCGGTTCTATCCGGTTGAAACCAGTTTAAACTGGTTCAATCCGGTTTTATCCGGTTTAAACTGGTTTTATCCGATTTAGACCAGTTTAAACCAGTTCAATCCGGTTTTAATCGGCTTAAACCGGTTCAATCTGGTGTTATCCAGTTTAAACCGCTTTAAAACGGTTTAATCCGGTTTTATCCCGTTTAAACCAGTTTGAACCGGTTCAATCCGGTTTAAACCGGTTTAAGCCGGTTCAATCCGGTTTTATCCAGTTTAAACCGGTTCTATCCGGTTCTATCCCGTTGAAACCAGTTTAAAGCGGTTCAATCCGGTTTTATCCAGTTTAAACCGGTTCTATCCGGTTCTATCCGGTTGAAACCAGTTTAAACCGGTTCAATCGGTTTTATCCAGTTTAAATCAGTTCTATCCGGTTTAAACCAGTTTAATCCAGTTCAATCCGGTTTTATCCGGTTTATACCGGTCCTATCGGGTTTAAACAGGTTTAGGCCGGTTCATTCCTGTTTTATCAGTTTTAAACCGGTTTAAACTGCTTCAATCCGTTTATATCCGGTTTAAACCGGTTACAACCAGTTCAATCCGGTTTTCTCCGGTTTAAACTGGTTTAAGCCGGTTCTATCCTGTTTTCTCCGGTTTTAACCGGCTTTAACCAGTTCAATCCGCTTTTATCCAGTTTAAACCGGTTCTATCTGGTTCTATCCGGTTGAAACCAGTTTAAACCGGTTCTATCCGTTTTTATCCAGTTTAAACCGGTACAATCTGGTTTTATCCGGTTTAAACCGGTTTAAACCGGTTCAATCAGTTTTAGCCAGTTTAAACCGGTTCAATCCGTTTTTTCCGGTTTAAACCGGTTTAAACCAGTTCATTCCGGTTTTATCCGGTTTAAACCGGTTCAATCCGGTTTAAACCGTTTCAATCTGGTTTTATCCGGTTTGAACCGGTTTAAACCGCTTCAATCCGGTTTTATCCGGTTTAAACCGGTTCTATCCGGTTCTATCCGGTTGAAACCGGTTTAAACCGGTTCAATCTGGTTTTATCCGGTTTAAACCGGTTTTAACCGATTCAATCCGGTTTATCCAGTATAAACTGATTTAATCCGCTTCAATCCGGTTTTATCCAGGTTAAACTGATTTAAACCGGTTCAGTCCGGTTTTATCCAGTTTCAACCAGTTATATCCGGTTCTATCCGGTTTAAACCGGTTTAAACCGGTTTAATCCGGTTTTATCCGGCTTAAACCGGTTCAATCTGGTATTATCCGGATTAAACTGGTTCAATTTGGTTTTATCCCGTTTAAACCGGTTTTATCCGGTTTAAACCGGTATAAACCAGTTCAATCCGGTTTTATCCTGTTTAAACCGGTTTAAACCGGATCATTCCGGTTTTATCCGGTTTCAACCGGTTTTACCCAGTTCTTTACGGTTTAAACCGGTTTAAACCTGTTCAATCCGATTTCATTCGGTTTAAACCAATTCAACCCAGTTTTATCCGGTTTTAACTGGTTTAAGCTGGTTCAATCCGGTTTTATCCGGTTTAAACCGGTTCAATCTTGTTTTATCCGGTTTAAACCGTTTGAAACCAGTTCAATCCGGTTTTGTCCGGTTTAGACCAGTTCAATCCGGTTTTATCCGGTTTACACCGGTTCTATGCTGTTTATACCAATTTAAGCCTGTTCAATCGGGTTTTATCCAGTTTAGACCTGTTTAAGCCGGTTCATTCCGGTTTTATCCAGCTTAAACCGGTTTAAACCCTTTCAATCCGTTTTTATCCGGTTTCAACCGGTTTACACCGGTTCAATCCGGTTTTATCCGGTTTATACCGTTTCTATCCGGTTCTATCCGTTTTAAACCGGTTTAAACCAGTTCATTCCGGTTTTATCCGGTTTCAACCGGTTTGAACCGGTTCAATCCGGTTTTATCCGGTTTCAACCGGTTTGAACTGGTTCAATTCAGTTTTATCCGGTTTAAACTGGTTTAAGCCGGTTCAATCCGGTTTTATCCGGTTTAAACCGGTTCAATCTGGTTTGATCCGGTTTAAACCAGTTTGAACCTGTTCAATCCGGTTTTATCCGGTTTACACGGGTTCTATCCGGTTCTATCCGGTTGAAACCGTTTTAAACTGGTTCAATCCGGTTTTATCAGGTTCAAACTGGTTCAATCCGGTTTTATCCTGTTTAAACCAGTTTAAACCGGTTCAATCCGGTTTTATCCGGTTTAAACGGGTTTAAACCGGTTCTATCCGGTTTTATCCGGTTTAAACCGGTTTAAACTTGTTCAATCCGGTTTTATCCGGTTTAAACTGGTTCTATCCGGTTTAAACCGGTTTAAACCGCTTCTATCCGGTTTAAACCGGTTTAAACCGGTGCAATCTGGTTTTATCCGGTTTAAACGGGTTTAAACCGGTTCTATCCGGTTGAAACCGGTTTAAACAGCTTCAATCCGGTTTTATCCGGTTTAAACCGGTTTAAACCGGTTAAATCCGGTTTTATCCGGTTTATACCGTTTCTATCCAGTTCTATCCGTTTTAAACCGGTTTAAACCAGTTCATTCCGGTTTTATCCGGTTTAAACCGGTTTAAACCCTTTCAATCCGTTTTTATCCGGTTTCAACCGGTTTACACCTGTTCAATCCGATTTTATCCGGTTTATACCGTTTCTATCCAGTTCTATCCGTTTTAAACAGGTTTGAAACGGTTCAATCCGGTTTTATCCGGTTTAAACCGGTTCATTCCGGTTTTATCTGGTTAAAACCGGTTTGAAACGGTTCAATCCGGTTTTATCTGGTTTAAACCGGTTCAATCCTGTTTTATCCAGTTTAAACCGGTTCTATCCGGTTCTATCCGGTTGAAACCAGTTTAAACCAGTTCAATCCGGTTTTATCTGGTTTAAACCGGTTCAATCTGGTTTTATCCGGTTTAAACCGGTTTTATCCGGTTTAGACCAGTTTAAACCAGTTCAATCCGGTTTTAATCGGATTAAACCGGTTCAATCTGGTTTTATCCGTTTTAAACCGCTTTAAAACGGTTTAATCCGGTTTTATCCGGTTTAAACCAGTTTGAACCGTTTCAATCCGGTTTTATCCGGTTTAAACCGGTTTAAACCGGTTCTATCCGGTTTTATCTAGTTTAAACCGGTTCTATCCGGTTCTATCCTGTTTAAATCAGTTTAAACCGGTTCTATCCTGTTCTATCCTGTTTTAACCGGTTAAACCAGTTCAATCCGGTTTTATCCAGTTTAAACTGGTTCTATTCGTTTCCATCTGGTTTAAAAGGGTTTAAACTGGTTCAATCCGGTTTTATACGTTTTAAACCAGTTCAATCTGATTTTATCCGATTTAAACTGGTTCAATTTGGTTTTATCCGGTTTAAACCGGTTTGAACCGGTTCAATCCGGTTTTATCCGGTTTAAACCGGTTTAAACCATGTCAATCCGGTTTTATCCGGTTTAAACCTCTTCAATCCGGTTTTCTCCAGTTTAAACCAGTTTAAACCCTTTCTATCCGTTTTTATCCGGTATCAACCGGTTTACACCTGTTCAATCCGGTTTTATCCGGTTTACACCGGTTCTATGCTGTTTATACCAATTAAAGACTGTTCAATCGGGTTTTATCCAGTTTAGACCTGTTTAAGCCGGTTCATTCCGGTTTTATCCAGCTTAAACCGGTTTAAACCCTTTCAATCCGTTTTTATCCGGTTTCAACCGGTTTACACCGGTTCAATCCGGTTTTATCCGGTTTATACCGTTTCTATCCGGTTCTATCCGTTTTAAACCGGTTTAAACCAGTTCATTCCGGTTTTATCCGGTTTCAACCGGTTTGAACCGGTTCAATCCGGTTTTATCCGGTTTCAACCGGTTTGAACCGGTTCAATTCAGTTTTATCCGGTTTAAACTGGTTTAAGCCGGTTCAATCCGGTTTTATCCGGTTTAAACCGGTTTGAACCTATTCAATCCGGTTTTATCCGGTTTAAATGGGTTCTATCCGGTTCTATCCGGTTGAAACCGTTTTAAACTGGTTCAATCCGGTTTTATCAGGTTCAAACTGGTTCAATCCGGTTTTATCCTCTTTAAACCAGTTTAAACCGGTTCAATCCGGTTTTATCCGGTTTAAACGGGTTTAAACCGGTTCTATCCGGTTTTATCCGGTTTAAACCGGTTTAAACTTGTTCAATCCGGTTTTATCCGGTTTAAACTGGTTCTATCCGGTTTAAACCGGTTTAAACCGCTTCTATCCGGTTTAAACCGGTTTAAACCGGTGCAATCTGGTTTTATCCGGTTTAAACGGGTTTAAACCGGTTCTATCCGGTTGAAACCGGTTTAAACAGCTTCAATCCGGTTTTATCCGGTTTAAACCGGTTTAAACCGGTTAAATCCGGTTTTATCCGGTTTATACCGTTTCTATCCAATTCTATCCGTTTTAAACCGGTTTAAACCAGTTCATTCCGGTTTTACCCGGTTTAAACCGGTTTAAACCCTTTCAATCCGTTTTTATCCGGTTTCAACCGGTTTACACCTGTTCAATCCGATTTTATCCGGTTTATACCGTTTCTATCCAGTTCTATCCGTTTTAAACAGGTTTGAAACGGTTCAATCCGGTTTTATCCGGTTTAAACCGGTTCATTCCGGTTTTATCCGGTTAAAACCGGTTTGAAACGGTTCAATCCGGTTTTATCTGGTTTAAACCGGTTCAATCCTGTTTTATCCAGTTTAAACCGGTTCTATCCGGTTCTATCCGGTTGAAACCAGTTTAAACCAGTTCAATCCGGTTTTATCTGGTTTAAACCGGTTCAATCTGGTTTTATCCGGTTTAAACCGGTTTTATCCGGTTTAGACCAGTTTAAACCAGTTCAATCCGGTTTTAATCGGATTAAACCGGTTCAATCTGGTTTTATCCGTTTTAAACCGCTTTAAAACGGTTTAATCCGTTTTTATCCGGTTTAAACCAGTTTGAACAGTTTCAATCCGGTTTTATCCGGTTTAAACCGGTTTAAACCGGTTCTATCCGGTTTTATCTAGTTTAAACCGGTTCTATCCGGTTCTATCCTGTTTAAATCGGTTTAAACCGGTTCTATCCTGTTCTATCCTGTTTTAACCGGTTAAACCAGTTCAATCCGGTTTTATCCAGTTTAAACTGGTTCTATTCGTTTCCATCTGGTTTAAAAGGGTTTAAACTGGTTCAATCCGGTTTTATACGTTTTAAACCAGTTCAATCTGATTTTATCCGATTTAAACTGGTTCAATTTGGTTTTATCCGGTTTAAACCGGTTTGTACCGGTTCAATCCGGTTTTATCCGGTTTAAACCGGTTTAAGCTGGTTCAATCCGGTTTTATCCAGTTTAAACCGGTTCAATCCGGTTTTATCCGGTTTAAACCGGTTCTATCCGGTTCTATCCAGTTGAAACCAGTTTAAACCGGTTCAATCCGGTTTTATCCGGTTTAAACCGGTTTTATCCGGTTTAGACCAGTTTAAACCAGTTCAATCCGGTTTTAATCGGCTTAAACCGGTTCAATCTGGTTTTATCCAGTTTAAACCGCTTTAAAACGGTTTAATCCGTTTTTTTCCCGTTTAAGCCAGTTTGAACCGGTTCAATCCGGTTTAAACCGGTTTAAGCCGGTTCAATCCGGTTTTATCCAGTTTAAACCGGTTCTATCCGGTTCTATCCGGTTGAAACCAGTTTAAACCGGTTCAATCCGGTTTTATCCAGTTTAAACCAGTTCTATCCGGTTTAAACCAGTTTAATCCAGTTCAATCCGGTTTTATCCGGTTTAAACCGGTTTGTACAGGTTCAGTCCGGTTTTATCCGGTTTAAACCAGTTCATTCCGGTTTTATCCGGTTTAAACCAGTTCACTCCGGTTTTATCCGGTTTAAACCGGTTTGTACCGGTTCAATCCGGTTTTATCCGGTTTAAACCGGTTTGTACATGTTCAATCCGGTTTTATCCGGTTTAAACCGGTTTAAGCTGGTTCAATCCGGTTTTATCCAGTTTAAACCGGTTCTATCCGGTTCTATCCGGTTGAAACCAGTTTAAACCGGTTCAATCCGGTTTTATCCGGTTTAAACCGGTTCTATCCGGTTCTATCCGGTTGAAACCAGTTTAAACTGGTTCAATCCGGTTTTATCCGGTTTAAACTGGTTTTATCCGATTTAGACCAGTTTAAACCAGTTCAATCCGGTTTTAATCGGCTTAAACCGGTTCAATCTGGTGTTATCCAGTTTAAACCGCTTTAAAACGGTTTAATCCGGTTTTATCCCGTTTAAACCAGTTTGAACCGGTTCAATCCGGTTTAAACCGGTTTAAGCCGGTTCAATCCGGTTTTATCCAGTTTAAACCGGTTCTATCCGGTTCTATCCCGTTGAAACCAGTTTAAAGCGGTTCAATCCGGTTTTATCCAGTTTAAACCGGTTCTATCCGGTTCTATCCGGTTGAAACCAGTTTAAACCGGTTCAATCGGTTTTATCCAGTTTAAATCAGTTCTATCCGGTTTAAACCAGTTTAATCCAGTTCAATCCGGTTTTATCCGGTTTATACCGGTCCTATCGGGTTTAAACAGGTTTAGGCCGGTTCATTCCTGTTTTATCAGTTTTAAACCGGTTTAAACTGCTTCAATCCGTTTATATCCGGTTTAAACCGGTTACAACCAGTTCAATCCGGTTTTCTCCGGTTTAAACTGGTTTAAGCCGGTTCTATCCTGTTTTCTCCGGTTTTAACCGGCTTTAACCAGTTCAATCCGCTTTTATCCAGTTTAAACCGGTTCTATCTGGTTCTATCCGGTTGAAACCAGTTTAAACCGGTTCTATCCGTTTTTATCCAGTTTAAACCGGTACAATCTGGTTTTATCCGGTTTAAACCGGTTTAAACCGGTTCAATCAGTTTTAGCCAGTTTAAACCGGTTCAATCCGTTTTTTCCGGTTTAAACCGGTTTAAACCAGTTCATTCCGGTTTTATCCGGTTTAAACCGGTTCAATCCGGTTTAAACCGTTTCAATCTGGTTTTATCCGGTTTGAACCGGTTTAAACCGCTTCAATCCGGTTTTATCCGGTTTAAACCGGTTCTATCCGGTTCTATCCGGTTGAAACCGGTTTAAACCGGTTCAATCTGGTTTTATCCGGTTTAAACCGGTTTTAACCGATTCAATCCGGTTTATCCAGTATAAACTGATTTAATCCGCTTCAATCCGGTTTTATCCAGGTTAAACTGATTTAAACCGGTTCAGTCCGGTTTTATCCAGTTTCAACCAGTTATATCCGGTTCTATCCGGTTTAAACCGGTTTAAACCGGTTTAATCCGGTTTTATCCGGCTTAAACCGGTTCAATCTGGTATTATCCGGATTAAACTGGTTCAATTTGGTTTTATCCCGTTTAAACCGGTTTTATCCGGTTTAAACCGGTATAAACCAGTTCAATCCGGTTTTATCCTGTTTAAACCGGTTTAAACCGGATCATTCCGGTTTTATCCGGTTTCAACCGGTTTTACCCAGTTCTTTACGGTTTAAACCGGTTTAAACCTGTTCAATCCGATTTCATTCGGTTTAAACCAATTCAACCCAGTTTTATCCGGTTTTAACTGGTTTAAGCTGGTTCAATCCGGTTTTATCCGGTTTAAACCGGTTCAATCTTGTTTTATCCGGTTTAAACCGTTTGAAACCAGTTCAATCCGGTTTTGTCCGGTTTAGACCAGTTCAATCCGGTTTTATCCGGTTTACACCGGTTCTATGCTGTTTATACCAATTTAAGCCTGTTCAATCGGGTTTTATCCAGTTTAGACCTGTTTAAGCCGGTTCATTCCGGTTTTATCCAGCTTAAACCGGTTTAAACCCTTTCAATCCGTTTTTATCCGGTTTCAACCGGTTTACACCGGTTCAATCCGGTTTTATCCGGTTTATACCGTTTCTATCCGGTTCTATCCGTTTTAAACCGGTTTAAACCAGTTCATTCCGGTTTTATCCGGTTTCAACCGGTTTGAACCGGTTCAATCCGGTTTTATCCGGTTTCAACCGGTTTGAACTGGTTCAATTCAGTTTTATCCGGTTTAAACTGGTTTAAGCCGGTTCAATCCGGTTTTATCCGGTTTAAACCGGTTCAATCTGGTTTGATCCGGTTTAAACCAGTTTGAACCTGTTCAATCCGGTTTTATCCGGTTTACACGGGTTCTATCCGGTTCTATCCGGTTGAAACCGTTTTAAACTGGTTCAATCCGGTTTTATCAGGTTCAAACTGGTTCAATCCGGTTTTATCCTGTTTAAACCAGTTTAAACCGGTTCAATCCGGTTTTATCCGGTTTAAACGGGTTTAAACCGGTTCTATCCGGTTTTATCCGGTTTAAACCGGTTTAAACTTGTTCAATCCGGTTTTATCCGGTTTAAACTGGTTCTATCCGGTTTAAACCGGTTTAAACCGCTTCTATCCGGTTTAAACCGGTTTAAACCGGTGCAATCTGGTTTTATCCGGTTTAAACGGGTTTAAACCGGTTCTATCCGGTTGAAACCGGTTTAAACAGCTTCAATCCGGTTTTATCCGGTTTAAACCGGTTTAAACCGGTTAAATCCGGTTTTATCCGGTTTATACCGTTTCTATCCAGTTCTATCCGTTTTAAACCGGTTTAAACCAGTTCATTCCGGTTTTATCCGGTTTAAACCGGTTTAAACCCTTTCAATCCGTTTTTATCCGGTTTCAACCGGTTTACACCTGTTCAATCCGATTTTATCCGGTTTATACCGTTTCTATCCAGTTCTATCCGTTTTAAACAGGTTTGAAACGGTTCAATCCGGTTTTATCCGGTTTAAACCGGTTCATTCCGGTTTTATCTGGTTAAAACCGGTTTGAAACGGTTCAATCCGGTTTTATCTGGTTTAAACCGGTTCAATCCTGTTTTATCCAGTTTAAACCGGTTCTATCCGGTTCTATCCGGTTGAAACCAGTTTAAACCAGTTCAATCCGGTTTTATCTGGTTTAAACCGGTTCAATCTGGTTTTATCCGGTTTAAACCGGTTTTATCCGGTTTAGACCAGTTTAAACCAGTTCAATCCGGTTTTAATCGGATTAAACCGGTTCAATCTGGTTTTATCCATTTTAAACCGCTTTAAAACGGTTTAATCCGGTTTTATCCGGTTTAAACCAGTTTGAACCGTTTCAATCCGGTTTTATCCGGTTTAAACCGGTTTAAACCGGTTCTATCCGGTTTTATCTAGTTTAAACCGGTTCTATCCGGTTCTATCCTGTTTAAATCAGTTTAAACCGGTTCTATCCTGTTCTATCCTGTTTTAACCGGTTAAACCAGTTCAATCCGGTTTTATCCAGTTTAAACTGGTTCTATTCGTTTCCATCTGGTTTAAAAGGGTATAAACTGGTTCAATCCGGTTTTATACGTTTTAAACCAGTTCAATCTGATTTTATCCGATTTAAACTGGTTCAATTTGGTTTTATCCGGTTTAAACCGGTTTGAACCGGTTCAATCCGGTTTTATCCGGTTTAAACCGGTTTAAACCAGGTCAATCCGGTTTTATCCGGTTTAAACCTCTTCAATCCGGTTTTCTCCAGTTTAAACCAGTTTAAACCCTTTCAATCCGTTTTTATCCGGTTTCAACCGGTTTACACCTGTTCAATCCGGTTTTATCCGGTTTATACCGTTTCTATCCAGTTCTATCCGTTTTAAGCCGGTTTAAACCAGTTCATTCCGGTTTTATCCGGTTTAAACCGGTTTGAACCGGTTCAATCCGGTTTTATCCGGTTTAAACCGGTTCTATCCGGTTCTATCCGGTTGAAACCATTTTAAACCGGTTCAATCCGGTTTTATCCAGTTTAAACCGGTTTTATCCGGTTTAGACCAGTTTAACCCAGTTCAATCCGGTTTCAATCGGCTTAAACCGGTTCAATCTGGTTTTATCCAGTTTAAACCGCTTTAAAACGGTTTAATCCGGTTTTATCCCGTTTAAACCTGTTTGAACCAGTTCAATCCGGTTTAAACCGGTTTAAGCCGGTTCAATCCGGTTTTATCCAGTTTAAACCGGTTCTACCCTGTTCTATTCGGTTGAAACCAGTTTAAACCGGTTCAATCCGGTTTTATCCGGTTTAAACCGGTTCAATCCGGTTTTATCCGGTTGAATCCAGTTCATTCCAGTTTTATCCGGTTAAAACCGGTTTGAAACGGTTCAATCCGGTTTTATCCGGCTTAAACTAGTTCAGTCCGGTTTTATCCGATTTAAACCAGTTCATTCCGGTTTTATCCGGTTTAAACTGGTTTGAACCGTTTAAATCCGGTTTTATCCGGTTTACACCAGTTCACTCCGGTTTTATCCGGTTTAAACCGGTTTGTACCGGTTCAATCCGGTTTTATCCGGTTTAAACGGGTTTAAGCTGGTTCAATCCGGTTTTATCCAGTTTAAACCGGTTCGATCCGGTTCTATCCGGTTGAAACCGGTTTAAACCAGTTCAATCCGGTTTTATCCGGTTTAAACTGGTTCAGTCCGGTTTTATCCGGTTTAAACCAGTTCATTCCGGTTTTATCCGGTTTAAAACGGTTCAATCCGGTTTTATCGGGTTTAAACCGGTTTGTACCGGTTCAATCCGGTTTTATCCGGTTTAAACCGGTTTAAGCTGGTTCAATCCGGTTTTATCCAGTTTAAACCGGTTCAATCCGGTTTTATCCGGTTTAAACCGGTTCTATCCGGTTCTATCCAGTTGAAACCAGTTTAAAAAGGTTCAATCCGGTTTTATCCGGTTTAAACCGGTTTTATCCGGTTTAGACCAGTTTAAACCAGTTCAATCCGGTTTTAATCGGCTTAAACCGGTTCAATCTGGTTTTATCCAGTTTAAACCGCTTTAAAACGGTTTAATCCGGTTTTTTCCCGTTTAAGCCAGTTTGAACCGGTTCAATCCGGTTTAAACCGGTTTAAGCCGGTTCAATCCGGTTTTATCCAGTTTAAACCGGTTCTATCCGTTTCTATCCGGTTGAAACCAGTTTAAACCGGTTCAATCCTGTTTTATCCAGTTTAAACCAGTTCTATCCGGTTTAAACCAGTTTAATCCAGTTCAATCCGGTTTTATCCGGTTTAAACCGGTTTGTACAGGTTCAGTCCGGTTTTATCCGGTTTAAACCAGTTCATTCCGGTTTTATCCGGTTTAAACCAGTTCACTCCGGTTTTATCCGGTTTAAACCGGTTTAAGCTGGTTCAATCCGGTTTTATCCAGTTTAATCCAGTTCAATCCGGTTTTATCCGGTTTAAACCGGTTTGTACAGGTTCAGTCCGGTTTTATCCGGTTTAAACCAGTTCATTCCGGTTTTATCCGGTTTAAACCAGTTCACTCCGGTTTTATCCGGTTTAAACCGGTTTGTTCCGGTTCAATCCGGTTTTATCCGGTTTAAACCGGTTTGTACAGGTTCAATCCGGTTTTATCCGGTTTAAACCGGTTTAAGCTGGTTCAATCCGGTTTTATCCAGTTTAAACCGGTTCTATCCGGTTCTATCCGGTTGAAACCAGTTTAAACCGGTTCAATCCGGTTTTATCCAGTTTAAACCGGTTCTATCCGGTTCTATCCGGTTGAAACCAGTTTAAACTGGTTCAATCCGGTTTTATCCGGTTTAAACTGGTTTTATCCGGTTTAGACCAGTTTAAACCAGTTCAATCCGGTTTTAATCAGCTTAAACCGGTTCAATCTGGTGTTATCCAGTTTAAACCGCTTTAAAACGGTTTAATCCGGTTTTATCCCGTTTAAACCAGTTTGAACCAGTTCAATCCGGTTTAAACCGGTTTAAGCCGGTTCAATCCGGTTTTATCCAGTTTAAACCGGTTCTATCCGGTTCTATCCCGTTGAAACCAGTTTAAACCGGTTCAATCCGGTTTTATCCAGTTTAAACCGGTTCTATCCGGTTCTATCCGGTTGAAACCAGTTTAAACCGGTTCAATCGGTTTTATCCAGTTTAAATCAGTTCTATCCGGTTTAAACCAGTTTAATCCAGTTCAATCCGGTTTTATCCGGTTTATACCGGTCCTATCGGGTTTAAACAGGTTTAGGCCGGTTCATTCCTGTTTTATCAGTTTTAAACCGGTTTAAACTGCTTCAATCCGTTTATATCCGGTTTAAACCGGTTACAACCAGTTCAATCCGGTTTTCTCCGGTTTAAACTGGTTTAAGCCGGTTCTATCCTGTTTTCTCCGGTTTTAACCGGCTTTAACCAGTTCAATCCGCTTTTATCCAGTTTAAACCGGTTCTATCTGGTTCTATCCGGTTGAAACCGGTTTAAACCGGTTCTATCCGTTTTTATCCAGTTTAAACCGGTACAATCTGGTTTTATCCGGTTTAAACCGGTTTAAACCGGTTCAATCAGTTTTAGCCAGTTTAAACCGGTTCAATCCGTTTTTTCCGGTTTAAACCGGTTTAAACCAGTTCATTCCGGTTTTATCCGGTTTAAACCGGTTCAATCCGGTTTAAACCGTTTCAATCTGGTTTTATCCGGTTTGAACCGGTTTAAACCGCTTCAATCCGGTTTTATCCGGTTTAAACCGGTTCTATCCGGTTCTATCCGGTTGAAACCGGTTTAAACCGGTTCAATCTGGTTTTATCCGGTTTAAACCGGTTTTAACCGATTCAATCCGGTTTATCCAGTATAAACTGATTTAATCCACTTCAATCCGGTTTTATCCAGGTTAAACTGATTTAAACCGGTTCAGTCCGGTTTTATCCAGTTTCAACCAGTTATATCCGGTTCTATCCAGTTTAAACCGGTTTAAACCGGTTTAATCCGGTTTTATCCGGCTTAAACCGGTTCAATCTGGTATTATCCGGATTAAACTGGTTCAATTTGGTTTTATCCCGTTTAAACCGGTTTTATCCGGTTTAAACTGGTATAAACCAGTTCAATCCGGTTTTATCCGGTTTAAACTGGTATAAACCAGTTCAATCCGGTTTTATCCTGTTTAAACCGGTTTAAACCGGATCATTCTGGTTTTATCCGGTTTCAACCGGTTTTACCCAGTTCTTTACGGTTTAAACCGGTTTAAACCTGTTCAATCCGATTTCATTCGGTTTTAACCAATTCAACCCAGTTTTATCCGGTTTTAACTGGTTTAAGCTGGTTCAATCCGGTTTTATCCGGTTTAAACCGTTTGAAACCAGTTCAATCCGGTTTTGTCCGGTTTAGACCAGTTCAATCCGGTTTTATCCGGTTTACACCGGTTCTATGCTGTTTATACCAATTAAAGCCTGTTCAATCGGGTTTTATCCAGTTTAGACCTGTTTAAGCCGGTTCATTCCGGTTTTATCCAGCTTAAACCGGTTTAAACCCTTTCAATCCGTTTTTATCCGGTTTCAACCGGTTTACACCGGTTCAATCCGGTTTTATCCGGTTTATACCGTTTCTATCCGGTTCTATCCGTTTTAAACTGGTTTAAACCAGTTCATTCCGGTTTTATCCGGTTTCAACCGGTTTGAACCGGTTCAATCCGGTTTTATCCGGTTTCAACCGGTTTGAACCGGTTCAATTCAGTTTTATCCGGTTTAAACTGGTTTAAGCCGGTTCAATCCGGTTTTATCCGGTTTAAACCGGTTCAATCTGGTTTGATCCGGTTTAAACCAGTTTGAACCTGTTCAATCCGGTTTTATCCGGTTTAAATGGGTTCTATCCGGTTCTATCCGGTTGAAACCGTTTTAAACTGGTTCAATCCGCTTTTATCAGGTTCAAGCTGGTTCAAACCGGTTTTATCCTGTTTAAACCAGTTTAAACCGGTTCAATCCGGTTTTATCCGGTTTAAACGGGTTTAAACCGGTTCTATCCGGTTTTATCCGGTTTAAACCGGTTTAAACTTGTTCAATCCGGTTTTATCCGGTTTAAACTGGTTCTATCCGGTTTAAACCGGTTTAAACCGCTTCTATCCGGTTTAAACCGGTTTAAACCGGTGCAATCTGGTTTTATCCGGTTTAAACGGGTTTAAACCGGTTCTATCCGGTTGAAACCGGTTTAAACAGCTTCAATCCGGTTTTATCCAGTTTAAACCGGTTTAAACCGGTTAAATCCGGTTTTATCCGGTTTATACCGTTTCTATCCAGTTCTATCCGTTTTAAACCGGTTTAAACCAGTTCATTCCGGTTTTACCCGGTTTAAACCGGTTTAAACCCTTTCAATCCGTTTTTATCCGGTTTCAACCGGTTTACACCTGTTCAATCCGATTTTATCCGGTTTATACCGTTTCTATCCAGTTCTATCCGTTTTAAACAGGTTTGAAACGGTTCAATCCGGTTTTATCCGGTTTAAACCGGTTCATTCCGGTTTTATCCTGTTAAAACCGGTTTGAAACGGTTCAATCCGGTTTTATCTGGTTTAAACCGGTTCAATCCTGTTTTATCCAGTTTAAACCGGTTCTATCCGGTTCTATCCGGTTGAAACCAGTTTAAACCAGTTCAATCCGGTTTTATCTGGTTTAAACCGGTTCAATCTGGTTTTATCCGGTTTAAACCGGTTTTATCCGGTTTAGACCAGTTTAAACCAGTTCAATCCGGTTTTAATCGGATTAAACCGGTTCAATCTGGTTTTATCCGTTTTAAACCGCTTTAAAACGGTTTAATCCGTTTTTATCCGGTTTAAACCAGTTTGAACCGTTTCAATCCGGTTTTATCCGGTTTAAACCGGTTTAAACCGGTTCTATCCGGTTTTATCTAGTTTAAACCGGTTCTATCCGGTTCTATCCTGTTTAAATCGGTTTAAACCGGTTCTATCCTGTTCTATCCTGTTTTAACCGGTTAAACCAGTTCAATCCGGTTTTATCCAGTTTAAACTGGTTCTATTCGTTTCCATCTGGTTTAAAAGGGTTTAAACTGGTTCAATCCGGTTTTATACGTTTTAAACCAGTTCAATCTGATTTTATCCGATTTAAACTGGTTCAATTTGGTTTTATCCGGTTTAAACCGGTTTGAACCGGTTCAATCCGTTTTTATCCGGTTTAAAACGGTTTAAACCAGGTCAATCCGGTTTTATCCGGTTTAAACCTCTTCAATCCGGTTTTCTCCAGTTTAAACCGGTTTAAACCCTTTCAATCCGTTTTTATCCGGTTTCAACCGGTTTACACCTGTTCAATCCGGTTTTATCCGGTTTATACCGTTTCTATCCAGTTCTATCCGTTT
This sequence comes from Cynocephalus volans, assembly GCF_027409185.1. Taxonomy (NCBI): domain Eukaryota; kingdom Metazoa; phylum Chordata; class Mammalia; order Dermoptera; family Cynocephalidae; genus Cynocephalus; species Cynocephalus volans. Next base: position 57,756 of record NW_026902369.1, on the reverse strand, counting down.
TAAGCCGGTTTAAACCAGTTCAATCCGGTTTTATCCGGTTTAAACCGGTTTGAACCGGTTCAATCCGGTTTTATCCGGTTTAAACCGGTTCTATCCGGTTCTATCCGGTTGAAACCATTTTAAACCGGTTCAATCCGGTTTTATCCGGTTTAAACCGGTTTTATCCGGTTTAGACCAGTTTAACCCAGTTCAATCCGGTTTCAATCGGCTTAAACCGGTTCAATCTGGTTTTATCCAGTTTAAACCGCTTTAAAACGGTTTAATCCGGTTTTATCCCGTTTAAACCTGTTTGAACCGGTTCAATCCGGTTTAAACCGGTTTAAGCCGGTTCAATCCGGTTTTATCCAGTTTAAACCGGTTCTACCCTGTTCTATTCGGTTGAAACCAGTTTAAACCGGTTCAATCCGGTTTTATCCGGTTTAAACCCGTTCAATCCGGTTTTATCCGGTTGAATCCAGTTCATTCCTGTTTTATCCGGTTAAAACCGGTTTGAAACGGTTCAATCCGGTTTTATCCGGCTTAAACTGGTTCAGTCCGGTTTTATCCGATTTAAACCAGTTCATTCCGGTTTTATCCGGTTTAAACTGGTTTGAACCGTTTAAATCCGGTTTTATCCGGTTTACACCAGTTCACTCCGGTTTTATCCGCTTTAAACCGGTTTGTACCGGTTCAATCCGGTTTTATCCGGTTTAAACCGGTTTAAGCTGGTTCAATCCGGTTTTATCCAGTTTAAACCGGTTCGATCCGGTTCTATCCGGTTGAAACCGGTTTAAACAGTTCAATCCGGTTTTATCCGGTTTAAACTGGTTCAGTCCGGTTTTATCCGGTTTAAACCAGTTCATTCCGGTTTTATCCGGTTTAAAAAGGTTCAATCCGGTTTTATCCGGTTTAAACCGGTTTGTACCGGTTCAATCCGGTTTTATCCGGTTTAAACCGGTTTAAGCTGGTTCAATCCGGTTTTATCCAGTTTAAACCGGTTCAATCCGGTTTTATCCGGTTTAAACCGGTTCTATCCGGTTCTATCCAGTTGAAACCAGTTTAAACCGGTTCAATCCGGTTTTATCCGGTTTAAACCGGTTTTATCCGGTTTAGACCAGTTTAAACCAGTTCAATCCGGTTTTAATCGGCTTAAACCGGTTCAATCTGGTTTTATCCAGTTTAAACCGCTTTAAAACGGTTTAATCCGTTTTTTTCCCGTTTAAGCCAGTTTGAACCGGTTCAATCCGGTTTAAACCGGTTTAAGCCGGTTCAATCCGGTTTTATCCAGTTTAAACCGGTTCTATCCGGTTCTATCCGGTTGAAACCAGTTTAAACCGGTTCAATCCGGTTTTATCCAGTTTAAACCAGTTCTATCCGGTTTAAACCAGTTTAATCCAGTTCAATCCGGTTTTATCCGGTTTAAACCGGTTTGTACAGGTTCAGTCCGGTTTTATCCGGTTTAAACCAGTTCATTCCGGTTTTATCCGGTTTAAACCAGTTCACTCCGGTTTTATCCGGTTTAAACCGGTTTGTACCGGTTCAATCCGGTTTTATCCGGTTTAAACCGGTTTGTACATGTTCAATCCGGTTTTATCCGGTTTAAACCGGTTTAAGCTGGTTCAATCCGGTTTTATCCAGTTTAAACCGGTTCTATCCGGTTCTATCCGGTTGAAACCAGTTTAAACCGGTTCAATCCGGTTTTATCCGGTTTAAACCGGTTCTATCCGGTTCTATCCGGTTGAAACCAGTTTAAACTGGTTCAATCCGGTTTTATCCGGTTTAAACTGGTTTTATCCGATTTAGACCAGTTTAAACCAGTTCAATCCGGTTTTAATCGGCTTAAACCGGTTCAATCTGGTGTTATCCAGTTTAAACCGCTTTAAAACGGTTTAATCCGGTTTTATCCCGTTTAAACCAGTTTGAACCGGTTCAATCCGGTTTAAACCGGTTTAAGCCGGTTCAATCCGGTTTTATCCAGTTTAAACCGGTTCTATCCGGTTCTATCCCGTTGAAACCAGTTTAAACCGGTTCAATCCGGTTTTATCCAGTTTAAACCGGTTCTATCCGGTTCTATCCGGTTGAAACCAGTTTAAACCGGTTCAATCGGTTTTATCCAGTTTAAATCAGTTCTATCCGGTTTAAACCAGTTTAATCCAGTTCAATCCGGTTTTATCCGGTTTATACCGGTCCTATCGGGTTTAAACAGGTTTAGGCCGGTTCATTCCTGTTTTATCAGTTTTAAACCGGTTTAAACTGCTTCAATCCGTTTATATCCGGTTTAAACCGGTTACAACCAGTTCAATCCGGTTTTCTCCGGTTTAAACTGGTTTAAGCCGGTTCTATCCTGTTTTCTCCGGTTTTAACCGGCTTTAACCAGTTCAATCCGCTTTTATCCAGTTTAAACCGGTTCTATCTGGTTCTATCCGGTTGAAACCGGTTTAAACCGGTTCTATCCGTTTTTATCCAGTTTAAACCGGTACAATCTGGTTTTATCCGGTTTAAACCGGTTTAAACCGGTTCAATCAGTTTTAGCCAGTTTAAACCGGTTCAATCCGTTTTTTCCGGTTTAAACCGGTTTAAACCAGTTCATTCCGGTTTTATCCGGTTTAAACCGGTTCAATCCGGTTTAAACCGTTTCAATCTGGTTTTATCTGGTTTGAACCGGTTTAAACCGCTTCAATCCGGTTTTATCCGGTTTAAACCGGTTCTATCCGGTTCTATCCGGTTGAAACCGGTTTAAACCGGTTTTATCCGGTTTAGACCAGTTTAAACCAGTTCAATCCGGTTTTAATCGGATTAAACCGGTTCAATCTGGTTTTATCCGTTTTAAACCGCTTTAAAACGGTTTAATCCGTTTTTATCCGGTTTAAACCAGTTTGAACCGTTTCAATCCGGTTTTATCCGGTTTAAACCGGTTTAAACCGGTTCTATCCGGTTTTATCTAGTTTAAACCGGTTCTATCCGGTTCTATCCTGTTTAAATCGGTTTAAACCGGTTCTATCCTGTTCTATCCTGTTTTAACCGGTTAAACCAGTTCAATCCGGTTTTATCCAGTTTAAACTGGTTCTATTCGTTTCCATCTGGTTTAAAAGGGTTTAAACTGGTTCAATCCGGTTTTATACGTTTTAAACCAGTTCAATCTGATTTTATCCGATTTAAACTGGTTCAATTTGGTTTTATCCGGTTTAAACCGGTTTGAACCGGTTCAATCCGTTTTTATCCGGTTTAAACCGGTTTAAACCAGGTCAATCCGGTTTTATCCGGTTTAAACCTCTTCAATCCGGTTTTCTCCAGTTTAAACCGGTTTAAACCCTTTCAATCCGTTTTTATCCGGTTTCAACCGGTTTACACCTGTTCAATCCGGTTTTATCCGGTTTATACCGTTTCTATCCAGTTCTATCCGTTTTAAGCCGGTTTAAACCAGTTCATTCCGGTTTTATCCGGTTTAAACCGGTTTGAACCGGTTCAATCCGGTTTTATCCGGTTTAAACCGGTTCTATCCGGTTCTATCCGGTTGAAACCATTTTAAACCGGTTCAATCCGGTTTTATCCGGTTTAAACCGGTTTTATCCGGTTTAGACCAGTTTAACCCAGTTCAATCCGGTTTCAATCGGCTTAAACCGGTTCAATCTGGTTTTATCCAGTTTAAACCGCTTTAAAACGGTTTAATCCGGTTTTATCCCGTTTAAACCTGTTTGAACCGGTTCTTTCCGGTTTAAACCGGTTTAAGCCGGTTCAATCCGGTTTTATCCAGTTTAAACCGGTTCTACCCTGTTCTATTCGGTTGAAACCAGTTTAAACCGGTTAAATCCGGTTTTATCCGGTTTAAACCCGTTCAATCCGGTTTTATCCGGTTGAATCCAGTTCATTCCTGTTTTATCCGGTTAAAACCGGTTTGAAACGGTTCAATCCGGTTTTATCCGGCTTAAACTGGTTCAGTCCGGTTTTATCCGATTTAAACCAGTTCATTCCGGTTTTATCCGGTTTAAAATGGTTTGAACCGTTTAAATCCGGTTTTATCCGGTTTACACCAGTTCACTCCGGTTTTATCTGCTTTAAACCGGTTTGTACCGGTTCAATCCGGTTTTATCCGGTTTAAACCGGTTTAAGCTGGTTCAATCCGGTTTTATCCAGTTTAAACCGGTTCGATCCGGTTCTATCCGGTTGAAACCGGTTTAAACAGTTCAATCCGGTTTTATCCGGTTTAAACTGGTTCAGTCCGGTTTTATCCGGTTTAAACCAGTTCATTCCGGTTTTATCCGGTTTAAAACGGTTCAATCCGGTTTTATCCGGTTTAAACCGGTTTGTACCGGTTCAATCCGGTTTTATCCGGTTTAAACCGGTTTAAGCTGGTTCAATCCGGTTTTATCCAGTTTAAACCGGTTCAATCCGGTTTTATCCGGTTTAAACCGGTTCTATCCGGTTCTATCCAGTTGAAACCAGTTTAAACCGGTTCAATCCGGTTTTATCCGGTTTAAACCGGTTTTATCCGGTTTAGACCAGTTTAAACCAGTTCAATCCGGTTTTAATCGGCTTAAACCGGTTCAATCTGGTTTTATCCAGTTTAAACCGCTTTAAAACGGTTTAATCCGTTTTTTTCCCGTTTAAGCCAGTTTGAACCGGTTCAATCCGGTTTAAACCGGTTTAAGCCGGTTCAATCCGGTTTTATCCAGTTTAAACCGGTTCTATCCGGTTCTATCCGGTTGAAACCAGTTTAAACCGGTTCAATCCGGTTTTATCCAGTTTAAACCAGTTCTATCCGGTTTAAACCAGTTTAATCCAGTTCAATCCGGTTTTATCCGGTTTAAACCGGTTTGTACAGGTTCAGTCCGGTTTTATCCGGTTTAAACCAGTTCATTCCGGTTTTATCCGGTTTACACCAGTTCACTCCGGTTTTATCCGCTTTAAACCGGTTTGTACCGGTTCAGTCCGGTTTTATCCGGTTTAAACCGGTTTAAGCTGGTTCAATCCGGTTTTATCCAGTTTAAACCGGTTCGATCCGGTTCTATCCGGTTGAAACCGGTTTAAACAGTTCAATCCGGTTTTATCCGGTTTAAACTGGTTCAGTCCGGTTTTATCCGGTTTAAACCAGTTCATTCCGGTTTTATCCGGTTTAAAAAGGTTCAATCCGGTTTTATCCGGTTTAAACCGGTTTGTACCGGTTCAATCCGGTTTAAACCGGTTTAAGCTGGTTCAATCCGGTTTTATCCAGTTTAAACCGGTTCAATCCGGTTTTATCCGGTTTAAACCGGTTCTATCCGGTTCTATCCAGTTGAAACCAGTTTAAACCGGTTCAATCCGGTTTTATCCGGTTTAAACCGGTTTTATCCGGTTTAGACCAGTTTAAACCAGTTCAATCCGGTTTTAATCGGCTTAAACCGGTTCAATCTGGTTTTATCCAGTTTAAACCGCTTTAAAACGGTTTAATCCGTTTTTTTCCCGTTTAAGCCAGTTTGAACCGGTTCAATCCGGTTTAAACCGGTTTAAGCCGGTTCAATCCGGTTTTATCCAGTTTAAACCGGTTCTATCCGGTTCTATCCGGTTGAAACCAGTTTAAACCGGTTCAATCCGGTTTTATCCAGTTTAAACCAGTTCTATCCGGTTTAAACCAGTTTAATCCAGTTCAATCTGGTTTTATCCGGTTTAAACCGGTTTGTACAGGTTCAGTCCGGTTTTATCCGGTTTAAACCAGTTCATTCCGGTTTTATCCGGTTTAAACCAGTTCACTCCGGTTTTATCCGGTTTAAACCGGTTTGTACCGGTTCAATCCGGTTTTATCCGGTTTAAACCGGTTTGTACATGTTCAATCCGGTTTTATCCGGTTTAAACCGGTTTAAGCTGGTTCAATCCGGTTTTATCCAGTTTAAACCGGTTCTATCCGGTTCTATCCGGTTGAAACCAGTTTAAACCGGTTCAATCCGGTTTTATCCGGTTTAAACCGGTTCTATCCGGTTCTATCCGGTTGAAACCAGTTTAAACTGGTTCAATCCGGTTTTATCCGGTTTAAACTGGTTTTATCCGATTTAGACCAGTTTAAACCAGTTCAATCCGGTTTTAATCGGCTTAAACCGGTTCAATCTGGTGTTATCCAGTTTAAACCGCTTTAAAACGGTTTAATCCGGTTTTATCCCGTTTAAACCAGTTTGAACCGGTTCAATCCGGTTTAAACCGGTTTAAGCCGGTTCAATCCGGTTTTATCCAGTTTAAACCGGTTCTATCCGGTTCTATCCCGTTGAAACCAGTTTAAACCGGTTCAATCCGGTTTTATCCAGTTTAAACCGGTTCTATCCGGTTCTATCCGGTTGAAACCAGTTTAAACCGGTTCAATCGGTTTTATCCAGTTTAAATCAGTTCTATCCGGTTTAAACCAGTTTAATCCAGTTCAATCCGGTTTTATCCGGTTTATACCGGTCCTATCGGGTTTAAACAGGTTTAGGCCGGTTCATTCCTGTTTTATCAGTTTTAAACCGGTTTAAACTGCTTCAATCCGTTTATATCCGGTTTAAACCGGTTACAACCAGTTCAATCCGGTTTTCTCCGGTTTAAACTGGTTTAAGCCGGTTCTATCCTGTTTTCTCCGGTTTTAACCGGCTTTAACCAGTTCAATCCGCTTTTATCCAGTTTAAACTGGTTCTATCTGGTTCTATCCGGTTGAAACCGGTTTAAACCGGTTCTATCCGTTTTTATCCAGTTTAAACCGGTACAATCTGGTTTTATCCGGTTTAAACCGGTTTAAACCGGTTCAATCAGTTTTAGCCAGTTTAAACCGGTTCAATCCGTTTTTTCCGGTTTAAACCGGTTTAAACCAGTTCATTCCGGTTTTATCCGGTTTAAACCGGTTCAATCCGGTTTAAACCGTTTCAATCTGGTTTTATCTGGTTTGAACCGGTTTAAACCGCTTCAATCCGGTTTTATCCGGTTTAAACCGGTTCTATCCGGTTCTATCCGGTTGAAACCGGTTTAAACCGGTTTTATCCGGTTTAGACCAGTTTAAACCAGTTCAATCCGGTTTTAATCGGATTAAACCGGTTCAATCTGGTTTTATCCGTTTTAAACCGCTTTAAAACGGTTTAATCCGTTTTTATCCGGTTTAAACCAGTTTGAACCGTTTCAATCCGGTTTTATCCGGTTTAAACCGGTTTAAACCGGTTCTATCCGGTTTTATCTAGTTTAAACCGGTTCTATCCGGTTCTATCCTGTTTAAATCGGTTTAAACCGGTTCTATCCTGTTCTATCCTGTTTTAACCGGTTAAACCAGTTCAATCCGGTTTTATCCAGTTTAAACTGGTTCTATTCGTTTCCATCTGGTTTAAAAGGGTTTAAACTGGTTCAATCCGGTTTTATACGTTTTAAACCAGTTCAATCTGATTTTATCCGATTTAAACTGGTTCAATTTGGTTTTATCCGGTTTAAACCGGTTTGAACCGGTTCAATCCGTTTTTATCCGGTTTAAACCGGTTTAAACCAGGTCAATCCGGTTTTATCCGGTTTAAACCTCTTCAATCCGGTTTTCTCCAGTTTAAACCGGTTTAAACCCTTTCAATCCGTTTTTATCCGGTTTCAACCGGTTTACACCTGTTCAATCCGGTTTTATCCGGTTTATACCGTTTCTATCCAGTTCTATCCGTTTTAAGCCGGTTTAAACCAGTTCATTCCGGTTTTATCCGGTTTAAACCGGTTTGAACCGGTTCAATCCGGTTTTATCCGGTTTAAACCGGTTCTATCCGGTTCTATCCGGTTGAAACCATTTTAAACCGGTTCAATCCGGTTTTATCCGGTTTAAACCGGTTTTATCCGGTTTAGACCAGTTTAACCCAGTTCAATCCGGTTTCAATCGGCTTAAACCGGTTCAATCTGGTTTTATCCAGTTTAAACCGCTTTAAAACGGTTTAATCCGGTTTTATCCCGTTTAAACCTGTTTGAACCGGTTCAATCCGGTTTAAACCGGTTTAAGCCGGTTCAATCCGGTTTTATCCAGTTTAAACCGGTTCTACCCTGTTCTATTCGGTTGAAACCAGTTTAAACCGGTTAAATCCGGTTTTATCCGGTTTAAACCCGTTCAATCCGTTTTTATCCGGTTGAATCCAGTTCATTCCTGTTTTATCCGGTTAAAACCGGTTTGAAACGGTTCAATCCGGTTTTATCCGGCTTAAACTGGTTCAGTCCGGTTTTATCCGATTTAAACCAGTTCATTCCGGTTTTATCCGGTTTAAACTGGTTTGAACCGTTTAAATCCGGTTTTATCCGGTTTACACCAGTTCACTCCGGTTTTATCCGCTTTAAACCGGTTTGTACCGGTTCAATCCGGTTTTATCCGGTTTAAACCGGTTTAAGCTGGTTCAATCCGGTTTTATCCAGTTTAAACCGGTTCGATCCGGTTCTATCCGGTTGAAACCGGTTTAAACAGTTCAATCCGGTTTTATCCGGTTTAAACTGGTTCAGTCCGGTTTTATCCGGTTTAAACCAGTTCATTCCGGTTTTATCCGGTTTAAAACGGTTCAATCCGGTTTTATCCGGTTTAAACCGGTTTGTACCGGTTCAATCCGGTTTTATCCGGTTTAAACCGGTTTAAGCTGGTTCAATCCGGTTTTATCCAGTTTAAACCGGTTCAATCCGGTTTTATCCGGTTTAAACCGGTTCTATCCGGTTCTATCCAGTTGAAACCAGTTTAAACCGGTTCAATCCGGTTTTATCCGGTTTAAACCGGTTTTATCCGGTTTAGACCAGTTTAAACCAGTTCAATCCGGTTTTAATCGGCTTAAACCGGTTCAGTCTGGTTTTATCCAGTTTAAACCGCTTTAAAACGGTTTAATCCGTTTTTTTCCCGTTTAAGCCAGTTTGAACCGGTTCAATCCGGTTTAAACCGGTTTAAGCCGGTTCAATCCGGTTTTATCCAGTTTAAACCGGTTCTATCCGGTTCTATCCGGTTGAAACCAGTTTAAACCGGTTCAATCCGGTTTTATCCAGTTTAAACCAGTTCTATCCGGTTTAAACCAGTTTAATCCAGTTCAATCCGGTTTTATCCGGTTCAAACCGGTTTGTACAGGTTCAGTCCGGTTTTATCCGGTTTAAACCAGTTCATTCCGGTTTTATCCGGTTTAAACCAGTTCACTCCGGTTTTATCCGGTTTAAACCGGTTTGTACCGGTTCAATCCGGTTTTATCCGGTTTAAACCGGTTTGTACATGTTCAATCCGGTTTTATCCGGTTTAAACCGGTTTAAGCTGGTTCAATCCGGTTTTATCCAGTTTAAACCGGTTCTATCCGGTTCTATCCGGTTGAAACCAGTTTAAACCGGTTCAATCCGGTTTTATCCGGTTTAAACCGGTTCTATCCGGTTCTATCCGGTTGAAACCAGTTTAAACTGGTTCAATCCGGTTTTATCCGGTTTAAACTGGTTTTATCCGATTTAGACCAGTTTAAACCAGTTCAATCCGGTTTTAATCGGCTTAAACCGGTTCAATCTGGTGTTATCCAGTTTAAACCGCTTTAAAACGGTTTAATCCGGTTTTATCCCGTTTAAACCAGTTTGAACCGGTTCAATCCGGTTTAAACCGGTTTAAGCCGGTTCAATCCTGTTTTATCCAGTTTAAACCGGTTCTATCCGGTTCTATCCCGTTGAAACCAGTTTAAACCGGTTCAATCCGGTTTTATCCAGTTTAAACCGGTTCTATCCGGTTCTATCCGGTTGAAACCAGTTTAAACCGGTTCAATCGGTTTTATCCAGTTTAAATCAGTTCTATCCGGTTTAAACCAGTTTAATCCAGTTCAATCCGGTTTTATCCGGTTTATACCGGTCCTATCGGGTTTAAACAGGTTTAGGCCGGTTCATTCCTGTTTTATCAGTTTTAAACCGGTTTAAACTGCTTCAATCCGTTTATATCCGGTTTAAACCGGTTACAACCAGTTCAATCCGGTTTTCTCCGGTTTAAACTGGTTTAAGCCGGTTCTATCCTGTTTTCTCCGGTTTTAACCGGCTTTAACCAGTTCAATCCGCTTTTATCCAGTTTAAACCGGTTCTATCTGGTTCTATCCGGTTGAAACCGGTTTAAACCGGTTCTATCCGTTTTTATCCAGTTTAAACCGGTACAATCTGGTTTTATCCGGTTTAAACCGGTTTAAACCGGTTCAATCAGTTTTAGCCAGTTTAAACCGGTTCAATCCGTTTTTTCCGGTTTAAACCGGTTTAAACCAGTTCATTCCGGTTTTATCCGGTTTAAACCGGTTCAATCCGGTTTAAACCGTTTCAATCTGGTTTTATCTGGTTTGAACCGGTTTAAACCGCTTCAATCCGGTTTTATCCGGTTTAAACCGGTTCTATCCGGTTCTATCCGGTTGAAACCGGTTTAAACCGGTTCAATCTGGTTTTATCCGGTTTAAACCGGTTTTAACCGATTCAATCCGGTTTATCCAGTATAAACTGATTTAATCCGCTTCAATCCGGTTTTATCCAGGTTAAACTGATTTAAACCGGTTCAGTCCGGTTTTATCCAGTTTCAACCAGTTATATCCGGTTCTATCCGGTTTAAACCGGTTTAAACCGGTTTAATCCGGTTTTATCCGGCTTAAACCGGTTCAATCTGGTATTATCCGGATTAAACTGGTTCAATTTGGTTTTATCACGTTTAAACCGGTTTTATCCGGTTTAAGCCGGTATAAACCAGTTCAATCCGGTTTTATCCTGTTTAAACCGGTTTAAACCGGATCATTCCGGTTTTATCCGGTTTCAACCGGTTTTACCCTGTTCTTTACGGTTTAAACCGGTTTAAACCTGTTCAATCCGATTTCATTCGGTTTAAACCAATTCAACCCAGTTTTATCCGGTTTTAACTGGTTTAAGCTGGTTCAATCCGGTTTTATCCGGTTTAAACCGGTTCAATCTTGTTTTATCCGGTTTAAACCGTTTGAAACCAGTTCAATCCGGTTTTGTCCGGTTTAGACCAGTTCAATCCGGTTTTATCCGGTTTACACCGGTTCTATGCTGTTTATACCAATTTAAGCCTGTTCAATCGGGTTTTATCCAGTTTAGACCTGTTTAAGCCGGTTCATTCCGGTTTTATCCAGCTTAAACCGGTTTAAACCCTTTCAATCCGTTTTTATCCGGTTTCAACCGGTTTACACCGGTTCAATCCGGTTTTATCCGGTTTATACCGTTTCTATCCGGTTCTATCCGTTTTAAACCGGTTTAAACCAGTTCATTCCGGTTTTATCCGGTTTCAACCGGTTTGAACCGGTTCAATCCGGTTTTATCCAGTTTCAACCGGTTTGAACCGGTTCAATTCAGTTTTATCCGGTTTAAACTGGTTTAAGCCGGTTCAATCCGGTTTTATCCGGTTTAAACCGGTTCAATCTGGTTTGATCCGGTTTAAACCAGTTTGAATCTGTTCAATCCGGTTTTATCCGGTTTAAACGGGTTCTATCCGGTTCTATCCGGTTGAAACCGTTTTAAACTGGTTCAATCCGGTTTTATCAGGTTCAAACTGGTTCAATCCGGTTTTATCGTGTTTAAACCAGTTTAAACCGGTTCAATCCGGTTTTATCCGGTTTAAACCGGTTTAAACCGCTTCTATCCGGTTTAAACCGGTTTAAACCGGTATAATCTGGTTTTATCCGGTTTAAACGGGTTTAAACCGGTTCTATCCGGTCGAAACCGGTTTAAACAGCTTCAATCCGGTTTTATCCGGTTTAAACCGGTTTAAACCGGTTAAATCCGGTTTTATCCGGTTTATACCGTTTCTATCCAGTTCTATCCGTTTTAAACCGGTTTAAACCAGTTCATTCCGGTTTTATCCGGTTTAAACCGGTTTAAACCCTTTCAATCCGTTTTTATCCGGTTTCAACCGGTTTACACCTGTTCAATCCGATTTTATCCGGTTTATACCGTTTCTATCCAGTTCTATCCGTTTTAAACAGGTTTGAAACGGTTCAATCCGGTTTTATCCGGTTTAAACCGGTTCATTCCGGTTTTATCCGGTTAAAACCGGTTTGAAACGGTTCAATCCGGTTTTATCTGGTTTAAACCGGTTCAATCCTGTTTTATCCAGTTTAAACCGGTTCTATCCGGTTCTATCTGGTTGAAACCAGTTTAAACCAGTTCAATCCGGTTTTATCTGGTTTAAACCGGTTCAATCTGGTTTTATCCGGTTTAAACCGGTTTTATCCGGTTTAGACCAGTTTAAACCAGTTCAATCCGGTTTTAATCGGATTAAACCGGTTCAATCTGGTTTTATCCGTTTTAAACCGCTTTAAAACGGTTTAATCCGTTTTTATCCGGTTTAAACCAGTTTGAACCATTTCAATCCGGTTTTATCCGGTTTAAACCGGTTTAAACCGGTTCTATCCGGTTTTATCTAGTTTAAACCGGTTCTATCCTGTTCTATCCTGTTTTAACCGGTTAAACCAGTTCAATCCGGTTTTATCCAGTTTAAACTGGTTCTATTCGTTTCCATCTGGTTTAAAAGGGTTTAAACTGGTTCAATCCGGTTTTATACGTTTTAAACCAGTTCAATCTGATTTTATCCGATTTAAACTGGTTCAGTTTGGTTTTATCCGGTTTAAACCGGTTTGAACCGGTTCAATCCGGTTTTATCTGGTTTAAACCGGTAACACCTGGTCAATCCGGTTTTATCCGGTTTAAACCTCTTCAATCCGGTTTTCTCCAGTTGAAACCGGTTTAAACCCTTTCAATACGTTTTTATCCGGTTTCAAACGGTTTACACCTGTTCAATCCGGTTTTATCCGGTTTATACCGTTTCTATCCAGTTCTATCCGTTTTAAACCGGTTTAAACCAGTTCATTCCGGTTTTATCCGGTTTAAACCGGTTTGAACCGGTTCAATCCGGTTTTATCCGGTTTAAACCGGTTTAAGCCGGCTCAATCCGGTTTTATCCGGTTTAAACCGGTTCAATCTGGTTTCATCCGGTTTAAACCAGTTTGAACCGGTTCAATCCGGTTTTATCCAGTTTAAACCGGTTCTATCCGGTTCTATCCGGTTGAAACCAGTTTAAACCGGTTCAATCCGGTTTTATCCGGTTTAAACCGGTTTTATCCGGTTTAGACCAGTTTAACCCAGTTCAATCCGGTTTTAATTGGCTTAAACCGGTTCAATCTGGTTTTATCCAGTTTAAACCACTTTAAAACGGTTTAATCCGGTTTTATCCCGTTTAAACCATTTTGAACCGGTTCAATCCGGTTTAAACCGGTTTAAACCGGTTCAATCCGGTTTTATCCGGTTTAAACCAGTTCATTCCGGTTTTATCCGGTTAAAACCGGTTTGAAACGGTTCAATCCGGTTTTATCCGGCTTAAACTGGTTCAGTCCGGTTTTATCCGATTTAAACCAGTTCATTCCGGTTTTATCCGGTTTAAACCGGTTCTATCCGGTTCTATCCGGTTGAAACCGGTTTAAACCGGTATAAACTAGTTCAATCCGGTTTTAAATGGTTTAAACCGGTTCTATCCGGTTCAATCTGGTTTAAACCGTTTTAAACAGGTTCTATCCGTTTTTATCCGGTTTAATCCGGTACAATCTGGTTTTATCCGGTTTAAACCGGTTTAAACCGGTTCAATCAGTTTTAACCAGTTTAAACCGGTTCAATCCGTTTTTTCCGGTTTAAACCGGTTTAAACCAGTTCATTCCGGTTTTATCTGGTTTAAACCGGTTCAATCCGGTTTAAACCGTTTCAATCTGGTTTTATCCGGTTTGAACCGGTTTAAACCGCTTCAATCCGGTTTTATCCGGTATAAACCGGTTCTATCCGGTTCTATCCGGTTGAAACCGGTTTCAACCGGTTCAATCTGGTTTTATCCGGTTTAAACCGGTTCAATCTGGTTTGATCCGGTTTAAACCAGTTTGAACCTGTTCAATCCGGTTTTATCCGGTTTAAACGGGTTCTATCCGGTTCTATCCGGTTGAAACCGGTTTAAACTGGTTCAATCCGGTTTTATCCGGTTTAAACTGGTTCAATCCGGTTTTTTCCTGTTTAAAACAGTTTAAACCGGTTCAATCCGGTTTTATCCGGTTTAAACGGGTTTAAACCGGTTCTATCCGGTTTTATCCGGTTTAAACCGGTTTAAACTTGTTCAATCCGGTTTTATCCGGTTTAAACCGGTTCTATCCGGTTTAAACCGGTTTAAACCGCTTCTATCCGGTTTAAACCGGTTTAAACCGGTGCAATCCGGTTTTATCCGGTTTAAACCGGTGCAATCCGGTTTTATCCGGTTTAAACGGGTTTAAACCGGTTCTATCCGGTTGAAACCGGTTTAAACAGCTTCAATCCGGTTTTATCCGGTTTAAACCGGTTTAAACCGGTTCAATCCGGTTTTATCCGGTTTATACCGTTTCTACCCAGTTCTATCCGTTTTAAACCGGTTTAAACCAGTTCATTCTGGTTTTATCCGGTTTAAACCGGTTTAAACCCTTTCAATCCGTTTTTATCCGGTTTCAACCGGTTTACACCTGTTCAATCCGGTTTTATCCGGTTTATACCGTTTCTATCCAGTTCTATCCGTTTTAAACAGGTTTGAAACGGTTCAATCCGGTTTTATCCGGTTTAAACCAGTTCATTCCGGTTTTATCCGGTTAAAACCGGTTTGAAACGGTTCAATCCGGTTTTATCTGGTTTAAACCGGTTCAATCCTGTTTTATCCAGTTTAAACCGGTTCTATCCGGTTCTATCCTGTTGAAACCAGTTTAAACCAGTTCAATCCGGTTTTATCTGGTTTAAACCGGTTCAATCTGGTTTTATCCGGTTTAAACCGGTTTTATCCGGTTTAGACCAGTTTAAACCAGTTCAATCCGGTTTTAATCGGATTAAACCGGTTCAATCTGGTTTTATCCGTTTTAAACCGCTTTAAAACGGTTTAATTCGGTTTTATCCGGTTTAAACCAGTTTGAACCGTTTCAATCCGGTTTTATCCGGTTTAAACCGGTTTAAACCGGTTCTATCCGGTTTTATCTAGTTTAAACCGGTTCTATCCGGTTCTATCCTGTTTAAATTGGTTTAAACCGGTTCTATCCTGTTCTATCCTGTTTTAACCGGTTAAACCAGTTCAATCCCGTTTTATCCAGTTTAAACTGGTTCTATTCATTTCCATCTGTTTTAAAAGGGTTTAAACTGGTTCAATCCGGTTTTATACGTTTTAAACCAGTTCAATCTGATTTTATCCGATTTAAACTGGTTCAATTTGGTTTTATCCGGTTTAAACCGGTTTGAACCGGTTCAATCCGGTTTTATCCGGTTTAAACCGGTTTAAACCAGGTCAATCCGGTTTTATCCGGTTTAAACCTCTTCAATCCGGTTTTCTCCAGTTTAAACCGGTTTAAACCCTTTCAATCCGTTTTTTTCCGGTTTCAACCGGTTTACACCTGTTCAATCTGGTTTTATCCCGTTTAAACCGTTTCTATCCAGTTCCATCCGTTTTAAACCGGTTTAAACCAGTTCAATCCGGTTTTATCCGGTTTAAACCGGTTTAAGCCGGTTCAATCCGGTTTTATCCGGTTTAAACCGGTTCTATCTGGTTCTATCCGGTTGAAACCAGTTTAAACCGGTTCAATCCGGTTTTATCCGGTTTAAACTGGTTCTATTCGTTTCCATCTGGTTTAAAAGGGTTTAAACTGGTTCAATCCGGTTTTATACGTTTTAAACCAGTTCAATCTGATTTTATCCGATTTAAACTGGTTCAATTTGGTTTTATCCGGTTTAAACCGGTTTGAACCGGTTCAATCCGGTTTTATCAGGTTTAAACCTCTTCAATCCGGTTTTCTCCAGTTTAAACCAGTTTAAACCCTTTCAATACGTTTTTATTAGGTTTCAACCGGTTTACACCTGTTCAATCCGGTTTTATCCGGTTTATACCGTTTCTATCCAGTTCTATCCGTTTTAAACCGGTTTAAACCAGTTCATTCCGGTTTTATCCCGTTTAAACCAGTTTGAACCGGTTCAATCCGGTTTTATCCGGTTTAAACCGGTTCAATCCGGTTTTATCCGGTTGAAACCAGTTCATTCCAGTTTTATCCGGTTAAAACCGGTTTGAAACGGTTCAATCCGGTTTTATCCGGCTTAAACTGGTTCAGTCCGGTTTTATCCGATTTAAACCAGTTCATTCCGGTTTTATCCGGTTTAAACTGCTTTGAACCGTTTAAATCCGGTTTTATCCGGTTTACACCAGTTCACTCCGGTTTTATCCGGTTTAAACCGGTTTGTACCGGTTCAATCCGGTTTTATCCGGTTTAAAACGGTTTAAGCTGGTTCAATCCGGTTTTATCCAGTTTAAACCGGTTCGATCCGGTTCTATCCGGTTGAAACCGGTTTAAACCAGTTCAATCCGGTTTTATCCGGTTTAAACTGGTTCAATCCGGTTTTATCCGGTTTAAACCAGTTCATTCCGGTTTTATCCGGTTTAAAACGGTTCAATCCGGTTTTATCCGGTTTAAACCGGTTTGTACCGGTTCAATCCAGTTTTATCCGGTTTAAACCGGTTTGTACCGGTTCAATCCGGTTTTATCCGGTTTAAACCGGTTTAAGCTGGTTCAATCCGGTTTTATCCAGTTTAAACCGGTTCAATCCGGTTTTATCCGGTTTAAACCGGTTCTATCCGGTTCTATCCGGTTGAAACCAGTTTAAACCGGTTCAATCCGGTTTATCTGGTTTAAACCGGTTTTATCCGGTTTAGACCAGTTTAAACCAGTTCAATCCGGTTTTAATCGGCTTAAACCGGTTCAATCTGGTTTTATCCAGTTTAAACCACTTTAAAACTGTTTAATCCGGTTTTTTCCCGTTTAAACCAGTTTGAACCGGTTCAATCCGGTTTAAACCGGTTTAAGCCGGTTCAATCCGGTTTTATCCAGTTTAAACCAGTTCTATCCGGTTCTATCCGGTTGAAACCAGTTTAAACCGGTTCAATCCGGTTTTATCCAGTTTAAACCAGTTCTATCCGGTTTAAACCAGTTTAATCCAGTTCAATCCGGTTTTATCCGGTTTATACCGGTCCTATCGGGTTTAAACAGGTTTAGGCCGGTTCATTCCGGTTTTATCAGTTTTAAACCGGTTTAAACTGCTTCAATCCGTTTATATCCGGTTTAAACCGGTAACAACCGGTTCAATCCGGTGTTCTCCGGTTTAAACCGGTTTAAGCCGGTTCCTTCCTGTTTTCTCCGGTTTTAACCGGCTTTAACCAGTTCAATCCGCTTTTATCCAGTTTAAACTGGTTCTATCTGGTTCTATCCGGTTGAAACAGGTTAAACCGGTTCAATCCGGTTTTCTACGCTTTAAACCGGTTCATTCCGGTTTCATCCGGTTTGAACCGGTTTAAACCGGTTTAAACCAGTTCAATCCGGTTATAAACGGTTTAAACCGGTTCTATCCAGTTCAATCTGGTTTAAACTGGTTTAAACCGGTTCTATCCGGTTTTATCCGGTTTAAACCGGTACAATCCGGTTTTCTCCGGTTTAAACCGGTTTAAGCCGGTTCCATCCTGTTTTCTCCGGTTTTAACCGGCTTTAACCAGTTCAATCCGCTTTTATCCAGTTTAAACTGGTTCTATCCGGTTCTATCCGGTTGAAACCGGTTTAAACCGGTTCAATGCGGTTTTAAACGGTTTAAACCGGTTCTATCCGGTTCAATCTGGTTTAAACCGGTTTAAACCGGTTCTATCCGTTTTTATCCGGTTTAAACCGGTACAATCTGGTTTTATCCGGTTTAAACCGGTTTAAACCGGTTCAATCAGTTTTAACCAGTTTAAACCGGTTCAATCCGTTTTTTCCGGTTTAAACCGGTTTAAACCAGTTCATTCCGGTTTTATCCGGTTTAAACCGGTTCAATCCGGTTTAAACCGTTTCAATCTGGTTTTATCCGGTTTGAACCGGTTTAAACTGCTTCAATCCAGTTTTATCCGTTTTAAACCGGTTCTATCCGGTTCTATCCCGTTGAAACCGGTTTAAACCGGTTCAATCTGGTTTTATCCGGTTTAAACCGGTTTTAACCGATTCAATCCGGTTTATCCAGTATAAACTGATTTAATCCGCTTCAATCCGGTTTTATCCAAGTTAAACTGATTTAAACCGGTTCAGTCCGGTTTTATCCAGTTTCAACCAGTTATATCCGGTTCTATCCGGTTTAAACCGGTTTAAACCGGTTTAATCCGGTTTTATCCGGCGTAAACCGATTCAATCTGGTATTATCCGGATTAAACTGGTTCAATTTGGTTTTATCCCGTTTAGAACGGTTTTATCCGGTTTAAACCGGTATAAACCAGTTCAATCCGGTTTTATCCTGTTTAAACCGGTTTAAACCGGATCATTCCGGTTTTATCCGGTTTCAACCGGTTTTACCCAGTTCTATACGTTTTAAACCGGTTTAAACCTGTTCAATCCGATTTCATTCGGTTTAAACCAATTCAACCCAGTTTTATGCGGTTTAAACCAGTTTAAGCTGGTTCAATCCGGTTTTATCCGGTTTAAACCGGTTCAATCTTGTTTTATCTGGTTTAAACCGTTTGAAACCAGTTCAATCCGGTTTTGTCCGGGTTAGGCCAGTTCAATCCGGTTTTATCCGGTTTAAACCAGTTCTATGCTGTTTATACCAATTTAAGCCTGTTCAATCGGGATTTATCCAGTTTAGACCTGTTTAAGCCGGTTCATTCCGGTTTTATCCAGCTTGAACCGGTTTAAACCCTTTCAATCCGTTTTTATCCAGTTTCAACCGGTTTACACCGGTTCAATCCGGTTTTATCCAGTTTATACCGTTTCTATCCGGTTCTATCCGTTTTAAACCGGTTTAAACCAGTTCATTCCAGTTTTATCCGTTTTCAACCGGTTTGAACCGGTTCATTCCGGTTTCATCCGGTTTGAACCGGTTTAAACCGGTTCAATCCGGTTTTAAACGGTTTAAACCGGTTCTATCCGGTTCAATCTGGTTTAAACCGGTTTAAACCGGTTCTATCCGTTTTTATCCAGTTTAAACCGGTACAATCTGGTTTTATCCGGTTTAAACCAGTTTAAACCGGTTCAATCAGTTTTAACCAGTTTAAACCGGTTCAATCCGTTTTTTCCGGTTTAAACCGGTTTAAACCAGTTCATTCCGGTTTTATCCGGTTTTAACCGGTTCAATCCGGTTTAAACCGTTTCAATCTGGTTTTATCCGGTTTGAACCGGTTTAAACCGCTTCAATCCGGTTTTATCCGGTTTAAACCGGTTCTATCTGGTTCTATCCGGTTGAAACCGGTTTAAACCGGTTCAATCTGGTTTTATCCGGTTTAAACCGGTTTTAACCGATTCAATCCGGTTTATCCAGTATAAACTGATTTAATCCGCTTCAATCCGGTTTTATCCTGGTTAAACTGATTTAAACCGGTTCAGTCCGTTTTTATCCAGTTTCAACCAGTTATATCCGGTTCTATCCAGCTTAAACCGGTTTAAACCGGTTTAATCCGGTTTTATCCGGCTTAAACCGGTTCAATCTGGTATTATCCGGATTAAACTGGTTCAATTTGGTTTTATCCCGTTTAAACCGGTTTTATCCGGTTTAAACCGTTATAAACCAGTTCAATCCGGTTTTATCCTGTTTAAACCGGTTTAAACCGGATCATTCCGGTTTTATCCGGTTTCAACCGGTTTTACCCAGTTCTGTACGGTTTAAACCGGTTTAAACCTGTTCAATCCGATTTCATTGGGTTTAAACCAATTCAACCCAGTTTTATCCGGTTTAAACCGGTTTAAGCTGGTTCAATCCGGTTTTATCCGGTTTAAACCGGTTCAATCTTGTTTTATCCGGTTTAAACCGTTTGAAACCAGTTCAATCCGGTTTTGTCCGGTTTAGACCAGTTCAATCCGGTTTTATCCGGTTTACACCGGTTCTGTGCTGTTTATACCAATTTAAGCCTGTTCAATCGGGTTTTATCCAGTTTAGACCTGTTTAAGCCGGTTCATTCCGGTTTTATCCAGCTTAAACCGGTTTAAACCCTTTCAATCCGTTTTTATACGGTTTCAACCGGTTTACACCGGTTCAATCCAGTTTTATCCGGTTTATACCGTTTCTATCCGGTTCTATCCGTTTTAAAGCGGTTTAAACCAGTTCATTCCGGTTTTATCCGGATTCAACCGGTTTGAACCGGTTCAATCCGGTTTTATCCGGTTTCAACCGGGTTGAACCGGTTCAATCCGGTTTTATCCGGTTTAAACCGGTTTGAGCCGGTTCAATCCGGTTTTATCCGGTTTAAACCGGTTCAATCTGGTTTGATCCGGTTTAAACCAGTTTGAACCTGTTCAATCTGGTTTTATCCGGTTAAAACCGGTTTGAAACGGTTCAATCCGGTTTTATCCGGTTTAAACCGGTTTAAGCTGGTTTAATCCGGTTTTATCCAGTTTAAACCGGTTCAATCCGGTTTTATCCGGTTTAAACCGGTTCTATCCGGTTCTATCCGGTTGAAACCAGTTTAAACCGGTTCAATCCGGTTTTATCCGGTTTAAACCGGTTTTATCCGGTTTAGACCAGTTTAAACCAGTTCAATCCGGTTTTAATCGGCTTAAACCGGTTCAATCTGGTTTTATCCAGTTTAAACCGCTTTAAAACGGTTTAATCTAGTTTTTTCCCGTTTAAACCAGTTTGAACCCGTTCAATCCGGTTTAAACCGGTTTTAGCCGGTTCAATCCGGTTTTATCCAGTTTAAACCGGTTCTATCCGGTTCTATCCGGTTGAAACCGGTTTAAACCGGTTCAATCCGGTTTTATCCAGTTTAAACCAGTTCTATCCGGTTTAAACCAGTTTAATCCAGTTCAATCCGGTTTTATCCGTTTTATACCGGTCCTATCGGGTTTAAACAGGTTTAGGTCGGTTCATTCCGGTTTTTTCAGTTTTAAACCGGTTTAAACTGCTTCAATCCGTTTATATCCGGTTTAAACCGGTAACAAACGGTTCAATCCGGTTTTATCCGGTTTAAACCGGTTTAAGCCGGTTCCATCCTGTTTTCTCCGGTTTTAACCGGCTTTAACCAGTTCAATCCGCTTTTATCCAGTTTAAACCATTACAATCCGGTTTTATCTGGTTTAAACCGGTTCAATCTGGTTTTATCCGGTTTAAACCGGTTTTATCCGGTTTAGACCAGTTTAAACCAGTTCAATCCGGTTTTAATCGGATTAAACCGGTTCAATCTGGTTTTATCCGTTTTAAACCTCTTTAAAACGGTTTAATCCGGTTTTATCCGGTTTAAACCAGTTTGAACCGTTTCAATCCAGTTTTATCCGGTTTAAACCGGTTTAAGCCGGTTCAATCCGGTTTTATCCGGTTTAAACCGGATCAATCTGGTTTCATCCGGTTTAAACCAGTTTGAACCGGTTCAATCCGGTTTTATCCAGTTTAAACCGGTTCTATCCGGTTCTATCCGGTTGAAACCAGTTTAAACCGGTTCAATCCGGTTTTATCCGGTTTAAACCAGTTCAATCCGGTTTTATCCGGTTTAAACCAGTTCATTCCAGTTTTATCCGGTTAAAACCGGTTTGAAAGTGTTCAATCCGGTTTTATCAGGCTTAAACTGGTTCAGTCCGGTTTTATCCGATTTAAACCAGTTCATTCCGGTTTTATCCGGTTTAAACTGGTTTGAACCGTTTAAATCCGGTTTTATCCGGTTTAAACCAGTTCACTCCGGTTTTATCCGGTTTAAACTGGTTTGTACCGGTTCAATCCGGTTTTATCCGGTTTAAACAGGTTTAAGCTGGTTCAATCCGGTTTTATCCAGTTTAAACCGGTTCTATCCGGTTCTAGCCGGTTGAAACCGGTTTAAACCAGTTCATTCCGGTTTTATCCGGTTTAAACCAGTTCACTCCGGTTTTATCCGGTTTAAACCGGTTTGTACCGGTTCAATCCGGTTTTATCCGGTTTAAACCGGTTTGTACCGGTTCAATCCGGTTTTATCCGGTTTAAACCGGTTTAAGCTGGTTCAATCCGGTTTTATCCAGTTTAAACCGGTTCAATCCGGTTTTATCCGGTTTGAACCGGTTCTATCTGGTTCTATCCGGTTGAAACCAGTTTAAACCGGTTCAATCCGGTTTTATCCGGTTTAAACCGGTTTTATCCGGTTTAGACCAGTTTAAACCAGTTCAATCCGGTTTTAATCGGCTTAAACCGGTTCAATCTGGTTTTATCCAGTTTAAACCGCTTTAAAACGGTTTAATCCGGTTTTATCCCGTTTAAACCGGTTTGAACCGGTTCAATCCGGTTTAAACCGGTTTAAGCCGGTTCAATCCGGTTTTATCCAGTTTAAACCAGTTCTATCCGGTTTAAACCAGTTTAATCCTGTTCAATCCGGGTTTATCCGGTTTATACCGGTCCTATCGGGTTTAAACAGGTTTAGGCCGGTTCATTCCGGTTTTATCAGTTTTAAACCGGTTTAAACTGCTTCAATCCGTTTATATTCGGTTTAAACCGGTAACAACCGGTTCAATCCGGTTTTCTCCGGTTTAAACCGGTTTAAGCCAGTTCCATCCTGTTATCTCCGGTTTAAACCGGTTTAAACCAGTTCAATCCGGTTTTAAACGGTTTAAACTGGTTCTATCCAGTTCAATCTGGTTTAAACTGGTTTAAACCGGTTCTATCCGTTTTTATCCGGTTTAAACCGGTACAATCCGGTTTTCTCCGGTTTAAACCGGTTTGAGCCGGTTCCATCCTGTTTTCTCCGGTTTTAACCGGCTTTAACCAGTTCAATCCGCTTTTATCCAGTTTAAACCGGTTCTATCTGGTTCTATCTGGTTGAAACCGGTTTAAACCGGTTCAATCCGGTTTTAAACGGTTTAATCCGGTTCTATCCGGTTCAATCTGGTTTAAACCGGTTTAAACCGGTTCTATCCGGTTTTATCCAGTTTAAACCGGTTCTATCCGGTTCTATCCGGTTGAAACCAGTTTAAACCGTTTCAATCCAGTTTTATCCAGTTTAAACCGGTTCTATCCGGTTCTATCCGGTTGAAACCAGTTTAAACCGGTTCAATCGGTTTTATCCAGTTTAAATCCGTTCTATCCGGTTTAAACCAGTTTAATCCAGTTCAATCCGGTTTTATCCGGTTTATACCGGTCCTATCGGGTTTAAACAGGTTTAGGCCGGTTCATTCCTGTTTTATCAGTTTTAAACCGGTTTAAACTGCTTCAATCCGTTTATATCCGGTTTAAACAGGTTACAACCGGTTCAATCCGGTTTTCTCCGGTTTAAACCGGTTTAAGCCGGTTCTATCCTGTTTTCTCCGGTTTTAACCGGCTTTAACCAGTTCAATCCGCTTTTATCCAGTTTAAACCGGTTCTATCTGGTTCTATCCGGTTGAAACCGGTTTAAACCGGTTCTATCCGTTTTTATCCGGTTTAAACCGGTACAATCTGGTTTTATCCGGTTAAACCGGTTTAAACCGGTTAAATCAGTTTTAACCAGTTTAAACCGGTTCAATCCGTTTTTTCCGGTTTAAACCGGTTTAAACCAGTTCATTCCGGTTTTATCCGGTTTAAACCGGTTCAATCCGGTTTAAACCGTTTCAATCTGGTTTTATCCGGTTTGAACCGGTTTAAACCGCTTCAATCCGGTTTTATCCGGTTTAAACCGGTTCTATCCGGTTCTATCCGGTTGAAACCGGTTTAAACCGGTTCAATCTGGTTTTATCCGGTTTAAACCGGTTTTAAACGATTCAATTCGGTTTATCCAGAATAAACTGATTTAGTCCGCTTCAATCCGGTTTTATCCAGGTTAAACTGATTTAAACCGGTTCAGTCCGGTTTTATCCAGTTTCAACCAGTTATATCCGGTTCTATCCGGTTTAAACCGGTTTAAACCGGTTTAATCCGTTTTTATCCGGCTTAAACCGGTTCAATCTGGTATTATCCGGATTAAACTGGTTCAATTTGGTTTTATCCCGTTTAAACCGGTTTTATCCGGTTTAAACCGGTATAAACCAGTTCAATCCGGTTTTATCCTGTTTAAACCGGTTTAAACGTGATCATTCCGGTTTTATCCGGTTTCAACCGGTTTTACCCAGTTCTATACGGTTTAAACCGGTTTAAACCTGTTCAATCCGATTTCACTCGGTTTAAACCAATTCAATCCGGTTTTATCCGGTTTATAACGTTTCTATCCGGTTCTATCCGTTTTAAACTGGTTTAAACCAGTTCATTCCGGTTTTATCTGGTTTCAAAAGGTTTGAACCGGTTCAATCCGGTTTTATCCGGTTTCAAACGGTTTGAACCGGTGCAATTCAGTTTTATCCGGTTTAAACCGGTTTAAGCCGGTTCAATCCGGTTTTATCCGGTTTAAACCGGTTCAATCTGGTTTGATCCGGTTTAAACCAGTTTGAACCTGTTCAATCCTGTTTTATCCGGTTTAAACGGATTCTATCCGGTTCTATCCGGTTGAAACCGGTTTAAACTGGTTCAATCCGGTTTTATCAGGTTCAAACTGGTTCAATCCGGTTTTATCCTGTTTAAACCAGTTTAAACCGGTTCAATCCGGTTTTATGCGGTTTAAACCGGTTTAAACTTGTTCAATCCGGTTTTATCCGGTTTAAACTGGTTCTATCCGGTTTAAACCGGTTTAAACCGCTTCTATCCGGTTTAAACCGGTTTAAACCGGTGCAATCCTGTTTAAACCGGTTTAAACCGGTTCAATCCGGTTTTATCCGGTTTAAACGGGTTTAAACCGGTTCTATCCGGTTGAAACCGGTTTAAACCGGTTCAATCCGGTTTTATCCGGTTTATACCGTTTCTATCCAGTTCTATCCGTTTTAAACCGGTTTAAACCAGTTCATTCCGGTTTTATCCAGTTTAAACTGGTTTAAACCCTTTCAATCCGTTTTTATCCGGTTTCTACCGGTTTACACCTGTTCAATCCGGTTTTATCCGGTTTATACCGTTTCTATCCAGTTCTATCCGTTTTAAACAGGTTTGAAACGGTTCAATCCGGTTTTATCCGGTTTAAACCGGTTCATTCCGGTTTTATCCGGTTAAAACCGGTTTGAAACGGTTCAATCCGGTTTTATCTGGTTTAAACCGGTTCAATCCTGTTTTATCCAGTTTAAACCGGTTCTATCCGGTTCTATCCGGTTGAAACCAGTTTAAACCAGTTCAATCCGATTTTATCTGGTTTAAACCGGTTCAATCTGGTTTTATCCGGTTTAAACCGGTTTTATCCGGTTTAGACCAGTTTAAACCAGTTCAATCCGGTTTTAATCGGATTAAACCGGTTCAATCTGGTTTTATCCGTTTTAAACCGCTTTAAAACGGTTTAATCTGGTTTTATCCGGTTTAAACCAGTTTGAACCGTTTCAATCCGGTTTTATCCGGTTTACACTGGTTTAAACCGGTTCTATCCGGTTTTATCTAGTTTAAACCGGTTCTATCCGGTTCTATCCTGTTTAAATCGGTTTAAACCGGTTCTATCCTGTTCTATCCTGTTTTAACCGGTTAAACCAGTTCAATCCGGTTTTATCCAGTTTAAACTGGTTCTATTCGTTTCCATCTGGTTTAAAAGGGTTTAAACTGGTTCAATCCGGTTTTATACGTTTTAAACCAGTTCAATCTGATTTTATCCGATTTAAACTGGTTCAATTTGGTTTTATCCGGTTTAAACCGGTTTGAACCGGTTCAATCCGATTTTATCAGGTTTAAACCTCTTCAATCCGGTTTTCTCCAGTTTAAACCGGTTTAAACCCTTTCAATACGTTTTTATCCGGTTTCAACCGGTTTACACCTGTTCAATCCGGTTTTATCCGGTTTATACCGTTTCTATCCAGTTCTATCCGTTTTAAACCGGTTTAAACCAGTTCATTCCGGTTTTATCCCGTTTAAACCAGTTTGAACCGGTTCAATCCGGTTTTATCCGGTTTAAACCGGTTCAATCCGGTTTTATCCGGTTGAAACCAGTTCATTCCAGTTTTATCCGGTTAAAACCGGTTTGAAACGGTTCAATCCGGTTTTATCCGGCTTAAACTGGTTCAGTCCGGTTTTATCCGATTTAAACCAGTTCATTCCGGTTTTATCCGGTTTAAACTGCTTTGAACCGTTTAAATCCGGTTTTATCCGGTTTACACCAGTTCACTCCGGTTTTATCCGGTTTAAACCGGTTTGTACCGGTTCAATCCGGTTTTATCCGGTTTAAACCGGTTTAAGCTGGTTCAATCCGGTTTTATCCAGTTTAAACCGGTTCGATCCGGTTCTATCCGGTTGAAACCGGTTTAAACCAGTTCAATCCGGTTTTATCCGGTTTAAACTGGTTCAATCCGGTTTTATCCGGTTTAAACCAGTTCATTCCGGTTTTATCCGGTTTAAAACGGTTCAATCCGGTTTTATCCGGTTTAAACCGGTTTGTACCGGTTCAATCCAGTTTTATCCGGTTTAAACCGGTTTGTACCGGTTCAATCCGGTTTTATCCGGTTTAAACCGGTTTAAGCTGGTTCAATCCGGTTTTATCCAGTTTAAACCGGTTCAATCCGGTTTTATCCGGTTTAAACCGGTTCTATCCGGTTCTATCCGGTTGAAACCAGTTTAAACCGGTTCAATCCGGTTTATCCGGTTTAAACCGGTTTTATCCGGTTTAGACCAGTTTAAACCAGTTCAATCCGGTTTTAATCGGCTTAAACCGGTTCAATCTGGTTTTATCCAGTTTAAACCACTTTAAAACGGTTTAATCCGGTTTTTTCCCGTTTAAACCAGTTTGAACCGGTTCAATCCGGTTTAAACCGGTTTAAGCCGGTTCAATCCGGTTTTATCCAGTTTAAACCAGTTCTATCCGGTTCTATCCGGTTGAAACCAGTTTAAACCGGTTCAATCCGGTTTTATCCAGTTTAAACCAGTTCTATCCGGTTTAAACCAGTTTAATCCAGTTCAATCCGGTTTTATCCGGTTTATACCGGTCCTATCGGGTTTAAACAGGTTTAGGCCGGTTCATTCCGGTTTTATCAGTTTTAAACCGGTTTAAACTGCTTCAATCCGTTTATATCCGGTTTAAACCGGTAACAACCGGTTCAATCCGGTTTTCTCCGGTTTAAACCGGTTTAAGCCGGTTCCTTCCTGTTTTCTCCGGTTTTAACCGGCTTTAACCAGTTCAATCCGCTTTTATCCAGTTTAAACTGGTTCTATCTGGTTCTATCCGGTTGAAACAGGTTAAACCGGTTCAATCCGGTTTTCTACGCTTTAAACCGGTTCATTCCGGTTTCATCCGGTTTGAACCGGTTTAAACCGGTTTAAACCAGTTCAATCCGGTTATAAACGGTTTAAACCGGTTCTATCCAGTTCAATCTGGTTTAAACTGGTTTAAACCGGTTCTATCCGGTTTTATCCGGTTTAAACCGGTACAATCCGGTTTTCTCCGGTTTAAACCGGTTTAAGCCGGTTCCATCCTGTTTTCTCCGGTTTTAACCGGCTTTAACCAGTTCAATCCGCTTTTATCCAGTTTAAACCAGTTCTATCTTGTTCTATCCGGTTGAAACCGGTTTAAACCGGTTCAATCAGTTTTAACCAGTTTAAACCGGTTCAATCCGTTTTTTCCGGTTTAAACCGGTTTAAACCAGTTCATTCCGGTTTTATCCGGTTTAAACCGGTTCAATCTGGTTTAAACCGTTTCAATCTGGTTTTATCCGGTTTGAACCGGTTTAAACCGCTTCAATCCGGTTTTATCCGGTTTAAACCGGTTCTATCCGGTTCTATCCGGTTGAAACCGGTTTAAACCGGTTCAATCTGGTTTAATCCGGTTTAAACCGGTTTTAACCGATTCAATACGGTTTATCCAGTATAAACTGATTTAATCCGCTTCAATCCGGTTTTATCCAGGTTAAACTGATTTAAACCGGTTCAGTCCGGTTTTATCCAGTTTCAACCAGTTATATCCGGTTCTATCCGGTTTAAACCGGTTTAAACCGGTTTAATCCGGTTTTATCCGGCTTAAACCGGTTCAATCTGGTATTACCCGAATTAAACTGGTTCAATTTGGTTTTATCCCGTTTAAACCGTCTTTATCCGGTTTAAACCGGTATAAACCAGTTCAATCCGGTTTTATCCTGTTTAAACCGGTTTAAACCGGATCATTCCGGTTTTATCCGGTTTCAACCGGTTTTACCCAGTTCTATACGGTTTAAACCGGTTTAAACCTGTTCAATCCGATTTCATCCGGTTTAAACCAATTCAACCCAGTTTTATCCGGTTTAAACCGGTTTAAGCTGGTTCAATCCGGTTTTATCCGGTTTAAACCGGTTCAATCTTGTTTTATCCGGTTTAAACCGTTTGAAACCAGTTCAATCCGGTTTTGTCCGGTTTAGACCAGTTCAATCCGGTTTTATCCGGTTTAAACCGGTTCTATGCTGTTTATACCAATTTAAGCCTGTTCAATCGGGTTTTATCCAGTTTAGACCTGTTTAAGCCGGTTCATTCCGGTTTAATCCAGCTTAAACCGGTTTAAACCCTTTCAATCCGTTTTTATCCGGTTTCAACCGGTTTACACCGGTTCAATCCGGTTTTATCCGGTTTATACCGTGTCTATCCGGTTCTATCCGTTTTAATCCGGTTTAAACCAGTTCATTCCGGTTTTATCCGGTTTCAACCGGTTTGAACCGGTTCAATCCGGTTTTATCCGGTTTCAACCGGTTTGAACCGGTTCAATCTGGTTTTATCCGGTTTAAACCGGATTAAGCCGGTTCAATCCGGTTTTATCCGGTTTAAACCGGTTCATTCCGGTTTTATCCGGTTAAAACCGGTTTGAAACGGTTCAATCCGGTTTTATCTGGTTTAAACCGGTTCAATCCTGTTTTATCCAGTTTAAACCGGTTCTATCCGGTTCTATCCGGTTGAAACCAGTTTAAACCAGTTCAATCCGGTTTTATCTGGTTTAAACCGGTTCAATCTGGTTTTATCCGTTTTAAACCGGTTTTATCCGGTTTAGACCAGTTTAAACCAGTTCAATCCGGTTTTAATCGGCTTAAACCGGTTCAATCTGGTTTTATCCAGTTTAAACCACTTTAAAACGGTTTAATCCGGTTTTTTCCCGTTTAAACCAGTTTGAACCGGTTCAATCCGGTTTAAACCGGTTTAAGCCGGTTCAATCCGGTTTTATCCAGTTTAAACCAGTTCTATCCGGTTCTATCCGGTTGAAACCAGTTTAAACCGGTTCAATCCGGTTTTATCCAGTTTAAACCAGTTCTATCCGGTTTAAACCAGTTTAATCCAGTTCAATCCGGTTTTATCCGGTTTATACCGGTCCTATCGGGTTTAAACAGGTTTAGGCCGGTTCATTCCGGTTTTATCAGTTTTAAACCGGTTTAAACTGCTTCAATCCGTTTATATCCGGTTTAAACCGGTAACAACCGGTTCAATCCGGTTTTCTCCGGTTTAAACCGGTTTAAGCCGGTTCCTTCCTGTTTTCTCCGGTTTTAACCGGCTTTAACCAGTTCAATCTGCTTTTATCCAGTTTAAACTGGTTCTATCTGGTTCTATCCGGTTGAAACAGGTTAAACCGGTTCAATCCGGTTTTCTACGCTTTAAACCGGTTCATTCCGGTTTCATCCGGTTTGAACCGGTTTAAACCGGTTTAAACCAGTTCAATCCGGTTATAAACGGTTTAAACCGGTTCTATCCAGTTCAATCTGGTTTAAACTGGTTTAAACCGGTTCTATCCGGTTTTATCCGGTTTAAACCGGTACAATCCGGTTTTCTCCGGTTTAAACCGGTTTAAGCCGGTTCCATCCTGTTTTCTCCGGTTTTAACCGGCTTTAACCAGTTCAATCCGCTTTTATCCAGTTTAAACCAGTTCTATCTTGTTCTATCCGGTTGAAACCGGTTTAAACCGGTTCAATCAGTTTTAACCAGTTTAAACCGGTTCAATCCGTTTTTTCCGGTTTAAACCGGTTTAAACCAGTTCATTCCGGTTTTATCCGGTTTAAACCGGTTCAATCTGGTTTAAACCGTTTCAATCTGGTTTTATCCGGTTTGAACCGGTTTAAACCGCTTCAATCCGGTTTTATCCGGTTTAAACCGGTTCTATCCGGTTCTATCCGGTTGAAACCGGTTTAAACCGGTTCAATCTGGTTTAATCCGGTTTAAACCGGTTTTAACCGATTCAATACGGTTTATCCAGTATAAACTGATTTAATCCGCTTCAATCCGGTTTTATCCAGGTTAAACTGATTTAAACCGGTTCAGTCCGGTTTTATCCAGTTTCAACCAGTTATATCCGGTTCTATCCGGTTTAAACCGGTTTAAACCGGTTTAATCCGGTTTTATCCGGCTTAAACCGGTTCAATCTGGTATTACCCGAATTAAACTGGTTCAATTTGGTTTTATCCCGTTTAAACCGTCTTTATCCGGTTTAAACCGGTATAAACCAGTTCAATCCGGTTTTATCCTGTTTAAACCGGTTTAAACCGGATCATTCCGGTTTTATCCGGTTTCAACCGGTTTTACCCAGTTCTATACGGTTTAAACCGGTTTAAACCTGTTCAATCCGATTTCATCCGGTTTAAACCAATTCAACCCAGTTTTATCCGGTTTAAACCGGTTTAAGCTGGTTCAATCCGGTTTTATCCGGTTTAAACCGGTTCAATCTTGTTTTATCCGGTTTAAACCGTTTGAAACCAGTTCAATCCGGTTTTGTCCGGTTTAGACCAGTTCAATCCGGTTTTATCCGGTTTAAACCGGTTCTATGCTGTTTATACCAATTTAAGCCTGTTCAATCGGGTTTTATCCAGTTTAGACCTGTTTAAGCCGGTTCATTCCGGTTTAATCCAGCTTAAACCGGTTTAAACCCTTTCAATCCGTATTTATCCGGTTTCAACCGGTTTACACCGGTTCAATCCGGTTTTATCCGGTTTATACCGTGTCTATCCGGTTCTATCCGTTTTAATCCGGTTTAAACCAGTTCATTCCGGTTTTATCCGGTTTCAACCGGTTTGAACCGGTTCAATCCGGTTTTATCCGGTTTCAACCGGTTTGATCCGGTTCAATCTGGTTTTATCCGGTTTAAACCGGATTAAGCCGGTTCAATCCGGTTTTATCCGGTTTAAACCGGTTCATTCCGGTTTTATCCGGTTAAAACCGGTTTGAAACGGTTCAATCCGGTTTTATCTGGTTTAAACCGGTTCAATCCTGTTTTATCCAGTTTAAACCGGTTCTATCCGGTTCTATCCGGTTGAAACCAGTTTAAACCAGTTCAATCCGGTTTTATCTGGTTTAAACCGGTTCAATCTGGTTTTATCCGTTTTAAACCGGTTTTATCCGGTTTAGACCAGTTTAAACCAGTTCAATCCGGTTTTAATCGGATTAAACCGGTTCAATCTGGTTTTATCCGTTTTAAACCGCTTTAAAACGGTTTAATCCGGTTTTATCTGGTTTAAACCAGTTTGAACCGTTTCAATCCGGTTTTATCCGGTTTAAACCGGTTTACACCGGTTCTATCCTGTTTTATCTAGTTTAAACCGGTTCTATCCGGATCTATCCTGTTAAAATCGGTTTAAATCGGTTCTATCCTGTTCTATCCTGTTTTAACCGGTTAAACCAGTTCAATCCTGTTTTATCCAGTTTAAACTGGTTCTATTCGTTTCCATGTGGTTTAAAAGGGTTTAAACTGGTTCAATCCGGTTTTATACGTTTTAAACCAGTTCAATCTGATTTTATCCGATTTAAACTGGTTCAATTTGGTTTTATCCGGTTTAAACCGGTTTGAACCGGTTCAATCCGGTTTTATCCGGTTTAAACCGGTTTAAACCATGTCAATCCGGTTTTATCCGGTTTAAACCTCTTCAATCCGGTTTTCTCCAGTTTAAACCGGTTTAAACCTTTTCAATACGTTTTTATCCGGTTTCAACCGGTTTACACCTGTTCAATCCGGTTTTATCCGGTTTATACCGTTTCTATCCAGTTCTATCCGTTTTAAACCGGTTTAAACCAGTTCATTCCGGTTTTATCCGGTTTAAACCGGTTTGAACCGGTTCAATCCGGTTTTATCCGGTTTAAACTGGTTTAAGCCGGTTCAATCCGGTTTTATCCGGTTTAAACCGGTTCAATCTGGTTTCATCCGGTTTAAACCAGTTTGAACCGGTTCAATCCGGTTTTATCCAGTTTAAACCGGTTCTATCCGGTTCTATCCGGTTGAAACCAGTTTAAACCGGTTCAATCCGGTTTTATCCAGTTTAAACCGGTTCTATCCGGTTTTATCCGGTTTAGACCAGTTTAACCCAGTTCAATCCGGTTTTAATCGGCTTAAACCGGTTCAATCTGGTTTTATCCAGTTTAAACCGCTTTAAAACGGTTTAATCCGGTTTTATCCCGTTTAAACCATTTTGAACCGGTTCAATCCGGTTTAAACCGGTTTAAGCCGGTTCAATCCGGTTTTATCCAGTTTAAACCGGTTCTATCCGGTTGAAACCAGTTTAAACCGGTTCAATCCGGTTTTATCCGGTTTAAACCGGTTAAATCCGGTTTTATCCGGTTTAAACCAGTTCATTCCGGTTTTATCCGGTTAAAACCGGTTTGAAACGGTTCAATCCGGTTTTATCCGGCTTAAACTGGTTCAGTCCGGTTTTATCCGATTTAAACCAGTTCATTCCGGTTTTATCCGGTTTAAACCGGTTCTATCCGGTTCTATCCGGTTGAAACCGGTTTAAACCGGTTCAATGCGGTTTTAAACGGTTTAAACCGGTTCTATCCGGTTCAATCTGGTTTAAACCGGTTTAAACCGGTTCTATCCGTTTTTATCCGGTTTAAACCGGTACAATCTGGTTTTATCCGGTTTAAACCGGTTTAAACCGGTTCAATCAGTTTTAACCAGTTTAAACCGGTTCAATCCGTTTTTTCCGGTTTAAACCGGTTTAAACCAGTTCATTCCGGTTTTATCCGGCGTAAACCGATTCAATCTGGTATTATCCGGATTAAACTGGTTCAATTTGGTTTTATCCCGTTTAGAACGGTTTTATCCGGTTTAAACCGGTATAAACCAGTTCAATCCGGTTTTATCCTGTTTAAACCGGTTTAAACCGGATCATTCCGGTTTTATCCGGTTTCAACCGGTTTTACCCAGTTCTATACGTTTTAAACCGGTTTAAACCTGTTCAATCCGATTTCATTCAGTTTAAACCAATTCAACCCAGTTTTATGCGGTTTAAACCAGTTTAAGCTGGTTCAATCCGGTTTTATCCGGTTTAAACCGGTTCAATCTTGTTTTATCCGGTTTAAACCGTTTGAAACCAGTTCAATCCGGTTTTGTCCGGGTTAGGCCAGTTCAATCCGGTTTTATCCGGTTTAAACCGGTTCTATGCTTTTTATACCAATTTAAGCCTGTTCAATCGGGATTTATCCAGTTTAGACCTGTTTAAGCCGGTTCATTCCGGTTTTATCCAGCTTGAACCGGTTTAAACCCTTTCAATCCGTTTTTATCCAGTTTCAACCGGTTTACACCGGTTCAATCCGGTTTTATCCAGTTTATACCGTTTCTATCCGGTTCTATCCGTTTTAAACCGGTTTAAACCAGTTCATTCCAGTTTTATCCGTTTTCAACCGGTTTGAACCGGTTCATTCCGGTTTCATCCGGTTTGAACCGGTTTAAACCGGTTCAATCCGGTTTTAAACGGTTTAAACCGGTTCTATCCGGTTCAATCTGGTTTAAACCGGTTTAAACCGGTTCTATCCGTTTTTATCCAGTTTAAACCGGTACAATCTGGTTTTATCCGGTTTAAACCAGTTTAAACCGGTTCAATCAGTTTTAACCAGTTTAAACCGGTTCAATCCGTTTTTTCCGGTTTAAACCGGTTTAAACCAGTTCATTCCGGTTTTATCCGGTTTTAACCGGTTCAATCCGGTTTAAACCGTTTCAAACTGGTTTTATCCGGTTTGAACCGGTTTAAACTGCTTCAATCCGGTTTTATCCGGTTTAAACCGGTTCTATCCGGTTCTATCCGGTTGAAACCGGTTTAAACCGGTTCAATCTGGTTTTATCCGGTTTAAACCGGTTTTAACCGATTCAATCCGGTTTATCCAGTATAAACTGATTTAATCCGCTTCAATCCGGTTTTATCCTGGTTAAACTGATTTAAACCGGTTCAGTCCGTTTTTATCCAGTTTCAACCAGTTATATCCGGTTCTATCCAGCTTAAACCGGTTTAAACCGGTTTAATCCGGTTTTATCCGGCTTAAACCGGTTCAATCTGGTATTATCCGGATTAAACTGGTTCAATTTGGTTTTATCCCGTTTAAACCGGTTTTATCCGGTTTAAACCGGTATAAACCAGTTCAATCCGGTTTTATCCTGTTTAAACCGGTTTAAACCGGATCATTCCGGTTTTATCCGGTTTCAACCGGTTTTACCCAGTTCTATACGGTTTAAACCGGTTTAAACCTGTTCAATCCGATTTCATTGGGTTTAAACCAATTCAACCCAGTTTTATCCGGTTTAAACCGGTTTAAGCTGGTTCAATCCGGTTTTATCCGGTTTAAACCGGTTCAATCTTGTTTTATCCGGTTTAAACCGTTTGAAACCAGTTCAATCCGGTTTTGTCCGGTTTAGACCAGTTCAATCCGGTTTTATCCGGTTTACACCGGTTCTGTGCTGTTTATACCAATTTAAGCCTGTTCAATCGGGTTTTATCCAGTTTAGACCTGTTTAAGCCGGTTCATTCCGGTTTTATCCAGCTTAAACCGGTTTAAACCCTTTCAATCCGTTTTTATCCGGTTTCAACCGGTTTACACCGGTTCAATCCAGTTTTATCCGGTTTATACCGTTTCTATCCGGTTCTATCCGTTTTAAACCGGTTTAAAAGAGTTCATTCCGGTTTTATCCGGATTCAACCGGTTTGAACCGGTTCAATCCGGTTTTATCCGGTTTCAACCGGTTAGAACCGGTTCAATCCGGTTTTATCCGGTTTAAACCGGTTTGAGCCGGTTCAATCCGGTTTTATCCGGTTTAAACCGGTTCAATCTGGTTTGATCCGGTTTAAACCAGTTTGAACCTGTTCAATCCGGTTTTATCCGGTTGAAACCGGTTTAAACTGGTTCAATCCGGTTTTATCCGGTTTAAACTGGTTCAATCCGGTTTTATCCTGTTTAAACCCGTTTAAACCGGTTCAATCCGGTTTTATCCGGTTTAAACGGGTTTAAACCGGTTCTATCCGGTTTTATCCGGTTTAAACCGGTTTAAACTTGTTCAATCCGGTTTTATCCGGTTTAAACCGGTTCTATCCGGTTTAAACCGGTTTCAACCGCTTCTATCCGGTTTAAACCGGTTTATACCGGTGCAATCCGGTTTTATCCGGTTTAAACGGGTTTAAACCGGTTCTATCCGGTTGAAACCGGTTTAAACAGCTTCAATCCGGTTTTATCCGGTTTAAACCGGTTTAAACCGGTTCAATCCGGTTTTATCCGTTTTATACCGTTTCTATCCAGTTCTATCCGTTTTAAACCGGTTTAAACCAGTTCACTCCGGTTTTATCCGGTTTAAACCGGTTTAAACCCTTTCAATCCGTTTTTATCCGGTTTCAACCGGTTTACACCTGTTCAATCCGGTTTTATCCGGTTTATACCGTTTCTATCCAGTTCTATCCGTTTTAAACAGGTTTGAAACGGTTCAATCCGGTTTTATCTGGTTTAAACCGGTTCAATCCTGTTTTATCCGGTTTAAACCGGTTCTATCCGGTTCTATCCGGTTGAAACCGGTTTAAACCGGTTCAATCTGGTTTTATCCGGTTTAAACCGGTTTTAACCGATTCAATCCGGTTTATCCAGTATAAACTGATTTAATCCGCTTCAATCCGGTTTTATCCTGGTTAAACTGATTTAAACCGGTTCAGTCCGTTTTTATCCAGTTTCAACCAGTTATATCCGGTTCTATCCAGCTTAAACCGGTTTAAACCGGTTTAATCCGGTTTTATCCGGCTTAAACCGGTTCAATCTGGTATTATCCGGATTAAACTGGTTCAATTTAGTTTTATCCCGTTTAAACCGGTTTTATCCGGTTTAAACCGGTATAAACCAGTTCAATCCGGTTTTATCCTGTTTAAACCGGTTTAAACCGGATCATTCCGGTTTTATCTGGTTTCAACCGGTTTTACCCAGTTCTATACGGTTTAAACCGGTTTAAACCTGTTCAATCCGATTTCATTGGGTTTAAACCAATTCAACCCAGTTTTATCCGGTTTAAACCGGTTTAAGCTGGTTCAATCCGGTTTTATCCGGTTTAAACCGGTTCAATCTTGTTTTATCCGGTTTAAACCGTTTGAAACCAGTTCAATCCGGTTTTGTCCGGTTTAGACCAGTTCAATCCGGTTTTATCCGGTTTACACCGGTTCTGTGCTGTTTATACCAATTTAAGCCTGTTCAATCGGGTTTTATCCAGTTTAGACCTGTTTAAGCCGGTTCATTCCGGTTTTATCCAGCTTAAACCGGTTTAAACCCTTTCAATCCGTTTTTATCCGGTTTCAACCGGTTTACACCGGTTCAATCCAGTTTTATCCGGTTTATACCGTTTCTATCCGGTTCTATCCGTTTTAAACCGGTTTAAACCAGTTCATTCCGGTTTTATCCGGATTCAACCGGTTTGAACCGGTTCAATCCGGTTTTATCCGGTTTCAACCGGTTTGAACCGGTTCAATCCGGTTTTATCCGGTTTAAACCGGTTTGAGCCGGTTCAATCCGGTTTTATCCGGTTTAAACCGGTTCAATCTGGTTTGATCCGGTTTAAACCAGTTTGAACCTGTTCAATCCGGTTTTATCCGGTTGAAACCGGTTTAAACTGGTTCAATCCGGTTTTATCCGGTTTAAACTGGTTCAATCCGGTTTTATCCTGTTTAAACCCGTTTAAACCGGTTCAATCCGGTTTTATCCGGTTTAAACGGGTTTAAACCGGTTCTATCCGGTTTTATCCGGTTTAAACCGGTTTAAACTTGTTCAATCCGGTTTTATCCGGTTTAAACCGGTTCTATCCGGTTTAAACCGGTTTCAACCGCTTCTATCCGGTTTAAACCGGTTTAAACCGGTGCAATCCGGTTTTATCCGGTTTAAACGGGTTTAAACCGGTTCTATCCGGTTGAAACCGGTTTAAACAGCTTCAATCCGGTTTTATCCGGTTTAAACCGGTTTAAACCGGTTCAATCCGGTTTTATCCGGTTTAAACCGGTTTAAACCGGTTCAATCCGGTTTTATCCGTTTTATACCGTTTCTATCCAGTTCTATCCGTTTTAAACCGGTTTAAACCAGTTCACTCCGGTTTTATCCGGTTTAAACCGGTTTAAACCCTTTCAATCCGTTTTTATCCGGTTTCAACCAGTTTACACCTGTTCAATCCGGTTTTATCCGGTTTATACCGTTTCTATCCAGTTCTATCCGTTTTAAACAGGTTTGAAACGGTTCAATCCGGTTTTATATGGTTTAAACCGGTTCAATCCTGTTTTATCCAGTTTAAACCGGTTCTATCCGGTTCTATCCTGTTGAAACTAGTTTAAACCAGTTCAATCCGGTTTTATCTGGTTTAAACCGGTTCAATCTGGTTTTATCCGGTTTAAACCGGTTTTATCCGGTTTAGCCCAGTTTAAACCAGTTCAATCCGGTTTTAATCGGATTAAACCGGTTCAATCTGGTTTTATCCGTTTTAAACCGCTTTAAAACGGTTTAATTCGGTTTTATCCGGTTTAAACCAGTTTGAACCGTTTCAATCCGATTTTATCCGGTTTAAACCGGTTTAAACCGGTTTTATCCAGTTTTATCTAGTTTAAACCGGTTCTATCCGGTTCTATCCTGTTTAAATTGGTTTAAACCGGTTCTATCCTGTTCTATCCTGTTTTAACCGGTTAAACCAGTTCAATCCGGTTTTATCCAGTTTAAACTGGTTCTATTCATTTCCATCTGGTTTAAAAGGGTTTAAACTGGTTCAATCCGGTTTTATACGTTTTAAACCAGTTCAATCTGATTTTATCCGATTTAAACTGGTTCAATTTGGTTTTATCCGGTTTAAACCGGTTTGAACCGGTTCAATCCGGTTTTATCCGGTTTAAACCGGTTTAAACCAGGTCAATCCGGTATTATCCGGTTTAAACCTCTTCAATCCGGTTTTCTCCAGTTTAAACCGGTTTAAACCCTTTCAATCCGTTTTTATCCGGTTTCAACCGGTTTACACCTGTTCAATCCGGTTTTATCCGGTTTATACCGTTTCTATCCAGTTCTATCCGTTTTAAACCGGTTTAAACCAGTTCATTCCGGTTTTATCCGGTTTAAACCGGTTTGAACCGGTTCAATCCGGTTTTATCCGGTTTAATCCGGTTTAAGCCGGTTCAATCCGGTTTTATCCGGTTTAAACCGGTTCAATCTGGTTTCATCCGGTTTAAACCAGTTTGAACCGGTTCAATCCGGTTTTATCCAGTTTAAAGCGGTTCTATCCGGTTCTATCCGGTTGAAACCAGTTTAAACCGGTTCAATCCGGTTTTATCCGGTTTAAACCGGTTCAATCCGGTTTAAACCGGTTTAAGCCGGTTCAATTCGGTTTTATCCAGTTTAAACCGGTTCTATCCGGTTCTATCCGTTTGAAACCAGTTTAAACCGGTTCAATCCGGTTTTATCCGGTTTAAACCGGTTCAATCCGGTTTTATCCGGTTTAAACCAGTTCATTCCAGTTTTATCCGGTTAAAACCGGTTTGAAACGGTTCAATCCGGTTTTATCTGGCTTAAACTGGTTCAGTCCGGTTTTATCCGATTTAAACCAGTTCATTCCGGTTTTATCCGGTTTAAACTGGTTTGAACCGTTTAAATCCGGTTTTATCCGGTTTAAACCAGTTCACTCCGGTTTTATCCGGTTTAAACCGGTTTGTACCGGTTCAATCCGGTTTTATCCGCTTTAAACCGGTTTAAGCTGGTTCAATCCGGTTTTATCCAGTTTAAACCGGTTCTATCCGGTTCTATCCGGTTGAAACCGGTTTAAACCAGTTCAATCCGGTTTTATCCGGTTTAAACTGGTTCAGTCCGGTTTTATCCGGTTTAAACCAGTTCATTCCGGTTTTATCCGGTTTAAACCGGTTCACTCCAGTTTTATCTGGTTTAAACTGGTTTGTACCGGTTCAATCTGGTTTTATCCGGCTTAAACCGGTTTGTACCGGTTCAATCCGGTTTTATCCGGTTTAAACCGGTTTAAGCTGGTTCAATCCGGTTTTATCCAGTTTAAACCGGTTCAATCTGGTTTTATCCGGTTTAAACCGGTTCTATCCGGTTCTATCCGGTTGAAACCAGTTTAAACCGGTTCAATCCGGTTTTATCCGGTTTAAACCGGTTTTATCCGGTTTAGACCAGTTTAAACCAGTTCAATCCGGTTTTAATCGGTTTAAACCGGTTCAATCTGGTTTTATCCAGTTTAAACCGCTTTAAAACGGTTTAATCCGGTTTTTTCCCATTTAAACCAGTTTGAACTGGTTCAATCTGGTTTAAACCGGTTTTAGCCGGTTCAATCCGGTTTTATCCAGTTTAAACCGGTTCTATCCGGTTCTATCCGGTTGAAAGCAGTTTAAACCGGTTCAATCTGATTTTATCCAGTTTAAACCAGTTCTATCCGGTTTAAACCAGTTTAATCCAGTTCAATCCTGTTTTATCCGTTTTATACTGGTCCTATCGGGTTTAAACAGGTTTAGGCCGGTTCATTCCGGTTTTATCAGTTTTAAACCGGTTTAAACTGCTTCAATCCGTTTATATCCGGTTTAAACCGGTAACAACCGGTTCAATCCGGTTTTCTCCGGTTTAAACCGTTTTAAGCCGGTTCCATCCTGTTTTCTCCGGTTTTAACCGGCTTTAACCAGTTCAATCCGCTTTTATCCAGTTTAAACCGGTTCTATCTGGTTCTATCCGGTTGAAACAGGTTTAAACCGGTTCAATCCGGTTTTCTACGGTTTAAACCGGTTCATTCCGGTTTCATCCGTTTTGAACCGGTTTAAACCGGTTTAAACCAGTTCAATCCGGTTTTAAACGGTTTAAAAAGGTTCTATCCAGTTCAATCTGGTTTAAACTGGTTTAAACCGGTTCTATCCGTTTTTATACGGTTTAAACCGGTACAATCCGGTTTTCTCCGGTTTAAACCGGTTTAAGCCGGTTCCATCCTGTTTTCTCCGGTTTTAACCGGCTTTAACCAGTTCAATCCGCTTTTATCCAGTTTAAACCGGTTCTTTCTGGTTCTATCCGGTTGAAACCGGTTTAAACCGGTTCAATCCGGTTTTAAACGGTTTAAACCAGTTCTATCCGGTTCAATCCGGTTTAAACCGGTTTAAACTGGTTCTATCCGTCTTTATCCGGTTTAAACCGGTACAATCTGGTTTTATCCAGTTTAAACCGGTTTAAAACGGTTCAATCAGTTTTAACCAGTTTAAACCGGTTCAATCCGTTTTTTCCGGTTTAAACCGGTTTAAACCAGTTCATTCCGGTTTTATCCGGTTTAAACCGGTTCAATCCGGTTTAAACCGTTTCAATCTGGTTTTATCCGTTTTGAACCGATTTAAACCGCTTCAATCCGGTTTTATCCGGTTTAAACCGGTTCTATCCGGTTCTATCCAGTTGAAACCGGTTTAAACCGGTTCAATCTGGTTTTATCCGGTTTAAACCGGTTTTAACCGATTCAATCCGGTTTATCCAGTATAAACTGATTTAATCCGCTTCAATCCGGTTTTATCCAGGTTAAACTGATTTAAACCGGTTCAGTCCGGTTTTATCCAGTTTCAACCAGTTATATCCGGTTCTATCCGGTTTAAACCGGTTTAAACCGGTTTAATCCGGTTTTATCCGGCTTAAACCGATTCAATCTGGTATTATCCGGATTAAACTGGTTCAATTTGGTTTTATCCCGTTTAAAACGGTTTTATCCGGTTTAAACCGGTATAAACCAGTTCAATCCGGTTTTATCCTGTTTAAACTGGTTTAAACCGGATCATTCCGGTTTTATCCGGTTTCAACTGGTTTTACCCAGTTCTATACGGTTTAAACCGGTTTAAACCTGTTCAATCCGATTTCATTCGGTTTAAACCAATTCAACCCAGTTTTATCCGGTTTAAACCAGTTTAAGCTGGTTCAATCCGGTTTTATCCGGTTTAAACCGGTTTAAGCCGGTTCCTTCCTGTTTTCTCCGGTTTTAACCGGCTTTAACCAGTTCAATCCGCTTTTATCCAGTTTAAACTGGTTCTATCTGGTTCTATCCGGTTGAAACAGGTTAAACCGGTTCAATCCGGTTTTCTACGCTTTAAACCGGTTCATTCCGGTTTCATCCGGTTTGAACCGGTTTAAACCGGTTTAAACCAGTTCAATCCGGTTATAAACGGTTTAAACCGGTTCTATCCAGTTCAATCTGGTTTAAACTGATTTAAACCGGTTCTATCCGGTTTTATCCGGTTTAAACCGGTACAATCCGGTTTTCTCCGGTTT
Organism: Cynocephalus volans; assembly: GCF_027409185.1. Classification (NCBI taxonomy): domain Eukaryota; kingdom Metazoa; phylum Chordata; class Mammalia; order Dermoptera; family Cynocephalidae; genus Cynocephalus; species Cynocephalus volans. The sequence goes on along the minus strand of NW_026902369.1, from coordinate 16,401 downwards.
AAACCGGTTTAAGCCGGTTCCATCCTGTTTTCTCCGGTTTTAACCGGCTTTAACCAGTTCAATCCGCTTTTATCCAGTTTAAACCAGTTCTATCTTGTTCTATCCGGTTGAAACCGGTTTAAACCGGTTCAATCAGTTTTAACCAGTTTAAACCGGTTCAATCCGTTTTTTCCGGTTTAAACCGGTTTAAACCAGTTCATTCCGGTTTTATCCGGTTTAAACCGGTTCAATCTGGTTTAAACCGTTTCAATCTGGTTTTATCCGGTTTGAACCGGTTTAAACCGCTTCAATCCGGTTTTATCCGGTTTAAACCGGTTCTATCCGGTTCTATCCGGTTGAAACCGGTTTAAACCGGTTCAATCTGGTTTAATCCGGTTTAAACCGGTTTTAACCGATTCAATACGGTTTATCCAGTATAAACTGATTTAATCCGCTTCAATCCGGTTTTATCCAGGTTAAACTGATTTAAACCGGTTCAGTCCGGTTTTATCCAGTTTCAACCAGTTATATCCGGTTCTATCCGGTTTAAACCGGTTTAAACCGGTTTAATCCGGTTTTATCCGGCTTAAACCGGTTCAATCTGGTATTACCCGAATTAAACTGGTTCAATTTGGTTTTATCCCGTTTAAACCGTCTTTATCCGGTTTAAACCGGTATAAACCAGTTCAATCCGGTTTTATCCTGTTTAAACCGGTTTAAACCGGATCATTCCGGTTTTATCCGGTTTCAACCGGTTTTACCCAGTTCTATACGGTTTAAACCGGTTTAAACCTGTTCAATCCGATTTCATCCGGTTTAAACCAATTCAACCCAGTTTTATCCGGTTTAAACCGGTTTAAGCTGGTTCAATCCGGTTTTATCCGGTTTAAACCGGTTCAATCTTGTTTTATCCGGTTTAAACCGTTTGAAACCAGTTCAATCCGGTTTTGTCCGGTTTAGACCAGTTCAATCCGGTTTTATCCGGTTTAAACCGGTTCTATGCTGTTTATACCAATTTAAGCCTGTTCAATCGGGTTTTATCCAGTTTAGACCTGTTTAAGCCGGTTCATTCCGGTTTAATCCAGCTTAAACCGGTTTAAACCCTTTCAATCCGTTTTTATCCGGTTTCAACCGGTTTACACCGGTTCAATCCGGTTTTATCCGGTTTATACCGTGTCTATCCGGTTCTATCCGTTTTAATCCGGTTTAAACCAGTTCATTCCGGTTTTATCCGGTTTCAACCGGTTTGAACCGGTTCAATCCGGTTTTATCCGGTTTCAACCGGTTTGAACCGGTTCAATCTGGTTTTATCCGGTTTAAACCGGATTAAGCCGGTTCAATCCGGTTTTATCCGGTTTAAACCGGTTCATTCCGGTTTTATCCGGTTAAAACCGGTTTGAAACGGTTCAATCCGGTTTTATCTGGTTTAAACCGGTTCAATCCTGTTTTATCCAGTTTAAACCGGTTCTATCCGGTTCTATCCGGTTGAAACCAGTTTAAACCAGTTCAATCCGGTTTTATCTGGTTTAAACCGGTTCAATCTGGTTTTATCCGTTTTAAACCGGTTTTATCCGGTTTAGACCAGTTTAAACCAGTTCAATCCGGTTTTAATCGGATTAAACCGGTTCAATCTGGTTTTATCCGTTTTAAACCGCTTTAAAACGGTTTAATCCGGTTTTATCTGGTTTAAACCAGTTTGAACCGTTTCAATCCGGTTTTATCCGGTTTAAACCGGTTTACACCGGTTCTATCCTGTTTTATCTAGTTTAAACCGGTTCTATCCGGATCTATCCTGTTAAAATCGGTTTAAATCGGTTCTATCCTGTTCTATCCTGTTTTAACCGGTTAAACCAGTTCAATCCTGTTTTATCCAGTTTAAACTGGTTCTATTCGTTTCCATGTGGTTTAAAAGGGTTTAAACTGGTTCAATCTGGTTTTATACGTTTTAAACCAGTTCAATCTGATTTTATCCGATTTAAACTGGTTCAATTTGGTTTTATCCGGTTTAAACCGGTTTGAACCGGTTCAATCCGGTTTTATCCGGTTTAAACCGGTTTAAACCATGTCAATCCGGTTTTATCCAGTTTAAACCTCTTCAATCCGGTTTTCTCCAGTTTAAACCGGTTTAAACCTTTTCAATACGTTTTTATCCGGTTTCAACCGGTTTACACCTGTTCAATCCGGTTTTATCCGGTTTATACCGTTTCTATCCAGTTCTATCCGTTTTAAACCGGTTTAAACCAGTTCATTCCGGTTTTATCCGGTTTAAACCGGTTTGAACCGGTTCAATCCGGTTTTATCCGGTTTAAACTGGTTTAAGCCGGTTCAATCCGGTTTTATCCGGTTTAAACCGGTTCAATCTGGTTTCATCCGGTTTAAACCAGTTTGAACCGGTTCAATCCGGTTTTATCCAGTTTAAACCGGTTCTATCCGGTTCTATCCGGTTGAAACCAGTTTAAACCGGTTCAATCCGGTTTTATCCAGTTTAAACCGGTTCTATCCGGTTTTATCCGGTTTAGACCAGTTTAACCCAGTTCAATCCGGTTTTAATCGGCTTAAACCGGTTCAATCTGGTTTTATCCAGTTTAAACCGCTTTAAAACGGTTTAATCCGGTTTTATCCCGTTTAAACCATTTTGAACCGGTTCAATCCGGTTTAAACCGGTTTAAGCCGGTTCAATCCGGTTTTATCCAGTTTAAACCGGTTCTATCCGGTTGAAACCAGTTTAAACCGGTTCAATCCGGTTTTATCCGGTTTAAACCGGTTAAATCCGGTTTTATCCGGTTTAAACCAGTTCATTCCGGTTTTATCCGGTTAAAACCGGTTTGAAACGGTTCAATCCGGTTTTATCCGGCTTAAACTGGTTCAGTCCGGTTTTATCCGATTTAAACCAGTTCATTCCGGTTTTATCCGGTTTAAACCGGTTCTATCCGGTTCTATCCGGTTGAAACCGGTTTAAACCGGTTCAATGCGGTTTTAAACGGTTTAAACCGGTTCTATCCGGTTCAATCTGGTTTAAACCGGTTTAAACCGGTTCTATCCGTTTTTATCCGGTTTAAACCGGTACAATCTGGTTTTATCCGGTTTAAACCGGTTTAAACCGGTTCAATTAGTTTTAACCAGTTTAAACCGGTTCAATCCGTTTTTTCCGGTTTAAACCGGTTTAAACCAGTTCATTCCGGTTTTATCCGGCGTAAACCGATTCAATCTGGTATTATCCGGATTAAACTGGTTCAATTTGGTTTTATCCCGTTTAGAACGGTTTTATCCGGTTTAAACCGGTATAAACCAGTTCAATCCGGTTTTATCCTGTTTAAACCGGTTTAAACCGGATCATTCCGGTTTTATCCGGTTTCAACCGGTTTTACCCAGTTCTATACGTTTTAAACCGGTTTAAACCTGTTCAATCCGATTTCATTCAGTTTAAACCAATTCAACCCAGTTTTATGCGGTTTAAACCAGTTTAAGCTGGTTCAATCCGGTTTTATCTGGTTTAAACCGGTTCAATCTTGTTTTATCCGGTTTAAACCGTTTGAAACCAGTTCAATCCGGTTTTGTCCGGGTTAAGCCAGTTCAATCCGGTTTTATCCGGTTTAAACCGGTTCAATCTTGTTTTATCCGGTTTAAACCGTTTGAAACCAGTTCAATCCGGTTTTGTCCGGTTTAGACCAGTTCAATCCGGTTTTATCCGGTTTACACCGGTTCTGTGCTGTTTATACCAATTTAAGCCTGTTCAATCGGGTTTTATCCAGTTTAGACCTGTTTAAGCCGGTTCATTCCGGTTTTATCCAGCTTAAACCGGTTTAAACCCTTTCAATCCGTTTTTATCCGGTTTCAACCGGTTTACACCGGTTCAATCCAGTTTTATCCGGTTTATACCGTTTCTATCCGGTTCTATCCGTTTTAAACCGGTTTAAAAGAGTTCATTCCGGTTTTATCCGGATTCAACCGGTTTGAACCGGTTCAATCCGGTTTTATCCGGTTTCAACCGGTTAGAACCGGTTCAATCCGGTTTTATCCGGTTTAAACCGGTTTGAGCCGGTTCAATCCGGTTTTAACCGGTTTAAACCGGTTCAATCTGGTTTGATCCGGTTTAAACCAGTTTGAACCTGTTCAATCCGGTTTTATCCGGTTGAAACCGGTTTAAACTGGTTCAATCCGGTTTTATCCGGTTTAAACTGGTTCAATCCGGTTTTATCCTGTTTAAACCCGTTTAAACCGGTTCAATCCGGTTTTATCCGGTTTAAACGGGTTTAAACCGGTTCTATCCGGTTTTATCCGGTTTAAACCGGTTTAAACTTGTTCAATCCGGTTTTATCCGGTTTAAACCGGTTCTATCCGGTTTAAACCGGTTTCAACCGCTTCTATCCGGTTTAAACCGGTTTATACCGGTGCAATCCGGTTTTATCCGGTTTAAACGGGTTTAAACCGGTTCTATCCGGTTGAAACCGGTTTAAACAGCTTCAATCCGGTTTTATCCGGTTTAAACCGGTTTAAACCGGTTCAATCCGGTTTTATCCGTTTTATACCGTTTCTATCCAGTTCTATCCGTTTTAAACCGGTTTAAACCAGTTCACTCCGGTTTTATCCGGTTTAAACCGGTTTAAACCCTTTCAATCCGTTTTTATCCGGTTTCAACCGGTTTACACCTGTTCAATCCGGTTTTATCCGGTTTATACCGTTTCTATCCAGTTCTATCCGTTTTAAACAGGTTTGAAACGGTTCAATCCGGTTTTATCTGGTTTAAACCGGTTCAATCCTGTTTTATCCGGTTTAAACCGGTTCTATCCGGTTCTATCCGGTTGAAACCGGTTTAAACCGGTTCAATCTGGTTTTATCCGGTTTAAACCGGTTTTAACCGATTCAATCCGGTTTATCCAGTATAAACTGATTTAATCCGCTTCAATCCGGTTTTATCCTGGTTAAACTGATTTAAACCGGTTCAGTCCGTTTTTATCCAGTTTCAACCAGTTATATCCGGTTCTATCCAGCTTAAACCGGTTTAAACCGGTTTAATCCGGTTTTATCCGGCTTAAACCGGTTCAATCTGGTATTATCCGGATTAAACTGGTTCAATTTAGTTTTATCCCGTTTAAACCGGTTTTATCCGGTTTAAACCGGTATAAACCAGTTCAATCCGGTTTTATCCTGTTTAAACCGGTTTAAACCGGATCATTCCGGTTTTATCCGGTTTCAACCGGTTTTACCCAGTTCTATACGGTTTAAACCGGTTTAAACCTGTTCAATCCGATTTCATTGGGTTTAAACCAATTCAACCCAGTTTTATCCGGTTTAAACCGGTTTAAGCTGGTTCAATCCGGTTTTATCCGGTTTAAACCGGTTCAATCTTGTTTTATCCGGTTTAAACCGTTTGAAACCAGTTCAATCCGGTTTTGTCCGGTTTAGACCAGTTCAATCCGGTTTTATCCGGTTTACACCGGTTCTGTGCTGTTTATACCAATTTAAGCCTGTTCAATCGGGTTTTATCCAGTTTAGACCTGTTTAAGCCGGTTCATTCCGGTTTTATCCAGCTTAAACCGGTTTAAACCCTTTCAATCCGTTTTTATCCGGTTTCAACCGGTTTACACGGGTTCAATCCAGTTTTATCCGGTTTATACCGTTTCTATCCGGTTCTATCCGTTTTAAACCGGTTTAAAAGAGTTCATTCCGGTTTTATCCGGATTCAACCGGTTTGAACCGGTTCAATCCGGTTTTATCCGGTTTCAACCGGTTAGAACCGGTTCAATCCGGTTTTATCCGGTTTAAACCGGTTTGAGCCGGTTCAATCCGGTTTTATCCGGTTTAAACCGGTTCAATCTGGTTTGATCCGGTTTAAACCAGTTTGAACCTGTTCAATCCGGTTTTATCCGGTTGAAACCGGTTTAAACTGGTTCAATCCGGTTTTATCCGGTTTAAACTGGTTCAATCCGGTTTTATCCTGTTTAAACCCGTTTAAACCGGTTCAATCCGGTTTTATCCGGTTTAAACCGGTTTAAACTTGTTCAATCCGGTTTTATCTGGTTTAAACCGGTTCAATCTGGTTTTATCCGGTTTAAACCGGTTTAAACTTGTTCAATCCGGTTTTATCTGGTTTAAACCGGTTCAATCTGGTTTTATCCGGTTTAAACCGGTTTTATCCGGTTTAGCCCAGTTTAAACCAGTTCAATCCGGTTTTAATCGGATTAAACCGGTTCAATCTGGTTTTATCCGTTTTAAACCGCTTTAAAACGGTTTAATTCGGTTTTATCCGGTTTAAACCAGTTTGAACCGTTTCAATCCGATTTTATCCGGTTTAAACCGGTTTAAACCGGTTTTATCCAGTTTTATCTAGTTTAAACCGGTTCTATCCGGTTCTATCCTGTTTAAATTGGTTTAAACCGGTTCTATCCTGTTCTATCCTGTTTTAACCGGTTAAACCAGTTCAATCCGGTTTTATCCAGTTTAAACTGGTTCTATTCATTTCCATCTGGTTTAAAAGGGTTTAAACTGGTTCAATCCGGTTTTATACGTTTTAAACCAGTTCAATCTGATTTTATCCGATTTAAACTGGTTCAATTTGGTTTTATCCGGTTTAAACCGGTTTGAACCGGTTCATTCCGGTTTTATCCGGTTTAAACCGGTTTAAACCAGGTCAATCCGGTATTATCCGGTTTAAACCTCTTCAATCCGGTTTTCTCCAGTTTAAACCGGTTTAAACCCTTTCAATCCGTTTTTATCCGGTTTCAACCGGTTTACACCTGTTCAATCCGGTTTTATCCGGTTTATACCGTTTCTATCCAGTTCTATCCGTTTTAAACCGGTTTAAACCAGTTCATTCCGGTTTTATCCGGTTTAAACCGGTTTGAACCGGTTCAATCCGGTTTTATCCGGTTTAATCCGGTTTAAGCCGGTTCAATCCGGTTTTATCCGGTTTAAACCGGTTCAATCTGGTTTCATCCGGTTTAAACCAGTTTGAACCGGTTCAATCCGGTTTTATCCAGTTTAAAGCGGTTCTATCCGGTTCTATCCGGTTGAAACCAGTTTAAACCGGTTCAATCCGGTTTTATCCGGTTTAAACCGGTTCAATCCGGTTTAAACCGGTTTAAGCCGGTTCAATCCGGTTTTATCCAGTTTAAACCGGTTCTATCCGGTTCTATCCGTTTGAAACCAGTTTAAACCGGTTCAATCCGGTTTTATCCGGTTTAAACCGGTTCAATCCGGTTTTATCCGGTTTAAACCAGTTCATTCCAGTTTTATCCGGTTAAAACCGGTTTGAAACGGTTCAATCCGGTTTTATCTGGCTTAAACTGGTTCAGTCCGGTTTTATCCGATTTAAACCAGTTCATTCCGGTTTTATCCGGTTTAAACTGGTTTGAACCGTTTAAATCCGGTTTTATCCGGTTTAAACCAGTTCACTCCGGTTTTATCCGGTTTAAACCGGTTTGTACCGGTTCAATCCGGTTTTATCCGCTTTAAACCGGTTTAAGCTGGTTCAATCCGGTTTTATCCAGTTTAAACCGGTTCTATCCGGTTCTATCCGGTTGAAACCGGTTTAAACCAGTTCAATCCGGTTTTATCCGGTTTAAACTGGTTCAGTCCGGTTTTATCCGGTTTAAACCAGTTCATTCCGGTTTTATCCGGTTTAAACCGGTTCACTCCAGTTTTATCCGGTTTAAACTGGTTTGTACCGGTTCAATCTGGTTTTATCCGGCTTAAACCGGTTTGTACCGGTTCAATCCGGTTTTATCCGGTTTAAACCGGTTTAAGCTGGTTCAATCCGGTTTTATCCAGTTTAAACCGGTTCAATCCGGTTTTATCCGGTTTTAAACCGGTTCTATCCGGTTCTATCCGGTTGAAACCAGTTTAAACCGGTTCAATCCGGTTTTATCCGGTTTAAACCGGTTTTATCCGGTTTAGACCAGTTTAAACCAGTTCAATCCGGTTTTAATCGGTTTAAACCGGTTCAATCTGGTTTTATCCAGTTTAAACCGCTTTAAAACGGTTTAATCCGGTTTTTTCCCATTTAAACCAGTTTGAACTGGTTCAATCTGGTTTAAACCGGTTTTAGCCGGTTCAATCCGGTTTTATCCAGTTTAAACCGGTTCTATCCGGTTCTATCCGGTTGAAAGCAGTTTAAACCGGTTCAATCTGATTTTATCCAGTTTAAACCAGTTCTATCCGGTTTAAACCAGTTTAATCCAGTTCAATCCGGTTTTATCCGTTTTATACTGGTCCTATCGGGTTTAAACAGGTTTAGGCCGGTTCATTCCGGTTTTATCAGTTTTAAATCGGTTTAAACTGCTTCAATCCGTTTATATCCGGTTTAAACCGGTAACAACCGGTTCAATCCGGTTTTCTCCGGTTTAAACCGTTTTAAGCCGGTTCCATCCTGTTTGAACCGGTTTAAACCGGTTTAAACCAGTTCAATCCGGTTTTAAACGGTTTAAAAAGGTTCTATCCAGTTCAATCTGGTTTAAACTGGTTTAAACCGGTTCTATCCGTTTTTATACGGTTTAAACCGGTACAATCCGGTTTTCTCCGGTTTAAACCGGTTTAAGCCGGTTCCATCCTGTTTTCTCCGGTTTTAACCGGCTTTAACCAGTTCAATCCGCTTTTATCCAGTTTAAACCGGTTCTTTCTGGTTCTATCCGGTTGAAACCGGTTTAAACCGGTTCAATCCGGTTTTAAACGGTTTAAACCAGTTCTATCCGGTTCAATCCGGTTTAAACCGGTTTAAACTGGTTCTATCCGTCTTTATCCGGTTTAAACCGGTACAATCTGGTTTTATCCAGTTTAAACCGGTTTAAAACGGTTCAATCAGTTTTAACCAGTTTAAACCGGTTCAATCCGTTTTTTCCGGTTTAAACCGGTTTAAACCAGTTCATTCCGGTTTTATCCGGTTTAAACCGGTTCAATCCGGTTTAAACCGTTTCAATCTGGTTTTATCCGTTTTGAACCGATTTAAACCGCTTCAATCCGGTTTTATCCGGTTTAAACCGGTTCTATCCGGTTCTATCCAGTTGAAACCGGTTTAAACCGGTTCAATCTGGTTTTATCCGGTTTAAACCGGTTTTAACCGATTCAATCCGGTTTATCCAGTATAAACTGATTTAATCCGCTTCAATCCGGTTTTATCCAGGTTAAACTGATTTAAACCGGTTCAGTCCGGTTTTATCCAGTTTCAACCAGTTATATCCGGTTCTATCCGGTTTAAACCGGTTTAAACCGGTTTAATCCGGTTTTATCCGGCTTAAACCGATTCAATCTGGTATTATCCGGATTAAACTGGTTCAATTTGGTTTTATCCCGTTTAAAACGGTTTTATCCGGTTTAAACCGGTATAAACCAGTTCAATCCGGTTTTATCCTGTTTAAACTGGTTTAAACCGGATCATTCCGGTTTTATCCGGTTTCAACTGGTTTTACCCAGTTCTATACGGTTTAAACCGGTTTAAACCTGTTCAATCCGATTTCATTCGGTTTAAACCAATTCAACCCAGTTTTATCCGGTTTAAACCAGTTTAAGCTGGTTCAATCCGGTTTTATCCGGTTTAAACCGGTTCGATCTTGTTTTATCCGGTTTAAACCGTTTGAAACCAGTTCAATCCGGTTTTGTCCGGGTTAGACCAGTTCAATCCGGTTTTTATCCGGTTTAAACCGGTTCAATCTGGTTTGATCCGGTTTAAAACAGTTTGAACCTGTTCAATCCTGTTTTATCCGGTTTAAACGGGTTCTATCCGTTTCTATCCGGTTGAAACCGGTTTAAACAGCTTCAATCCGGTTTTATCCGGTTTAAAACCGGTTCAATCCGGTTTTATCCGGTTTATACCGTTTTTATCCAGTTCTATCCGTTTCAAACCGGTTTAAACCAGTTCATTCCGGTTTTATCCGGTTTAAACCGGTTTAAACCCTTTCAATCCGTTTTTATCCGGTTTCACCGGTTTACACCTGTTCAATCCGGTTTTATCCGGTTTATACCGTTTCTATCCAGTTCTATCCGTTTTAATCCGGTTTAAACCAGTTCATTCCGGTTTTATCCGGTTTAAACCGGTTTGAACCGGTTCAATCTGGTTTTATCCGGTTTAAACCGGTTTAAGCCGGTTCAATCCGGTTTTATCCTGTTTAAAACGATTCAATCTGGTTTCATCCGGTTTAAACCAGTTTGAACCGGTTCAATGCGGTTTTATCCGGTTTAAACCGGTTTAAGCCGGTTCAATCCGGTTTTATCCAGTTTAAACCGGTTCTATCCGGTTGAAACCAGTTTAAACCGGTTCAATCCGGTTTTATCCGGTTTAAACTGGTTTTATCCGGTTTAGACCAGTTTAAACCAGTTCAATCCGGTTTTCATCAGCTTAAACCGGTTCAATCTGGTTTTATCCAGTTTAAACCGCTTTAAAACGGTTTAATCCGGTTTTATCCCGTTTAAACCATTTTGAACCGGTTCAATCCGGTTTAAACCGGTTTAAGCAGGTTCAATCCGGTTTTATCCAGTTTAAACCGTTTCTATCCGGTTCTATCCGGTTGAAACCAGTTTAAACCGGTTCAATCCGGTTTTATCCAGTTTAAACCGGTTCTATCCGGTTCTATCCGGTTGAAACCAGTTTAAAACCGGTTCAATCGGTTTTATCCAGTTTAAACCAGTTCTATCCGTTTTAAACCAGTTTAATCCAGTTCAATCCGGTTTTATCCGGTTTATACCGGTCCTATCGGGTTTAAACAGGTTTAGGCCGGTTCATTCCGGTTTTATCAGTTTTAAACCGGTTTAAACTGCTTCAATCCGTTTATATCCGGTTTAAACCGGTTACAACCGGTTCATTCCGGTTTTCTCCGGTTTAAACCGGTTTAAGCCGGTTCCATCCTGTTTTCTCCGGTTTTAACCGGCTTTAACCAGTTCAATCCGCTTTTATACAGTTTAAACCGGTTCTATCTGGTTCTTTCCGGTTGAAACCGGTTTAAACCGTTTCAATCCGGTTTTATACGGTTTAAACCGGTTCATTCCGGTTTCATCCGGTTTGAACCGGTTTTAAACCGGTTTAATCCAGTTCAATCCGGTTTTAAACGGTTTAAACCGGTTCTATCCGGTTCAATCTGGTTTAAAACCGGTTTAAACTGGTTCTATCCGTTTTTATCCGGTTTAAACCGGTACAATCTGGTTTTATCCGGTTTAAACCGGTTTAAACCGGTTCAATCAGTTTTAACCAGTTTAAACTGGTTCAATCCGTTTTTTCCGGTTTAAACCGGTTTAAACCAGTTCATTCCGGTTTTATCCGGTTTAAAACCGGTTCAATCCGGTTTAAACCGTTTCAATCTGGTTTTATCCGGTTTGAACCGGTTTAAACCGCTTCAATCCGGTTTTATCCGGTTTAAACCGGTTCTATCCGGTTCTATCCGGTTGAAACCGGTTTAAACCGGTTCAATCTGGTTTTATCCGGTTTAAACCGGTTTTAACCGATTCAATCCGGTTTATCCAGTATAAACTGATTTAATCCGCTTCAATCCGGTTTTATCCAGTTTTAAACCAGTTCAATCCGGTTTTATCCTGTTTAAACCGGTTTAAACCGGATCATTCCGGTTTTATCCGGTTTCAACCGGTTTTACCCAGTTCTATACGGTTTAAACCGGTTTAAACCTGTTCAATCCGATTTCATCTGGTTTAAAACAATTCAACCCAGTTTTATCCGGTTTAAACCGGTTCAATCTTGTTTTATCCGGTTTTATCCGGTTTAAACCGGTTCAATCTTGTTTTATCCGGTTTAAACCGTTTGAAACCAGTTCAATCCGGTTTTGTCCGGTTTAGACCAGTTCAATCCGGTTTTATCCGGTTTAAACCGGTTCAATGCTGTTTATACCAATTTAAGCCTGTTCAATCGGGTTTTATCCAGTTTAGACCTGTTTAAGCCGGTTCATTCCGGTTTTATCCAGCTTAAACCGGTTTAAACCCTTTCAATCCGTTTTTATCCGGTTTCAACCGGTCTACACCGGTTCAATCCGGTTTTATCCGGTTTATACCGTTTCTATCCGGTTCTATCCGTTTAAAAACCGGTTTAAACCAGTTCATTCCGGTTTTATCCAGTTTCAACCGGTTTGAACCGGTTCAATCCGGTTTTATCCGGTTTCAACCGGTTTGAACCGGTTCAATCCGGTTTTATCCGGTTTAAACCGGTTCAGTCCGGTTTTATCCGGTTTAAACCGGTTCATTCCGGTTTTATCCGGTTAAAACCGGTTTGAAACGGTTCAATCCGGTTTTATCTGGTTTAAACCGGTTCAATCCTGTTTTATCCAGTTTAAACCGGTTCTATCCGGTTCTATCCGGTTGAAACCAGTTTAAACCAGTTCAATCCGGTTTTATCTGGTTTAAACCAGTTCAATCTGGTTTTATCCGGTTTAAACCGGTTTTATCCGGTTTAGACCAGTTTAATCCAGTTCAATCCGGTTTTAATCGGATTAAACCGGTTCAATCTGTTTTTATCCGTTTTAAACCGCTTTAAAACGGTTTAATCCGGTTTTATCCGGTTTAAACCAGTTTGAACCGTTTCAATCCGGTTTTATCCGGTTTAAACCGGTTTAAACCGGTTCTATCCGGTTTTATCTAGTTTAAACCGGTTCTATCCGGTTCTATCCTGTTTAAATCGGTTTAAACCGGTTCTATCCTGTTCTATCCTGTTTTAACCGGTTAAACCAGTTCAATCCGGTTTTATCCAGTTTAAACTGGTTCTATTCGTTTCCATCTGGTTTAAAAGGGTTTAAACTGGTTCAATCCGGTTTTATACGTTTTAAACCAGTTCAATCTGATTTTATCAGATTTAAACTGGTTCAATTTGGTTTTATCCGGTTTAAACCGGTTTGAACCGGTTCAATCCGCTTTTATCCGGTTTAAACCGGTTTAAACCGGTTCAATCCGGTTTTATCCGGTTTAAACCTCTTCAATCCGGTTTTCTCCAGTTTGAACCGGTTTAAACCCTTTCAATCCGTTTTTATCCGGTTTCAACCGGTTTACACCTGTTCAATCCGGTTTTATCCGGTTTATACCGTTTCTATCCAGTTCTATCCGTTTTTAACCGGTTTAAACCAGTTCATTCCGGTTTTATCCGGTTTAAACCGGTTTGAACCGGTTCAATCTGGTTTTATCCGGTTTAAACCGGTTTAAGCCGGTTCAATCCGGTTTTATCCGGTTTAAACCGGTTCAATCTGGTTTCATTCGGTTTAAACCAGTTTGAACCAGTTCAATCCGGTTTTATCCAGTTTAAACCGGTTCTATCCGGTTCTATCCGGTTGAAACCAGTTTAAACCGGTTCAATCCGGTTTTATCCGGTTTAAACCGGTTTTATCCGGTTTAGACTAGTTTAACCCAGTTCAATCCGGTTTTAATCGGCTTAAACCGGTTCAATCTGGTTTTATCCAGTTTAAACCGCTTTAAAACGGTTTAATCCGGTTTTATCCCGTTTAAACCAGTTTGAACCGGTTCAATCCGGTTTAAACCGGTTTAAGCCGGTTCAATCCGGTTTTATCCAGTTTAAACCGGTTCTATCTGGTTCTATCCGGTTGAAACCAGTTTAAACCGTTTCAATCCGGTTTTATCCGGTTTAAACCGGTTCAATCCGGTTTTATCCGGTTTAAACCAGTTCATTCCGGTTTTATCCGATAAAAACCGGTTTGAAACGGTTCAATCAGGTTTTATCCGGCTTAAACTGGTTCAGTCCGGTTTTATCCGATTTAAACCAGTTCATTTCGGTTTTATCCGGTTTAAACTGGTTTGAACCGTTTAAATCCGGTTTTATCCGGTTTAAACCAGTTCACTCCGGTTTTATCCGGTTTAAACCGGTTTGTACCAGTTCAATCCGGTTTTATCCGGGTTAAACCGGTTTATGGTGGTTCAATCCGGTTTTATCCAGTTTAAACCGGTTCTATCCGGTTCTATCCCGTTGAAACCAGTTTAAACCAGTTCAATCCGGTTTTATCCGGTTTAAACTTGTTCAGTCCGGTTTTATCCGGTTTAAACCAGTTCATTCCGGTTTTATCCGGTTTAAACCAGTTCACTCCGGTTTTATCCGGTTGAAACCAGTTTGTACCGGTTCAATCCGGTGTTATCCGGTTTAAACCGGTTTGTACAGGTTCAATCCGGTTTTATCCGGTTTAAACCGGTTTAAGCTGGTTCAATCCGGTTTTATCCAGTTTATACCGGTTCTATCCGGTTCTATCCGGTTGAAACCAGTTTAAAACGGTTCAATCCGGTTTTATCCCGTTTAAACCCGTTCTATCCGGTTCTATCCGGTTGAAACCAGTTTAAACCGGTTCAATCCCGTTTTATCCGGTTTAAACCGGTTTTATCCGGTTTAGACCAGTTTAATCCAGTTCAATCCGGTTTTAATCGGCTTAAACCGGTTCAATCTGGTTTTATCCAGTTTAAACCGCTTTAAAACGGTTTAATCCGGTTTTATCCCGTTTAAACCAGTTTGAAACGGTTCAATCTGGTTTAAACCGGTTTAAGCCGGTTCAATCCGGTTTTATCCAGTTAAAACCGGTTCTATCCGGTTCTATCCGGTTGAAACCAGTTTAAAGCGGTTCAATCCGGTTTTATCCAGTTTAAACCAGTTCTATCCGGTTCTATCCGGTTGAAACCAGTTTAAACCGGTTCAATCGGTTTTATACAGTTTAAATCAGTTCTATCCGGTTTAAACCAGTTTAATCCAGTTCAATCCGGTTTTATCCGGTTTATACCGGTCGTATCGGATTTAAACAGGTTTAGGCCGGTTCATTCCTGTTTTATCAGTTTTAAACCGGTTTAAACTGCTTCAATCCGTTTATATCCGGTTTAAACCGGTTACAAACGGTTCAATCCGGTTTTCTCCGGTTTAAACCGGTTTAAGCCGGTTCCATCCTGTTTTCTCCGGTTTTAACCGGCTTTAACCAGTTCAATCCGCTTTTATCCAGTTTAAACCGGTTCTATCTGGTTCTATCCGGTTGAAACCGGTTTAAACTGGTTCAATCCGGTTTTATACGGTTTAAACCGGTTCATTCCGGTTTCATCCGGTTTGAACCGGTTTAAAACGGTTTAAACCGGTTCAATCCGGTTTTAAACGGTTTAAACCGGTTCTATCCGTTTCAATCTGGTTTAAACCGTTTTAAACCGGTTCTATCCGTTTTTATCCGGTTTAAACCGGTACAATCTGGTTTTATCCGGTTTAAACCGGTTTAAACCGGTTCAATCAGTTTTAACCAGTTTAAACAGGTTCAATCCGTTTTTTCCGGTTTAAACCGGTTTAAACCAGTTCATTCCGGTTTTATCCGGTTTAAACCGGTTCAATCCGGTTTAAACCGTTTCAATCTGGTTTTATCCGGTTTGAACCGGTTTAAACCGCTTCAATCCGGTTTTATCCGGTTTAAACCGGTTCTATCCGGTTCTATCCGGTTGAAACCGGTTTAAACCGGTTCAATCTGGTTTTATCCGGTTTAAACCGGTTTTACCCGATTCAATCCGGTTTATCCAGTATAAACTGATTTAATCCGCTTCAATCCGGTTTTATCCAGGTTAAACTGATTTAAACCGGTTCAGTCCGGTTTTATCCAGTTTCAACCAGTTATATCCGGTTCTATCCGGTTTAAACCGGTTTAAACCGGTTTAATCCGGTTTTATCCGGCTTAAACCGGTTCAATCTGGTATTATCCGTATTAAACTGGTTCAGTTTGGTTTTATCCCGTTTAAACCGGTTTTATTCGGTTTATTCCGGTATAAACCAGTTCAATCCGGTTTTATCCTGTTTAAACCGGTTTAAACCGGATCATTCCGGTTTTATCCGGTTTCAACCGGTTTTACCCAGTTCTATACGGTTTAAACCGGTTTAAACCTGTTCAATCCGATTTCATCCGGTTTAAACCAATTCAACCCTGTTTTATCCGGTTTAAACCGGTTTAAGCTGGTTCAATCCGGTTTTATCCGGTTTAAACCGGTTCAATCTTGTTTTATCCGGTTTAAACCGTTTGAAACCAGTTCAATCCGGTTTTGTCCGGTTTAGACCACTTCAATCCGGTTTTATCCGGTTTACACCAGTTCTATGCTGTTTATACCAATTTAAGCCTGTTCAATCGGGTTTTATCCAGTTTAGACCTGTTTAAGCCGGTTCATTCCGGTTTTATCCAGCTTAAACCAGTTTAAACCCTTTCAATCCGTTTCTATCCGGGTTCAACCGGTTTACACCGGTTCAATCCGGTTTTATCCGGTTTATACCGTTTCTATCCGGTTCTATCCGTTTTAAACCGGTTTAAACCAGTTCATTCCGGTTTAATCCGGTTTCAACCGGTTTGAACCGGTTCAATCCGGTTTTATCCGGTTTCAACCGGTTTGAACCGGTTCAATCCGGTTTTATCCGGTTTAAACCGGTTTAAGCCGGTTCAATCCGGTTTTATCCGGTTAAACCGGTTCAATCTGGTTTGATCCGGTTTAAAC